>NW_013562490.1:2528186-3128917 GCF_000835505.1 Exophiala xenobiotica
AGGGCCTATGGGGTTTGCCTCGACAATGAGGTTGTAGCGTTGACCGATACCGACGAGAATGGAATGCGTGGAATAGGGTTGTATAGGTACGAAGTCGGCAGTGACGACCGTTAGATTGTGATTGTCGATCGAGAAGACAAATTGAGTCTCGAAGGAGGTGTTGATGATACGGAGCAGATACCGCTTTGGTCGTGACTTGGATGATGGCGTATCGTAAAGAGGTAGCGGGTCAAAGTGTAGTGTCTCTATCGTGGGGATCTGCGTCCAATTGCTGCATCTGTTCGGCTGCGACTCGCATCCGAATCGAGTCACATTTCCTCGACCATTCAATAGGATTGTTCCGTTTATCAAGCTGTCGTTTTGGAACATACTCCAATGACCTAAAGCCTGTTAGAGAAAAAAAGAGGAAGAGCTTAAAACGCACTCCAGTCTGTCAACAGCAAGGGTATCTCAGCTGGCTCGTCATAGGGAGCTGATGTTGGGCCGTGAATGGTCTGCAATTGTGTCGATTAGTCTCGATTTGCTATACAGTACAGTCCGAGTATATGGTACAACTTACAATGGGACCGGCCAGACCATCAGCATACTGCAGTGAGTAATGAGAGTGGTACCAGGAGCTCCCGTACTGGGTCGTATTGATAATATAGCTGAAACTGTCCTTAGGTGCTATCGGGCATTGTGTCACCCCTGGAACGCCATCCATATGCATAGTAAGAAATTGTCGGAGTCCATGCCAGTGTATCGCTGTCCCATTGTATTGGAGGTTGTTCACGACGGTGATGTTGAGAACGTCTCCCCAGCAAGCTTGGATCCAAGGCCCAGGATAGGTGTCATTGAACAGTTTTGCATTGGTGAAATTTTGACCATCCGCATTCCACCACCCGTCTTTCACATTGAGTGTATAATTGCGCACGATGCCGTGCGGGCGCAGTGCTTCGTAGTCTGTGTTGATATCGAACTGACCCATGTCGGCATTCTTCAACCAGCATGACCTGTCTGTCTCAGTCGAGCAAGATTCCCACCCGATCATGTTCGAATAATCACATATGAACTTGCTTCCTGGCCGTATACCTGGAGGCTGAAAGATTGGCCCTCTGCGGAGCGGCTTCGGCTCTGATGGGGAGATCTCGCCATGGCCAGGTACATTGGGGAGGTTCGAAGGTCCTGTTGGCAGCAGAGGCACCTGGTTGTAGTCTTGCAAAGTGAGTAGTTGGACGAGGCCTGTCCAGAACCGTGCGAACAATTTCATGATTTCTTCGACTTAGGAATTGAGCTTTGGTAGTAAATGTGAATGATATGAAAGGCTCAAACTTTTTGCAACACCCATAGAGGCAGGAGTGTGTTCAGCTGAAGGGGTGCGGAGAGATGTTTTTTTACAGCTTACCTGGTCGCTCGGGCTCAGCGTGAGATCGGATTGCAGCTCCCGCATTGTGATCTGCATCAATATCTGCCGGTCGCCTGAAGTAGCAACCTGGGGGAAGCTCACGGAGCTCTGACACTTGCAAAGCGAACCATCCTGTGCGAGGTGACGAATAAGCCTGAGTCAGACCAGAGCCGAATGCTGGTGGCCTAGATGTCAAGGAGAAGCAGACCGAGCAGCAGGCCAATACGGATATGCAGGAGTGATGGGGGTTCAGCTACGGCTGATGTGCAGATGGCTTGCAGCGTAGATGGTTGATGTGCAGGTGGCTGAAGAGAAGATGGCTGAAATTCAGAAGAGTCAGGACACTAGTGAACGGAGCTCCGCGAGCCACGCTGCAGTTGATATCACCTGAAATCCACGCCATTTCGCTTACATTGCTGCTGTCATTATTGTAAGGAGATGGCAAAGCAAGAAGAGGGTAAAATGGATTTGGTGGCTGCAATAGTATATTGATGTTATGGCTGTCTCTGGCCAGATACGAGTAGAAAAGAAGAGTAAGTGCAGGAGAGCGCGCGGGGAAAGAGAAGAGGTGTCCCGAATGGGCTATTCCGAAGTTGGTCTAGTGTTACATGTGACAGCTTTGGAATCGCAACTACCCCCTTTGCCTCCCAGTGCCTCCCACACCTCCCTACCACCTCCCTACACCTACCTACAAGCTGTTTTGCCTACCCTGACATGCAGCCAAGTAGAGGAGCTCTGCCAAATTCAATGGATGCTGAAGAATTCTCTTCACATGTCCATGCCGTGAAAGCTTGTACAGATCAAGCAACATGTGCAGATTGTGATCTAGCCGCTGCATACACTTTACGTGTCGACACGAAACCAACTGCCTGCTTCTGCATCCGAGATTGATACATTGTTACACAGCTAAGGAAGGTCTCAGACAGCCTCAGTCCCGATAGAAACAAAAGAAATGAGACCCAGCATCGTTGACGACTGAAAATGGAAGCACATAGATCTAGACTCCGTCTTTCGGTAACTGCCATCTTCCTTCCACCAGTCAAGACCTGATGGCGCCTTTTCAGCTTGCGGAAAGCGAAACCTTTGGTCGACCATGGAGTGGCTGTCTCTGATATCAGCTGAATCAACATGCCTATGCTCTGATGAGATAGTCGGAAACGACGTCTAGAAATGCTAAGCATGCTGCCTGGAGTTGCTTGACCTGTTTCTGACTTCTGAGATTAATCGGTTTATCACAAGCTTCTGAACAGCTTCAGGTACGATCTAACGATGGTCCATTATCCCATTACCGGTATCAAGGTGGAAGATGTGAACAATGTCCCGAATCGTGTTGAGCTTCAAGACTGGTATCTGAAAGCGACAAGTGGCACCAATACCGAAGCCGCACTCCAGTTATCACTGTTTATCCACGCGTTGGATCGGTTCCAGGCTGACAAGTTCGTGCCTGGCCCCAATGTCAAGGAAGAGGATGCGCAGCTATCATACTTCCGGATCGCAGGTAGGTAGTCACGTTCCAATGCTAAGCTGAATCGAACTCATCGTTCAAACGGCATCCACGGTGCTCCCGTCCTACCTTGGGACGGTGCTACTAATGAAGATACGGACCACCCGTTCTTCTGTGCCCATAATCAGTCAACATTTCCAACTTGGCACAGGCCTTATCTGGTTCTGTATGAGGTATGCCAGCCTATATCTGGATTTCAAGATACATTATTAACCAGGTTGACAGCAAGTACTCTACAAGAACATGCTGCAATTTCTTGACGCTATTCCGGATAGCCAATACAAACCTACTGTTCCCAAGTCTCAATGGCTCGCTGCTGCGAAGAAATGGCGCCGTAAGTCACACACTCTTACCGTCGTGTGGCTGCCTGACTACTAAGTAATGGTTATGTGTAGTACCATATTGGAATTATGCCGCCCGTCCGCTCTTGCCAGACATTGTCACAAGACCAAACATCATGGTCATTACGCCACAAGGCTCTACAAAGACCTTCGATCACAATCCTATGGCGTCCTACCAGCTGAAGGATTCCAACGGTAAAGTTGCGAAATTTGGTTCATTGCCAGAGGAACTGCAGCTCGGAGACGTGAGTTTATTACAAAACATGGGATGCGGTTCATTACTAAATTCAGATTGTAGTACGCCGACAAATCAGCGACCTTCCATGGTACTGTCGCTTCGATCAACAACGACCTTACAGGTACGGCTGCAGATGATCCGATGCCGCATAGCCAAAAGGCCGGTCCAGGTAAAGCGGAGGGTGTGATTAGCGAGAACGTGTCCCGCCTCATGAACGACACGTATTTCGACACCTACTCCAAGTTTGCGTCCACAAGGTATAATCAAGACCTTGGCGCGACGGAGTGGCTGTCTCTAGAAGCAGTCCACAATTATATCCATGTATGCGGCTTTGATAACTCTCCACACAATGGCTGACATGGACTCAGGGGTGGGTTGGTGGTTTTATGGGGCGGCAAGACCTCGCGGCTTTCGATCCCATTTTCTGGCATCATCATTGGTAAGAATCCTTTACAAAGGTACTTGAGAATCATCACTAAAATATATTCTCAGTTTCATTGACATGGTCTTTGACAGTTGGCAGACCGCAACTGGCCACAAGAAGTGGTTTGATCCCAAGAACCCCATCATCGTCCAGGGCCAGACAGAAGCACAGCCCTCTGAATTTTCTACCTATCCCTTAAAGCCTTTCTTCAAAGGCCCATCGGATAAAGACGTCTACACCTCCGATGACACACAATGGGTGTCCCAGCTCGGCTACAAGTACGACAAGACTTTGCCCTCCATGCGATCATCGGCCGTGCCCAACCATTCCCAGGCCAAGATGGTAGTGAGCCGAATGGTCAACACCCAGCTCAGTATGACCAGAGCCGAAACAGCCGAATTTCTTCCAGTTGATCGGAAGACCGACAACGACTTGATCATCAATGTGCGCTATAACAGGTTTGCTATTCACAACGGTGAGGCTTACTGGATCCACTTCTTCGTCGGAGACGTTGGTGCGCCAGAGAACTACCTTACCAACCCGGACCGCGTGGGCAGCGTGTACAACTTCACTTCTCCCATCGATGTCACGGGCTGCGGGAACTGCCGGCAAGAAAAGCAGCAAGGAGGCCTTGCAACAGGGCAAGTTCCCATCACCGGCGCCATGCTCAAAGATTGGCAGAACATTCACATCCATGAGTTCCCAAGCGACGGGCCCTTTGACGAGCATAGCATCGAGACATATCTGGCTGCAAAGCTACAGTGGAGGATTATCACGGTAAGACTCTTTGTCTCCCTCTCCCCTCTCTCTCTCGTTTTGCCAGTGAGCCTAGGGCTGGCATATATGATGCGTCATGATAACCGGAACTAACGAAAATCCGCTGCTGCCAGTCAAATGGCGAAGAGGTCGCCGCCGAGTCACTCCCAGATTTAAAGGTCTTTGTCCTTCTCGGCGACGCTGATCATAGCCAAGATGTCCACGTTGAGAGTGTCTTTGGTAACTACGACGTCATTTGGGGTGCAACAGCGGGCAAGGCCGGAGGAGGTGTACCTGGCGACGTTTAAGCATGTGCTTCCGCGAACTACCTGGTATGGTAGCTGATGATCTCAGACATTATTTTGGAAACAGAATGTCAGCTTGTCTAACGGTGGTGGGAATAAGCTCTTGCGATATTTCGAGCCTGTGCAGCCCTGGCGAGTAAGGGTACTCCGGTATGCTCTTCATAGTCATCCGAAATTGCAACGAGTCATTCAGTTTGTAAGTAGCCCGATCCCGAAAGTACTGCCAGTGAGACAACCCAGAGCCTGAAGACGATTCCCTGAACCTCTTCCATAAGGGTATGGCTATATCAACTAGTGATTGCGGCTGTTGATGGGTGACTCCGGAGGACCAGAAGTGATCACCCGCCGGGCCCAAGGCTATGGTGAGCGAACGACCATCCATGGTTCTGACCATGACAGCCAGCCAGGAATGGGAATCACGGAGCGAGATCGAACGCCTGTACTCCGTTCTGTGACTGTCGTATTCAAGACGGGCTCCATCTCCATCCTCGGTGACTGCGTCCTCGATACGTACGACTTCCTCGCCACGAAATAGTCTGACGTGCGCAGCATCAGAAGGACTGGCAAGAAAGTTGTTTGCTTTGTAGCATAGTTCAACTCTCCAATTTGCGTCCAATGTAGGACGTTCGTGATCCTCGATAGACATGAATACGTTCTCGGCTTTGATCCTGCTTACGTGTTCGGGATCAAGGAATACGAGTGCATCGCGACCGTATCGTGACCATTGCTGGAATAGGCCATTGTAGCGTAACACGCGAATGCCAACACGCTGCCCTTGATAAAGGCAGTTCAAGATGGCGATGAAAGACCCATCAATTCTGGATGTTTCCATGTCCGGATCGGAAACAGCCATATGAGGAAAGCTCGCAATTGGTAAAGACATTGACAGCCCCAAGTTGGTTACCACAATCGGGGTAAGACATCGGTTAGACATTGACAACCCCAAGTTGGTTACCGCAATCGGACATCGGTCCGAGGACGTCGACAAGCGCAAGTTCCCCTCCTGGCGTAGAACGACAATTCCGCGACCGAAGAACGCCGGGCTGTCAGCGAGTATGCTAACCGGCTTCTTGGTAACCGGCTCCGGCAAGCGTCCAGATTCATGGACTTTTGTCCAAGCGAAAATGGAATGATCGTCCGATCCAGATAGGATCTTCAATTGAAGTCGTCGGAAAGCTCTCTTGCCTTCGCCATACAGCAAAGGCATATTAACACCGAAAATCCCCAGAAGACAATAAGCAACATCCTCTAATCTGGTTGTTTGCCGGTTTGAAGCCCAGGACATTCTCTCGCTCACACTGTGCTCGTATATTATTGAGGGATGTAGCAGAGCAACGTGCGGGATGCCAGTGATCTGGCTCACGTCATCCAACAGGCTCAGTTTGGTGCCAATCTCGGACCAGTCCTTGTCGAAAAAAGTTACATGCTTGGGGGCGAGCAGTTCTTGAAGCGTCCAGCCTCGCTTGAACCACCTAGATTGCCGGGAAGCAGTCTCCCAAAAGCAGCGTGAGTGAATATCGACGTCCTCAAGGTATGCATAGCAGATGTGAGCTTCGGAGTACCAGCGGAACATCGAATTGATCGCCTCAGAGAGCTCGGCGCTGCTGCGCTTGTCGATACAGCATGTGTCCACCCATGCATACTTCAAGCCGTCCAGCTTGGCCTGAGCGCAGCATTGAGTGATCTTCTTGAAGCCGCGTTTCCTTTCTGCATCCGGAGTTCCCATCTCTTGAAAGGTGACCTCTTCTACTCCCCAAGTGTGTGACAGGATCGCATAGGGCGGAGGTGTGGAGAAAAATGCACAGAGCTGAAGCGTGGTAGTATCGAGGAGCCACATCGCGTCCAGCTTTCTTCTCGAATTCAACACGGATCATAGGTATAAGATCTTGGAGGCACCGATAGAAATTGGAGCAGAAGAGGGGAAGACGCACGTTGAGGATTCATGTCGGTCAGGCTGAGGCTGGAGTTTAGTACAAGAACGATTGTACTACGGTCTCATGGGTAAATCGTGTAATGAAACTCGCTTAACCGGGATTGCCAAACAGCTGCCGCTTGAATGGTCAAAGCAGCAGTTAGCATTCCATTGAACAAGAGACCCTCCTACCGCACAAATTGTCCTCGCTGCTGTTTGTCGTCGATTGACACCCTAGCGCCAAATCACACGACTTACCCATGAGACCGCAGTACCTCCTTTGCCAAAGTTCCGCTTCAAAAGGGTAGTGCGGCTTAGCCTCATCGTCGGCAGCAGCAGTGAGATGCAATTCAAAAGGCGTTGACATTGCAGCATCGTGGCCCAAAGCCCGCCGTACATTTCTCCGGTTGATCATTTCATGGTGATGCGCAATATCAGTGAATGATCTGCCACACCTTTATTCAAAATGAGATTTTTCCTTATTGATTTCCCTTTCAGATCTTGATATTGTTCTTCCGAGAAGAGGAATTGAAAAAACAACATTGATTCAACATGCTAATGTGCCATACAGTCTCTGTCACAAACATGATCCTGGTAAGACGTGAATCCTTCTTTGAATCTTCCACTTCTCAGTTCAAACCGCGACCCACTTGACCATTTGTCTACTAGTATTCCGCCTTTTACCCTCTTACTACAGCGTAGAATTGCGAAACCCCTTAAAGATATCCCTGCAGGATGAGCTACCGATTCAACCTCGCCACCCCAGATGATCCCTTCGGTGACCTCGAGCAAAAAATACCAGATGATGGTGATGACACCGAATCCCTCACCTCCTCCGAAGATGAAAATGAGGATCTGAGCCCAGAGGAGCAAATTCTCGAAGACCTTGAGTCTGACTTCAACCTATTGACCCTCGAAGCGCAGACAATCATTGCCCATCAGCCTCGAGCGACTCAAGTCCAATTCACCGTCGACACCAGAAAACTGTTCAACGATTACCAACAACATGGCTCAATGGCGCGTCTTAAAGTCGGACTGGAAAAGTTCCTTGAGCGCGGAGACGACGGCGGCAAACTAGAATTCGAAGATGCAGAGGCTGAAAAGGCAAACACCGACCCTGGTCACTTCGGTGAAGTCTTCATGATCAACAACACCGCGGATGACGATCAACCAAAATATGTCGATGGAGGTCTTCGCGTGCACAACACAGTGAATGCTCCAAAGTCAACATTCAATCAATTCCATATCGTGGACTCCGACTCGATCCCCTATGTCACAAATCTGCCATGGGACCCTATCGCCACAGTTCTGCGTTGGCCAGGGAGTCTCCAATGGCCGCGCGGCTTGCTCAGCAGAATCAACCAAATCCTCAGCATTGTCGACCACGAGTCTCGCGTCCGCCTATTCCACCATATCTCCAAGTACGGTCCATCACCAGTCTTCAGAGTTGGCATTGCCCAGCACGTCGAGAGCCAGTACTCCACCATTCTCGAGACTTCCGAAGACAACTATCTCGGCTTGACACCTGAGTCGAGATCCTTCTTGCGCTCCGTGTTCGAATCCGCCGTTAGCCTGAACCGAACCGAGATCCGAATGCTAGCCCAAGCATGCAGAATTGCAGAAGAGTCCGTCAAGATCTTCTGGGAAGACTTCTCTTCTTCCAGGAGGGGTTATAATGCCATGAAGATGTTCATGATGGCTAGAGAGGTGGAGAAGTCGAAAGAAGCGAGACTAGACAAAGTCACCGGACAACGATCTGCGTCTTGGAATGAATACGAGGAAAGAAGGATTGCTGAAGCGAGAAAAGCATACAATATCGGAGCGGCGGAGAAGCAACGACAGCAAGGCCGCCACAGTGAAGCAAGCGATACGGTCCGACCGCTCGGTATTGCCAATGACTACGCCAACCGGAGACTCGGGGAAGAATGAACTGAAGTGGGTCGATTCAAGTGGTATATGCCAGAGTAATCAGACACCACTGCATATCGAAAGGTCATGGATGGGCACAGTGATTGAGCTCAACAATGGCAAGCATTTACGCTTCACAGGACGAGCGTCACTGTGTCAGGTACCAAGGTCATCTGATGAGCCACGCTCTCAGTCCGGAGAAATCAAACTTCGATTTAGTTCGATTGTTTCTTGACGCCTCTTCTCTATGGTGTCGGTATTGATCCAGACGGTCCGAACAGCGTCCTCTAGGAGTCGTGTTTGCTCGGTAACAAACAAAGCAAATCGTGCCGACAGCAGACGGCACAGCTTTCTCGGCCTAGGCCTATCATATCTGTGGTCCTTCAAGTACAGGACGACATAAACACGCCGCACAAATCTTTCCACTGCTTGTTCCTCCACAACTTCATGCTTCGGTGAAACAATTCCGTAACAGATATTCTAGTCGGTGTCGGCCAGAGCTTTTTCGGCTTTGGGAGACTGCCCCTTGCTTTGAAGCCAGACTTTAGCTGCCTGCTTGACAATGCCAGGCTTCGCCCCGCTTAGTAGGCTCCACAAGTGGTCCACCATCTTCTTGCTCGCCCGCCCTGAGCAGGTCGTATCCCTCGGCGCTTCCTCAATGATGGGCGGACAGTGGAAGTAAGCGGTTCAGTGGGCCATGATTTGGCCGCCGCAGTACAGCCGCTGCTGCTGGCTGATAGACTCGTATTGCTCGTATTCTAGATTTGGAAAGAGTACACACATATGGGGTAGATGCGAAGGTCTTATCTTCAAGCTATGGAGTATAAAAGGACAAAGAAGACGGTTCCTCACAACCAACTACTTCCCCGACGACAAATCTGTTTCACTTCCCCATTCATCATGACGACCTTGCCGGGAATCGTATATAACCAACTATTTGTGTCTCTCCTCTCTCCAAATTTTGACTTCACGGGCAAGACATTCATCGTTACAGGGTCTAACACCGGACTTGGATTTGAAGCAGCGCGACACCTCGTCCGGCTCAGAGCGGAACGGGTGATACTAGCTGTCAGAAGCGTCGAGAAGGGCGAACAAGCCAAGCAGCGCATCGAACAGTCCACCGACGGCGGCTCTATCCTCCAGGTATGGGAGCTGGATCTCTCGAGCTATGAGTCGGTCAAGGTGTTTGCTGTAAGGTGCGATAAAGAAGTGGGACGGCTTGATTGTGTCATTGAGAATGCTGCGATTGGATCTCACTCCTACACTGCAATGGAAGACAACGAGTCCGTGTTGACTGTCAACGTGGTGAGCACCTTTTTGTTGGGCATCTTGCTTCTACCTGTCCTTCGCAGAACCGCAGCCTCAACCAACACCCAGACGCACCTGTCCTTCATCGTTTCGGACGTGCATGGGATGGTGAGCCTCTCCGAAAGACATCAGCCAAATATCTTCTCTGCACTGAATGCGGACAAGTCTCCAACGGGGATGAGGCGCCGGTACGGAGTGACGAAGCTGTTGGGGGTTCTTTTGACACGTGAACTCGCAACGAGGATGGGGAAACCGGACGTTCAGGGTGTGATAGTCAATTGTGTGAACCCCGGCTTCTGTGTCTCCGACCTTTCACGCCATGCACCGACGTGGATACGTCCTCTCATCGGCCTCTTGCACTTGGTACTGGCGAGAAGTACAGAGGTGGGGAGTCGCACGCACATCTTTGGTGCGGCTGGGTCCGAAGCGACGCATGGTCAGTACATGAGCAATTGCCGAATTGAGCGGTAGGTATTTGTATTGCCACAAACGCTGTCGCTCGCTAATTGTCTGTTATGCAGTCCGTCAAGATTTGTCCTCAGCGACGAAGGTGCGAAGACGCAATCTCGGGTGTACGACGAACTGCTCGAGAAGCTCGAGGCAATTCAGCCTGGCATATCTCAGGTCGTCACTGGGTGATCGGAAAGTCGAAAGTTGCTTCATCTGAGTGTCTTTTCTTTCCAAAAACTTATGTTTATTCGATGAGTCTCCTGTTCCGTTGCTGACCCGTATGACGCCAAGGACTTGTAAAGACGCAAGGAACTTGAGAAGTACCTCACCGCCAAATCCCGTCGCCTGTAGATTTTGTTCCTTTCCTAGTCTCCTAATACACCTTCTGATTTCGGCTTCCTGGTTACGAGCAATCCGAGCCACGCTACCAGGTGCACATGCTCGAGTCCTTTGCAAAATGTCTTCCAACATTGCATTACGCCATAAGCCCTTTGTTCCCGCGTTCGTAGAGCAACCTGCAGGTGGATCGATGCAAGTGGACGCTGATGGAGGTGCACGAAAGCGACGCTCCCACAGGAAGTCCAGACACGGATGTGAGGCCTGCAGGACGAGGAAAGTGAAGGTATGCAGATGTAGACCTGATTCCTGAAGACAGCATTCACAAGATTTACACGGCGTGTTGAGCAGTGCGATGAGAGACACCCGTCATGTTACAACTGCCTCAAGAGAAAAGAAACCTGCAGCCTGGGACTATCATCAAGAATGCAGACCAAGAGTCCAGAGCTCACCCCTTCACTAGGCGTCGGCCTCGAAAACGCGTCGGCCGACGTCAACCTGCTCCACATGAAGCTCATCCACCATTTTATTACCGTCACGGCCGACACCCTCATCTTTGGCGAGCACATCTGGCAAAGGGACGTGATGATGCTCTCGTTTAAGGTATCCACCCAAGCCGATTTTCCTGCTGGTTGCTTCTCTGATGATGCCAAAACTAGCACGACTTCCTCATGCATGCCATCCTCCTTGTTTCTGCGACGCACCTCTCCTTTCTCGATCCATTCGACCAGTCATATCATCAAGCGTCTTTGTTACATCTTTCCAAGACACTCCGCCCGTTCCAACGGGCTCTTGCTCAACCCTTGACAGCGTTGGGCGCTGACGCCCTGATAGCGACCTCTGCACTACTAGTCCATCATGCATGGGCCACGCCTGATATGTCCCCCATACCGTCCACGAATCCGGACCTGCCAGTTGAAGACCCCCTTCTCAACCTCAGCGTAGATCCTCTGTTTCCACTTTCTCAAGGCCTTCGCCAAATCATCATGGTCGCCTTTAAGCACAATGCCCCGAACGACAGCATTTTCACATCTGCACTACATCAGAGGCGGTGCCATAACATCACTCGGGGTGTCCATACCGATGTACAATCAGCAACAGAATTGGAAAGATCAATCAGCGCTGGAAGTGAGACTCCCGCTGCCACAAATGATCTTGGCCTTAAGGCTGTAGACGGCCAGGACAGAGGAGAGCGCACTTGCGAGGCTGCGAACACTTCACAGCGCAGGAGTTCTTGGGACACATCGTTCCTCATGGGTCTCGTCCATACCCTGTTGTTGCAATTCCCTCTCAACACCAGTATGACCGGTCCCCACCAACCTAGGGAACGGTCACCCAGTCCAGACGCAGTCGACTCGGATGCACGTCCTGAAGCGGCACTTCAGCCTTTGCCGGACATGGCGCGCCATTTGTTTTACTTCCCTACGCATTCCACCAACATGTTCAGATCTCTTATCAAGCGAAATGATTCCTGCGTGCTGCTGATCTTATTTTTCTATTACCGGACCATCGAGTCGCTTCTTCCAGAAAGACAGTGTTGGTGGTGTCGGAAAAGAGTAAAGATACTGGGTCCTGCGATAAGGCGTCAACTGAGCGCCAGGGACGAACAGATAAAAACAGTCATGGAAGAAGGCGAGAAAATGCTGGAGGACAAATTGGCGCGACCCTGTAGGCCGCCACAACTACTGGTGGATGCTAGTCCAGACATCGGAGCAGACACAAGACTGAAGAGCTGGCATCTGTTGGAGAGACTGGGATGGAGGTGGAAAATGTCACTTCCCGTGGATGGAAACTGAATGGTGGGTTTTGGCACGCGATGTCAGTGTGAAGGTCAAAATGGATCAATGATGTGAGGCCACCAGTAAGTGTCTTCGGAAATCGGCGCGGTTAGCAATCTCAATTTACTATCACCTTGTTTTCGAGGTCAGTTGTCAATCTGAAGCACTGTGAACAGGACGTTCTGCACCCCATAGTTGCAACCCGGCTCCGAAGAATCAACTACAGTCACGTTATGCCTTTGGATATTTCAGGCCCCATTGTCGCGGCATGGTATACCTACTGTGGCAATCCTCGATATTCCTCACTATGTGTGAACATTCTTCAATCTCTGAATTTCGGACACGCTTCATACAGCAAGGACGAGTCTATCGGTGCGGACTAGCTTCAAACAAGACGGGCATCGATGGAATTTTTACCCCCTATCGTGATGTGACGGGGAGGGGGTGGGTGAGAGACTCTAACAAGCATTTTGCACTCGACTTGCCGCAGGTTTCCAAAACCACCGCGCCGTCAAGTATCAACATACAACAAACCATGAAAAGGCAGGATGAGGCGGCCATGAAGACGGTGAATACAACTCCGAACGCTCCCTATTGTCACACAACCTTGGTCTCTTCCCGAGCTCTTCCTTGATCTCCCAAATAACAGTGCTGTTCTAGCGCAAGTCGGGGTTTGCGGCAGGGAGCTCTATTGTTCCTGTCCGTGGAGGATTCAAAGATCTCGGGCGATCAATCGCTACGTCCTGCAAATTTTCTTTTGTCAGCAAAGAAACGGTGCGGGAGCTGGGCGTCTAACTGGTCCATGCCGTGTCATGATCATTGACGGAGGGGAGACATTGCATGTTCTCCTTCCTCTTCGAAACATTCGTTGCCGATTACGGCCCCAGAATAGCCATATTATACCTGCAAAGAAGGCGACTCCTACACATACTCCGACGGCGATTCCAACTCTACCTTGTTTGCTCGTCCAGGTGCTGTTGTCTGCCTTGACGTTCGTCCCCGTTGGGCCCGGGAGATCGGAGGTAGCGGTGATTGTTGCTTGGAGCAAGGTGGACATCGTCCAAGGGGCCGCCATGGTGGAAGTTGCACCATCAAACGACATTGTGGGTAGAGACACGACTACCTGAGCCCTTTTGCAGATGCCTTCAAGTACGGTGATAGAAGCTAGTGAGTCTACCTCAGCACTTTGATTCATGAGTAATTATGTGCTGTCGAACTTACCTTTGAGGTCAGATGCATTGCAGGTGCCCGAAATGCAGGCCACCATTGTATCCTGAAATGACGGCATGGCCCTGCAAATGCAGGAATAGTCTGTCGAACTGCAAATTGTTGTTGCGACGCCATCGAGAATACAGGTAAACTGGTTGACTGCATGAGCATGCAAACTCCCATTTTACGTCTCTGCATACTCACCGAGCAGGGAGGGAGATTGGAAATGTCTTGAGCCTTGGTGAGTGCCGACATAGTCAGGACCGTCGCCGCTCTAGCCAACATTCGACTTCTGCCCCCGTACAACATTTTCTTGTCTTCTAGACTCAACCTGCACCAAAAGGCAATTTCAAACACGAACTGAGGACTGGTCAGAAATGAAGGTACTAGTAGTGAGCAATGCAACATCTATATCAGAACAGACATAGGAAGTGACGATTCCGGAAAAGGTAAGGGGAAAGAAGCCCCAAGTAACGAGAGTTTTCGAAATGAGCTCGTAGCAATTCTGCCTGGCATGTTGAGCACTACCTCAGATGAGTTTCTTCAAAGATGAAGAACTCAGCATTGGCGCCGCATGCTGTCATGATTTAGGACGTTTCGAGAACCGCTTTGAAGAATCCTGTTACGACATCAGACTGCTTCACTATTCATATTCTGGAAAGTTCGCCGTAGACCTGTACACAAAAGACAAGGCCCTGAGCCCCCTATTTCTGTGGTTGAACATGTACACTTTCGAACCGTATGACAAAAGCCGCTTGATCGGGCCGTGCAAGATCATAGACTAACGTCTTTGAAACGTGAAAGTCTTCTTCAAGTCATCTAAGCTCACCCAGGAAAGCTTGCCCGTTCAGTATGAAACTCGGCGCGAGATTTGTTGGGTACCGTATTTCTGGGGCAGATAACTTGGCCGTGAGGCAAGCATTTCGCCCTGGAGGGGCGAACCATATCAAAAAATTCTACACTGGCTGCTCGCCATTCCCGTCGGGACTTGAAAGCAGGCTTGCCTTATGCGAGGTCGGGGGACTCTCCAAAAGTGTAACATTCCGACGTGATGTAGTCGACCTTCACATCAGAGACCCACAGAGCGCAGAAGTGGATGGGGCTTGACTTGAGCCAACGAGGAGTGTGCTCAACCAGGCTTAACTAGAATAAGCAAGAGGGTCAACGAAGCTTAACTAGAATAAGGAGGAGGGTCGTCGTCGCCCAGATATTTCGCGTCTGTTGATCCCTCTGTTCGTATTCCTCGGACCTGGCGCTGATTGGTAGGGGGATACGGTAGCCTGATACTTATCAAGCCCACAATTATACCATCGTACTACGCAAGATGGCAACAGCCGCTTAGAGAGACCCTGTCGTTATTGTGAAAGGGACACTCAGTAGCGGCACTCCCAGGTTCGACTCACACGTTCAACGTGCCGGAAGCGGAACCTGTAAAAGCCTTCGCGAATCCAAGGTCCAGACTTAGCAGACCGGAGCAGTGTTAACTCCAATCGAGACTGCTCCGGGCGGGTCGAACTTGACGCCGGGCTGGATACCTTTCCCTTGCTGAGTTCTCCTTGCCTGACTGAAGTCTAGTACTGCCTGGGTGGGCAAGCAAGTACGAAAGTTTTCCATCTCAAGAGGCTTTCACACCAGGTTTTGCCCTCACTATCAAGTTTCCCTGATCCCACACAGTCATCTACACGAGGCTCAAAAATATCTCCGCCATTCACCTCGCAAAATTCAGGAGCGATGATTGATCCGTTTACACTCAGCACCGGCATGGCAGGCCTTCTCGGCCTCAGTGCTGAAGTGGGAAAATTCACCAGATCCTACCTCACTTCAGTACGCGAGTGCCCAGAAGAGGTGACAGAGCTGGCTCTTGAAATCGAGACAGTCAATACCGCTCTGCAGCAGCTACGAGCATTTCTGGACGACGCTCATGTACGAGATATTGGATTCAAGCCGACCTCGGGCCTCTGCTCTGTTATGGCAACTTGCCAAAGATTGCTTGAGTATCTCTGCCGCAAGTTTCGAACAGTGCACATGCCCGCAAGTCACGGTTGCACTGTTTCTGTAGGAGAAAGGCTCAAATGGCCCCTGCAGAAACAGCAGTGCTCCGCTGCTGCTGAACGACTTCATCGTTGCTCACAAGCATTCCTTTTCTCGCTGACAATTTCGAACTGGCGAGTGAACCTACATTTCCCAGTCAATCTATTATCCGAGTTGGTGGGTGCAAAGGGGATGGAGTGGAATGATCTATTGAGCCGGTCATGGAGACCAACTCTCTACTTAATAACTATACTGACCTGAGGTCCCGTAACCTGGGTCTGGTGGTTCCTGCCTCTCATTGCCCACAACACGAGTGGTGGTCCTATGCTAGGCACATCTTCCGTCCAGAGACTCGGTGTGTCGGGGCGTATGTGGGAACCTAGTAGTTCGCATCCTCCGATCCACTACACCAAAACCCCGTCTCTCTTAGCGATGTATCAAGCGGAAGAGCTGACTGTGTACAATATAGCCGTCAAATGTCCCAGGCAAAGGACGAAGTCTTATCTTTCCTGGAAAGCCAACAGGGGCGGTTGGACCAAATAGCCAACATGCTAGAGACTGTACCAACAGAGATTTCAAATTTGTCAAATCAGGTCAAAGACACTATTTTGGCAATAGAAATTTGTCAGGACGGGCTCCCGTTCCCTTCCGCAAGCCTCAACACTCTCGTAGGAGGCGCTCGAAGTCTATAACCCCTTCAGATGGTTGCTTCGTGCCCCTTGCTTACCATTATCACAGAGCAAAAAGACAAGGATGTCCTCGAATGGCTTTCTCCTCTAAACCAGTCAAGCAGACATCAAGATATACGCTCCAGTCGCCTGACCGGCACTGGCACGCGATTTCTGCAAAGTGAGCAATATACGTCCTGGCGGGGGGCGTCGAATCCACAAGACGTGCTGGCCTGCTATGGTATCCCTGGGGCTGGGAAGACCATCATGACGTGAGTAAATCTTTGTATGCTCTCGCCTCGTCTGATGTCCGAAAGTTCCTCCGTCATCGATGATCTACGCTTCAACCAAGGCAGTAGTAACGAAGAAGGGATGGTTCGCGGTATTGTCTACATGTACTGCGATTACCGAGACCACGCTCAGCAATGTCCTGAGAGCATAATGGGAGCTATTCTTCAACAGTTGCTCTCTGCGCTTTCCGAGGTCCCCGATTATGTGGTTGAAACTTATGAGAAAAAGTATCAACGAGGGCAGATCTCGGTTGAGCTCTCAGATATAATGAAATGGAGTCACGAGGTCTATCGTCAGTTCAATCAGTCGTACATATGTGTCGATGCCCTTGACGAGTGCTATACTCCCAGAGACTTGTTAGAACTGCTCGCTGAATCTACCGCTCACTGCAAGTTATTCATCACCTCAAGGAAGCACGTCCAAAGCACAGTTCAGCGGATTTTCCCAGCGGCACGAACCACCATTATCGAAGCAGATGCACTCGACATTGCACGCTATGTGGAGAAAGCGATCGAGGAGGACCAGAAAGAGGAACCCGACCTTATGGATCACACTTTGAAAATGGAAATCTTGGAGAGGCTGATGGCTTCATCGATGGGAATGTTGGTGCTTTGAACATCTCAGTTTCGGCGCGTCGATTTCTTTCTGACGTATGTGATAGGTTTTTGTTGCCGACACTCCATATTCAGACAATCTTGGAAGCGCGAACCAAGAGGAAACGGCGACAGGCCCTCGAAGTTTCGCCTACAGGGCTCTATGGCGCCTTCGAAATGACCATCGAGCGTGTCAAAACCCAGTCAACTGCATCGGCCGAACAAGCAATGGCTATACTAATGTGGACGTACTTGTCACAAAGACCCCTAACTGTAGACGAGGCCCGGCACGCACTTTCCATTGAAGTCAGCCAAAACACGATTGATTGGGACAATTTCCCGTCAGCTAACACGTGGCTAAATGGTTGTATGGGCCTTGTCGTCGTTGACTCGGAGTCAAATACCCTACGCCTAGTCCATTACTCTCTCCACGAATACCTCGAAAGGCGTGATGATCTCTGGCAAGGCTGGCACGAGCGATTGGCTAGAACATGCCTTTCTTACCTTCAGTTTGATATTATCACGGCTGCACCGGATGAAGCGAAGATGACCAAAATGAGAGAAACGGTAAACAACGGGAGATACTGGAAATACAATCTGGAAGCAAATGTGAAGATCATCGCGCCGAAAGATGAGACGCCAGAATTCACATTTCTGCAATACGCGGCAAGTCATTGGGGTCACCACGTTGCAAAGGAAACCCGTAGGACGAAAGAACTAGAAAAAGCGTGCCTGGAATATCTGGCTCTGCCACGACCCAAACTGTACAGGAGCCTTGCGTGCTTTTGGGCGAGGCTTGCAAGATACCTGGACGTGGAGACCAGTCCCGACCCGACTCGGTTCGCTGAATCAGTGTCGGAAGCCCACATTGCTGCCGCATTTAACGTCACCGATATCTTGGCTACGTCTCTTGCTGAGCCCGCCAGCATCAACGCCCAAGATGAAGAAGGAGGATATACGCCTCTGGTTTTGGCGGCGAGCTTGGGGAACTTGGCAACGGTGGAGTTGTCGCTCAAGCACAGAGATATCCTAGTGGACCATAGAACCACTAAACCCAACGTCGTCCAGGGAGGCCTGTCGGCGTTGGCAGCGGCTGCTTTATTCGGCCACGAAGCAGTGCTGAGACTACTACTGTCGTCGGAAATGTTTGAACCTGATGCAAAAGACGACCATGGTCGCACCGCGCTTATGCACGCGGCGGAAAACGGCCATGAAAGGATTGTCGAACTCCTGTTGGACATGCAGGTAGACCCTGGCGCGAAAGACGACTGCTCAAGGACCGCCTTGAGCCTCGCCGCTGGGAAAGGGCACGAGCATATTGCACAGCGGCTGCTTCAGAGTGGACGCGTAGATCCGCAAGGCGCAGCAGTTTGGGGACGGACGCCGCTTTATTACGCGGTACAAGGGGGCCACCTTGGCGTTGTGAAGCTGCTCCTGGATACACACGGGGTCGATCCTGATGTCGAGGATGGAGACTGGCGGACGCCGCTAAGCTATGCCGCGCAGCTGGGGGAAGTGGCTATTGCAAAGGTGCTCCTGCAATCGGGACGTGTCCGGCCAGACGCTGTGGATGGTCGCGATCGGACGCCATTAAGCTACGCAGCGGACTACGGATGCGCCGCTATTGTGAGGATGCTCCTGGAAACAGGTCAGGTGGAACCAGACTCCAGAAGTGCCATGAACCACCTTCGGACGCCTCTGTTCTACGCCGCCCAGGAAGGCTTTGAGGACATTGTCGGGATCCTCCTACAAACCAACCGGGTGGATCCCGATGCGCGGGACGAGAACTCCTCCTCACCGCTGGGTGTGGCAGCGTGGCGCGGCCATGGGAATGTGGTACAGCTGCTGTTGGACACAGGCAGGGTCGACTTGCATGTTCGAGATTACTGGAATCATACCCCTCTGGAGAAAGCCGTCGAACGCGGCCACACCGCCGTTGTGCAGCTGCTCTCCTCAGAATAAGCCGAGCTTTCAATGCGAGGGATCGGGTTGGGCAGTTCAATTCATAATTCATGCTGCGCCGGCCGGTGACATCGGAACAATGGGCGAAACAGCACGTACTGACCTGACCGATATCAAGGCTCTGATGTTTGGAGGAGCAGACACGACAGGGTGCCACATTGATGCATGGAAGCTTCTACGTCATGACCAAGCCTGATGTACATAAGAAGCTCACCGAGGAGCTTCATGAAGCAAGGCCAGACCTGAAACAACCAACCGCTTTAGCAGCACTTGAAAAGCTACCGTACCTGGCAAGCTGTTCATGCCGGATCGTTGGAGAACGCTGACTCCATAACCAGACGACAGTAATCAAAGAGTCGCTCAGAATGGGTCCAGGCGTGGCATGACCCCTTCCCAGACATGTCCAGAGTCTGGCGCGACGATAGACCGAAAACTCATTCCTGTAATGTAAGCTGGTCGTATTCATCCTCGAATCTGTGTCTTGGCTATTGAGGATTTCTTCCAGGCTACTGCAGAAATGAGCAGCCACTTTGCGCACCGCAATGCCGATATCTTCGAACATCCAGACGAATTTCGACCTGAGTGCTGGTTGGGTGCGGATGGCAGGAAGCTCGAGAGATGGCTCGTCACCTTTTCTCGAGGTCCTCGCAGCTGTCATGGTCTGAAGTAAGCATTGTCCTCTGCCTTTCAACCTAGATTGTGGCTGATAATCCTCGAAGTCTCGCATGGGCAGAACTATAACTGACTTTTGCGCATGTCTACCGAGAATTCAAGGTCGAGATTTACACTTCAAGGTAGGCAATGCAGCAACAGCCTAGACCGAACGGATACTAATCGGGTTTTCGTAGCCCAAAAGAGTTGGAGTGGCGCGACTGCTTCTTGCCGGAGCATCTCGATCCACATTCAAAAGCGAAGATTACTCCAGTGGCAGCTTGACAGTCTGACAGACAATGTTGTTCCGGAGCACAGGCGAGGCTTCTTTGTAGGAAGCAACAACACTGGTACAGCAGGGTTTCCATGCAGTTGGAAACGAGGCCCGGAGTCGATATTGGCCAAAGGCAAGTTTGGTGGTCTTACATTAGGCTTGCCGCGAGCCCGTACAGAACGACCTCGCCGTTCTATCAGTAATGATAGCAGTGACATCATGATGCGCATGCAACTCAGGCATGTTGACAAGCGTCTCAACTTTCCTGTTCGATGGCATCGAGCGAATTTTGACGGAGTCATATGGTGTGATCAAAACCAAAATTGTCGGCTTGAGATAAGTGACCAGTGATTG
Organism: Exophiala xenobiotica; assembly: GCF_000835505.1. Taxonomy (NCBI): domain Eukaryota; kingdom Fungi; phylum Ascomycota; class Eurotiomycetes; order Chaetothyriales; family Herpotrichiellaceae; genus Exophiala; species Exophiala xenobiotica. The sequence continues at coordinate 2,548,864 of NW_013562490.1, forward strand.
CAGGGTTGCGTCCCATTAACGACGAAGCCTGAGTCTCGTAAGGCAATTGATTCAAATGCGGAGCCGCGTCCGACAATCCCTCGGACAGCCAGACTCGGTTCGGATCGTTGCAAAATGCCTCGAAGGTCGAACCATCCATGAATCCAAAGTCTTTAAGGCCTTGCGCCCTACCAATGCACCATTCGTTTGTATCAAGTTGAGCCATCTCGTGAAACAACGCATCTATCTCATCGCCTTCGAAGCTCGAAGATGTCGAGGGTCTAACATTAGTGCCGGGTGGTTTGCCCGAACTAATACTCAGGCCAGGTAAAGCTTGCTGTGGAGGCTGGTCGATATCTGTTACCGGGTAATCAAGAGTAGCATCCTGAAGCTGTTGTGATGACTGCACTCCGTAGAAATCGTGATAGCCAGTAACGCCGCCACCTTCCACGTCTGCTGTGATTGACGGGCGTGGCATCCCGGTGAACGTAAACAGTGGATCAGCAACGGGCAGTGTGTTCGTCTTTGTAAAGGATGACGGCAGGGAGACGTGGAAGTCAGACGTATCGCTGCGTAATGGGGATATGCTCGATTGGCCTGGAAAGGTCATCGACATGGGCGGCTCCGGACCTGACCATGGAGAGATTTGATATGGCTTGAAGCCTGGCCATGTGACTGACAGTCTGGCAATGATATGCTCTTGTCGTGGAGAGATTGGAGACGTGTCGGAGTTCAGTAAACGGAACAGGCCTGCCAACATGGACGGAGTTTTGTCATGGCTCCAACTCTGCCCGAAGCTTTCCAGAGTCTGCAGAAACATCGATCCGTGTACCGCTGACAATTCGGGGGAAGAACAGCCACTAGCTATCACGAAATGAGACGCCTGTAACAGTAGCTGATGAGTTGGCCGTGACCCAATTTCCATGACCTTGAAAGGATACGTATCTGCCAGGCGCTGCAGATCGCACAGACTATCCTGGACTCTAAAAGTCTCACTTTGATCATGTTTACCCCTTGTTGAATCGTTCGCAACCATAAAGACTTGAGTCAGTCGATTAAAGCAGCTCCTGATGAATGCAGGCTCTCGGTGATCGGCCATCTCGGTGCCAACAGCATTCCATGGCTCCCATTCTTCCAGCCCATCTTCCTCCAGAAGCTGTACCCGCTCCAGAAGTTCTCTTTGCAAATGTTGTGGCCGCCTGAGGCGCATGGAAATGAGCGTTTCCAGAATGAAGCAGCCTTGTAACGTGCCTGTCCAGGTCTTTTCAAGATCCTTCGAGGCGATCCCGCGTGTACGCAGGTCATGACTCAGATCGATGATCTCGAGCAAGCCTCTTATTGCGAGGCCTACTGCCATCCAGGCAGAGGTCCATTTCCCCAAGCCTATGTCAAGCAAAACGAGTATGAGGATGGCTTGGACATGGCCAAGAGAGAAAGGGCCATCATTGGCTGGAATGCATCGTCGGGCCATGGCCCGCATACTGTGGACGGTCGGAGCGCCGTCCAGATCTGGGGCAGACTGAGAGATGCGTTGTTGTGTGACATAGGCAAAGATGGCCCACAAGTAGGCAAGATCAGGGCTCTCTGAATGGATGCGATTTTGCGACCTTGTGTGCTCGTAAAACTTTTTGAGGGTATGAGGTCTATCGAGGATGGGAAACCAACAATGAGTGAAGGTAAAATAGTGACTCAACAAGCTGGACGCCAAGTACGGAAATTCCAACAAGTTCGCTTCTGACCTAGATGGCAAGAACTGGGATGGGAGCTGTGCTCCGTGGTCCGGCGTTGATCCTACCATGTAGAAGTCGGTAGGTATGAGATTATCTGTGATCTCTGTAATCCGAAATCCAGGCGTACAGACTGTGGCATTGAAGTTAGTCGCGTCGTCTGACGGAGGATTGACTGCTCCTTGATCGCTCTCTCTGTCTCGTTTTCTCTTGTGGTCCGGCGTTGTTGACTGCTCGAGCCGCGAAAGCAACCTTTCCAGCTCCGACAGCACGCTTGATTCCTTCCAAATCGTATGGAGATCGTCCCCGTGCTTGTGATGATTCCATATCCGTGAGAGCTCCTCCTCATTCTCGGACACAACCTTACGAACAGCATCGTCTAACCCGGGGATTTGTCTCACCATAACCGCCCACAGCTTTTCCATCCCTCGCACATATCCCTCGGGTAGGCCTCTTTTTTTGTGCGCTGTGAGATATAGGCATGGCTGCCCGGCAGTCAGGCAATTGGAGCATTGAGGTTGTCCACCGTCGCACCGGTCTTTCTGTAGGTATCGTTAGCATGCCGTCCGGGTATAGCGAATGCTACGTTCTGATCATCCAGCAAGCCATACAGGCAAGGGAACAAACGTCGTGCGGTAGACGACACAGGAATGGCCTAGGCATGTCTTCAAGCATCAGAACTTACTCTTGTGCGACATCTCGTGCACGCTCGAGAGACTCTTGCGCGTCCGCGCCTTGCAACATCTTGCTCGATATCATTGATGTGCGCTGCTCCTCCTGGCACATCCACGCTACTTGTAGCCATTAGAACACAGTGATGGCATGCTCTCCATGGTGCAGGATTCTCATTCTAAGAGGCATCGAGCGGTTCGAGCAGGGTGATGTATAGGTTGGTGGACGCTTCGAGGTTGATATGAGATGCAGTCAATGGCGCGTCGATCGAGGCGGTGGGGGGCGACCAAAGCCTGGTGCGGTCATAGCATCCTAACTTAATGGGCCCATCAGCCCTAACCAGTGCCTAAACTTAAGTGCCAAACGGCTTGTTTTACGGCAGGTCTTGGGTAGAATCGTACCGGATGGCGCACCTTGTGAGGGGAACAACGGAGCAAAAATGGGGGGCGATGGGGGGCAAGCGCGAGCCGCCGAGGCGCATCACGGGACTGCGCGATCTTGGTCATTCGGAAATCACACCGACAAGCGAGACAAGGTTCCTTTCCTTACGATATCAACAAGAACCCTGGAAGATGACAGTCAAAGGTTCGTCTTATTGAGGACGTATCACATCGTCAGCAACTGCCCACCTAAGATATGTGCCACCTGCTCACGATGTTCGCTATCTGAATGGCACCGAGCGTCAGCGGCAGCTATGTGGAAGGTGGAAACAGAGTCAGCCAGGCGAACTTGAACGCCTTCAGCGAGCGCTTGTTACGTGACCGGCCAAGCTCAGAAGTTTCAGGTACATCCTCACCTCTTCGACCCGCCAACACGCCGTCAGAGCATCGGTCTGTTGACCTCAATCACAATGGTCACCCTGGCTCGGGAACTCCGAGCGACGTGATGAACCCGCCTGTACAAGAGCCTTCTACCGGACGCCGCTTCCACCCAGATGCCTCCATCGTCTTGGTGGGCATTCGTGCATCCGGGAAGAGGTCTTTGGGCCTCATTGCAGCCACCGCCCTCGGGAGAAGGTTCATCACCGAAGACCATTACTTTCAGACTGTCAATGGACTCTCTCGACATGATTATCTGAAAGTCCATGGCAGTGAGCAATTTCACAGACAAGACGTTGAAACCTCCAGGCGCATGCTTGAAGACAACCGGCACAGATGTCTCATAGAGTGCGGCTTAGGCAGCTTAACAAGCAGCCTTCAGGGCTACCTCAGACATTACTGCCAGACGAATCCAGTCATATTTGTGCTGAGGGACATGGATCATATTAAGACATTGCTCAGCCTTGACGACCGATCAGCGAAGTTGCTCGAGAATGGAAATTATACACATAGGAAATGCTCGAACTTTGAGTACTACAACCTTGAAGATGAGTCGACCGACACCCAGTCCGACACCGACATCACGGATCGAACCTCGCCCAACTACTCTTTTAAGCTTAAGAATGCCCAAGCCGATTTCTCTTGGTTTGTGCGCTTCATCAGCGGGTCGACCTCATCGCCGTCAAACACCATTTCTCCATTCTCCATGGACGTTCCTGTTGAGCGTCGTACATACACCCATGCACTTCTGGTCAGGTTGTCTGATTTTGTGGCTGGTCGGATCGATTTTTCCGCATTGGAGTCTACCGGTGATGTCCTGGAGATCTTTGTGGACGAGTGGCTCGCTACGACTCCGAATGTCTTGAGTAAAATGGTCGCTGTCGCAAGGAGAGCCCTCAAACTGCCCATCTTGCTCTCGGTAAGCAACGCAAATTCTTTGGCTTCACACGACGAGACTTACTTGGCCATTCTGAGTCAAGCGCTTCGTCTCGGTGTCGAGTATGTGTCGGTGGCCCTCGATCTTGATGAACACAAGCTCGCAAAACTCATCGCTACCAAGGGCAACACCAAGATTGTTGGAACTCACATCGAAGATTCGCCAAACGACGAAGGCTGGAAAGATTCGAAATGGGATCTGCTCTACAAAAGGGCTCTGAGCTCTCGAGTAGACGTGGTCCGATTTCTCAGCGCTCCAGTATCTCGCCGTGCCAACCAGACCCTAACTTGGTTCCTGGAGGAATTGGAAGATCTTCATGAAGCTCACCCTGTCATTTCTGCATTCAACCTTGGCCCACTCGGACGAACCTCACAAATGATGAACCCAGTCTTAACGTCAGTCACCCATTCTTCCTTGCCACAATGCCAGGCAACCGGAGAGGATCATCTTCAGCCCCTGCTGTCTTCCAGAGACATCATTGCTGCTCTTTTCGATAGCTATGTCTTCGACTCCCTCGATTTCTATATTGTCGGAGCGAACGTTTCTGGCTCTTTGTCACCCCCCATGCACAACGCAGCGTACGCCCTCCTCGGTCTCCGCCATCGCTACAGTACCTTGAATATAAAGTCTTGGGCAGACGTCGAAGCGCTTGCGAACAAAGACACACTTGGTGGTTTGAGCATAGTTCAACCGTACAAAGTGAAGATTGTGCCTGAAATTGGCGCTTTGACCGCCCACGCTCGTGCTATTGGAGCAGTCAACACCGTCGTACCAATCCGGGCAAATCTTGCTGGTGCTGTTCCTCCTTTACAAATCCAAGCACAGGAGAGGAATCGCGCAGGTCGCATTGTGGGCTGGTTTGGAGAGAATACGGATTACATTGGCATCATGACGTGCGTAAATAGGAGTTTGTCTCCTCGTAACGCTGTTCAGCCAAGATCAACAGCGCTCGTTGTTGGAGCCGGCGGAATGGCTAGAGCTGCAGTCTACGCGATGCTACAACTGGGCTGCAAGAACATCTTTGTATACAACCGGACTATCGCGCATACAAGAGCCATTGTTGCCCACTTCAACGACTGGGCTAGGTCCCAGTCTAGCGGTCAAGGGCCAATGTTCGCGCAAGATCCAGTCAGGGTCATTGATAGCCTTGCCGATCCCTGGCCTTCATCATTTTCTCTACCCACGATCGTTGTGTCTTGTGTCACACATGAACTTCTCGATGGAAACCCTGGTGCTGATTTTGAGTTGCCGGCCTCATGGATTCAGTCTCAGACCGGTGGAGTGGTCGTTGAAATGGCCTACATGACAAACGAGACACCTCTGATCAAGCAGATGAAAGAGTACAGGAAGATGACTAGCACACCGTGGGTCCTGGTTGACGGTATCGAAACTTTGATCGAGCAAGCTGTAACTCAATTCGAGACGATGACGGGCAGAAAGGCACCAAAGCGTTGTATGGCTGATGCTGTCAACAATTCACTGAGGGAAAATGTCTCGTACATGATAGATGGTGAGGAGTTCTTTTCCTAGAACCATGGAAGCTGAATGAGCATTTTTGAGCACTACGAGCTGTTCGACATGTCCAGAATTCAGATACGACCTTTATTCCGAGGCAGGGCAGAGTCCTTCAAGTCGGAGGCTTCATGTGACCCTGCACCGCATCCCTGACTACGCTTCTCAGGGTGTTGTCAGCCTCCACACCAGTCCACAGACTTGCTTGGGCCAGCCCTTGCCCGATCATCGCTTCTACGCCGCCAATGAGCTGCCACCCTGCATTCAAAGCAAGCCTGGAAATTTCGGTGTCTGGTGACGGATGGTAGCACATTTCCAGCAAGGCACCTTTCTCCGTCGTGCTCAAAAATGTTTCAAGAATTTCCCGTACAGCTCTTTCGTTTTCGGTGACGGGTGGAAAGTCTGGAACCGCACTGACCACAGCCCCTGGGGCCGGCAGCTGCCGGGCTTGCTCGGTTGTCGTTACATGGATCAAGTCATCTCCTCTTCCTCTTTCCCGAAATTCCTGTAACACAGCCTCGACTTCACTGCCGTCTCGGTTGATGATATACACGGGCACGCAACCCATCAATCTTTGCAAAGCATAAATCGCTGCCCTGCAGGTACCTCCTCCTCCGACCACGAGACCTGGTTTTCCTCGATATGGGGAACCCCTGACATTCGTGAGGAAAGCGTCCCGGATCCCTATGCAGTCGGTGTTTGTGCCGCAATATGATCTCGACCCGTCTGGTCCAGTCTTGAAAAAGATCGTGTTAACAGCACCAATAGCCTTTCCCTCCTCCGTAAGCTCGTCGAGTTGAGGAATGACTGCAACCTTGAAAGGCATTGTAACGCCACTGCCGATGCATTTTGCGTCACCTCTGAGATGGCTCATGAACCCATGAAGGTCATTTGTCTCGCAGAGCAGCTGAGCCCAATTTCTCCCTGTGGCTGTATAGATCGCACGATGGAGCAACGGCGACTTCGAGTGTGCAATAGGAAAGCCCACCAGGTAGGCTACCCGATCGAAAGCAGCCGTATCTGGCGCTGAGATTTGAGGCATGGGTGGAGAAATATACCTCAATTCTGCCGTGTGTTGTTATTCTCGAGCAAGCTTGACCTGTCGCTGACTATTGCAGTAGTAGGTATGGCTGGCCAGGTCTTCGAAGATGCGGCCTTCCAGTTTCCAGGGCTTCTCCTGGATATCTTCAATGCTGCAAGATAGTGCTCTCTTCAAGCATAGTCTGTCGCTAGCCTCTCCATAATAACTTCGAGGTTGTTGGCGATGCGGATTGTGGGGATGCGAGGATTTGCTCTTGGAATCTCCTCCCCTGGACATGTCCGATGCAAGAGACGTCAGGATGTGTTCTAGCCGACTCGCCGACACCTCGTAGCCGAAGAACCCTTGTCCTGCCGCACTTTGCCACCGACAGTGGTGGGTAAGTCTTTATCCGCCACCTGGATCTACCTTTCAAGCCCATGGAAGATCCACGCCTGACTCGATCCTCACGGCCAGTCGCTGGCGGTGAGGCCCCATGGGCCTGCTTTGGCTTACTTGTGGAGTTCAAGGGCGGAGAATCTTTTCAAGCTGTGCCAACTCTTCTTCCTCGGTGGAATTGAGGATTCTACTCCCCGGCCTATCACTTTGTTCGTAACTACTACTTAATACGCTTCTCCGCCACTTCCCCAGATCTTGTGTTCTTCCTCCAGATCACTATCTCCTAAATCTTTTCATTGTTGCTTATAATCAGCACAGGTTGGCACAATGGGTCTCCTCACTTTGATCGAAGACAGGCCAACACCAAAATGTGTCTACAACTGGCGAGTTTATCTCCAAGCATTTGTCGCGGCCTCAGCTGCCATGATGATTGGCTATGACAGTGCTTTCATCGGAGGAACCCTCGCGCTGGGTTCATTCAAGGATGAATTTGGCTTCGACGACCTCTCGAAAACCCAGGTCAACCTCCTTAGCGCCAACATCGTGTCCTGCTATCAAGCTGGCGCCTTCTTCGGAGCCTTCTTCGCCTACCCTGCAGGCCATTTCCTCGGTCGCAAATTCGGGCTGCTCATCTTCAGCACCGTGTTCTGCCTCGGCGCAGGCATCATGCTTGGAGCTACTGGTTCCCGCGGCCTCGGCCTCATATACGGCGGAAGAGTGCTTGCAGGTCTTGGTGTGGGCGGTGCATCCAACCTCTCTCCCATCTATTGCTCCGAGATCGCTCCCCCTGCAATCCGTGGCAGGTTGGTGGGATTGTATGAACTGAGGTGAGTTACTCTATTAGCCCGAAATCTCCTCTATCATACTCACGTGAGTAGCTGGCAAATCGGTGGCTTGGTTGGCTTCTGGATCAACTACGGCGTCTCCGAGACTATGGCACCTTCGCACCATCAGTGGCTCATCCCATTCGCTATCCAGCTCATCCCCGCCGGACTGTTGTTTGTGGGTGCGCTTGTTATCAAAGAATCTCCCCGATGGCTTTTCACTCGAGCTCGTCGCGCGGAAGCCATCAAAAACCTGTGCTGGCTGCGTCAACTGCCTGCTGACCACGTCTACATGATGGAAGAGATCATGGCCATTGACAATGCCATCGAACACCAACGCAGCACAGTGGGTATGGGCTTCTGGCAGCCTTTCAAGGCCGTCATCAACAACCCTCGGGTCACAAAACGCTTCCTCCTCGGTGGTGCTCTTTTTCTGTGGCAAAACGCCACAGGCATTAATGCGATTAACTATTACTCTCCAACTGTGTAGGTATCACTATCTCAAAAAGTACAACTTTCTGACAAATTCTGCAGGTTCAAGTCTATCGGCATTACGGGGACGAACACCTCTCTGCTAACGACTGGTATCTTCGGCGTCATTAAAACCATCATGACCATCATCTGGCTTTTCTTCCTTATCGACAAGCTTGGCCGTCGCAATCTGCTCATCTGGGGTGCGATCGGCGGCTCGTTATGTATGTGGTACATTGGCGGATATATCGCAGTCGCGAAGCCATGGCTGGCACCCACGACAGGCGGTAGCCTCTCCTCGGGCGGCATTAGCGCCATGGTGTTCTTCTACCTCTGGACAGCAATATACTCACCCTCGTGGAATGGAACCCCGTGGGTCTTGAACTCGGAGATGTTCGACCAAAACGTGCGAACACTGGCTCAAGCCTTTGCCGCAGCGAACAATTGGTTCTGGGTAAGTCTACGTCTCCTACCTTGAGTTTCTCCGTCTTTAAACAAAACACATGTGCTAACAAGTGGCCCCCCTTGCAGAACTTCATCATCGCCCGCTTCACTCCCCAGATGTTCGCCACCATGTCCTACGGGGTCTACTTCTTCTTCGCCTCCATGATGCTGTGCTCGGTTGTGTTTGTCTGGTTCTTGATCCCCGAAACCAAGGGAATCCCGCTCGAAGCGATGGATCGTCTTTTCAGCAGCAAAGAATTCCCGGCTAGAAAGGCGCACAAGGTCATTCTTGATGAACTTCGTGCCGAGGATCGCGATTTCAGACGTTTGAGCGTCAACAACGAGAAGGAAAATGTCGAACAGCGGGAGACAACTTCCCGTGATTCGCAACACTTTGAGAAGGTGTAGGCCACGTCCTGCTATTAGTGGGTTTTTGGTGATGTACAGAATTTGGCTCGGTTCGGAGAGCGTCCCTGATGGGAGGACACAAGACTTGGGCATGACAAGATGCCTTGTTGAGGGCCTATATTTCGCATATGCCTTATCGAAATGATGCGCTGAATACTAGTACGGTTACAGATTTCTGCAGCGAAGATTGTTTTACGACAAAGGACGTTGGAGTTTACTACTTACTGCATGGGTTTCCAGCCGGTATCTCACTGCTAGAATCTTTGCTTTCCTCACAGGGCCTACCTAAGTACTAGTAGGGGGCCTTCCCGAAGTCGATGCATAACAAACCCTGGTTGAGCGTTTTCTGTCACAAAGAAGGTTGAACATATATCCGGAAAAATTGCAGAAAGCAACCCAAGTTTGCGCGAAAGACCAACGCCGGCCACTAGTAAACAGCAACTTCGCTTCTATGCTAGATTGTTGTTCTCGGCGAAGTAGTCTCGGTCACTAATTTAATAAAGTATCTTTTCGAGCCATGAGATCCGTCGGGACACTTCGATCCCACACGGAAGTACTACTTAGTAGCCTCTATCGAACCCTTCCAGAAGGAAGGCAAAGAAGGAAGCAAAATGTCATACTACACACCACCACCAAACTTGAGGTTCGAGTTCACCGTTTCTCTGTCTGCTCTGTATCCCACTTATTGGCCCAAAACTCCAGAGCGGCAATGTACCCGAACGTGCCCAACCCCATGATGACACCCGTGGCCTTGTCGCTGAAGTAGCTGTGGTCCCGGAAGGTCTCGCGCGCGTGGACGTTGGAGATGTGCACCTCGACGAAGGGGAAGTTTGTGGCGAGAAGGGCGTCGCGGATTGCCACGCTGGTGTGCGTGTAGGCTGCCGGGTTGATGATCACGGCCACTCGGTCTGCTTTTGCTTTTGCTTTTGCTTCTTCTTTTTCTTCTTCGGAAGGTGTTGTCGTCGTCGCCGTCGTGGTGCCGTTGTCGGTGTTGGTATTGGTAGGGCCGAGAAAATGAGAATGTAAAAAGTCGATGATGGCGCCTTCGTGGTTCGACTGGAACGGGACGATGGTGATGTCGAGGTCGTGGGCGCGCTTGGTGACGGCGTCGACAACCTGGGGGAGCGTGGTGGTGCCGTAGATGCCTGGTTCGCGGGTTCCCAGGAGGTTGAGGTTGGGACCGTTGACGAGCAGGATCTTTCGGTTGGGTTTGGACATGGTTGTCGGATTCGATGTACCACGACGTACCTACTAGTACTACCAGGAGTAGTAACGGTGGTGTCGCGAGTAGTACTAATACTTATACTTCGTAGTCGCACAAGAGCAAGTGAGATAGTGGTAGTACTGTACAGCTCAGCTGAGACTTCGAATTCCTGTTTCCCTGTGTGGCTGTTCCTGAGATCACAATGGGGATGGGGAAAATTCCGTCGTTGTCGAGAAAGGCTGATGCATATGTCAAGCATCCCGTCGCGACAAAGACTGGACTAGCACCCAGACAGCGGTTCAGGCCCGTGAGGCCCTACAATCAGAGGCTTCCCTGCCCTCTCCTCCGAATACAAGACCGGGCTGCTAAGCCCCGGTATGTACTCCGGGATTGGTGACACATTCCAGGGAAGACATAAGAAAACTGGACATCCCGCACTGAGGCGACGGGAAGACAGCTGAACCATCCATGACCACCGTGTGCGTTTACGCATCTCCAACACGCACATGCAGGGGTGTGGCTACTAGGCAGATCCATCGGGAGAAGACTAGCCCGAAGCTCGGACACGATGATGTCGACGATGCATCGGCAACTGGACGAAGAGGCCGGGAATAACCGACGCTGTACGGAGTACTGCGTATGGAGTAACTTCTTCAGTCTTTTTCGGCCATCGACATCGGCAACTGTTGGACTCCAGATACGAACGACACTTTGTTTTCTTCCCGGGCCCGCGATATGTGCAGACAACTTTCCAAGTAGTAGTAGTAGTATCCGGCACCTGGCAAAGATGGAGGCGGGCCAGAGATACGACATCTCGGATGCCGATTTGAGCGAGATTTACGCCTTCGCCATCCAGCTCGGCAAAGACGCCGGGGTTATCTTGCTCGATACTGTGCAGAAGAGGCGACGAGATGCCGCTGATGGCGAGAACCAGAGACAGAACGACGCCACGGAGGGAGTGCTGGTAATGGAGGAGAAGTTGAATGCCGTGGACATCGTGACCAAGACCGATACCGGTAACTAGTATTGTCCCGATCTTTTTTGTCCGCATTGTACAATTGCACGGGGTTTCCTTCGAGTACTGACCCATTTTTACGCATTATGCGCAGAAGTCGAAGAATTCATCCACTCGAGCATACGGAAACAATACCCCTCGCACGCGTTCGTCGGCGAGGAAACGTACTCGAAAGACTCGTCGAAAGAATATCTGGTCACGAATGCACCGACGTGGATCGTGGACCCTCTCGATGGGACGGTCAATTTCACGCATTCCTTTGCCATGTTCTGCGTCAGCATCGCCCTGGTAGTGAATCAGAAAGCCGTCATTGGCGTCATCTACGCTCCGCTGTTGAACCAGTTGTTCTCAGCCTGTCGGGGCTCGGGAGCTTGGTTGAACGAGACCACGCGGTTGCCGTTGCTGGGAAACGTGGGCGTCGGTCCCATACCGCAAAATGCTCCAAAACATTGTATTTTTTCCTGTGAATGGGGCAAAGACAGAAGAGACCGGCCCGATGGGAACCTGTATCGTAAGGTGGATAGTTTTGTCAACATGGCGGCCGAGATTGGCGGGAGAGATGGGAAAGGAGGCATGGTCCACGGCGTGAGAAGCCTGGGGAGTGCAACCATGGATCTCGCCTACACCGCTATGGGAGCGTTCGATATCTGGTGGGAAGGGGGCTGTTGGGAATGGGACGTTGCCGCTGGAATCTGTTTGCTGCAAGAGGCCGGCGGGCTGATCACGACAGCGAATCCTCCTGAAGATTATGAAACTGCAAAAATTGAAGATGCCAAGTTGGGTGGAAGACTGTATCTTGCAATCAGACCCGCTGCGGACAGTCCAGGTGAGACGGGGCGCGAAGGGCAAGAGAGAGTGGTTAGAGAGGTCTGGAAGAGAGTGCGGCGTTTGGAGTATGACAGACCAGGAGCCTGATCAACGGCAAAAGGGTAGGCGAGGTCCACTTGTGTACGTTATATATATGCTATATGCAACATGGAAATGGGTATCTGAACGACGACCGATGTACTGGGCATGGTTTCCTTTTTCTCCTCAAGCAAGAGCCGTGCGTGCTGAACACCAGCCCTTAGGCATGATTCTGCGCACACGCCGGGTGCACGCGGCTCAAAGCGGCGGAATCAAATACGCGAAAGAGGCTTCATCATCAGCAGGAAGATTCTGATGTGGTGACGGTGGCTGGCGAACTATGTTTTGACGTGTCAGCATGGAGAAAACCACCTGGTATAGCCTTGCGAGGAGACTTACGATCTTTCATCTTCGGACGGAGTCGCCGAGCGGTTCCACTTCATGTATCGTTCCAATCTCCTCCAGGCGGTAGCTGCACGTTGGGCATGTTCTTTGGGAACCTCCTGGTCCGGCATGTTTGCCGTTCTTGAGAACAATTCAAACGAGATATGACCCGTGTAACCAGCCTCGCAGACTGCTTCAAGGACCTCCAATGCGGGTAGATAGCCAGGGTTCTCGAAAGGAAATAGTCTGGCATTTCGTGACCAAGACATCCGAGGCTTCTGTTCAGGATTGTACCATTCATGACCAGGTAACAATGGTTGGTCCAATCGTTCGCCATCGCAGACCTCAACGTAGAAGACCTTTTCTATGGCAAAAGGAAGTTCTGAACGCAGCTTTGCGATCGATTTTTGGGTTTCTTGGTATGCATTTGCTGTCAATCCTGTCGCTGAAGCTGGATCGGCAAACACCCGGCCAGCGAGGTTGAATGTATCGATACATGTTCCGAAGTTTGGTTGATTGACTTCTAGGACAATGGACCATGCTGCGTCCCAAGTGTCGATATGTGTGCCCCAACAGAGGGCTTCATAAGCGAGTCGAACGGGAGGAGAAGATTGGAGGCCGATGTGTGCTGCTTCTCTCAGGTCTGCGACGATTTTCTCTCGGTCATCAGTGATTTCAGAGGCTGGTAGAAAGTTGGAGGGTATCTGAATAAGATCTGTTCCCAGGATGTGGGCCAGCCTGATCCAGAAATGGAGATTCTGAATAGCAGCCTGATGAGAGGCAGCATCAAGGCGTCCTTCGTAGTGCATAAACGGCTGGAGACACAGGATCTCCAACTTGTGTCGAATACAAAGCTCGTGTATATATCTTGCAGCCGCCAACTGTTTTTCTTGGGCATGACTCGAACTGGCGAAGGACGTGCCTGGAGGTGATGGGGGATGTGAGGCTGGTAATGAGTTGGCAGCACCGTCGAGGTCTTCAAAGAATAGTTCTATGCTTTCGAACCCATATTGTTCGCATAGACTGAGTTTGTGTTCCAGACTGTGATACCAGGCTCGTCCCAAGGACTGGGAAGCAATGGTCGGGATATATTTGGCACGCATCGCTGACGTGGCTTAGTTCAGCCTGTAGGAAGAGTATTGCTAAACACAGCGGTGCAGAGGCTCGGAAGACGTCAAAGGTTGAGGACAGCACTGTAGATGGATATCGGTAACCTCTCACGATGGTACCAACAAAACTCGCAGCACAGGACAGGGAGCAGTCAGAGATCGGACAAAGGGCTGTCACCTTCAGCCGCCAAACGACTTACTGATGATATACAATCATAGGAAAGAACGCGAAGTCCGGCGGATAGGCCCATACAAATCATCGGCCGAGAACGTGGATGACATCCAACAGCCAGACATACACTTCTGGACCAGTCGACAAGGCTGCTCGAATCGTGGATCCGCATGGATCAGAAACGCCCAACTGCTGGCGGAAAAATCTTTAGCCGCCGTCAACGCCAGTCTCCTTGCGTGGTGGAAAAGGGTTGTTCCACGATTTCGAGGAAGCGGAATATCGTACCATGGTGAGGCGAAAGAAGAGAAAAGAACGCCTCCTTGGCCATTTGGCACTCACTTTGACTTGGGCCTTGACGGTGACCATGCAGATCCCGTCTGGAGATGCTCGAAGTTGCAGTAAAGGTCGCTTCTGCTTGTTGTTGGCGCCTCAAAGACGTAACTTGGAGCGGGGATGAGCACAGACAGCAACCCCCTACGCCTACCTGAGGATTTACTTGCGTCCGCTGTCCGTCTTGATTATGGATCTGAAGACGGCGCTCTTCACGTAAGGCGAAACGAAGCTTTGAATACAGCCACAATAAGTTACCGATGATATAGATTGGCATCAATTCTTAATTAACGCCTAACTAGAAGGATAGCCTAAACACTGATTTAGTTAGGATCTTAGTTAAGAGCTTTAGGTAAGGCTTTAACTAAATTCTATTTCTTTCCCATAATTTACGGAAACTTCTGAGACCCTTTTAGGTTGTCGTTCTCTTTGACACCTTCGGAGAGACTTTCAATTCAATTACCTGCTCATTACCCTCAACAGTTGTGAAGAAATTGTCTCTCGAAATGTAGCATATCTGGTAGGGTTTCCAGGCCAATCTATACCAAGACTTTAACGTTGCCATCTAACCGCGGAGGAGATAAATAGATCCTGAATCAAAATACTAAGCAGCACTGGTAGTATTTACCAAAATTATGCCACACCATGTGGTCACCGAGGCCACCACTTTACAAACCCACAAGCAAGATGCTGCCGTCATTCAATTGATGATCGTTGCGGCACTACATTGCCTCTCGATAAGATCTCGATGTCATTCACTCCTTGGCGTAATGATAACTTTGAATGGACCGTCATTCTTTGAGTGAAATGGTGTCGAAGTGTCGATGGGAGCTGATGAATCCTGTTCGAAGTTGAAACAGTAAACAATCCTCGCAATTGCGATGCCAAGGTTGTCTACGCCACCAGAGTATCCGACGCAAGCCCTTCGACCTGTTTAGGGGGGGACAGTCAGCCCGTAGTCATTGCCACCAAGGAGGGCCAGAAACCCGGCTAACTCACCGGCACCGAAGCCCAGATGGCCTTTCAAAGCCATATCGAGCTCGTCGTTGATGAATCGTTCCGGCCAAAAGCGCTCCGGCTGTCCGTACTCCAAGGCCGAATTCGATATTCCCCAGTGATTCCAGGTGAACACAGATCCAGAGGGGAACACGGTAGCCTTCGAAGTTGTCGTCTTCGAGCAAGCAGTGCGGAATGCCTGTCTCTGCTATAGTAGGTCTTGAATGTGGATCAGTCGTTGAGGTTAAGGGTCACGGGGACGCAACTTACTTCCAACGCATGCTCTCCTTGACTGCGCCTCTAATGACAGGGCATTGAGCAAGATCTTGTGCGACTGGCAATCGCTCACCATTGGCCCCGCACACCCGATCCAGCTGCATCCGTGCGCGTTCGACCCAGTCGGGATATAAAGCAGCCGCTGCCACAACTTCGTGCAGGGAGATTCTGGTGGTGTCCGAGCCTGCTTCCATCAAGGTTCCGGAGATGAAGCAGAGCTCCTCGTCGGAAAACCCTCGGTCCTTCCCAGCATCCAAGAACTCTGTCATGAAGCAAGGCTTCTGGATACCCAGCTTCTGTCGGTGCCGAAGCTCATCCACCTCCCTTTTGTAGACCTGAGTATTCGATGTGAGCTGTTGGACGCGCATGAATACAAGGTCTCTCACTTCAGGGTCCGTCTGTACAGACCATCACCATACCATCTCCAAGGTTGCCACTCCTTCAGCCATGGGATCCTGGTCAGAAATGGAAAAACATCGACAACGGATCGGCCCGGCATGAGATACCGGACGAATTCTTCGGAGGTGTGAAGCAACTCCAGGAGATGCGGATCCGTACGACTGGTCCTTCTTCCAGAGACGACGCTCATAAGCACGGAATTCGCGTATCGAAGATGAGATTGGTACCAAAGATCGGGTCGATGTAGATACTCATATAAGAGAGCACGAGACTCGAGGTCTTGAAACGGTTCATATATGCGCCTTTTAGTGTTGTTCAAGATCTGGTGCATAATCTTTCTTTCTCTCCTCCAAAGGTCGCCATATGGCATAACAAGGATGCGCTTCCCCGCCGAAGCGAGACCGTGTGCCATGGGCAAAACTGGTCGGGTCGAATAGATTGCAGCACGCTTCTCGAGTAGCTCGGTGACTACTCGTCGGGAGTTCAGGATGACCCAAGGGGTCGTACCAATTCTCATAGTAAACCTGGTATAACTCCAAACGAGTGACGCCTGAGTAGCAGTAAGCTGTGCAGAACCACTCACATGTCTCCGTACTTCTCTCCCAGAGCTTGTAGATAGGGGCCCTGCCCGGTAGTGGGCATCTGAAGGCTGTTGCCGATGATGGGTAGCCCTGGGACTGGGTTTGGAAACCGATATTGATACCGGAGAGAGATAGACTGCTTAACCCAGCGGATGCAGAGCACAAGCAGAATAATCAGAGGGAGAGTGTATATCTGACCGATGGCTGCGCATCCTGCCGCTAAAATCGTCATGTTGTCTCGATATGTGAAGATAGCACAGATATTCTCCGTGATACGGTGTGTGCCTGCAGAGTTCGCCCTTCTTCCTTCTGGTAATCACGTTCTCCATATCTTCTGAAATTCCTCAGATTACCTACCAGTATGTATAGAATGTCGGGTAGACAAAGTTCGTCGGGTTGCCGATCGAAGGCGTTCGGGATTATAGATAAATTGGAACAGGACAGTATGCGACGTCCGGCATCCCGATGGAGATAATTACAGTTTCTGCCGAGCCTATGGTCGATGTGCGTATATTGCTTTAAGCTGACTTTGTCCGGCCCAGTTGAGAATCCTGATGAGTCAGCACAATTCGTAGGGGACGCGGTCACGTTCTACAGGCAAATTTCGTAAATATAGTAGTCTTATATGTAAGCCTAGGTGGAAGAGGTCTTACGTATCCATTCGAAGCTGACAGCACTTGACGGGATAAGCCCCGTCGACGGGGTGCGACTTAGGAAGGTAGAAGACGGTGAAATCTCGTACGCTCGAAGTGTAGAGGCCCTGTAGAGCCTGCCACATCTCGGCCTGGTGCAGCCGGCTCTAAGGCATGATCAGCGGCCATTTTCTGAGCGAGGCGGCTTCGTTCCGGAATCAATCAGCCTTCTTTCTAGATTGTATTCAGCTAACTCGACTACGACCAGCCCTCTTGCCCTTTCCTACGATACTGTATGTGAGGAGCGCCCTCATTAACGACGAACGAGAGGAGATCCTGCAGCAATTGCGCCTCATTCATGTCACGGCCAGACGAAAGCGCTCCCCAAGGAAGAGTAAACAATGAACTTCGCACCATACCAAGATGAATCTCCTGAGATGTGAGAACCTTACCGCGACTCATACGCTCGTGTTTCGTCGAATTAAATAGCTAATCTCTTCAATGGCAGAGAACGCGCCCTTTCCCCTCCTCCTGCTAAGAGCAGACCATCTCTGGACTCCCAACGAGTACGCTCACCACCTCCGCAGAATCGACCTTCTCAAGCTCCCCGTACGACATCGCAGGTGCAGTCGCAAGCACCAAGAAGTTTTGGCAATGATGCGTTCGCGGCGGCGCAACAAGAGAGGGGACAGAGCCTGGAAGCTTTCGAGACGAGTCTGCTCATGAGGTTGGACTATGAAGCTATGCTGGCATACCTCCTCCTTCCACCTGCCGGAGGTGTCTTTCTCCTCATAGCCGAGCACAAGAGCGACTATGTCAGATTTCACGCGTGGCAGTCCAGCATGTTGTTTTCTGCCATCTTTGTCCTGCACCTGATCTTGGTCTGGTCGCGGGTGCTGTCGTGGATGTTATTTACGGTTGATTTGGTTTTGATCGGGTTTTTGGCCATGCATGCGTATCGGGATGTCGAGACTTTGGAGCATTACGAGGTACCTTTCTTTGGGCGTCTGGCGAATTCTTTTGTGGACGAGGAGTAGGTCTCCAGTCACGTTGTTATCCCAGAACAAAGAGCCTCTAAAAGGCGTACGAATTGGGCTTCGAGTTTCAGGAATCCTGCTATCCAGGCTCTCCGCTTAGCAAACCCATACGCTTCAAGACTTCAAGCTTTGTGGAATGGACGGCAGCGAGCTGTCAGGGAAAGGGATTGGCACGTGTCGCAGACATTTAGTAAAGGCAGGAGAGGTGTACACCCATATTCCTGGGGCCTGAAGTCTGCTCAGAGCCAGAGATCCCTCTGTGTATAGGTTTATCAAGAAATGATACTTTGAGCCACAAGCCGAGATCCATATCTGAGGGACTTTGAGTGCACTCATTGTTCTTGATTGATCCCGGCTCTGGCTGTGATGGTGGCATAATAAGGTACACAGTACTGTAGAATTCGGAGGAGTCGAATGGCGTTGCCCCGACGACGAGCTACAAAACAAATTCACCGTCCTCGTCATTCGACTGCAATGTCAATGCAGGCCAGTTACTTTCACAACTCCAGAGTGCACAGACGTACAATCACCTAAGCCAGAACTTGCACCTCCGTTGATCGCAGGCAGCATCTCGACGAGTTATCTATCAACCCAACAACAATAAGGTCAGATCAAGAAGGCACAATGCCGGCAGGCACTGCCTCCGACGCAGGCGCCCCTCCTTCAGTACCTTTGAGCTGTGAGTACAACAGAGGACCGGCGATGACTAGCGTGCTGATGGTGACAGTTTCCAACAATTTCTGGGGACGAGATGATGCCGGAGTCGACCCTCTCCTTACTCGCATGCAGAATGCCAAAACTACCTGCGACGAACTCAGAGCCTTCTACAGTGCGCGCGCCGCTTTGGAAGAAGAGTATGCGAAGAAGCTACACAGTCTGTCGCGGAAGCCACTCGGAAGCGTCGAACAAGGCACGTTGCGAGCGAGTCTCGATGTCGCAAGAGGAGAAACAGAATCAATGGCGAAACAACATGCCCTAATCGCTCAGCAAATGAAGTCGGAGCTCGAGGAACCGCTGGCGGCTTTTTCGGGCGGCATGAAAGAACGTCGGAAGATTGTACAATCTGGCATAGAGAAGCTCCACAGGTCCAAGCAAGCACAAACCGCACACGTCAACAAAGCGCGAGACAAGTACGAACAAGATTGCCTGAGAATAAAAGGCTATTTGGCCCAAGGCCACATGGTTATGGGACAAGAGGAGCGAAAGAACAAGGCCAAGCTCGAAAAGACGCAGATAAACATGGCCTCGAACTCGCAAGAATACGAAGCTGCTGTCAAGGTGCTTGAAGAAACCACTGGACGATGGAATAAAGAGTGGAAGGCCGCCTGCGATAAATTCCAGGACCTCGAGGAAGAACGACTGGACTTCACCAAGTCTTCACTCTGGGCGTTCGCCAATATTGCGTCGACTGTTTGCGTCTCGGATGATGCTTCCTGCGAGAAGATCAGGCTTGCTCTGGAAAACTGCGAAGTGGAAAAAGACATCAGCAATTTCATCAAGACCTGCGGGACGGGTCAAGAAATTCCAGATCCTCCACGATACATCAACTTCTGTCGAGGAGATGTTGACACTCAGTCCGAGGTCTCGGAAGACGACAACTACTCTGTGGCACAATTCTCACGCACCACGAATCCTGCTTTCAGATCATCGTCGCCAACTCATTCAAACGCCACGAGAAGTACGCGTGACACTCCTCAACGCATGTCAGAAGAGCCCATGATACCTAATGAAGACGACATGCCGACTCCTTCCAATTCCAACAGTGGTCGTCCGCCCCCTCTCAACTACAAACAGTCCGGTCCCAACGTTCCTCCAAATTATTCACCCAGCCAGCACGGTGATGTACCTCAAGTACCTCACAACCAGTATCCCACCGATGGCATGACCATGTTTTGCCGGACAGATGCACCTCCTTCGGTATCTGGTTCTGCCTTATCTTCAAACACCAGACCTGAAAGCAGAGATAGTGAGAGCCAATACTCCGCACCCAGTTCGTTCACAAGTGCTGAGCCGGTGTCGGCCGCGGCCTCACCAACCAAGACGGCCCCTATAAACGGCATCGAGCTGCCAGGCATGGGTTCTCCCGAGAAATCGGTGCAAAAGAAGCGATCAGGCTTCTTCTCGAACAGCCCTTTCCGGCGGAAGTCGAGGAAGGAGCACGACAATCCTGCAGCCAGTCCTCCAAATGGCAATACATGGTCTTCAAGCTCAGCTACTGGTGGTAGAATCAACCTCAACCCGACTGTGTCCAGCTCGCATTCCAGTCCTACCAAGTCGCCTACCAAGCACACAGCAAGCTTCTTCAACCGAAACACTGCAGCTATGGCACCCGAAGGCGAAGAACCTGCTGATCCTCGAGCAAATTTTCAGCTGAATGTGGGCAACAATGTTTTCGATGTGGCCAGTCCCGATGGTCAAACTGCTACGCCAAAAGCAAGTTCTGCAAATCGCCGCAGTCAATTTCTTCCTCCACCTTCGAGCATGGGCGATGATGCTATGCATGACCCAATCGCACAGGCACTGGCTGATCTCAAACGCACTTCCAATGGTGTGACAGGTATGGCGAAGCAGTCCAGTACCCGCGTTCCAGTGGATCGCTATCACGGCGTTGCAACTCCGGCTCCTGACCAAGACCCGACCACACGGCCAGGCTTGATCAGTGCCGAGAGTCAAGCACGAATGGCAGCCCAACGAGGGACACCGCCGCCGACGTACGAGTCGGCGGCAGAAAGACAGAGTGCGCTGGGTGTGCCGCAACCCGCTCACACTAAGAAGGAAATGCTGAACCGGACAGAGACTTGGGGTGCTGGTTCTGTCGCGTCGAATCCTAGAAGTAATCAACAAAGACCCGGGACGAGAGACGGAAGGAGAAGCCCAGGACCTGGTATAATGAGGGCAGCCAGCCCCCAGCCACCAGGCCAATATCAACGATCGAGAAGCCCGGGCCCAGGCATGATCCCAAGAGCAGCAAGTCCGCAACCACAGAATCAATATCAGCGTTCGAGGAGTCCAGCTCCTGGTATGCCTCGTGCTACTAGTCCGCAGCCTCAACGCCAAGATCCGTACATGAGGTCGCGCAGTCCCGGTCCGGCAATGATGCAGCAGGGTGGCCCACAATACCGAGCGGCTTCACCCAATCCCCATGGAGGCGGGAGACCGAGAGGGCAAGGCTCGGCCTCCCGACAAGGAAGTGGAATGGAAATGCAGCTCAGCTCCTCGGATGTGACGAGATACGATGGATCTGGCAACGGCAGTGGCAGAGGTCGACAAAGCATGGCTAGGCCGACCTCCAGTTTCGGAGGCGATCGCTACCAGCAGCCTCAAGGTTATGATGGGCGTGATTCTAGACAAAGAGGTGGTGCAGACATCGAGTTGAGAAGAGAGAGAAGTAAAAGTCTGGCGAATATTCCATTCCGGCCAGCGCAACCGCAACCTTTGCATTATGGTGAGCCTAACTAAACACGCTAGCAAGCAATGACTGACTGGTAATAGCTCGTGCAATGTACAGCTACACAGCTGCGATACCCGAAGAGCTTACGTTCAGCAAAGGCGACATATTGGCCGTGCTGAGAATACAAGACGACGGATGGTGGGAAGCAGAAGTCCGCGAGAGCATGAAAGGCACGAGAGGAGGCAGTATTGGATTGGTTCCCAGCAATTATCTCCAGCGGTGCTGATTGATTACTTGAGATGTCCGGTGTGGTCGAGTAATAGCTGTTTGATTGCTATTGACGGTAAGGAGCGCATTTGAATGAAGAGCTCCTGATTGGCATGTTTGGGTCGGATGTGAGACGATGTGCTTTTACCATGAAGTCTGGAGCATCACATTGACGTTTGCGGTTGGAAATGTGGAGTCATCGGGAGCAGGTGTCTGTGTATATACCAGATACATAGTACCCAGGGCTCGCTTGCCGGTGGCGACAACGTATGTCATACAGTAACTTGGATTTTTTTTCGGAGCAATACAGTTGAACGTGGACAGGGAAGGTGTTGGATGTTCAAGGACTTTTCTTTTTCACCAGGTTTTGACGCCCGGAGGGGCACTGCGTAAGTCCTCCAGTATCCCTTGATATATAGGTACCTAGGGTACTATACCTGGTACACCACTTATGCCCAAGGAGGACACCACTGTGGGTCAATGAGCTCACCATCCAAACACGCCATCCTTATGCACAAGCCCGGCTCCGGCGTCCGCATCCCTCTCACCCTGCAGGATGCTCAACAGCGTCCTACCCGCGACCATGGGATCACCTGCCATGCCGTGCCAGGGGCGCAGGTTCTCGTCCGTGCCGCGCAGATTACTCACGACGAAGCCGGGCGTCATGGCGAAGACGTTGATTTCGTGTCCGTGGGCGCGATGCTCCAGGAGCGCGACCATGTTCAGCGCCGCCTTGCTGGCGTGGTAGGCGTCCGGGTTTTTGGGCGAGGGTGTGGATGCGCTGGCGGACGAGACGGGTCGCCGGTGCGAGCGAAGCTGCCGGGCGCCCGAGGAGACGTAGATGCTGTACGGTTTGGTGCTGCGAAGGGTTTTGGTTTTGCCGAGAAGAAGAAGAGGACGGAATTTGTCGGCCACGACGGCGGCGCCGGTGACGTTGGTCTCGAGACAGGCGGTGGGTGAAGCGGTCGCGGACGTCGTCCGAGCTGTTGCCAATGGCCGCGTTGTTGATCAGCGCGTCGAGATGGCCGATGCGCGAGGAGATGGTGGTGAAGAGGCCGAGTGGATGGACGCGTCGTCGAGCACGTCGAGGTGGCAGGTCGTCAGGCGGGAGGAGATGTCGGTGGTGTTGTTTGCGTGGCGGGCGATGAGGTCGGTTTCGGGCTTGGTCGAGTTTGCTTAGTGAGCGGTCCGTCATTATTACGTGGAACGTGGTCGAGGCCGAGGTCGAGGGGATGGTGGTCAGGACTTCGGTGGTGGCGAGGCCAACGCCGCTGTTTGCCCCGGTGATGAGGACGATGCGTGGCTCACTCGACATGTTTGCGTTGCTGCTGGTTGCCGGACGAGCAGAGACGGGTGGATGGTCGTCTTTGTGGACACTTGATGTTGTCTTGGTGATGGTGGTGGTGGTGGTGGTGCTGCTGCTGCTGCTTTCAGGATTGAACCTGAAGGAACGGGGCAAGAGAAGTCCAGGGCCGCCTCTACCACCACTGTTTGGAGAAATCTGGAACTGTGCTCGTTATTGCACTTCCACTCTCTTATACCCTCAAGAGTCGAGATGAAGACAATATCTGTTTCTCATGGGAAGGAAGTTCTTGCGGTATTGATATGGACGCCCGAGCTAGGGATACGTTGTTCTGGAGGAGGCGTGATCCACGCACACCAGATCTGGAGAAACTCTGCGAAAGCCTGGAATGTGTCTGGAAGAGATGGCGTAGACACGCCCGACGGTCTAGGTTGAGTCTGTCCATGGTTCATGCAGGTTTGGGGGGTTTGTGATCACTAAGTTCGACATCTCAGCTTCGGGCTTAGTGACCAACTCCGGACGTGCTCGTCCGCGTTGGTAGAGCATTGAGGATGCTGCAATAGTAAAGTCTCGGAACGGCAGGAATGGATGGGATGTCTGCCTACGTACAACAAAGATCCGCCCATTGCAAGATCTTCGCCGTTAAGGTGTGTAGAGAACCGTACCTAGGTAATTCTGCATGAGATCGTGTTGTCTCTTCTTGTCCAGAATATAGGCGTCCGGGTGGAATGTCGCGCCGAAAGATGCTGGCTGTTGCGTGGCCTCGAAACACCACTTCCCATCTGGCTGGATTCGAAAATGAAATGTCACAGGATGGGAGCATCATGACCCGAGATCTGGGGGTCAAATGTCATCCAATCGACGCCGTCAAGCCCATTGAACATGAAACTGAAGGAATCAAGCGTTCCAATCCCTGTGTCGCCATATTGATTGCTCTGTTCGTCTCCCGAAAGCAAAACCAAAGAAGTCGGATCGGTAGGCTGGAAGCCGCTTCCTGTCGAGTGCACGGCGTTGAAAGTATCAGTCCAGGTATTCAGCGAATGCGGCTGTGGAAGCGTGCTGCCACCCGTCGAAGCACCGTCCGAAGACTTCGCATAGTCCAAGGTGAGGCTAATGGCATGAGAAACCCGCCATGCATCTCTGCTTGCGGGAGATTTCTCAACACATATATCGCGAGAGCGCTTGAGAAGGGAGAGTAGCTCCTTCTCAGAAGCGGCCTCACCGTTCGAGGGAAGAAAATTTTGCCCGCCCCCCCGTCTGCGACGAAGATGAACGACGAGGCAGAGCACCATCACCCCGAGAAGGAAATCGTTCATGGTAAAGTTATTGAGCATCCAGCTCCCCAGATGGAGCTGCCCGCCTGGTGCACGCTCGTGGTACATGTCAACAAACTGTCTGACTAGGCTCTTCCCAGCCTCCACGCATGCCACTGTGCTGAAAACACTCCCACGAACCATGTATTTACGGTGGAGAACCAAGCCACTTTTGAGGTGAATGAACTCGATGTACAATCTGGTCATGATGAGAAAGGGCGAATCGGCAAGTGAGTCTCCTAGAGCACGAGTCCGGAGTATGTCAGGAGTAGTGGCATGGACCTGACGTATCTCTTGATCGAGTTGGTAGACCTCCGCCTCTGATTTCTCATTGAACGAGAGAGCATCTTTCGACACCTTGCTGAAGCTGGCAAGCATTCTGTCTTTGACGATGAACCACAGCAGCTTGGTGGGTTCGTTTTCAGATCGAGATGGCGGGAGTTCTTGTGTGTACTCGTTGAAGTCTGAATCCAAGAGATTTCTGGGCGGTTTGGTGTCACTATTCTCCACAACAATGCTGCTGGGTAGACCAAGCTGAAAAGAGACCATAGTGTCGTACTGCTTGCAAACTGCCCAGAACCGGCGGCGCATTTCAGCTTCAAAAATGGTGAACGATCCGAAATGATCGGGATCTCGGTGGTAACCCATCTCATACGCCATGCGGACGACGATGGCAAGAATGGTGCCGGCTTCACGTGAGGGATCCAGAGTTGCGAGGTTCTTGCAGTGCCCATACAGAGCAAGTGCCTCAATGGCAAAGGGCTGAGGTCGCCGGTATCTGCCCACAATGAGGCATTTCGCAGCAGCGGTATGCAAGCGAAAGCGCTGATTGATGAGATCGCCCTGCAGTGGAAGATCGGCACAGGTGGCTCCTCCAACTAATGAAGACATGTAACAGATGGAAAACAGTAAAGACAGCCAGAGAGGATTGACCTTGGTGGGATCGGTCCAGAACTCTCGATACAGCCGCTGGAATTGAAATGCGTGCACGAATGGAACGATGAATGTCTCCCCTCGAAAATAAGCTGCCAGTGCACGATCGGTTTCGACTTTGGGAGGTAGATGCTGGGCGATGATTTCCTGGAGGGAGAAATTGCTCGACCCTCCGAATATGATATCGTCACTGGCTAGAGAAGTTGCAGATGGAATAGGTGCAGTCACTTCTTGGAGGTCGGTTGGCCCAGCAAGAACCACCTTCAATTCCTGGATGTCGTCGAGTATAGCCGACCAGTGCGTGGAGCCGACATATCGAGCGTTGCTGAGTTGCTCGGGTGCAGTCAGGTCGACTGGGTCATGAGGCAGTGTCGGTGGTGTCGTGGGCTTTGCCTGATCAGTGACATTGCCTGGGTGGACGGTACCAGTACTTTGGTTCTGCATTAATTCTTTGACCATGGCTTCCAAGTGCATCAGCCTATCCTCCGCCACAGAGGACCGAGTTGTACTAGCATCGGCTCGACTCTCAGACTCTGAAGGTCGCAGGTAAGAGCATGTCGTTGCGGCATCCCTTCTGACACAGCTGCTGCATGGTTGGGCTTTGTCGCATCGAAGCTTGGATTTCCGACACTGATTGCAAGCCAGTGGCTCCCGGGGGCGCTTGGTAACTCTGCATGCCGAAGGATCAGCTCGAAACTTGCCGGTCAACGTTGTAAAGTCGGCCATCACATTGCTTCCAACTTGTGGTGGTTTGACCAGATACGGTCAGGTTTTATGGAGGTCGAGAATGGAGTTCTAACTTAGTTAATGTTTGTAAGCAGATGAGCTGGGAAGCCTACTCGCCCGGACTTAAGTGCTGCCAGTTCTTCATCCCGGGGGCAAGACATCGTAAATCGTACAGGTGGGGTTCGAGGCTTCGTTCAATACCTTACCTGCTACGGTGGTCCCTGCGTTACCGTAAGTGCTCGGCTTGCGCCAGGCTTAACAAGAAGAGGCCATCAAGGCTTTGTCAAGTATCTGTGGAGTACCTACTATAAGGTACAGTATACAGTACATACACATGCGACTAATCCCAGCATTACCACGGCTGCACATTGTCCGTCCTGATCACCTTCCCAACATCTTGATCTCTTTTTCCCTCGACCACATCCCGTACAAAATTCGCTCCTATCGAGGGATCCAATCCTCCCATTTGCTTGGTCCTTTCTGGATTTCCGCCCAAGCCCGTTACCAACATGCCGGGCGAAATGCACCACACCTTGACCCCATCTTCTTTGAAGATGCGCGCCCATTCTCTCATCATCATGTTCATTCCCGTCTTGGAGGATCGGTACGCCCCGACTCCTAGCCGCATGGGTTCCTTGGGCCATCCTTTTGCAGGCGGCTGGTCGATCCACAACAAGCCTTTCTCGGCTTCTGCAAGCGTGGATGTCCCACTGGTGATGAAGAGCAGCCTTGGATTGGATGATTTTAAGAGCAGCGGTGCAAAGGTATAGGTCATAATGTGCGTCCCCGTGGTATTGACGTCCCAAGACTTGTTCCAGGCTTCTCTCATGCTCATCTTGCCGGCATGGTACTCCTGGTCAAACATTCTTCCTGGGGCTGGTCAGTTTACGGCATCATCAGAAGGGCCGCAGGTTCCGCGCTTACCTGCATTGTTGATCAAAACGTCCAGGTGGCCATAATCGTTGGAGACCTGTTCGAACGCTTTTGAGATGGACTCGTCGTTCTCGATGTCAACCTGGATCGGTTTGATTGTGCTCGCGCTGCCCGAGAACTCTTCCTGTAATTGTTTCGTTGCTGCCTCTGCCTTTCCGAGATCACGACCCCCAAGCAGGATGGTGTATGCTTTCGAGGACTGGCATAGCGAACGGACTGTCTCGTAGCCGAGACCTGTGTTAGCACCCGTGATGAGAAGGACTTCCTTGGAAGTCATGGCTGCGCTTTTCTTGTCTTGTTGTAAATTTGTCAGGGTCTTGGGGTGGCCTGAATGTCAAGTGGTCACAAAGCTGAGTCTTATGTACCCAGCATCTCTACCGGGACCCGCCGGACATAAAGCGCCTTCGGCCGCTCCATTGCCGTTTTCGATAGTCGTGGAGCATGAAAGGGGATTTCCGACCTCATAATGGCGGAGCCGTGTCATTTTGTATGGACAGGTTGAGGATACGCTGAGTGTGACTCGGCCATGGCATTGCCAATTCCAGGGTTCACGTCACGAAATTCAAGCTGCGAAATACTAAAATATTTAAGGGACGACAACTCGCGGCCGAGCACGCCCGCGTGTATTTCCTTTCCAGGTTTAAAAGCGAAAGATCAGGGCCGGAGGTGATTCTAACTCACCCCCTTTAACCATGACAGACTCCAAATCCAGTACTAACTACTTCCTAGATACACTGTGTAGAGTAGGGAGTATCTCCGTAGCAGTCGAACAGATACCGATCAAGACGTTACCGACCGTAGACGATAGGCGGTCGGAATGTTTATCATCCCATCCGTCTTAAGCGACCGTCGTTAAGCGTAGCCACAGCCTTGCCTTGCCCTTGCCGGGAAGCCAGACAAAAAAGAAAAGAACTGAAAGATGCGTCCCCGGACCGAGCGACTACAGTATATATTAGTACTCTTTTTCGACTCACGGTGTACAGTAATGACTACTACTCAGCACTAGTAGTACCGATTAAATCAGCCTCGTGCTGCACGACATGTGGTAGTACAGTATGTCGCACGCCGGCGTCCTACCATTGGAGTCCAACTTCACAGCTAGGAAGGAATGTGGCCCACCAGCCAGATCCGGAACCATCTTGCGAGACGGGGGAAGCACCTAGGTACTGTACATGATGTCGAAAATTCTGATTCTGCTTGCACAGAGATCTCGTGTCAGGCTTTGAAATAACTATAGGACGGCCGTAAATCGAGTATTAGTATTGGTAAAAATTTTAGCCCCCTTCAGTGACTTTTCACGGTGTTGCTGATTCGCACGTACGTGTAAGTAATCCAGAAGGGCCAGATCAAGCGAGTCCAAGATTACGGAGAATTAAGTAGTACTATCGTAGTATGTAAGGCCTCCGGTTCTTAAGGCTCCCTGTCTGCATGCATGCAAGTCTGCTTGGCTCGGGACATGACTGCCACAAGCGTGAAGAAGTTCAAAAGGCCTTTTCGTATTCTTAGGATACTACCAGTACTGCTATCTACAATTCAATCACAATGAATGGCGCTGCTCCATATTCCCTAGCCCATATTGCCCACGCATCAAGTCGCCTGGATCCGACGTGTGCATATCGTCCAGATCAAACCCCGGTAGGACCTGACTCGGGTCTTCGGCGAAACCGACATCAAAGTACTCGTCAGCGTGAGGCATGCCCGCCCAATGCTGCATCGAACTGTAATCCCAGCCATTCATCATCTGAGGACCGCCCATGGGACTGTCCCAACTGGTACTCCACTTGATGGTGTCAAACATGTTGTCCATGTACATCTCCTGACCGGCCGTGCTTAGTGGCGGCCGCGATGTGGCCCCGTAAGCATTGGCGTGAGAGACATCGACGTACGACGGTCGGAAGGTGGGCAGGGCATGTTGCTGTTGAGGGACTGGAGTCGACGTGGATGTCGGAGTCATGTTGCTTGGTACACACAAGTCCTGTGGCTCCGTCGTCTGGGTAGTACTACTAGCACCAGTGGCATGGTGACGCTTGCTGGCCTCATATAGCCGTGCGACGACCTCCAAAGATCGTTTGGCTGTCGTGGACCATGCCTGCAGGTCCCGCATGGTGGCCATGGCGACTTCGACCTGCTGTCGAGAGCTTCGGACAACGTTGGGGTCTGACGGCTCAGAGTAAAGAGACAGGAGTGGCACCATGACCGCCTGGTACATTAGCCAATTCGCGTTCCAGCCTGCCATTTGACACGGTTTGTGGCCCCGCCAAGTTGTTGCTATGTCGTTGATGAGGTCGGCACAGGCTTCGCGGCAAAGCTCAATGGCTGCTTTCTTTTCAGGAAGAAGCTTGTCCCATGTGATCTTGCGCATCGCGTACCACAGCAGCACTGGCCGGTGCAGGAAGATGCGATTGGTGTAGTATCGCCATCTCATGACGTTCTTGAGTGTCGTTATGCCAGGAGACTCGTTCATGGAGGATCGCGGTGACGCGGGTGATACCGAGGAATGCTTGAACCATTCAATGTAGGTCTCTTCCAGAGCTTGACGCTCGATCTCATCAAGCAGAGGAGACACGGCCAGAGTATCTTCCATCCGCGTGCTAATCATGCAGAAGCGTATGTTGTCCTGCACCAGCGACAGCAGCGCGGTTGACTGACCGATGGGTTCTAGAGGAAGTCTTGCAGTTATAGCAGGACTCATCCGACCCATGCTGGGCCTCCCCAAGGAGTTGCCAGCCCAAGTGTCTAGCATGAATACGGACCACCAAACACGTCGTCGCATTTCAATCGAGTAGGATGCTTTCTCCGCCTTCGCCGGTCCGACACCTTCAGAGTAGTCTCGGTGCAGGCCCAGCATGGTCGCGATTTTGAGGGTGGCACCCATCAGAGAGCTTGCTTGATTTGGAGTCTGGATGTAATGTAGGTAGAAGCCGCTTAAGATAGCTAAAGCTTGAACTGTCTCCAGATGCGCAGAGTCCAGGACCTCGATCGTGAGGTGTGTTTTCAGACGGTTGAAGTATACTTGATGACCCGTGTCTTCCGTGCTTCTACTTGCAATGCATCCCATTGCCAGGACGGTGTTCAGAAGTAACAGCCACCTTGAGTCGGTCCTTTCTGTAGACATGTAAGTGTCTCTGAATGACTGCTCTTCAATCAGCGGAATAAAAGGGTGGACGTAGGTGAAATATGCGTTGATTAAGGGGATCTCGTCCCAAGCTGGCGAGTTAGAGACGTCGTCGCCTTGGAGTGTCTCATTGTCCACGGTCTGATGTTCAGGCGGGAAGGAGGCTTCTCGGCTCGCAACAACGCTTCTGTCCGGACTTCTGGAAAGGCAAAGGCAATCAGGATCCAACCAGGTAATGACTCGCAAAACGGCCATGACCGATGATATGCCGAGGTACGATGGGTTCTGATTTACATGTAAAGATAGCATGTTCACATCGTCTGTGATGCCTCTGATTGCGGCCGGTTTTCGATCGAAGGCATCGCTGTATTCTCCAGGCATGGGCTGCAGTTGTTCCAGGCTGCCAGCATCGGGGTCGGTTGGGGGTGGCTTTTCGTCCACACTGGGTGTCCGTGGCGAAAGTGGATGACAAGGGCTCGTCTTTGAACTGAGTTCAACGAGCCTCTCTCGTGACAAGTCCTTGAGCTGATCTGGGTGAACATCAGGAAAGAGCTTCTGAAGAATGCCTCTGTATTCCTGAAGTGTCTGTGAGATCTTCTCGACGGACCTATACAACAGTCAGAACAAAAGTAGATGCAGGGGCGCAACTGAGCTTCTCTCTTACCTCCTTGAAGGTACTTGTCTCTGGCGAGGTTCCGTGTAATGACAGGAAGCTGCTTTTCGATACCATTGACATGTTTCACAGGGATGTTCGCCATTGCAACGGATCTTCCGTCTTCGACATGGCTCACAGGCTCTGACCGTCGAAGTTCTTCTCTTTGCGGCAGGACTGGCATGCTGATCCGCGTGCAGCTCGGGGCTTGTGTAGTGGGCAGTTTCAAAAGTATGAAACATTTCGACACGCACTCAGATTTGGAATCTGATTGTGCTGTGGAACGAACGCAGTCGCAGAGTAGATAGCCCTCTCCTGCCCAACGGCTCGATTCATGAGAGTCCGGACGAGACGGTCTGTTGCGCGATTGACCAGCGCACACCAATAGTCCTCTCCAAGATCTGATCAAGAGTTGCCTTCCACGTGCGCCAGTTGGTCTCAGTGAACGCAGGAGTGGCAGCTTTCGAGGATAATAGTAGTTTTGTTTTCCTTTGGGCCTCTGACGATCTTGAGGTGATGTGGGAAAATAACTTGGATTCGACAGAGCAGGCAGCCGGAGACAAATAAGATGACGACGACCCCCTGCGGTGCTCGAGAACCAATCTCTTTGACACGCCAAACATCGCCGCAGACCCTAGAATAAGGCCAGACATATAGTGCATCCAAGACAGTATAACATGATGTCTTAAAGGGTGCGTAATTTAGCAAATGGGAGAATCCGGGGAAACTGACATACAGTAATTTCTACATCAAGGGCCCATTTGTTAGCTTGCTTGAAGTGATCTTCCTGCGTTAGCCTAGACGACGTCGTCGAGAAGCATGGAAGGGTCGAAAAGGTGGAGGTCTCCTATACTGTAGAAGGGAAAGTTGGGACAGGGTGGAAGGAATTCTGGCCAGTGACAGCTGCATTTTCCCATCGTCAACGGCATGCGCCGTTCTATGATAAGCCGTTCAAGGAGAGAAGCGACAAGGTAATTAGCGGCTTGCTGCTTCGCACACCCGGCAGCGCAGGGTGAGTCTGCACCCTCGTGTTCTGTGTCTCAATGCCCTAGTCCAGCAATGTGCAGCGAAGCTAGACATCTCATTCGGTGGGGCCCTCCATGTTGAGATATATTCGGCAGCTGCTTGTCCTTACCATTGATGAGAGTTAGTTAGCCGGGCAGTGACGAGACGGGGCCATCATTTGAATGCCTGGCTTCAAAGCCTACATACAATAGTAGAAACTCGCCCCCCCTTGTCACCCGAAAATCAACCAGGGAACAATTTGTCAGGCGAGGACGCCCAGTAATTGACGAAACACCACCACCACCAAGCACCCTAGAGCAGAGCGATCAGCCTCTAAGAGCGCAAGGCAACACTACTTGTGGATATTCCACAATACAGCCACATATGTAAGTATACAGTGGGCTGTTCACTTGATGCTGCAAGGGCAGGAAGAGTTCCTTTCGTCCCGGCCCATACCATCCCCTGTCTTGTTCTTTGCTCTCCTGGATAACAGCCTTTTTCCTGACCTTTTTAGCCGACAGGCTGCGGGACAGGAACTGGTCCAAGGCCCAAAATTCATCCGACGAACGAAGCTTACCTGTACTAAGAAGCATATCGAGGTAGCCTCGGGAGCCTCGGTAGAGTATCATCGTAGTCCTCCAGCTCACAGACTCAGACTTAGCCGCTTGCCAACCTTTTTGTGGCTTCCGAATATTTGCCCTTGCTCGCTATCGTCTCTTCGTACACTCTCATGACGGTTGTTCGCTGATAGCAGACTTTCTTTGGATCCCACGAGTCCTTCGACCCCTGTACCTCTCCGGTAGCTTCTCGAGTAGTTGGGTGGTTGGGATACTCCGGGTACCTCGCATTCCGGTATTCTACCGACTCAACAGTTGCAACGCTCCCAGACGAGTCAGAGTCCCTATCTCGCCATCGCCATCTTTCCTCCCTTGCGGCTTCCATCACGCTATCTTTTGGTTTTCTAGAATATCGGTTGATGCTTGCATGGATCTGGGATGCTCGCACTCTTCCCTCGGCCCGCCCCAAGCCAGGCATTCGTCGTATTGTCAAAGGTCTCGTTTATAACAATGCAACGCTGCCCCTGCGTGAAGCTGCAACCATTTGGTATGATGCGTGGATGCTCCTCACCTCTTATGTCCATCTCATTGCTCCCCAGCCCCTAGGTACGTCCAGTCCAAAGCAGGATCGCCAGTCTTGAGACCTCGGACATGGATGATTTGCTTGTCGTTGGGCACGACATCAATGGCACTGTCGCTGAGATGGCATCCTTCACGTTCTTCAAAGACAAGGCACTTGACGGGCCTCTCGGCCGTAACATGCATCTCGTCTCCCAGAACCTCAACCTTGACGTTACGATCTGGAAACTGTAGGTACTTGAGAGGTTGCGGCCAATCGGTGTCGCGGCCCACCAATTTCCCATCCACCCAAATTCGCGCAGCCAGAACATGGGGCTCTTCCTGCACGTTGTCAACCTTGCCCTTTGACACATGTGTCGTACCATTAGCGATTAGCCGGATGCCCTGCTTCACGACCTTCTCCTTGATCTCGCGGCCCGTTCGAACTGAGACAAATCTTACCTCCACGTCGGCAGTGATTTCTGTGAGGCGCGAACTGACCACCCACAATTCCCAGTCCTGTGTCTTGGGTTCGCGAGCATGTGTTACACTCCAGTCATGATGAGCCCGGCGAATGCCTACCGCCACCGGGGCCAAGACACGCGCCATGGCGTAATATGCAGGCTTCCTTCTCAGATAATAGTCCACGATTGACCAGCTCGTCGTGGGCCAGCAGTCGTTAAGCTGCCAAACCAATGCTCCACCACAGTGTCGCCCGTCACCCCACTGCTTCCGCCATCCACGATAACCATACATCAGCGCCTCGCATTGGATGAGCTGTGTCAAGTGGATGTAGGCCTCCAACCTTGTTGCAGTCCTCACGTTCTCTACCAGATAGGTGGCGATTCGTCGTTCATGTCCGTCAGCTTTGTTATGGAAGTCGAGAACATGGCTCTGAGGGTAGAGGTCTTCCTCCTTCTCCACAAAGGTCTTGATAGTTGCAATATGGGGAAATGCCTCCATGCCGAATTCTGAGTTGAAGCGTCCACCAAGTGAATCGAAGATCTGGTATTTCTCCTGTGTGCCGTGCCATACGTTCCACTGGTGCATATCCCCAACGGTGGGGTCCGAGCTGACCTTACCATGGCTCCACGGCGATCCAGGCCAATATGGAATCCCGGGAGCTTCGGCGGCCGAGACTCGAGGCAGCAGTGACTCGTAAATGTATCGGGCTGGGAAGTCGGACTTGAGCCAGTGCTCTTCATTCTTGTCCTCATAATCATAAGTTAAGCCTACCGACTCTTGCACCTGATAGTCTTCGTTGTTACCTGCCAATATTGCCAGACACGGATGATGACGGATTCGTCGGACATTGGCCACAGCTTCTGCCTCGATGGAATCGAGGATGGCAGGGAAGCAAGGATAGTTGCCACAACCGAACATGAAATCTTGCCACACCAGGATTCCCAACTCATCGCATGCGTCATAAAACGCGTCGTGCTCATAAATTCCCCCGCCCCATACCCTGTGTGCTATCGTTAGTAGTAAGTCTGGCAAGACGTAGCTGCGCAGACAGGGAGCGTAGGAAATGGACGCCTTACCTGATCATTTTCTGGTTGGCAGGCACCATTAGTTCGATCCACGCTCGGTATCTTTCGGGCGTCACATTGGTCAGGAAGCTATCTGTTGGTATCCAACACGAACCACCACAGAAGATGTCGACATCGTTGACCCTAAAGTAAAACGATTTTCCATGGGAATCGTTATCCTGAACAAGCCGAATCTTGCGCAGCCCGACTCTTCGAGACACTGTATGTAGCGGCATGCCGTCGCTGACTGCGGTGACACTGACCGTATACAGTGTTTGCTTTCCATATCCATGGGGCATCCACAACTCGGGATTTGGGACCTCAAGATGAGTAGAAGCTTTCCCGTGTTGGCCCAATTTGACACAACCCGAAGAGATTGTCTTACCATCCAGACTTATGTTGAAGTCGGCCAAAAGATGGGCAGGCGAACCGTCATGTCCTTCAATCTCTGCTGTCGCGTGAATTGTGGCAAGTTTGTGGTCATCCGAGATACTGATGTCGACTTTGAGGTCGGATATTCTGATAGTGTAAATCTCCAGTCGCGCAGGCCTCCAGATTCCCGCACACATCAATACAGGACCCCAATCCCAACCCCAATGGTACTGAGCTTTCCTGACCGCTAACCGGGCGGAGTCACCATTGAAACAGATGAATTTGTGTTCAGGATGCTGGTCTTTGATTCCTCTGGCTTTGAGAAAAGCAGATTCAAACTCGATCTGAAGATCATGGCTGGCCTTCGATTTTATAACTTCAGTAATATCTACTCGGTGAGGCAAGAACATGTTGTCACTTTCCAGAATGGTCCTTCCACCCAACTTGACGTGAGCAAAAGTGTCCAGGCCGTCAAAGACCAAGATGACTTTCGCCGACAGTGGTACATTTGGTCTTGTCAGGGTAGTCCGATAAGTCCACGATTTCAGACCAACCCATTCAGCCTTGACCTCGTTGAAGCCGATGAAAGGGTCTTCCAACCTGAAAGGATCAGTTTGGTCAGCATCAGCCTGGTTTCCGGTCATGGCTGTACTCACCTTTTGCTGTCGATGAGGTCTTGATGCACTGTGGATGGTATCCTCTTGACAGGAGACCAGGCATTTTCGCCGACGTCATCGGTCTGCTTGAAAGACCATCCAAGGGAAAGGTCAACAATCTTCACTTGAGCGGGGTGAGCCATATCCCCAGAGATGTCGCCCATCGCTCGATAATAGGTCGCTTGAAGAGCACGAGGGTAGGAAGAAACGCAGTGAAAGAGGTATTCGTGGAAAGAAACCACATATGCAAGTACTTATCACACCGGCTCACCCACCCCCAACGCTAAGTAAAATCAATGCTGCACCTGCCGTCTGTCATGTAATTCACGCCATCGACCGCGGATGGGGAGCAGAAGGTATATGAGGACCATTGATTGCTGTAAGCGATGTCGGAACACGTAGAGTCTACACACTGCTCCTGGATCCAGTACCCTCATTGAGCGACACGGAAGATAGCAAAAGAGGCATGGAGACGCTCTTTGCGGGAGATGACGATTGACGGCGAGGAACGAAGTCCAATGGGCATGGGGGAGGAGGTCCTTGGGGGGCCATCATGCCGGGGCGGTTACCTAAAGCACATTCGGAGATGCCAGCTCCCGGATCTGAACAGGAATAGTGTCTCTCTTCAACTCAATATGCGCAACGCAGAAGACATGGCATCCTTTGCAGGAACATGCCCAGGACTGACGAACTTCATGTCCTATGGCCTTGACTCGACACCAAAAATACTTTCAGCAGATTAGCGAGTCGGTTTCCCACCGATTGGAAACGGTACCCTCAGAGTCGGCCGACCCTGGCTGAGATTGTGGCGAGCTCAAAGATTTCTTGAATATTATGCCTGTGATACCTTCCAGCTCCAGTTCACTTGCTTGCAATACGAGTATTGCATACCTGCTCTACGCCGCTGAGGGTTAAGACTTGAATTCGGAGTCATACTCGGACGCACACACAAAGGACGAGTGCCTGGAAAATATGCATCATACAAGCAAAGAAAGAGACGGGCACGCAGAGCAATGCGCATCTTGATCGATCTCACTGAAAAGGTGTGTGGTAACATGAGTCGATGATTGGACCAATGCCTTTCAAATAAGCTGCGTTGTGTACCAGCAGACTCCATTGACAATTCAGTCGTGCGAGGATTGAGACCAGAGGATTCCTGTGAGGCTCCGAAACGAACCTTCGGTTTTGTTCATTTGAAACAGTGAGTGCTCCTCTGGCACATGAGGCTTCTACCAACCCCAAGTACCTGGTCCGCCCTTCATGGGACCTTCCAGCTCGCTTGTCACCCATCCACCATAAAAATCACCTGTTGCGGAAATCAGCTGGTCGCTCAGCGTCGCGCAAACAGGTTCTTTACCTTCTTGAGGTGTCACTTTCTCATCATCAACGAAACATACCCACGGTACATCATTGGCATAGAAGGACACATATCCCTTGATGTCTTTGAAGGGTGGGGTCGGCGATTCATAACTCCATACTTTACCCTTGACTATTTCGCCCGTGGATCGATTGATGACATCCCAGTATGTTGCGCGACCCTTCCACTCGCACAGCGAAGCTTTATTGGGTATCTGACTGAGCTTGAAATTGTCTGAGATCGAGTTACGTGGAAGGTAGTATGTTGGCGGATGGGTAGTTTCCAAGACCCAGAACGAAGATTGAGTCTCGGCCAGTGTTTGACCATTCCATCTTATTTGTAGATGCCTGGGAATCTGCTCCAATGACGGAGGGCGTGGGAAGTTTTGTACGTTCAACTTCGCCTTTGCAGCCATCTTGAAGCAAACAAAAGCAACCACTAGAGAATCTGATGTGAAGGTCTGTTGATGACGACGTGATTATACGACTAGCATGTGTACCTAATGTAGAAGTCGGGCTGACACTTCCCGGAGAGCTAGTCATACAAGTCGCGCGGAGATCGGGGACGCTTTCGTCCTTGGGGACATGATTGGGACCACTGTTATGTCTACTGTGCCATGCAAGGGTTCACTGTACATAGTAGATCCTACCTCAGCACCTGCCTTCTACTCATACGCACATCTAAAGCTTCATGGCAATGTGGTATACTCTCGTTCTGCCGTCTATATCACCCCTCGAAGCAAGACGAAACGCATACAAGCCGAAAGGTGATCGTTGACGCCATGCCCGGCCCCAGAAATGGCAACACCCGCTGCTCCTGGGATTGGTCCAGGCTTCCAGAACCACAGCTTGGGTGACAGCAAAATTCTGCACTCGGCCTCGGCTGAAAGCGATCGATTTGGAAACTGGAGCTTGCAAATGAGGTGGATGATCTCTGAAGACTCTCCTCTAGAACCTTTCTCAAAAATATCAAAGATTCAGAACTATCCTCGGCGTCTTTTTCTTTTCTTCAGCCAGAAATATCCTCTCTTGGACCATACCCACGATGGCGTCTCTTCTTCCCAGCGCCGCGTCTGGCGCCATCTTCGGATCGGCTTTGACGGCATCTGGAGTCTACGCACCTTCCGTGATTGTCTCGCAGATGGGCTTGTCAAATTTTCATATGCTCAAGTCTTTTCTCGCAGCCAGCGCATGTAGCGCTCTCATCATTGTTGGCGCCAATCGCTCGGGGTATGCAAAGTTGCCACACCGAACCGACTCGTCCTACGGCTGGTTCATGAAATATGACGCCAATATCGTTGGGGGCTTGCTGCAAGGCATTGGCATGACGATCACTGGAGCATGTCCTGGTACAGTCCTAGTTCAGATGGCTCTGGGAATCAGATCAGCCTGGAATGTCGCAGTCGGAGGTGTGCTTGCTGGCATCGTCTTCGCCAGAATAGGTCAGGGTCTTAAGCGCCGGCAGGCAACGACACCGGACGCCGGAAAGCATACTCTCCAGGAGAAAACTGGCTTCTCCACGACATCCATCGTCATGCTCTACGAGACTCTCTGCTTAATCATGATCGCAGCAGCCACATACCTGGCTCCTACAAGACAATACTGGCTAAATCCAGTTCTAGGTGGAGTTCTTATTGGTGTTGGCCAAGCAACGTCGGTGCTCTTCACTCGCAAGACTCTCGGCGTGTCAAGCGCCTACCAAGATATCGGGAATTACTTCTGGAGCATCCTGGAGGGAAAGGCTGGTGCGGGTCTCTCGAATGTCGTCTTCGCTGGTGGTGTCATGGCTGGCTCGAGAATCATCTCTCAGTACGTTCCAACCATAGGTGACACGGGTCCAGGAGTCAGTGCACCAGCTGCGATTGCGGGAGGCTTCGCCATGATATTCGGGGCCAGGTTAGCCGGCGGATGTACCAGCGGACACGGCATCAGCGGCATGTCAACAATGAGCCTCAGCAGTTTTGTTACTGTTGCGTCGATGTTTGCAGGAGGTATTGCAGCAGCTTTCTTGACACGATGAGACTATGTATGCTCAAGGATACGAGGGACAGTGAGCAGCCCGTAGAAGCTGGTGTGCCGATTTACCCTGTCACTCCACCACTATCCGCTCCGATGCGCTGCCTTCGACAGCCACTGCCTCATTTCACCGACCACCGCAGCACGTTTTCACATGACCATATTCAGTTATTGCCTCGCGACTTCACTTGGACTGCCTCTGCTAGAGCCTTGTTGTGGAATGCATTCACTGTCGGGCTCAAGTTCTAACCCTCTCGATCTTGGTTCTTCCATCTTCCAGCGCTACTGTGCTCAGATCGTCAGAAATGGCTATAGCACTTTACCGCGACGAATGTGTACCACTGTCGGACTTTGATCACACGAGCAGCTCCTACTACTAGTACTTACTCAACTGCATCCTCCCACCACAAATACCTCCATTGCTTTCACGATGTCGTTTCTCCGCCTGATTCCCGATGAACACAAACCGGCCCATATCTCGGCTTCAGCCACGGCTCAATCGCTTACCGACATCCAATTCCCTGACGGTACCGGGAAGATCTCACCAAATACTACCCGAGCCGGCGCAACCCATACGAAGTTCCTAGTTCTGACACCAGAATCGAAATTTGCGAAGCAAACCATGCTGAAGTCAGTATTGACAGGTAACGACGTGGCTGTCGACAAGAACGGGGTGAAAATGGAGGCTGCGGAGCAAAGAGGCACCGAGTGGTCATGATGTCTCGATAGTGCTTCGATCTTGTTGAAAAGCCTTGCGCAAGAAGTCCGGCTGCAGATAGGTCAAGGTTATCGACAGTAAAGACAGGATACAATGGGAGCGTTGCACCGACTTGCCCATAGGAAAGGCTTGATGCACGCAATGCGGCGTGTAATCCCTGGAGAAAGGGGCATGGTCGCTGCTGGTCCGACGAAGAAGTACTGTGTATACTGGTAGCATCATCTTGACGTGTTGAATGAAAAGTTCTCAGCGGTCAATATGGCTAAGAATCCATAAATGAACGAGGCCCCATCATGTCCGCCCTAGTTAGCGAATATCTAACTTAAAGCACGCCAATCGAGAGCCTAGCGAGACGCCCGGAGATGCCGAGCCTTGATCCGTAACCTCGCCTATCTTGCTCCTTTAGGCTCCTATATTAGGCACGCTAGGCTGTATTCAAGCCCACCAAGTTAGCCTCACCAGCCTAACTTGGTAGCCTCAGATTCCACCTTTCCTTTGTGTCGGGACTGTCCACGACCTGAAATCGGGACCCAAAATTCGCACAATTCCGTCGTAACGCCCACAGCATTCTATCATTCAAGCTCCAGGTCAACATAGCTAATGTGCTTGAGAGTAATAGCAAAAGCCATGCGCAGATGTGGAGGAAGTCGCGGTCGCCATTCCACCAAGCATCGACTTCCCTCTTCCCACGGCCTTGACTGCTTGCGAAACGTAGTTTTCAAGTGACCGAAAGCGATATCCAGGACACAGAGCTCGATCGAGCACTTTTCGTTGCCTCTAAAGTCTTGCTCAAGGTCCATATGGCCATCGTCCTCAGCAATGGACGCCTATCAATGCTCGATCTGCGGAAAGGTCTTTGGCAGACAAGAGCACCTAAGACGCCATGAGCAGAGCCACAAAGCTCCCGAATTCCGATGCTATCAATGCCCAAAAGCTTTCCACCGGAAAGATGCACTCAATAAGCATGAACAGACTCATCTGGTCACCGGCCCCTCGCTTCTGCAAAGAGGTGTTCGGGCTTGCTCGGCCTGCGCATCGATGAAATCTCGCTGTACTGGCGATGTCCCATGCGCAAGATGCAAATCGAGAGGGACGCAATGCGTCTATCCGCGAGGGAGGCGCTCAGCCACGGTCGACTCCGTTGCTGCCAGTCAAACCGGCGGCTACCACATCCATAGTAACTCCAGCTCACAACAGGTGCAATCGACCGAGGCAGATCAAGCTTCTGGAGCCTCTGCCTACCCACACGAGTCTCATCCAGCACAACCTGATTCTAATAGCGCTGCAGCACTACGTGCTGGAGACTCCTCGGTACTCTATCCTCCCAACGTTGAAAGCTTAGTCCAGCAGCATTTTCAATACTCTCAGGGAAGCGCAATTCCAGACCCCCTTGAGCAGGGGATTGCAACACCAGCCCTAGACTGGACCTCGAACATGGTGTCGACTATCAACTGGCTTCAGCCCGAGTCCATCAGCTTCAATGACGAAGATCTCAATAGTTTGTTTCCAATTTTCCCGGGCGATTATATATTCTCGCCGAGCATCGACCTCGTAAGCCCGGAACATGGCTTTGACGTCGAGTATCCTCCAAACAATCCAGTCTCGAGCATAATTAATCAACAACCACCAGCTCAATCGGCCCATGAGCTGTTCAGTCACCACAAGATCTCTCCATCTACTGACTTGTCAACTCCTGCTGACAAGCCAACTGTAGCTAGCGGCGAATATTATGTCGACGGCGATGTGGGTAGGTTACCTAGGTCGAAGCGCCGGAAGATTGCGTCTCGGCCTCGGAGTCTTGAAGATGCGGACGAGCCAGAATTCTCCCTAGAATATCGATTCCCTATTGACTCCGGAGCACCATCATCAGAAGAGAGACTCCGTCTCTCGGACAAGGCATATGGCCAGCTACAGGCTCTCTACCAGCAGCTATGCCTGGGAACAATGATTTTTAGGCCCTTTATGCCTTTCATGTTTCCCTCGAAGCAAGCGATGGAGGGGCTGCTCACCAACTACTTCGCAAATTTCGACCAAACCATGCCGTTCCTGCACTCGCAGACTTTCAGTGCGGACTCAAGGCACTGCATATTACTCCTGGCAATGATGGCCGTCGGCAGCTGCTTTGCCGACAACAAT
Source organism: Exophiala xenobiotica (assembly GCF_000835505.1). Classification (NCBI taxonomy): domain Eukaryota; kingdom Fungi; phylum Ascomycota; class Eurotiomycetes; order Chaetothyriales; family Herpotrichiellaceae; genus Exophiala; species Exophiala xenobiotica. The sequence goes on from NW_013562490.1 coordinate 2,590,590, forward strand.
GAGCAGACGGAAACATTCACTCTGTCCATGCATGAATTTGTCCGGAGAGTACTGATACTCAGCGAAGAACAAAACTACTGGCGTCCGTCAAACCCAGAGGTGCTGGCGCAGACCCAATTGTTACATGCCGTGGGTGCTGGGTACGCCTTGTATGAACCTCTGCGCGCTTCTGCACATCGGTCGCTGCAGGAAGCAACTAGATATTGCCGCAACCACTGGACCAGGCAAAAGATCGCTGCCGCTCGTGATCGCCACGATGATGATGTCGGCCCGAGCTGGGAAGCCTGGACGCGGAACGAAGAATTACTCCGTACTGGATTTTGTATCTGGCTTTTAGACTGCATGTGGGCATTTCAGTATCAGACACCACCACATCTGCGTCTCGATGACGCTGCTACAATGACTCTTCCTTGCCCTGATCGTCTGTGGGCGGCAGAAGATGGCTCGGAATGGAATCAAATAAGAGCCGGCGTGTCTACCGCAGTTCCAACGCTACTCGAAGCGTTGCGGAATCTTTATGTCGACAAGCGTCTCCTGCCGAATCTAGGGGAGTTCAGCCGCATCCTACTGATTCATGGTCTCTTCCATCGGACCTGGGAGATCAAGGCGACGGCCACCCAAAGCCTTTCGCTGTTTGAGCCTTCTGCGCAAAAGCAAACGAGCCATGAAATTCAATCCAAGCTACCCATATGGCCACCGGCTAACCCCCTCTTCAATAGATGGAGGAATTCGGCTTGCGACTGTCTGGACATACTGCATTGGAGTGCCAATGCGATGATTGGAGCCTCAAGCGGCATGGAGCACCCGACCGTGCTTCATCTGCATCTTGCACGAATCGTACTCCTCGTCCCACTCAACGATATCATACTCTTCTCCCACTACCTCATTCGCTCGAGCAAAGAATCCAGCCGCCTCTTCCCAGCCGTGACTTCCGCAGAAGCCGAAGAACGCAGGCGGTCGATTCAGCGCTGGGCCATCCAAGATCAGTACAAGGCGCGTTTGGCCGCCATCCATGCCGGAGTTGTGTTCTGGCATGTCCGACTGTATTCAGTCAATGGATTCTATGAGCCCACTGCCGTTGCCTTTGCAGCCTTGATGTTCTGGGCGCTTAGCGCATTCTCGCCCAAGAAAACGACCCCGGCGAAAGGCAGCCGGCGTGGAGGAGGAACGTCTTCGTCCGAGAGTTCCCCTTCAGCGGATGTCTGCGACATTATCCTCATTGACCGCCCCACTGACGACGAGCTTGTGCAACAATTCGTAAGACAAGGCAACAACATGCGTGTCAACATCACAGGCGTCGGGGACCTCTTTGGACCCAAGGGCGCCCGGAGAGTGCTTATGGAGGGACAAAAATTACTCCTCACGCTGGGAAGTTGGCGAGGAATCTCGAATCACTGGCTGAGAGTCCTCAACAGACTCGAAAAAGTTACTGCGGCAGCGGATGTGAATCTTGCGCCTGCTGAGGAGAATGTATCAGCCGGATGAAGGAAGAAACCACTAGGCTTGATGTCTGGCATATTCCTGGTACAGCGTAGCAATGTGACTAAGTTAGCTATCTCGGCCTAACGTCAGGTTGGCTCGGTCTATCTATGCCACCTTTTGAGGCCAACTCGGGCATGCCCACGCCCGCCACGATTTGCTCTGAAGTAGTAGGGCACAAACTTCAACTCCTCAATGACCGCATCGTCGGACTGCACCGCCTTGTCCAACTCCGTGGCCTCAACGCCAGGGCAAGCGTGGATGTCCGACAGCTTGAGCATGTTGGCCCCCTTCACGACTGTGAGCGCTACATAGGTATCTCCTGTAGTGTCGTCCATTACAACCTCCTCCTGGACCGAGCATGGAGGGTCGAGCTGGACACTCTTGAAGTGATCTTTGACCCATGGATTGTCCACGTCTTCGACACAATACACTATTGGCCCACGGACCAGGGCCAGCGTATCTTGGTTCGTGTATGGATGCGGCGAGACGAGACGTAAGGATACGTCGATGTCGAGGGTGAAACTTCGATTGCCTGACACCCAGTCCGCAGGCAGGATCAGGTATCCTTTATCGAGAGACGTCGTTGGTGGAGACGGAGATACCTGGTCTCATGTTAGTCACGGCTTTGGCCATCTTGAGAGAATGTTTTGCCGATTGCCTGCATACCTTCCACGACTTGGCCCAGCCAGGTATCCTCAAGGCCAGGCTGACCTTCGACGATGTGGTCTGCAGCTCGAACTCGACCTTCCCGCCCCACGGCCAGTCGCCCTTCTGCGTCAAAATGGCCGGCACGCCATCGACTTGGAACTCGTACTGGCTCGAGATGTACAAATGGACATTGATCTGCGCAGACTGCTTTTGTGAATCGGGTCTGTCTGCGAGAGTGTCTGCCAACGTGTATATATACCCACCAATCTGCCCCATCAGTCTCAGCACGTTGGGCGGACAACATGCACATGTGAACCACTCCTCCCGCTTCGATGGGTCTTGCTCGCTGGACGCGAGCTGGTTGACGTAGGTGAATTTCGTGCCGTCATGCGACATAGCCGTCAACACGGCGTTGTACAGACACAACTCCATGATATCGCTGAAGCGGCGGTCAAGGTCGTACTGCAGTATCCGCTCGGCTAGCATCATGACTCCAATCGCCGCACATGTCTCGGCATAGCAGCCTCCTTCATCGGTACCCTGGGGCAGGAAATAATCCAGACCGAAGCCTTCCCACTGCTTCATCGCGCCGATCCCGCCGGTGACGTACATCTTGCATTCGACCATGTTGTCCCACAGCCGGTAAACCGCGTCTTCCAGCCGTGCACTATATGCATCTGCATTACCGGCGCCGGCGTTTTTTCTCTTTGAGGAGTTCACCAGATCCGACGCGGCCGTGAGAAGATACATGGCTCGCACCGAGTGTCCCTTGATGGTCTGCTGCTCGACGATGGGCTTGTGGGCCTGGTAGTACCATAGAGCATTTGCCTCGCCCCAGTACGACATCCGGGCGTAGGGTGGTTCGCCTCGGCGCTCTGCTTCGACGACGAAGTAATTTTTCTTCTGGCCGTCTCCTCCCGTCGGATTCCCTCGTTCCGTGATGAAATAGTTGGCCAGCGCGAGATGTTTGGGATTGTTCGTGCGGTGGTACAATCGCAGCAGCGCGAGCTCGATCTCCGGATGGCCCGGGTAACCATGGATCTGGTTTTGCTCGGGGCCGAACGTGCGGCACAGGAGGTCGACGTATTTGAGCATCGGCTCGAGGAGGTCGTTGCTGGTGTTGCTGTTGCTGTTGCTGTACAAGTCGTTATGCGCGAGGGCGGCTTCGATCAGGTGGCCCGCATTGTAGAGTTCGTGGAAGTCGCGCAGGTTGGTGAAGCGCTTGCCCGGCTCGACGACGGTGTAGTGGATGTTCAGGTATCCGTCGGCTTGCTGGGCGGAGCGGATCATCTGGACGAGCTCGACGATCGCCTTGTGGATGACGACGATGGCGCTGTCATTGTTGGTGTCGTCTGATTGTTGCTTGTGCGTTCGCAGGAAGTAGCACGCTCCTTCGATCCATTTGCCTATGTCCGAGTCCCTGCCACAAGCCGTGTGAGTGTTTGGTTTAGCAAAGGGGGAAAATTCAAGATACGCTTAGGCAGCGGAGAATCGGGACTCCAGGGGAATCGAGATACCGCGAATGCCGGGGGACTGGGGAACAGATGGAGCAGGGCAACAGCAACGGCAAGACGATAGGTACTTACCAGAACAGATGGTTCGGAATGGGCCAGACGTCTGGAGGGTCCGAGTACGAGGGGTGCCATGTCAGTTTGAAGGCATCGTATCGGCCGGTCTTCTTGAGGACGTCGAGTTGGTACAGCAAGGTGTTGGACCAGACGACTTCTCGCCGTCGAGCGATGAGGGAGTCTGGGAGCAGGGACGTTCGGACGAATGTCTCTTGCGGATAGGACATTGCTTCGGTATATTGTAGGCGAGACGTCAATTAAGGCTCGGGAGAGGTCTAGTTAGTCTAGCACAGTAGGTGCACAGTAAATCTATCCTTGGATACCCCTCCTTGCCTGGTCCACGGCTTCTGAAGGCTCTCTCTCTCTCTCTTTTCGACTGCTCTCGGATTCGGGGTATTGTGTATATTCGCGAATGCTTCCCAGAAGGAGGTGAGTCGCGAGACTGACCGTGACCGCGTCGGATTTTCACCTCTTACATCATGCATGCACAACTACTGTACAGGACTCTGGTGCCTCGGCATGCCTAGAGTGTAGAGCCCCAACGGCGGCGGGATGAACGGTACCTAGGGTAGAGAGTGAGTGTGCTCTGTACTACTGTGGCCGTGAGTAGTCACGATAGTGTGGCGAAGTGGGCGATCCGTGGTGCCATGGGGTCTTGGTTCCCCCACAGTACGGAATGTACCCGACGAGCTAGGCTGGGCGGTACTTATCAAATCCCCCATCTTTTACGGAGGAGGGCTTCGATAGGATAAAGCCCGGTGGTTTCGGAGGCGAACAGGAGGCATGAAGACGAGCATCATTGGACAACCCACCGGCAATGGCAACGTCCACCCCCAACGGAGTTGGCTCAGGCGATACTGTAAGCCCGTGTGGTGCCCGTCTTGAAGAACGACGAACACTACTGCTACTGATTCATGCGATACCAGTTAGGATAGCAACGCCCATAGGCATAGATCCTAAGCATTATCTGCCGCGTTCGAGAATCGGGGGGCACTATCAGTTGATGGCACTAAAGCCCAGAACTTGACCACCGGGGTCTCTTTGACACCCAAACACCAATGATTGATTGCTTTCACTGGGCAGGCTGGACCATCTACGAGTACATCGTGCTCCGTAATACGTCTCCGTATGGCTGTAAGGGATCGAAAGGAGTACATCCCCCAGCCTCAGGAGTGGACAACTACTGGTAGGTTACTTGTAGCAGGGCTCGATCGGTGATGGCAGTTGGGATATCCGGATACACCGCCGCTGTGCAGTGTGCACTATGTGCACAAGAGATCTCCAGATCATACTGGCCATACACAGTGCACTGCACTCTGCAGAGGCCAGGTTGAATTATTGACTGGACATCTCTCTCGGGTAGCTTAGCAGCGAGAAGTACTGGTGTCGACACCCTGTTTCCATGGACCACGAGGCGAAGACAGCTAGACTGGATAAGGAAGCCGGTATTGTAGCGCAGTGGATTAGATGGACCGTGAGTATCTTGTATACACCATCTAGTAACTGACCCTGCTCTGGATCGATCCTGTATTGGTTGCCGTCCTCGCCTACAGCGCTGATGTCCCGGTCAGACTACTACTACTTCTCCGTCTAATTCACGTCTTTGCCGGGATCCGGTCGTGGAGGCATGCTTTGTTCTTGGAAACAAGTTCCCCGAGCCCCTTTTCATCCATGGGCTAGTAATTGTTGGCGGTTTCTGTGAACGATGCACTAGCCTACCTTAGAGAGCATAACTGGTACACAGTATGAGTGCAAGCCCTGCCAAGGATCCATACAAAATTACCTTAGTTAGTAACCGAGTCCCGGCAGGAGGGAAGAGTCCACGCAACGCCGGTGGCAGAGCTGAGTTGCCCAGGTCAGTCCTCCGGAGGGGGTGGTAACTTCCACCCTTGGTCCCCATGGGCGCCCACGCGTGACCTGACCAAGGTATGCCGATCCCACAAAGACGGGGTATCAGGGGACTTCATATATGGAGATCGTCTTTCCACTTGCCGTCAGAGTCTACAATCCTCAACTCTCTGACTCCAGAGCTCCATATTGAAGTCTATTCTTGTGTTTCATATATTTGACAACCCCAAAAATGGAAACGGAAAAGGTCGTGCCAACTGCGCGAGAGCGGCAGAGTTTCGATATTGCCAATGATGATACTTTCGACCTCATCCGGCATGCCCAGGAGAGCGACGCAGCAGACAGGCTGTTGACCATCCGGCAAGCTCTTCACAAATACAAGAAAGCTGTTTTCTGGGCGATGTTCTTGTCGACCAGTTTGATCATGGAGGGTTATGACCTCGTCATTGTGAGTGTTTTGCACAGCTTTTTGATGTACGCAGAGTGGCCTGCTGACTAGTTGGGTTGGACATAGATCACCTCATTCTACGGGCAGACGCAGTTCCAGAATCGTTTCGGCGTCGAAGATCCGAGCACAGGCAAGAAGGCTATTCCTGCAAGCTGGCAGTCCGGCCTATCCAACTCGGCGCTTGTTGGCCAACTGGCAGGCCTTTTGATCAACTCCTATACCCAAGACAGGTTTGGCTGTCGTCCAACCATGATGGCTTTCATGATATGGATGGCTGTGGTGCTTTTCATCCCTGTCTTCGCCCCATCCCTGTCCGTGCTCGCCTTTGGTGAATCAATGTGCGGTATCCCATGGGGTGTATTCCAGGTGAGCATACAGTACTGACACGAGCCAAGGCACTGGGCTGACTTTTTTACAGACACTTTCGACAACCTATGCTTGCGAAGTCGTGCCAACGGTGCTTCGACCATATGTGACCGCTTATGTTTGCATGTGCTGGGGTGCCGGTATTTTGCTGTCCTCCGGGGTCGTCCGAGCAGTGGCTGGGATCGACGGTGACCTCGGTTGGAGGCTGCCATTCGCCCTCCAATTCATCTGGCCTATTCCTCTGTTCATTGGCGCCTATTTCGCGCCAGAGTCACCATGGAACGCGGTGCGACGGGGCAAGTTTGAACTGGCCAAGAAGAGTTTGATGCGGCTCAGACAGGATACACCAGACAAGGAGACGGAAGTGGAAGCTACCCTGGCATACATCAAGTACACGACAGAGCTGGAAAGGGCCGAGACAGAAAGCGCCAGCTTCCTCGAGTGCTTCAAGGGCACCAACTTGCGCCGTACTGAGATTGTGAGTATCCCTCCTTCCCGGTTCTTCTACTCCATAACTCTGGTATTTATTTACTAACTCTCTTTCCGTGAAGAACTGCGTTGTCTGGGCCGCCCAGATCCTCTGTGGCAATGCTATCCTCGGATACTCGGTCGTGTTCCTGGAAGCAGCCGGCTTTTCAGAGCTTCAGGCTTTCGACGTCAACATTTCGCTATCGGCTTGCTATATCATTGGCGGCATCATTTGCTGGTTCATGTTCCCGCATTTGGGTAGATCTACCATCTACATGGGCGGCTTGACGTTCATGTTCTTCTGCCTCATCGCAATCGGCGGACTAGGCTGGGCTCACAGCAAGGACTCACAGTTGGCTATCGGCATCTTGTTGGTCATCTCGACTCTCTGCAACATGATCACAATCGGACCAGCCTGTTATCCCATCGTCGCCGAGACTCCATCAGGCAGGCTGAGGTACAAGACCATTGTCATTGGCAGATTTGTGTACAACCTCACCGGCATCTTTTCTAACTCAGTCACACCGCGCATGATTTCTTCTCTGTGTAAGTTTGGCATACTTCTCACATCTGTGGCATCAACTAACAGTCCAATAGCATGGAATTGGGGAGCCAAGACAGGTCTCTTCTATGCCGGCACGAACCTCCTGTGTAACATATGGTGTTGGTTCCGTCTGCCAGAGACCAAGGATCGCACCTTTGGCGAAATCGACTTGATGTTCGAGAATCATGTACCGGCCAGAAAATTCAAGCATACCAAGGTCGACCGTAAGTGTCATGCCCTCTCCCGGAGTGGTGGGCAAACTAACCAAGTCGAACAGAATTCGCTATTATCAGCTCTGATGCGCAAAAGGAGAAATTGGACGAGAAGAACGTCAACCAGGTGGAGCATCGAGCAGATGTCGCGTAGGGCGCGTGTGATATATAGCTGTTCACTGTCAGAATACACCCATGGTCAGAGCAGTGCAGATGTCGAGTGTCATGAAAGGGCCGGCAGGGCAGCCCCTGGGTCGCGTGGGAACGCCTGGGCACCGAGGCGGTCGGTAGTTGCAATCCAGGAGTCTGTCAGTACTCGACTCGCTGTCCCAACGCACTTGGATAGATGGCTGGGCAACCTATTCGCATTGTTCTCGAGGCCCTCCCTGACGTCAAGCCATGATAGCAACTGCCTAAAACCGTCCTGCGGTTATTGTCCAGCAATATGTACATCGGTGCAGACAATCATACAAGTGATGGTCCTGCGCACCAGCACTGATGGCACCTTCAGCTTGAGCACTCTCGTTCCCAAGAATTTCGGAACAGGAACCTCGGTGCTGGACTGGTAACGGCAGTAGTCCCTGAACACATTCCCTGAAGTGGTTGTAGCTTAACGCGCTAAACGCGAGAGCAGGATCTCGATGAAAATGCGCTTTCCATTCGGTGCCTGCTCCTGGCAGGGCTCTTCGGGCCAACTGACATCACTCACCATTGGGCGCCTGCAAGGTTGTCCATGACTACAAGTTACCAGCGTTATGGACTCGCAGCGGCAGCGATAACGAATCTTGATACGATGACACATCTCTTTTGCAAGGTCAGCTCTGTGCTGTGAGGGAGGAGGTAGACCTGTCTTGCTTTGAAAATGTTTGAGGGGGAAAGCGTGGTTTTGGCCTTGTTGTTGGTACTGGCGAATATCGGTCAGGTATGTTTAGTAAGACGAGCTTCAATTGAAGGTTTTGTTAGTACATTTGAGGTTGAGCACTTGGTAGGTCGATATGGGAGAGGGAAATGAGACAGGCCGGCAAAACTCAACCCGGTCTGTCTTCGCGTTTGCCACTGCAAACGAGAAGCTTGGGAATAGCATCGGAAAGGTGTCAAGAGGCAAGAGCATCCGGCCAGATCGTTTGGTACGAGATGGTTCGCAGGTTTTGTAGTCTACGCCAACTCCTGTCATCAACATCTCAAGCAGATCAACATACAGATATGAGTCAAGCTTGGGGGCAAACTTCGGATCGGGATGAACTTTCGTGGTTGAATGTATTCTGCATATTTCGTTATATGATTCTCGTCATGTACCGTCGTCGTTGTCCCTTACCATCCAAACTTTTCCACCCACACTTGAATATCCCACCCTTCTCGGATGAGATGAGCCGCGGTATTCCTGACGTCGCGAACGAGTCCGTCCGGCCCTGAGACGATGAGACATATCCGTTCTTTGCGTGGTCTCGCCTCGCGTCCCGGTGTGCGGTGTAATATGCTGGAGGTCTTCACCAATGAATGGGGCAGCGACTGAGGATTGTCACATCCGAGAAGCGCGGAAGATGATGCTCTTGTCGAAGGGCTCGAAGTCACCCAATTCCAGACTTCACTTCTGATATCTGGCCTACCTCCGTCAGAATGCGGACTCCGAGTGTCAAAGCTGTGGGTAACAATGGTCGCAACAACATCCTCCTGATCCGCGTCTTTACCAACATCGTGGGGACAGGACTCGCTCATAGAGTTTTGCCTAACGCTAGCAGCTCTCGGGAACATCGAAATCCACCTTGAATGGCTGGACTCCTGTCGCACCCAGAAATGTGCGAATTGGGAAAATTCGATAAGAGGACCGCATTCAGAAACCGAACACACTGACTTCACCCCGTCTTTGTACACGGCCCGGGTGCTGACTGGTGCTTCACGTTGCATCGCATAGTCAACGCGGACGTCCCATGCTAGCGGATAGGTAACGGCAATGCCACTTCCTCCAGCAATGAAGCAAACACGGTCGGCATGTTGAGCAGCTTCGAGAGCCTCGATGCCGCCGTGGGGTCCATCCAGAAAGACTTGACAGTGCTGATGATGACGAGCATATTTGAGCAAATCTAAGGAGAATCCATCGATGGAACGAATGACAAGCTGAAGCGGCCATAATCCGACATTGGCCTCCCGCGGTGGAGCAGGTGAAGCAATGGTGAAAGGATGCGTCTGGAAACCATACTTGAAGCCCATTGATGGTATTGTTAGAAACACATGCTGACCAGGAAGCCAGCCATGATGCAGTCCCATGCGTGTGCCGAATAGTCTGCGCCGTAAATCTATGTTGCAATGGATTAAAACAGTCTGTCCGTCCGGAGCGATCTCTAGAGTGGCAATGTATTTTCGAGTAGACAAAGTAATCCGCCAGAGCAATCTATCGATAGCCCATATCGCAAAGGTCGCCAGGACATATAGCCGGGCTGTGGGATAGTGGAAGAACAGAAACGCAAGTGCTGCCACCTGGAAGAATATATGCAGACCGAGGAACGTCTCATAGTATAGGTGTCGGAACCAACCGACACTCGTGATGTATATGATGAAGTAGGAAACGATTGCTGCAATCCCCAGAAAGACCGTTGGGGCAGTCAGATAGCGGATGAGATCGAAGCCAAGTGAACGGAGAATAGTGTACCATACGACGAACATGCCGAGCATATGGATGACAGCGACGACTATCATCCACTCGCCTAATCGCCGATGGAATAAGTTCAGCCCTTCGTAGGACCATCCTGTCAGCCATTTGATCGGCTGATTCGTCTTCGCTGCAAGGATATACAAAACAGGTAAGTTGGCCACGAAAAGAAGGCCAGCTCGGTCCGCCAGAATGAATATCCAAGAGATCGATAGTGGCGCTCGGTACATGAGATAGAAGATATTGATGGCAAGGAAGAGAATGACCAACAAAGACGTGCCATGGTTTGGCAGGACATTGGATGGGGAAGTCAGTGCGCGAACAGGCCGAGGCTGGTACAAGAGGAAAGCCTTCAGCCGGTGAAGCAGGCGAGGGCGCTGGACGGAAGCGATCGTCTGTTGCGGCAGAAGAAGCGTGTTCTCTGTGACGAGCACGCCGTCATCGTCCTTGTCGCGGGGCGTTATTGTCCCTCTGAGTGTGCTGGAGGATGACGATACCGTTGGCGAGGGTGTCGATGTGTCTGTCCCACTTTCCTTCTTCTTTCTCGAGCGCCTCTCAATCTTGTCATATATGCCATGGGCGCATGATATCGTGATGACCACGCCTATCACGGCGTAGTAGGACAAAATGAACTTCCGGTGCCATAGTATGGCTGCGATAATCTTTCGAATATGGTCCGGAGACGGCCCTCGTCCTTGAGGGGCTTCGAGCGTCTCGATGAGGTCAGCGGATGACTTCAGGGATAGGCGTAGGACATTCTGAAAGTCGGAGGGTAGGACGCTGTCCATTGCATGGACGCCTGATATCGTTCAAGAAGAGGGTACTGCAGTCAATGATGTGAGGGAGATGATAGATTGCACACTTATCAGATTAGATCAATTTCTGCCGTTCCGCTACGACCCGATGTCGGTCCGACAGAAGTCACGTGGAGGAGTCCGACCGGCAGCCTTGTCCAGCCTCGTCTACGCCATCGACGCTTTCCACTTCCGTTCTCCTCGAGCACTCTAACTTCATCATGGCTATAGCACTCGATCATTCGAAGACCAGAGTTTCAAAGTCTGCGTTTGAGATGTTTGACTGACGGTTTCCGTATCGCCGTATCGGGTCTCCTTTGTCAACCATGGCGCCGCCCTCTATTTTATTGCTCGCCTAGGGTCGCAGCAACAGATTTGCAGAACAACCTTTGAGTTAGCTGTGATGTCTACATGTAGTCCAGATGCTGGCATGTGCTCAATGGAACCCGCATTCCAAATCATGCGGCAGCAACAACCAGATGGTTGCTAGTCCTGCTGCGATCAGCAACTTCTGCAAGTATTTGTGGTGGATACATATGCATTCTTTGTCTGGAGGCATCTCTTTGTTGATATCAGGATCATACTCATCTACCGCAGAACCCTCATTTCTCACTTATATTGTCCATCGCATCTTCCCAGTCTGGCTTCTACTGCTTGCTACAGCTGACGAGACAGGCGAGCAGACCATCAAAATGCGCCGCACAACCTTCATCGTGTCTTTCATCGCGAGCCTCGCCCTCGCCAGGCCCCAAATCGACTCCAGCCAGTTGAGTGGACTCCCACCTTGTGCTGTAAGTCATCACCCTCCGTGCAGGACCCAGAGCAATGCTTTCTAACACCATTCCCAAACAGCGCGATGCCGCCGCTGCGGCTCTAGGCTCAGCTGGATGCGCCTTGAACGATACCGCCTGCATTTGCAAGTCCCAGGCCTTCCAGGACGCCATCACCACTACAATCCTCCAGTCCTGCTCGGCTAGCGATGTTCAGGGTACGTACAACACAACAGATTTTCCCCTTTTCAAAGAAATGATGCTGACTTCAAGTCCGTAGCCGCCGTCGTTTTTGGGCAGTCCATCTGCGGCTCGTCGCTCGCCAGCGCCGCTCCCACTGATTCTTACGCCGCGACGACTGCCGCACCAACCGATAGCGCAGTTGCTGGAGGCGTTTCGACCACCACGGTGCCGGCTACAGTGACCTCGATGACCAGTATCCCGATGGACAGCACGAGCGTGGCCATGACAACTTCCGTCTCGACCGTGCCGACCACGATGGCAACCATGTGGAATACTTCCTGCTCTACGACTAGCATGATGAGCACCATGGCAGGGCCTTCGGCTTCCGTTTACACTGGTGCGGCTGTGAATGCAAAGGCTGGACACGGCATCGTGGCTGCATTTATGGGCGTAGCTGGTGCCGTTGCACTTTTGTAAGATGGGAAAGAGTTTGGCACGCTGGCGTTGAGATATGAGGTGGGAAGTGTTGGACTCAAGTTCCGAAGATTGCAGATTGACGAGGGCAGGGTATAGACTTTTAATATGGGATCTGTTATAGGTTCATTTAGTCCGTAATACCTTTTTGCAAGGATTCCAGTTTTCCTCTTGTCGTTTTTCACGAAAGGAGCACAGAAGCATCCACGAAACAGCTGGAGCGGGGGACATGTGTATGAGCATCCTGGCGATGTTGAAGGCATACAGCAGACTGAGGAAGACAATGCAAGTGCCAACAGCCTCCTTCACAACCACAAGGGTCTCGAGGATCTGAGGTGTCTTGACCAATTTCGCAAGATGATGTTTTTGGGACATCGACAAGGGATGTTTGTCAATGCATATCCTCTTCTCTCCACGCCATAGCAAAACATGACTGCGTTGCTTCCATCCTCATATCATTCGTGGTTGTAAAGTCGCTGACCTCTGAGAAGAAGGGCTACCAGGGCCACTAACCCGGAGGAGGCAGCTTTGTCCGCCAAGTACAATGTAAGGGTGCCGGCCGATGGTCGGGCTCATGCTTAAACGTGCTGACTAAGATTTTGATGCTAGCAATGAAGACAATCTTCGTCCTCGTGAACGAAACATGGAAGATATCAACTTCAGTCCACCGTCCAACTGTGTTTTGTCTTTCGAGCAATCCTGCATTCAAATGTCGAGCTCCCCGAATCCGATACGAATATGGTGTTGTGATACACCACAAGCCGAGACCTCGAAGCAACCTTCCAATTGACCTCACGTCGTCGACACCATCCTCATGAGAGGTAAGCACAAATCGGTCTGTCAGGCCTGCAGAAGACGACGGCTCGGAGTAAGTTCATTCAATCATCGTTCGCTAGAACATGGACGTGCCAATCGAAGGTGTCTCTTGTCTGACCCTCGGAGCGAGCATCATAGTGCGATGGCAAAGTACCCCAATGCACCCAGTGCACGTTCAGCGGCAAGGTCTGCCCGGGGTACGCGCAGATTCTGACGATCATTCACCATAAGTCGGAAGAGAATTCTTCAGCTTCTGCATCAGCCACAGATTATGAGTCCCGGTCTCGAAATTGGATTGCTTCGATTGAAGTGGACGCGAACGCCCCGTTCAACAACTCTCTAGGCCGTCCCAGGCTGGACGGCTCCAGCATCTCAAATGCCAGTTACTCTATACTGTCCGACCTGATAATTGAGGCATACATCCCCACCAACGAGATTCGCTTCCTCTCATGCAGAAGCACCACCCCGACCCTACATTCCAGGATTTGTGGTTCGTGGGTCGACGGGCTGGTCAAGATCAAGCGGCCAAGCAGACATTATGCCGTTCTTATGGCGGCGATGAGGGCCATGTGTCTGACGTTTGTCGAGCGCGGTATAGGTCGATATGCGGAGACAGAGTACGTCCAGACGTACTGCAATGTGCTGATGGCCTTGAGAGAGGCCTTGACGGAAAGTTCCCAAGTGTTCGAGGCGGATTTGGCTCTAGCGAGTATGTGTTTGACACTATCTGAGGTATGACTGTTCTTCACTCGCTTACTCAAGTATGGTCTTGATCCCATATTCGCCTAGGTGATGGTCCCGACCACAGAAGGCGGCTGGCAGGCACATGTGAAAGGTGTCAGTGAGCTGATTCGGCGCTGTGAGCCTCATATGCTCTGCGATGGTATCAATCACAGCCTTTTTGTTGGATTTCGGCCTCTGATTGTGAGAGAAGAACCCCGTCGTAGCAATGGCTGTACTGACACGACACAGATCTTGCAAGCCTTGAATGACCGCAAATCCGTCTTTCTTTCCTCAGAAGACTGGATTAAAGTGCCATTTTCGCGACATGGAGCAACCTCAATGCAAGCCTTATTGTCCGAAGCTGCCGTAATTCCGTCCCTTCTCGAAAGCATTGATGCGTTGAGGACAGTGGCGAACAGCGAGTTGCCAGTTGCTGTTTCGACACTCCATGACTCGCTGAGGCGGGTTTTGGCATGCCTTTGGCAGTGGGAGCAAATGCTGATTGCCGCTGCAGAGGGGAGGCCTTTGTTTTGGGAGGTCCCATCAGCCCCGTTGCGCAAGTCAGAACATCGACTGCCTGCAAAGGCCTTGTATTTTCCGGATGTCTCTGCGGCAAATGCATACGTCCACTTCTGGGCATTTCAGATTGTTTGTCTTACGCAGCTTGATGTGCTGCGAGGGTACTCAACTGTGCCGGGGACGTCCGTAGCTTCAGACCAAGATGACGAACCCCTTCGAAAAAATATCATTGCGCTTGCCACCAACATATGCCAGAGTATGGAGTATTTGATGCAGGATGAGATGAAGCTGTACGGTCCAGCTTCGACATTTTACGCTCTCAGGATCGTGTATGAGACAGTGAGCGCTTTCCGGGCCGCTGAAGCTGGCGCACAGATTATCGAGTGGTGTCGAGGGGTTGCCAACTGCCTGGTCAAGAAAGGCCTGGGGCTCGCAACATTGACTTTGCGGGAGGTTCCCTAGGGTGAGCATGGAATGAGCTAGCGGCGTCGTTACAGAAGTCAACGGCTTGGTGAAGCCATTGCAGGGACTCTCATGGTCGTCCAACAGCTGACGCTCAGCAAGGTCATGAAATAGATACCGCCGATGGGAAAGAGATCCACTCAACCACGTCCTCGGGACCCTCTCCCGGCAATCCCTCGCCCGATGCCGGATGTTGTTCTTCTGCTAGATGATGTTCCTCGCTTGGTGCTGCCACCCATCTGCACATATGAAGTGGACGTGGTGCTCGGGACTCTTCCTCCAGCGCCCATTCTAGCTCCTCGGCTTGAGGTGGGTCTGGGCTGTTTGGCAGCCAGCTCTGCTCTTCTCTTTTCTTCCTCTTCAGCACGTCTAGCTGCCATAAGTTTTCTCTCCTGCTCTTCAGCCTCTTGTCGTTCAGCTGCACGTTGTTTTTCTAGGGCTTCGTCGTCAATGTCCGCAATATCTTGACTGGCGCCGTGCCAAGAGGGATCGAGGATCAATCGCTGATTGTGTTCTGTTTGCGACAGTATTCGAGTCCAGGTATTGAGTAGTGTAGATGCAGCGCCGACGGTATTGTTGACAGTCTGTGACCGTGATCAGTATTGCAATCGTCCCATGAAGACAGCAGTCCATACCTTCATGTTATCCTTTGCTTTGTTCAGACTCTGGATCAAGTCTTCGATGGTCTCATTGACCTGCCGCACGCCTTCTAATTCCCGACGCAGACTCTCTTCCCGTTCTTGTTGTTCTTGATATGTTGGCCGACTAGGTTTTGCGTTTTTGGTCGAGGCTTTGGGAGTCCCTTCGGGGTTGCCGGCAGCTTTAGCAGGTGAATCCCACAGACTCTCGTCCACATCGTCGCTTCTCAATAAGGAATCTTCGGGATCCATGGCGGAGGATGATAAGAAGACCGCAGAAGGTCGACCTTGAAGCCCTGGTGTTGTTGGGATCCTAGTAGTACTGTGTATGAAGTTCGACTCTGAACCATGGCCGCACCTGAGACCCAAAACAAAAGCCCATTTACGCGTAGGGAATTCCTGACGCGCAAGGGTGGCTCTCGCTAAGCACGCCCAATGGATGGGACGATGTGCGCTGCCGGAGAATTGAATTGATGCAGCCCAGCCACCGCTTCAAGTTCCAGAGCCCAGAGCCCAACCTCTCAAATCCAACTCCTCACCTCTATCCTCAATGCTGCCGTCGCCTCTCCATTACCCCCTCAACTGTCGCTATACACTTTTGCTTTCATGCACTAATGTATTAGCACCAGCATCGATTCAATTTTGGATATCTTCTGCGCACTTTGCGACTCGAACTGCAGTGAAAGTCACCACACCGCGCAGGTGCGGCAGTCTAAGTTCACCTCACTTGCCCTTCACTTCCATGAGAACTGCGCGACATGGCTGCAACTCCGCCTGCACAGATCACTGGCACTCCTGAAACCCCTTCCACTCCTCTTCACGGGGCTGCATACGAGAGATTCAATTCTAGACGCGCCACTCGATCCAGTGCAAGAATCGCTGCCAGGGACCTGCGCTCGACTCCGGACGCTTCACGACAGAAGGATTCGAACAATGCGTCAGTGACAACACCAAAGTCTTCGAGGAAGTCCAGCGCCGCCTCACCCGGCCTTTACTCACCCCAATTGACGCCTAAGAACAAATCTACGCGCCGCGTGCATGTCATTTCTCCTCCTTCCCCCGACACTCTTTCCTCGTCCTGGAAGCAACCTCCTCCCTCCAAGACACATCTTCAACCTTTCGAATCCTCTTCAACCACGATATCTGACGGTATGCTACCTACACCAGTCAAGACACCCAGGAAGAAGATGGTCTCGAAGGTGAATGGCACCGCTCGCGCCCTCTTTCAAGATCCCACACATGTTTCTTCCGACCTAGCAGACATCGAACCCGGTCCGAGGCGAAACCGCAAGACCAAGCGGTATAACGGTTTCTCACTTGAGAGCTTTTCGGGCGAAGCCGACGGCAGTCGAGGTCAGATTCAAATCTTCACCGATTCTCGAGACAGAGTGCCGCAAATCGACAAGAGCAAGTCCAACCCGTTTGTGGAGAGCGCCATGGACAACCAAGCTTCTTCCTCACGCAAAGTTGCTGGAACCGTCAAGCGACGCAAGGTCAGCGGCGAGAAGAAGCTGGACCCTCAAGTGGAAGAAGCCATTCACAAGGACGAAGGCATGGTTTACGTATTGTGAGTGTTCTGCTTTCCTTTTGGGTCCCAAATACTAACAAAAGCGCAGTCGTGGCAAGAAGGTCTACAGACGATTCAATGATGATGAGGACGAGGAAGAAGAGATTAGTGCCGAAGACGCTGAAGACCTCGGTCTGTTAGAGCGTACCCCCAGAGGATTACACGTCAAGTCGCTCAAGACGCTCACGCGACGCTCGATCAAGCCAACACGCCTGTTCCAAACCGAGCAAGAAAAACGAGCTCGAGAGTTGGAGAAGGAAGAAGAAGCCTTGACAGACATTGAAGAGGTGGCGGACGGTAGTGGTGATCAGTCTGCAAGCCCAGGCGAAAAGTCTCCTACGAAGGCAGGCCGGTCGCTACGATCAGCTGCAAAGGCGTCTCCGCACTCAGAGGATGGTTCTGCGGTACGTCCCGGCAAGAAAGGTAGTCCATTCGACACATGGCCTCGCGTCAAATCAGGAACGCGCACTGCATCGTCATCAACGACAAAGGGAAGAAAAAGAGCTGCCGCTGAAGCTGTTGACGACAGTGTCGAAGTTTCTACAACCAAATGAAGCGAGGAAGACTTGGTATGCCGAATCAAAGCTGGCCTTTCCAAGACTCCTACTCGACCTGGAAAATTCCGTATTGTATACGAAGCCCGTCTTGGACATACAATGGTTCGCCTGCATTGAGAACTGCGTGAATTGGCTTCAATTCAGATAATGGAAGTGTTTGCCGGAGCTGGTTATGGTTTAGGTGGTTTTAATCCGACGACGGCGAGCTTTCTCGGTGTTACATGTTAGATGGCAAAATCAAAAGATACCCAGCTTGAAAATGGAATGATTCTCACTTGTGTCTCCTCCCAATACGGATTGATTTTTCCAATTCCCAAGTCTGTATTCCGTACTCCGTATTGGAAGAAAAGGAGACGGAATTCGTGGGTGGACAACCGTAGTCACGTGACCGTAGCCAAGTATCTGAGCCAAGCCTGCGCAGAAGAGCAGCCGAATCAGCCTCTTGCCTTCTGCTGCTGCTCGAAGGGAAACGTGGAGAGGAGGAAGACGCTCTTCCATCAAATCCATTCTACTGTTATTATTCTGCCACATTCAGTCCACCCATCATCAATTCCTCTTCTCTCGCACACGCGTGCAGAAAACTTCACCTCTTCCTTCATCTGCCACTTGGCACTTTCGATTGTAAATTCACCCTCGCGCGTGATCAGTCAGTTACCTTCGAAAACAGTACCACTTGCCTGTCGAAGGTCATGATTGTTTGGCATGAGCTTCGATAACCCCTCCTCCTTCGCGCACTGGCAGTCCTCGATCACTTCCGCTTCGGACAAACAGTCTCAACCTCGACAGCCTCGACCAGCCCAATCTCCTTGGGGACAACTCTCCTCCCTGTCCAGCTCCAGACGTGGGTTGACCCCCCTTGCGATCTCGAACTTGTCCTCGTCCTCGGCTACGGGAACGCGCAGGGACCAGGCGCTATCTGAGTCCGACTTGTACACCTCATCCATCTCTCCCTCCTCCGGCAATTTTCCTCCTCTCCTTACCAGTCAAACTCGCCTAGGTTCAAGGCGGGGGACACCACCTGGCTCCTCTCACTCAAATTCTCCCGTCAACGCTCTCCAAGCTGGCGCTCATCAAGTGCAAGCATATTCGTCCCGCTCCGTCACATCCCCCAGGTCAAGAACCCTTACCCCTTCTCAATCATCCGCCACTGCTAGTGCGGGTCCCTTCACGCAGTCTGGCCTTGGGGCCGGAGGTGGAGGAGTGTACAGTAGGAGCGGTGCATATTCTCCCTCTTTGACCGGGCCTGGTGTAGGCTCTCCTACCGGTGCAAACTTCGAACGATCCCCCAGCATATCATCCAACGTCGGTTCCACCGCAACTGGTCCCTCGTCCCTATCCAAAATATCGGCGACTCAGATACTCCTCCTTCTTGATACTATCAGCGAAAGAGAAGGCAAGACCAAGTGGGAAAGCAAGGCCGAAAAGATCAGGAAATTACTTGACTCAAACGGCATGGAGGTCTTTGCACCATACTTCAGACGCGCTGTCACGTCCAACGTGGCCGCAATCTTCTCTGGGGCCAAAGACTTTGACCAAGGCAGCTACAAGTTGCTGCGGCAAGAGGTGGACAAAGTATTCTGGGATCCAGAACAGCCCTCTAAAATCGCAGAAGCCATCGATACCTCGAAAGAAGACATTTTCCGCGACTTTGACCTGGTGGCTTTCATCCAACATTTCTACGCCGATACTCTGCCTCAGGTCATCCTAGCCGTCGCTTTCACCAAATGTACACGAGTCGATCTCAGCACCAAGGCAGAGAGCTTCCTAACCGACTTCGGCCAGAATTCACTTCACACACTGTCCGAAGGTCGTGGTAGCACGCACGCATTGGCTCCCGAGAATCTGTGCTCGGTAATTGAATATTATGCCCTCGCGGCTGGGACGAAAACACAGCAACAGAAAAATGACCTGTGGACTGCATTATCATCACGCTGCGTTAATATGAAAGATGATCAGTTCACTGCCGTCTTGACGTCGTCTCAGCTATTGCGCATTAACACCTCGCGCAGGGAGATGGCGCGCGGTCTACAACGACACGGTGTGAAAACGACATCATCAAAGCAAGCTGCACAAGACTTCCTGGAATCACTCAATCCAACTAGCGTTACCGAGGCCGAAGTAGTCAACGCTTTGTTGTTCCTGGTCTTCTCTGTGAATCAATCATACGACATAAGCAATTTTGTCTCAGCCCTTGTGCCGAGACAACTTGACTGGAATCTGATCATTCAAGGGTTTGATATCCCTGGTTTGCGACTACGGAGAAACTACTTCCCACGACTATTCAAGACCTTGCGAGAAGTTGCCTTGGACGATCGCGGATTTGACCTCCAGAAGTTATGGGGCGGTCAATGGCAGAACCCGGACACGCAGATCTCCCTCCTGGGTGGCTTCCTTGCCAGTTCTTCGGCGGAAGTAGAGCCTTCAAAAATTCCAGGTCTTCGGCCAAGCTTGACGTTGGATGAGTTTAGGAATGCGTCCGCCGAGATGAAGCGATTTCTTGAAGCAGAATTGCAAACCCCCTACGCGTCCGCTGATGCATGCCAGGCCATCTTCGAGGTCGCTTTAGGACCTAGCACTGCGCCTGACGGCGAAGATCGTCTCGACATATTGAACGACGTCTATCGGAATCATCCTGCAATTTTCTTGCTGTATCTGTCAAAGGTCAGCGCAAAACCATGGGTTCCGGACCAAGAAAAGTTCATCGCTGAATGCTTCGGGTTGTTCCTCGAAAAGCAGCGAACAGACTACCGTGCGGTTCTAGAAACACTCTCCTCACAAAATCCACACTTCCTTTTCGATCTCTGCCATCTCGTATTTCAAGTCGATCCTCGGCAGACGGAAACCATCTATGAACGGGCCGAGGAATTTGGCTGGACACAAGACTTTCTCAGACATTGGTCGAACCCTTTGGCACTCGATCTTGCTTGCATCCGGAACAAGGTAGAGCCAGAGTTCGATTTGGACCAATACATCTCCGAAGCCGCTGAAGGTCACGATAATTTCGGCACGATCCTTTTCAAATATCTTCGCATCAAGGCAGACGATGAATTTCGCGTCCAGCGGGGCGAGTCTGCGCCCCAATCCATTCCTCTCAGTTTGCGCACAGTTCACACCCTGCTCGAGAAATTGGAAGATCATCTCGGAGAACGAAGCATGGTTGAGGCTGCCCAAACCACGTGCCTGCAAACGTACCCTCGTCTCATGAACTATGGGGCTGGCTTCGATGACATCCTGGAAAGAAGCAGCCAAGAAAAGGGTAACAAGCTTCCCGAAGCCATCGACAAGCAAATGTCGGAGTTGTTTGGCCGGATGTATCGTTCTGAGCTCTCGATCCGCGACATGGTTAACGAGATGCGAAGATACAAAACCTCGACAGATCCGGATCAGCAGGATCTCTTCTGCTGCATCGTACACGGGTTGTTTG
This sequence comes from Exophiala xenobiotica, assembly GCF_000835505.1. Classification (NCBI taxonomy): domain Eukaryota; kingdom Fungi; phylum Ascomycota; class Eurotiomycetes; order Chaetothyriales; family Herpotrichiellaceae; genus Exophiala; species Exophiala xenobiotica. Next base: position 2,611,748 of record NW_013562490.1, read on the forward strand.
ACGAGTATGTCTGTTATAACGAATACCCAGAGGATGCCCTAGAAAAGACGGCTCTGCTCTTCGGAAGTATCATCAAGTACAAGCTCTTGCCTTCAATTCCACGAGACTTTGGTCTGGCTTTGATCTTGCGAGCCGTCCGTGACCACGATTCGGACAGTCTCATGCATCGCTTTGGTATTGAAGCACTGCTACAAATCAGTGATCAGCTGTCTGATTGGCCGGGTCTCTGCAACCTGCTATTGCAAATCCCCAAGCTCAAACATCCGGAAATATTGCAACGTGCAGAAGAAGGACTTCAAGCGCAGCAAGCAGCTGGCACCAACGGCATTGATGGCCCCGCTATCAATGGCGATCCACCCGAGCAGGGTCGCGGATTTCGAGCGTTGCGAGCTGATCCTCCTCCTCCTGGCGCTCACTTCAAGGACCCCGATCAGAAAGTGCAAGAGAAAATCCTTTTCGTCATCAACAACCTCTCGAAGGACAATATATCCAGCAAACTCGTCGACCTGAAAGAGTCATTCGACCCGGAGCACTATCAATGGTTCGCGTCCTATCTGGTCGAGCAGCGTGCCAGAGTTGAACCAAACAACCAAGAGATGTACTTCCAACTTGTCAACATGCTGAGCGATGATCTCCTCATGTCAGAGGTTATTCGCGAGACCTACGTTAGCATTGTCAAACTGATGAGCTCGGAGTCGACCATCAATTCCACCCAGGAGAGGGGTCATCTAAAGAACCTTGGTGGCTGGCTAGGGTCACTAACTCTTGCTCAAGACAAGCCCATCAAGCACAAGAACATTTACTTCGTGGACTTGCTTGTCGAGGGGTTCGAGACTCAGCGTTTGCTATTGGTCATCCCCTTCACCTGCAAAGTGTTGGCTCAGGGTGCCAACTCGCTGGTCTTCATGCCACCCAATCCATGGCTCATGGAGATCGTATCGGTATTGGTGGAATTGTATCACTTTGCCGAACTCAAGTTGAACCTCAAATTCGAGATCGAAGTTCTTTGCAAGGACCTTAAGCTTGACTTCAAGAAACTCGAGCCCGCCAATGTCATTCGAGTGCGTCCTCAAACAGACGATGAGATGACGGCGGTTTCTGCTCTCCCAGACGTCCTGGAGAATTTCGATGAGTTGTCACTTAACAGTGGGCTGAACCGACGTGAACGCCTTTCGGCAGCAGAGATCATGGCATCGCTCCCTAACCTGGAAGAGGTGCTGAAATATCCTCCAACCTCAGGCTCACCGGCAGACCAGGCTATGATCAAGAACATTATTTATCGTGCATTTGATCAAGCCATTCAGGAAATCATCGCACCCGTTGTTGAGCGATCCATCACCATCGCTTCAATTTCTACAGCTCAGCTCATTGCGAAGGACTACGCCGTGGAGCCAGACGTCGAGAAGTATCGAACTGCCGCTAGACAGATGGTCAAGTCATTGGCTGGCAGTCTAGCACTTGTGACATGTAAGGAGCCGCTCCGGATGAGCATTTCGAACTATATCCGCCGACCAGCCCAGGACGACCTGCCGGAGCACTTGCTGCCCGAGGGCGCCATCTTAATGTGTGTCAATGATAATCTTGATACTGCTTGTTCTTTTGTCGAGCAAGCCGCGGAGCAGCGTGCTGTCCCTGAAATTGATCAAGTCATCGAAACCGAGCTTGAAGAGCGTCGCCGATTCGCTGCCGATGGTGGAACCAGAGATTTCATCCCAGCAAACACCAGTCGCTGGTCAGCCTGGATTCCTGAGCCGTACAAGCAGACCGTTGGTGGCCTCAATGAAGCCCAACGAGCAGTTTACGAAGAATTCGATCGTCGGGTGCACGGAATGAATTCCAACCACATCCCGAACCTATCAGCCGATGCCGCACGCCAGATTCCGGACATACTGCAAGATCCTCTGGCTATGCCGAATCTTGCGACACCTGCTGAACAGCCCGCGCTTCCGCATCAAAGTCCGTTGGTGCAACAAGAGAATCGCATGCTTTCGGCAATGCAGCAACCGCGTGTCAATGGCTTCGCAGAAACTCTTCCTCCCCAAGAGCGGATTTCCATCCTCATCGAAGATGTGCAGAAGGCGGCAAGAGCTTCGGAGGCCCTGCGGCTGAAAGATTTGGAGAAGAACAGCTCTATCTTTCAGGATTTCCGGCAAATTCTCATCGTCCTTACCTCGTCAACCCGTCCTGCAGCCGATCTTTTGGCAAGACAAATCGCTGAGAAGCTCTGCAACATTTTCGTGTCGAAACCACCGCAAAGCCCGCTTGAAGCCGAAGTACTCGCATTCTTGCTATCTAAGCTTTGCCAGTTGTCTGAGCTGATCATTCGGGATGTCCTCAGATGGATGACTGCAAATGAAGACTTGTTGCTCGCCAGCTCCAATGTGGTTGTGGCACTTGTCACTGTTGGCTTGATGGAATTTGCCCGAGTGGATGTTGCCGTTGCTTCGATCTTGATGAGCAGGGACACACACGGTATCCAAGTACTGTCCGACATTCTCGACCAAACTTTGTTTACCGATGAGCCGGTTGCACTTCGAGCCGACTTTGCTAACAGCCTCATCGCCATGTCGGCGTGGCTCAAGGAAACGCCGGATCTGCCTCTAGCTTCCAGAATTAACCAGAAGTTACGAGCACATGGCATGCCGCAGTTTGTCAGTGTGGACGTGACAGACAAGACGAAAGCCAAGCAAGATCAGATGCGATACGTCTTCGACGAGTGGGTCGGCATCTTCGAGAACCTAGGTCCCAACGAAGGCACATGTGCCGCATTCCTCAAGGAGTTGCACAAGGAGCAGACGATTAATAGTACCGAGGATCTGACGGAATTCTTGCGACTGTGCATCGACTCGTGTGTCGAGTGTTATGATTGTGAGGCACAGAGTGTCCGCGGAAGTGTCGAGGTTGCCTTCTCTCATGCCGATGCCCTTGGCCGGTTGGTGATCATGCTGGTCAAATTCCAAGGCGACACCAACGGCGCTGTTCGGATCAGCAAAGCCCCATATCTGGAAACCATCCTCACGGTGCTGGTCCTGATTCTGAATCACCACCAAATCATGCGAGGCGTGGCTTTTCATCAGCGACTCTTCAATCGGCTCTTTGCCACCATGCTCTACGAGTATTCGGCTGCCAGATTGGACGAAACTCCCGAGCACGCCGAGTTGATGCTCGCCTTTGCAAAGTGTTTCAGATCTCTTCAACCTCTGTGGTTCCCAGGCTTCAGCTATGGATGGTACAGTCTTATTGTCCATCGGGTCTTCGTGGCCGGTATGCTCCGTCCGCACAATCATGCGGGATGGGACGCCTATCGCGACCTTGTAGGCTTGCTGTTGCTGTATATCTCGGAGCTGTCCAAGACACCTGGCCTGGATCTACTCAACCTCGATCTGTACAAAGGCACGTTGAGAAATATATTGATCCTGCTTCACGACTATCCGGAGTTTTTGTGCGAGAACCACTCGTACTTTTGCTCAAGGATTTCGTACGGCCTGCCACAATTGAGAAACTTGATTCTCACTGCAAAGCCTTCAGCCTACCACGACCTGCCGGACCCAATGACTCCGGGCCTGAAGATCGAACGTCTGGACGAGATCAAGCGCAACCCCGTTTTGGCTTCCGACTTCGATGTTCCATTGCAGCAAGATCTCCTCAAAGACACCCTCGTCGATCTTTTGCGCAAGAGCACCGATATGGAAGCGGCCTTGAAACAAATCAAGCCTGTTTTACAAGATGCCGAGCGGCAATCTTCAGTCATGGCGCCGCCGAAAACGATGGAGATCATGAATGCCCTTGTGCCTTTTGTGGGACAAGATGCACTCACCAATGCTCCGGGCAGATTTGATGCCAACTCTGTGCACGTCAACTTCGTGACCAAGCTTGCTGCGAGCCTTGGCTCCGAAAGTCGTTATCAACTGCTCAATGCGATTGCAGATCAGATCCGCTATCCCAACACACATACTGATTTCTTCTGCAAGCTCATGCTCCATCTTTGGGGATCGGGCAATGCTGATGCTCAGCAAGGTGAAGTTCGGGAACAAATCTCACGTATCGTCTATGAACGCCTCGCGGTTGCTCGACCACACGTCTGGGGCATGACGATTCTGTTCTTGGAGCTACAGAACAACCTAAGTTATGGGTTCTGGGAGACTGTAGCACCGGACTCCAACATGCAACAACGTCTACAGCAAGCGATGCGGACCATTCATTGACATTAGGATAACCGGAAATCACCACTGTCTTGGAGAACGACGAGAGCGTCAGCACAATAGCTGTCGACGAGAGAGCAATGCGGTTGTGCATAATTCAGCAGCATGGTGAAGGAAAGGAAAAGTGAAGGGAACATTGGATTGGGATTGAACAATTCCTTTCTTGTACACATTTTCTCACAAGTTTCTATGTGAAATGCCGAAGCAACTTGGCATTTTCGTGTTCTTGTCTATGTGAATGCATATCATGGAGCGATGAATCCCTGGGTTGGTGCTGGTGGACCGGATGGAGAAGCACGAATCAGGGCTTGATTTATAGCATGAGCGACGATTGGAGTTTCCAGAGGTAAAAAGTCAGAACTTATTGATTAATTCTTGATGGCGAGGGAGACGTGGAAAAAGGAAGCCAGGCCTGGTATAGACATGGACCAGACCTGGACTTGTTGCAACCACTCACTCTCGCTTATTGTAGCTGACAAGCCCTTTTTGTGTACCATAGATGGCTTTTGAATGAACTTAGATTATACAGATGTGTTGTCGTTTGTAGTCTGACTGATCTGACTGACCACCATTCCCTCAACTATACGCTGTACGCTGCACGCTCGACGCTCAACGCAGACGTTCACATTCCATCACATCAGACACGAGGAAAGATCAGTCACGTGTCAGTGTGATCAGTCACTTAATACCCACGTGACCGCTACTAATCACGTGATTTGTTGAGTCAGGTGGGTCTTGGCATGGCCCTGGTTGATATCGCGACATCAGGGACTCTTCTCTTCGAAACAACACTGTATGTTCGACTCTCTACCTTACTCACCCGCGCTCCCACCACATTTCCTTACAATCTACTTTTTCTCTTCGTGGCCTCCCTCTCAAGCCTGACATACCTCTCATACTCCTTCAGACACCCCGGGTTCACCACCGTACTACTCACCCTGACCTCCTGCCCACTAATCACCTTCTTCACCGCGATCTCAACCTTCTTCCCATTGACCGTGTACGGGATCTCGCTCACTCGTTCCACAAACTTGGGCACGTGCCGTGGACTCAGGCCCGTGGCTATACTCTCCTTGATCCTCCTGACTAGATCCTCACCAAATTTATCGCCTTGACCTGGCGCCATGACCACAAACAAAAAGACCGTTTCGTCCTGGTCTCCTTGACGCCGGCGGCCGACACACAGGGTGTCTGCTAACTCGCTGTTGAAGGCAGGCCCTTCGACGATGTTATAAATCTCGCTACTTCCGAAACGTATCCCACTGGGGTTCAGCACGCCATCGGATCGGCCCAAGATCTGCACGCCTTTTGTGAGCGGGTTCATCGTGATGAAGTCGTGTTGCGCCCACACGTCGAGGTAGCCTGGCGAGCCTGTTGCTGTTGCTGTTGACGGGATTGGGAATTTCTCAAAATACGCCGCACGGTATTTTCTATTGTCTTTGTCGTCTCCCCAGAAGCGGCATGGCATGCTCGGGAACGGGGCCCTGCAGACCAATTCTCCCGGCCGGCCCGTCAGGGCGATTGACTCGCCTGTCTCACTTTCGGTGTCCAGAATGTCACAGTCATGTCCGAGAGCCCACATCTGCATCTCGTTCGCATACACGGGGCCGGCGGGGTCCGTGGCGATCCAAGAGCTCGCAATCTCGGTGCCCCCTGCTACGCTGGACAAATGGATCCGTCTTGAAAAGGCATGACTAGAGTAAAACCAGGTGAATTGTTCGCCCGTCAGTGTCGCGCCGGTCGTCGTGACGAGCTTTAGAGATGTCAGGTCGTAATCCGACGGCTTGATACCGGACTGTTCGAGTTCCAACAGGTAGCGCGGCGATGTGCCCCAGTAGGTGGCTTTGTATTTGGAACAGATGCTGAGCAACGTGGACGGGTTTGGGTAGAGGGCTCCACCGTCGTAGCAGATCACCCGTGCGCCTACGGACAGGTGCCCGTTCATCACGTTCCACAGGATCCAGCTTGTTGAGGAGTACTGGAAGACTGTGTCGTCCGGGGTGAGGGAGTTGTGCAAAAGTGCGATCTTCTTGTAGTTGAGGATACTCATGTGTGGGGAGGCGATGCATTTCGGTTCGCCCGTCGTGCCGGAGCTGTAGACTATGACCAGAGGGTGGTTGGTCGGCACGCGGGTGTATGTCATGGCATCGGACGGTTGCGAGGCGCGCAGGAAGGAGTGCAAGGACTCGGACTCGGACTCGGACTCGCCGCCGAGAGGACGGATGTACTCGATGTTGGCGGCACGATGGGGTCGGTGGCAGGTTGGGACGAAGACCACTCGCGGTCTTACCAAGCTGGGGGCGGATGTTGAAGAAGTATTGGCGTCGAGAGATTGTAAGATGTTCTGGACTTTGCCGAGCATTGATCTCCGCACGCCGCGGACAGCGAGGTCGATGTCGGCGAAGAGCAGTCTCGGTGAGACTTGGGCAAAGCGCGTGGTGCAGCCTTGGATGCCCATCTACAAGGTGAATCGGCCAAAAGTCAGAAGATTGCTCGTTGTCAGGGAAGAAACTTTTGGATAGGCCAGAATGCAGAGCTCGAGCCGGGCTTTACTGTGAGCGGCGCGGCGCAGCACAGCACAGCAGAGCACCAGCTCCTCGAACTGCCGCCGCGCTCGTTGGCATAGGTCCCTACGGTAGGACGGAAGACGGGAACGAGGAAAAGGAGCACAAGAGAAGAGAAGAGGAAAATGTTTTTCTCAAACTTACATCTGGCGACACGGACGTGAATATCGCCCCGATCGAGGCCGTGGCCAAAAACAGCACGACAATCCAGACCGAGTTGGCCATCAACGCGGCAACCACGTCCCCGCGACACAAACCCTGCCTGACCATCGCGGACCGAGTCATGCGCACGAGCTCGGCCAGCTCCGACCAAGTGATCTCCTCGGGCTGGTCGAGACGGTTCTCGCGCAGACCGATCAAGGCGACCGCTTCTTCAGGGTTGCGGCGTGCCGTATCGGTGTTGCCGTTGCCGTTGCCATTGCGCGATGTGTTGGTGTTGGTGTTGGGGACGAGCACGTTCTCGGCGTAATTCAACTCAAGGCCGGGGAAGAAAACAGGAATATCGCGGAGTCTGGCGGCAGGGTCGTATGCGAGCGTTGTGCCTGGGGGAAGAGCAGGGATGATGTCGCAGTATGAGTACAGGTCGGTCCAGAAGGCGTGCGGGTTGCGGACGGTCCAGGTGTGTAGGTCGTGGCTGTTGGTGAGGGAGACGGAGAATTTGGTGTTGATGTGTTCGCGGTAGTTCGATATTGGTGTGTTTTCAGGGTGGGAGGGTGTCCATAGTGGTGTCGGTGTTGGTATTGGTGTTGGATTGGAGGAGGAGGAGGAGGATGGTGATGGTGATGGTGATGGTGACATCGACGACGGTGAGGTTGAGGTTGTGGTCGAAGGGGTCATTTTCTTGATCCCGAGTTCGTCTCGATATGCTGGGGAGCAGTACTCCAGAGGGAGGCCGAGGGCGTTGTATGCCATTGTGGGCTTGGAGGTGACGGGCGGGGGCTTGTCGTTTGCTCGTTCTTGGAGCCGGTTCAACGTGAACCAGGTTGTGGTCTCCACGTCCGGGTCAAGGTAAAGGTCTAGGTCTTGTGTAGTACCTGTGTCTATATTCTATCCTGCAGTACCAGTATCGAGCAATCAAAAAAGAAAATGGCGTATTCACGGAGGGACAAGCACTTGCAAACCAAGAATGAATGGTGATAGACGGTGTTGAGAAGAGAAACGTACTCTACCTTGGATAGGAGTGCTAGGTAACTAAAGGTAGATATCTACTGCGGAGAAGGTCTCCCTTTCGAGATGGCGAGGACGGTTGTCGTTGTCTAGTGTTGGAGAAATACAGGGCAGGTTGCCTCGGTCACTTCGGTTCGGTTCTTCGTTGATCACCTTCAGGTACTGCACGTACTAGTACACGATTATAAGCATGGGGAGGGTCACAGTATTGCCATATTGCTTGTGTATCCTTGCATCGGCTTAGCATCTCGGCGATGGAGAGGTGGAGGCGATGCCATACTAGTATTGCTTGTCTGTCCTTTATCGGATATGTGTGTCGACGACCGATGGGTTGGTGTATTTAAGTAGTTGTACCTTTTCCAGAAGCTAAGGCTTGTCTTACTGGAACAGGTCGACAGGGTAAAGCTCTCAGGGCGTTGCTTCATCGTCGTGAGCTGTCAGGTCGGAGGGAGTTTACTTGCCTCAGGTGGGTACTTCGAGCTGCGAGCTAGTCAGCCACCTAGACTACTTAAGTACATGTATGGAGTCAACACCGACTGCAGCCGTGTGGATCGGGGGGGCGGTGGCCGATCTCTGAAAAGGGAATTATATAGCGCTGGGAACGGCTCCGAGATCATAAGTCAAAAGCTCGAGCGGACAGGAACGTCAGAAACGAGAGGCGCAAGGCTGGCGGAACCAGATCTTACTTACAGTACCATCCAGGCCCTTACTGGTCATCGAAGGGCAGGACCCATAACCGGGTGAAGTCTGAATGTACGGTCTACGGACGTAACCATAACCCATTTATGCAAAGTGCAAGCCCCCCTAAAAAGAATACTCCCTGCAGTCATCTTGCGGCTGAAGCCTACAGTACTACAGTAGTACATGCCTGATCTGCGAGGCCTCGTTGCTGACCGGTCTCCAGACCACTAGGCCTACCAGACGGCCGGTGTCGGGGGTCGTGAGGCTCCTAGTACGAGTACGAGTACGAGTAACAAAGATAATTCAGCATATTCCACCTTAGCAGGTCCCGTCGAGGCGAAGCAGTCCACTCGGTCCAGAAAAGACTTCTATGTGGAGAGATCATGGCCCCCTGCGGCAAGGGGGTATCAGTAGCACGAGCATACAGTATCACGGACTTCTTGGCTGGAAGCCTCAAAAATCATAACGGAATATAAGGAATATACATGTTGCAATGATCCCAGGCCAACTGCATGAGTCAATCGATCTCTAAGAGTAAGGTAGCATTCTCTAGAACCCCTGAAGTCATGGCGAACACGAGTGCCGTATTACCTACCATCCCTCGGGACCCCTGGCCAGTCATCGCCCAACGCAAACAAGACGCACGATCACATCTCCTTCCCAAAGAATGGCTCGTCCCCCAAGCCGTTCTCGAGTTGTATACTTCCAGTCCTTTAGCCAACGTCATCAACATTCCCATTGAATGTGGGATGCTGACGGCTCGTGAACTCGAAATCACCGGCACCCACGACGCAGTGTCACTGCTCGACATGCTCAGGAAGGGTCTCGTTGAAGGCGGCTACACCGCCGAAGAAGTGGTCACAGCATTCTGCAAGCGAGCCACAATCGCTCAACAAGTCGTAAGGCATCACCAGCCGCCTAACCCTTGTTTCCCACCCCTGCTCACTCCTAATGCAGACGAACTGCCTAACGGAAATCTTCTTCACACCCGCCATCCAACGTGCCCGACAGCTGGACGTCGACCGCGCTGCCGATCCCAACACTCCCCTCCCACCACTCTGGGGTCTTCCAATTTCCTTGAAAGACTGTTTCCAGATCCCCGGTTTGGATTCGACGATCGGCCTGATTCACTTCGCTGAGAAGCCATGCAAAAGCTATTCCGCCCTGCCCAAACTCCTACTCGACCTGGGTGCCGTATTCTACTGCAAGACCAATGTCCCGCAGACCATGATGACAGCTGACTCGGACAACAATGCGTTCGGTCGAACTCTGAACCCCCATAACAAGCGGCTCACTGCCGGCGGAAGTTCAGGTGGTGAAGCAGCGCTGATCGCAATGCGTGGGAGTATCGTCGGGATTGGCACCGATATCGCAGGGAGTATCCGTATCCCAGCCCATTGTTGTGGCGTGTATGGTTTCAAGCCATCCGAGCGAATTGTGCCGTATGCTGGACAACAGAACCCCGCGGCGCCGGGACATGCGGGAATTTTGCCAGTTGCGGGACCGTTGGCGACGAGTATGAGGAGTTGTGAGTTGATCATGAAGACGATCATGAGCCATGACCCGTGGAAGCTCGATGTAAATTGTTTGCATATTCCGTGGCGAGGACTCAAGGCGCCCAACGAAGGAAGATTGAGGATTGGTGTTGTCGAGGACGATGGGATGCTGACGGCGACACCACCGATGAGACGGGCACTGTCAGAAGCAAAGGAAAAGCTCGAGAAAGCAGGAATGAGGCTGGTGGACATCAGATTGCCGAACGTTGCAAGAGACATTGGCACAGCTTGGACGTCTTATTCTCTGGAAGGATGCAAGGTTAGTCAGGATCGAATATTTCCCTGATCGAAGCTGACGATCACAGACTGTCCTGGATTACATCGCGGCGGCCGATGAACCCCTCGTGGAGTCTGTCAAGCGTATCGGTTTAGTGTCGATGCCAGCCAAATCATTGCATGACTTGTTCGCGTGGAATGTTGCCCGCGAAGAGGCCGAGACTGCATACCGAGATCTCTGGCTCGAGAGCAAACTCGACGCAATCCTCAATCCACTTGCACCATACACTGCACCTCCAATTGATTGTTGGTCAGCAGTCGGACTGGCATTGTGGAACTTGGTGGATTATCCTTCGTGCATTATTCCAGTCGGGAAAGTCGAAGAACGAGACGTTGTCGACCATGCAGCCAAGTACGGCGAGGACGATGATAAAGTATACTCGATGTATACTGGTCCGGAGGATTATAGGGATGCTCCAACGACGATTCAGCTCGTGGGAATGAAGCAGGAGGACGAGCGCCTGGCGGTAATGGCGGTAATTGTTGACAGCATTTTGCATGCTTGATGAGCCCCTGCCCTTCATTTTTGCGTTGAAGCTCCATGGAAACCATGATGCCAACGAAACAATCTCTCTCATCTGCTCGACAACCCCCTGGAGCTCCGCCTCCTTACAACGCCCGAACTTCGGTGTTCACTTTCCATGCTTGTACCAAGGCCAGAGTCACCCTCAAAGGGTTTTCCGCGGATCTCTTCGGCTCCGTCATCTTCATCTTCATCATCAGCTACTTCGTCAGGTCCAAGGGGTTGTGTGGGGTGTTCCACAGCCTCATCCGGCGCCGCATCTGTAGCAAGGCGTCCAGGAAACCTCAGCGGCATCTGCCCTGCCCGACTCGGAAACTGTGCTGCGGTATCTGACAAATTCGACAGCGACAAGCCGTGCGTAGATGACTCCATTTCGTCTTCCTCTTTGACTCTAGGTTTCTCTTCTGCGTCCCCTTCTTGCTTAATTGCACCTCCACCATCCTCGTGCTTGATCCTTTTCCGTTCTTCGCTGGCATCTCTCTTCGACCAGACGACCGTAATCGCAGCCCAAGCCAAACCCATACTCGTCACGCTGATCACGTAGAACAAGACGGTGAAAACGACAAAAGCAACCACCCGGTAATTATATATCCAATACCGCATGCCCTGGAACTTGGCGCGGAAGGCCAACTTCACATTATAGACTTGCATGATACTGCTCGATTGCAACTCCAGTCTTGCATGGCTCGGTAGGTTTCGTGATCCACGCGGGAAGGAGATCATCTCGAACATTGGCACAATTAGATGAACAGTATCCAGGTCACGGAACCCAAGGGCATGCCACGGCAAGTGCAGAAGTGTATGGCTAAGCGACAGCATTGGCGATGAATACGGGAGAATGGCTGGTCTTCGTGAATGCTCGTAGACATTGTCCGTCGTGATATTGCTCAGCCATGCCGACAGCGGATCGACGACATTTCGCACATTAACCCCCGGTCCCAGCAATGAGAGGTCAAGCATGAAATTGCCGGCCTCGAGATTGGTAGGTGTCCTGGGCATATCCAGTATCAGTTCCACATCGTATGCTTGCTGAGATATCAAGGCGGACGTATCCAGCGCAGTCGTCGCGTACGGGTGTAGTCCAGCGCCATATTGCAAGTACAAGACGCGCTCAAGGTTGATCTGGGGGATATATTTGTAATAGAAGAAGCCAAATGCCGTCGAGGATATCGTGAGGAGGATCGTAGAGGTTACCAGGAAGAGGATCGTGCTCAGGTAGGCTTTGATCGCGGTGCGGGAGGTGAGGATGCGAACGGGTGTAAGGGCGAGAGACTGCCAGGATTAGTTCGCAACACTCACGGGTGTGTTGAAGAGCATACCCAGCCTCGTTGGAGGAGCGAGTCGTGTGGCTCGCCATCGTCGAAGAAGGTCATCTGGTCTGCCATGATCTGCGAATTGCCATGTTTACTTTGGCCAAAACTGACCTCTCCAAACTTCCTAGCTCTCTGGTGTTTCCGGACCTGAGCAGCTGGCAGCGTCACCATGCACCATGAGCCATGACTAAGCCACTTTTGACTGTGGCTGCTGGCGCTGCCTGAGCCACGCGTGGCCACGCTAGCCCTCGTACGTATCATCGATCGAATCACTTGATGCTGTTTGCTGTCACCATCGACCGTTCGATAGATCCTGGAGGACGTTCAACAGCCATATTGCACCCCATGTACTCGTGTGGAACGCATTCAGCGGTAGTGCTAGCAGATCGGGACTTGGCTTGATTGTGTGTGAAGGTTTTAAAGAAGTATCTCGGAGAGGATATACACATGGTCGACCTACAACAATCACCCAGAACTATAACCCCTGCAGACATGAACGACGTCGTGTGATTAATGATTAATTGCTAAAACAGGGTATCTTTGTATTACGGATATGCCTCTACCGAAACCTTTCATTCCAGTTCATGCATAAAAGGAAGCCTTTCGCGTTCAATGTATCCTTGCCGCGAAGACGGCAAAAGAGACATCGTTTCAATTAATATCGTACAGGTCGCAGCCACAATGGCGCCTCTCTCACCTTTTCCTCACGCCAGACCAGTTTGTTTTTCTCATCCATCTCAGCATGCGCGTCGGTGCTTTCAATGCCCGCCTCTCTGTTCTCCTGGACCAAGATCTTGCTCACACCAGCAGGATCCTTGGCCAGCCACACAATAGGTGCCGGAGAAGTGATGGCAGGATTGAGATAAGCCTGTTCGTACTCCTCAGAGGTGTATGCCGGGATGTTGTGGTCGCCCTCTGCTGGTGCAATGCTCTTATTGGCCTCGTAGAACTTGAGCAGCATTGGTTCAACTGTTCGGCTCAAGGCATTGAAAGGCTTCTTCTTAGGTTGAGGCGCGTCTCCTTCATGCTTGACAAATTCGGGGACGGAGTTGCCTCGGTTCGATGAGCCAGCTTCCATCTGGTCTTGCTTCATCTCGTGCTCGTCCATGATCTGCTCGACGACGGTCGTGCTGTATTTGTTGCCCTGCAACAGCTCCAATGGCATCGTTTGCTCGAGCGGCGCCAAAGCGCGGTCCAGCAGAAATTGGAATATGATGACGATGACCAAAAATACGATCATGATCGCTAGTGGACCAGCGCTAATGGCATTCTTGCTGCAGCCGATCGCGAAGAGTCCAATAAGGCAGAGCGCGGAGAGGTAGACGCCAGTCAAGAGTTGTTTTAGGGCTCTTGCATATCCCTCGCCTTTCAAGTCGGTCTTGTTGCCGAGCACGAACAGGAAGTTGTATCTGAACATAAGGTAGAGCAAGCAGAACCCGATAGTGGCAAAGCCTAGGATCAGCGGCGCAATGCAAGCGTAGGTGATTGCAATGACTCCAAGGAGAGTGAATTTAGGGTAAGCTGAGCCCCAACCCAAACCAGGGATGTTGACATAGCGGTTGTACTTCTTCCGTGGAGATTTGTCGAGAAGCTTGCCAAGGAGCGTGTACATCAACAACGGGACAATGTTGAGGAGTTGCAGGGCGGCTTGAGCAAGTCCAAAGAGAATAAAGTAGCTGATATAGAAGTTGGACGCCTTTGGCAGGTTAGTGGCCAGCAGAGTTGGCGCAGAGCCAGGGTTTTGTATAATTTGAGTGGTCACGGATGTAGCAGCTATACGCAGTTAGTCTGACAATTCCCTGTAAAGGCGTGGTGATGTTCTTACCAGATGTGAAGGTCGTGATCAGGAAGACCTGCACGACTTGGAAGCTGAAGTACCAAGTCTGCGTTCGGAGCTCAACAGCTGCCAACGTGGGCTCTCCCGCAAGTTTGGCAAGAAGACCGCAGATGATCGGAACCAAAGCCATCAAAACTGCAAGGAGGATGACAGGCAACAGACCAGTGACAACACCGAGGATAACCTTGGGAATATCATTGATGAAGCTGAGGAAGGGCACCTTGTTGGTCAAATAGTTGATGTTGGACAATGCACCAACGAAGGCGACGGGAATGGCCCAAAAGATGATCATGACCCAGATGATGGCCGTTGCAATGAGCAACTTGATCTTGCGAGAAGCGTTGCTGACACCCAGGTTCTTCCAAACGACCTCATCGGGTTGCACGCCGATATATCGTGGTGAGAACTTGTTCATGGAGTCCTTACCAATGGATTGATAGGCGTAATGTGCAGCAGACTGGTTTGAAAACTCAATGAATGCAGCAGGCACTTTGGTATGTTTCATGTCTAGGTGCTCGCTCTGCTGCTGTTGGACAAATCGGTCAAGTTCAGTAAGTGTGCCACGGGACCAGTTGATGGTATCGACCTTCTTCCACAGCTGGGGCATCAGGCGGTGGTGGGGTCGCTTTTTGGCATCAATCCAGTGCAATGGATTCTGCTCGGTAGGCGAGTCGGTAGATTGCTTCTTGAGCGTCTTCATACGCAGTTTGTTGGCGTTCTTGATGACCTTCATTTCGGCCCCTTCAAGCTTCAGCGCGGTTTTGTTTTGTTTCTTGACGTCATCCTCGAGCTTCTTGCAGTCGGTGGCAATCCAGATCTTGCGCACGTGTGGACCAAACATTTGGCGCAGCATCTTCTCATCCTGATATTCAAGCGGTAGTCCGAGGACCATGAGGGTGCGTGAAGAAAGTCGTTGAGCATGGGCAGCGGAGAGGAAATATGCTCTTCGCAGACCGATGAAGTTGATTCTCTCTCTAGCGACCAGGAGAACGACGAAGCCCAGAAAGATGCACGCGACACCTGCGTGGGCAAAGTACCGGTTGGGGTTTACCACGTTGGACATGCTGAGAATGTCGAGTTGTTGCTGACCGCCGCCGCCTGTTGCATTGACTGGGAACAGGACGGGCCAGGTAATGCAACAGCCGACCAAAGACATGACGATGAGGACTTTGAAGAAACGGAGCCAAAGATATCCGTCGAGAGAGTTGTGTCGAAGGACATGGCTGTCAGGGAGGTTCGCATAATTTCTTATTAGGCCGAAGAAGCCAGTGTTCGACTTGGGAGTCCGCCATCCTTCCTGGAAGAGTATCTCGTCCGTTCGAGGTCGATAGACACGCGAAAAACGAGTTCGGAGGAGGAGAAAAAGCGTAAAGGCGATTATGGCGATGACAAAGGTTGGGACCAAGGTTGAGATGATGCCGGACAAGGAGTTGGAACCCTCATTCCGATTGCTGCCCGCCGACTACAGGGAATATTAGCGATTGGCCCATTGAAGAGAGTGGTTGTACCTACCTGGCGAGGGTACAGCATGTGAGTGAGAGTCGGCTCCATGATTGATATTAGTCAGGGTCGTTGTTGACCAGGAGAGATGGAGAGGAAAGTAACAGGGCAAGTCTCTCTATTAGGGACGCCCTTTGGTGAAGAAGAGAGTGCGCAAACGTGGGCGACGAGGGAATGGATCTGGAGAGGTGATGTTTATTACTAGCCCGAGCAAACAAAAAACTCGCTTGCCGCACCCTTGTCTTGTCAAGCGAGGGCCTCCTTGCGATGACGATTGAGGACCAAGCAACGAAACGAAACCCGGTTTTTACGGGCAGGAATCCAATTTGATATTATGGGCAGAGTCACCAGAGTGGAAGATGTTAGCAAATCGACTTGGCGGCAGCGGATGGCCACAGCACCTCAGCTACCTACAAGATGTTTTTCAGCTGGCAACTTGTCAAGAATGATGTCAAATTGCAGTGCGACGACAGCTGAAAAATGATTGTTGTCTCTGTGACGACGAGCCACTTTGTGACTGCCAGCCCATTGGGGAGTGATTGGGTCTGTCGGATCCCTGCCAGGCTGGGACAAAGTGACATCACCAGCGGGTTACAGCCTGTAGAGCCCCTGTAGGGGCCCTACAAAACCAATCAACACCGCCTATACCAGCCACCGTCTGCCCATAGCTTCGGCTTGATTTGGGCCATCATGGAGTCGATCGTCGCGCACAGAGCCACACGCGGCACACCAATCTCAACTTCTCTGCCAGATCGGAATTGAAAGGCGTCGACGCAAGCGCATCTGATTCGATTTTCACATCTCGCTTCTACCCCCCGTGCATCTTGGCCAAATCATGGCTGACGCGCACTCCAAGCATCGACCAGTCAGTACGGAGTACGGAGTAGTAGGCAATGTGTATTATTCGGTTCGTGGTCTAGATCCATCTTCCTATCTTAACGCACTCCTACTTCCTCCACCTCGCCTCAGGCAACTTCAATGCCAGGCTGCTTGCCACCACACTGACACTGCTTGCGGCCATGGCCACACTGGCCCAGACCGGCCCCAGTCTCCATCCACCGTGGTTGTGATTCGCTCCAATGGGGAAGAACACTCCCGCAGCCACAGGTACTAGACATAAATTGTAGACTGCAGCCCATGCAAAGTTGAGCTTGACTCGCAAGAAGACTCGTTTGGCCAGCCTGACCAGCGACAGGATAGTCTTGAGGTCCGAGTTGAGCAAGATGAAGGACGCAGTAGTGATGGCCACATCCGATCCAGAAGAGAGGGCAATCGACACATCTGCGGCCGATAATGCAGGAGTATCATTGGTTCCGTCACCAACGAACGCAACGATCTTCCGCGTGGGTTTCTTGCTCGACTTCTCGGATTCAGACACGCCTTGCAATTCGCGGATATAGGCTGCCTTGTCTTGTGGAAGTACACCGGCCCGGACATTGGCGATCTGAATGCCAAGCTGAGATGCAATCGCCAGAGCGGTGGTTCGATTATCTCCAGTACACATGTGCACGTCAAGCCCAGATTGGCGGAGGTCTTGCAGGATGCTTGGTGCTTCGGCTCGGATTGGGTCGGCAATGGCAAAGACAGCCACAGGTTGAAACGACGACTGAGAAGTCGGGCCATGTCCCGAGTCCTCTTGTATTGGACTGATTGCAAAGATGGCAGTCGAACGACCCGAAGATTGATGCTTTTGCAGGGTCTGTTCGAGGTAGTAATCTTGCGTGACAACCTTACTTTTCACCTTTGCTGGTGGCAAGGCCGCATCGGAGGACGACCGAGATAGATCAATGGACTCCAGCAGTCGTTCATTGCCGATTGCAGCCTCGAATCGTCTGACGGACGTATCGGTCTTGACAGTAAATCGCCCTGCCATGCCTTGTCCGGGCATCTCCTTGATCTCCTCGGTCTGTATTTGCAAACCGGCCGCTTCCTGTGCACAATATTCTGCAACTGCTTTGGCAATCGGGTGAGTACTCGACTCTTCCAGTATGCGAGACGCAGCCAGGATTATGCTTTGATCCACGTTCGATTCGTCCTTCTCCCTTTGGCGAAGCAGCTCAAAGTCAGTCACCTTCATTTGGCCTTCCGTCAATGTACCGGTCTTATCAAAGACAATCACGTCGAGTTTCGAGGCTTCCTGGAATGCCTCTCCCCCTCCTTGCACGAGAATACCATCTTTGGCAGCAAGTCCGCCACCGACAAAGAGTGCAGTAGGAGCGGCCAAACCAATACCACAGGGACAGGCGACCACGAAGACAGCGATCGCAAATTCGAGAGACCAGAATGGCCATCCTCCTTTTCGGTCATCAATCCAGGCCCGTGGCAATTTTCCAGATACTCCCAAACCCAACCAGATAACCCAAGTTACAATGGCAATCAGCGTAATGACAGGCACAAAATACCCTGTGATGATATCGGCAATTCGTTCGATGGGTGCTCGTTTAGCTTGACCCTCGCGAACGACGTTGACAATCTGATCCAGCATAGATGTGCCGCCAACCTCTGTGACTTGGATCCGCACTGGATCCGAAACGTTGACGGAACCAGTGTATACTTGTTCCCCGTATGACTTCTTGACAGGTTTGGATTCTCCGGTCAGAGAACTTTCGTCGAAGAGAAACGTGCCCGGCTGCTGGATGACTCCATCAGTGGGTGGTGATGCTCCATGAGGAATTTGGACAATGTCACCAGCTTCCAATTGGTCAACAGGAATTGCGCGCATATTGGTCTGTGAGTGTCCTTCATGGTTTGGCGTAGCGTTCTCCACGAGAAGCGCGTCTGAAGGTCGTAGCTTGCTCAACATGGCGACAGCATTCCCAGTTTTGGCTTTACTGTATGCTTCCAAAAAGCGGCCAATCAGGATGAAAAAGGTCAGAAAGGTAACTGTATCAAAGTAGGTGTTGGAAGAATCGTGCTGGTGCACGTTTTTGGGACTGGTTGCATCCATGATAAGGACAGCCAGAGATGAGAAGTATGCCACCGCAGCTCCGGCGCTGATCAGCAGGTTCATGCTCCCAAAACGGTAGAACCGACGTAGGATGGGCACTTTGCTCTTGCGTCTCCAGATAGACCTAATTTCTTTCGCAGCCCTGGTATGAAAAATGTCCGTACCAAAAAACATGACTGGAGTGGTCATGAAGAACAATGCCCATTCTATGCGCATTGTATTCCCTGCAAGTATGGGTTCTTCCCACCATTGCCTCGTCGGATTGGACTTCGGCACAAGACTCATATATACTACTCCGATGATGAACGTGGGAATTGCCACCACGCCAGTGAAGACCAGCCTGAGTAGAATACCCTTTTGCTCGTGCCGTTGCATTCGCCGTGAACGTTCCTCTAATGTGGGAGGATGGTACACGCAGGCTTGCAACGCTTCATCAGAGGCATTGATGGTCGAGATGAAACTGCGGATAGTAAGGTCGGGAGGCGAAGGTCGATAGACAATGGTGATAAAGGGGTCTCGAAGGGTCGGTGTCTGAGTGATGGTGTACGTCGTGCCACTCGCAGAGGAGAGCCCAGCATGCAAGGCAGACACAACATTGCCGGGGCAAAGCTCGCAGTACATCCCCTCGATCCTGATCTGCACGGTTCTCTCGGACACTTTGGGTCTGGCAGCAGCGTTGGTGGGTTCCAGCTTCATTACAGTAGCATCGTAGCCCAGATCATCAATCTTCTGCAAGATTGCATCGAGATTGTGCTTGTCCTCGAAGACAATGTCGCCACGGTTGCCGACCAAGTCAACATTGACGGACCGCACAAATGGTAACTCTTTGACCCCTCGAGTAATGGTCCCAACACAGCTTCCACAAACCATACCCTCAATGCTCAAGGTGACCTTGTGTTCTTCGCTTTCCGTAGTTGATGTAGTCTTGTCCCGGACTAAAGGAGCCACATCATCAATGAAAGCTTCGTAGCCCACATCTTCAATAGCTTCGACGATTCTTTCAGAGTTGTGTTTGTTCCCCAAAAATACCACCCTTGCATTATTGGTCATCAGATTGACATCGGCAGATTGGACAAAGTCAAGGTTCGTCAATTCTTTTGTTATGGTACTGGTGCATGAAGCGCAAGTCATCCCTCCTATTGCCACTTTTGCAACGTACTTGCCATGCTCTTGACCATCATCAGCACCGTCAATGTTGATCACGGCGGGTTGATCTTGCCCCAGAGTATCATCGGATCTTGCAGTATCATTGTCCTTCGGCTTGGTCTTGCCGGTGTCCATGCGGCGTTGTCGGCTGAGTGCAGCCCAGGACCGTTTTATCGCAGAACTCCGCTCTCTTTTGCTTTGGCATGCTTTGCAATTCTCGATGTGCTTGCGTTGGGCTCGAGACATGAACCATCTCGATCGTGAGACTGAAGCGTCCGTTGGGGTTGGTGACACATCGTAGGCATGGGTTTCAACACCGCCTTCTCCCATAGTGCTGACATGCTGAACTTCGAAAGCCGCCTTGAGCAGTTCTTTGTTGACAACGCCCTGCGTTTTGTCATGGGCGTGTTTAACACGAATTGTCTGGTCAATCAGTGAAACCTGAACCGATTGGACGTCGGAAATGTCCCGTAGGACATCTTGGGCATAGGTAACACAAGAGGGGCAGTGGATGTTTGACACCAAGAATGTCGAGGTGAAGGTCATGGCGCTGGTAATGATGAGAATACGAAGAGACCAAAGATAGCAGGGCAAGCAAGGCTCTATTTATTTCTGGGCTCCTGGAAAGCACTGCAGATGTCAGAGCGGAAGGAATGTAGGAAGAGAATTGGAAAATGGGACACAATCACGTCGCTATTTCTTAACTTCAGGATTGCGCAGTTTGTGCGTAGAGCGCTCTACGGACTCTCTCATTTGATAAGACCAAATGCAGATGGAATCATGGCGATTGATACCGAGTCCAAACGATGCGCAGTTTGTGCGTAGAGCGCTCTACAGACTCTCTCATTTGATAAGACCAAATGCAGATGGAATCGTGGCGATTGATACCGAGTCCAGACGATGCGCGCTTTGTGCGTGAAAAGTGACACCATGAGGAGGAAGCGAGGCGACTCGCTTGAGTTTGTCATCAACGGGATCAAGTTCCGGATGACATAAGCTTCCCTCCAGTCACGTGCCATGGCCTCCTTCCTCAATTCAGTTCGGCATCATCCAATTTTCAAACAATATCGGCTCCTGCAACACACACCGATTGCTCCAAATGGCATGCATCAATCACCCTAACGAATCATGAGAAATCTCCTGCTGTGTCACCCACCCTGTATCCTCTGAAAGATTGACAAGGCTGCCGGTGGGAGCACTGCACATTGGCATTCGTGCCTGGTTCCCCCAATCATACTTCCGAACCACAACCTCAAGAGCCGGGAATCTGTCATGGCTACCCCACCGGAACACGCAAGTTCTACTTCGCGTTACAGGGACAATGTCAATGTGGTCGACAACAACAGCATAGAACTTAGCAACTCAGAGATACCGCATTTCAACATACCTCCGGCTGCACCTCCACTTACCTTCAGCACAACGGACGACAGCGTCCCTAATGCATCAATAAGCGTGCAGCAACCCCACTCCAATCGGAGGTCGTCAGACGACTCCTCGAATTCCCAGTCAGGCGGCGGACCGCGAAGAGGATCTTTCCCTGATATCCTACCCCATGGTCATACTATACCTCCTCTCATCGACGCAAGAGTGACAGCCTTGAGCGGAGGAGCATCTGGTGCACAAATCAGTGGGCCACCGGTATACAAGCTCGATAAGGACGACTTGCAAACCGATAGCGACCCGGATTTTCGTTATTCGACAGGCTTCTCAAGTATGGCACCTACCAGCGCCTCCAATCTCTCGGAACAAAACCAAAACGATGATTCCACCATTACCGTTGCAAGCCAGAGGCCTATCCCTGCCAATCAGTCAAATTCCTCCAGCACTCCAGAAACTGCTTCCAAACCCTCGTCGTCTCGAAGAAACAAAGAATACCTCCTCTCAGACGGGTCGGTGGTGTCAGGCAAAGGACTAGGAAGAGGGAGGCCGGGCGTTAAACGCGGACCTAGAAACCTAAAGTATCAAATGGCCGAAGATGGTTCCCAACAGACTGCTATGGATACCTCCGATGACATCGTCAAGCCTCCGAGCAAGAAGCGCAAGAGTGGTGATTCAGACATCATCAAGACGCGGTCGTCAACTTCCCGATCTGCTACCGCCGAGTCTCGGGGTTCATCAGAAGAATACAACCCCACTGGACAGACAAGGTCGGGGCGACAGACACAAAAGCCCCTTTTGCCCTTGACAAACACCAACACTGCCAGCGCCAGTCCGAGCAAAGCATCGCGAGCAGGATCGAACCATAATTCCACGCCGTCCTCTACCGTCAGAACGCACCCCAAGATCAAAAGGCGAACTTACCGTGGCCGAGAGCAATTTGCCCTCTGCGAGCATTGCTTACGTGGGCACGGCCCGCCAGGGAACGTCATTGTATTCTGTGATGCGTGCAACAAATGCTGGCATCAACGTTGTCATGATCCTCAAATATCGAAACAGACGGTATCAGATACAAAAGCCGACTGGTTCTGTGCTGACTGTGACCGGATTCTGCATGGGAAGAAAGCGAAGAAACCTAACAAGTCGGAAGCAGCTCCGCCAGCGGCTGTTGCCCCTGTCGCACCGGTCTACGCAGGCCCACGTGTTGGTGGTCGATTCATGTCTCCAAGTCAGAAGTTGGCCTACTTGAACACTCTATCCAAAGAAAATATGGTGTCTCTCCTTATGCAAGCATCAGATCTTGCCCCGGACCTTCCCCTATTCCAGACACTGGTGGCACCGTCCCAGCCACCAAAACTTTCACCGGCCCAGTTTACTTCCACATATGTCACGCCTGTCACGCACCCGCCCTCTTTTCTTGAGGCAGATACCAGTGAGGCAGTTGATGAAGGCTACGACGGGCATTATGACGAGCATGCGGCTTTGTACCCCAAGCCTGGGCAAGGAGTACAGCTGCCACCGGAGAGAGAAGACTTGCACATGCTGTTAGAAGGCAAAACCAGCAGGACTTTTAGTCATTGGGTTCGCGGAATGCCAGGAAAGGAATATAGTGGGAGTGGAAATATCCCAACCCGTCGCTGAGGTCGGATGCCGCAGACGTCAACTTGCCTGAATTGTGCTCCTCAATACATGGGCAACAAATACGATTACTGCGATTCCCTCCGGACGTTGGCCAGGTTCATGTCGTCAGCTCTATTCATATTGTCGGATGATCGTTTTTCCAGCTCCTCGGCACAGATGCCTCGTTGACTCTATATTGTATGATCATTCACTTGGTTGTTTGTTGGCTAATCTCAATGTTACGAAAGTAACCACACTTCACAATGCCGGTGTAGCGATGATTCCATCATGCCAATATCAAGGAAGGTCCTTGCCTACGGCCAACAAGGTTATAACAGGTGAACTAGTAGAAATCATGGCCGTGAAAGATGATACGGCGCATGTCGAGGTATGTAGCAAGGATGAGCATCAGCATCGAGAAGGAAGAGCTTCAACTCATGCATTGGTGTATAACCTGTACGGAAGTAACTGTTTGCAGTTAATTTGCTCTCGCGATGGGAAAAACGACTCTGGAGGGTGTTTGCTTCACAAAGTGGACAGTGCAAAGAGCTTGAATTCTGGGTGATAATGATGAGTCTGCCTACCTTCAGGTATTCAATAGTGATTTCTGCCAGACCTTGTCTGCCCGCCTCTGTATGCCAAGGAGCATGTCCAAAATCACTCACAGGCCACATTGAGAAGTCGCGATGAACTTACCTTGTTCCTAACCTTTTCACACAATTTCCTGACGCTTGCGAACGTTCAACATGGCGACGCTGAGAGGTCGACGTCCATCCGGTCCGATGGACCAGGAGTTGTACGATTATCATCTTCACGCCCTCCAGTATCGTCCTCGTCCTCGCCTCACTTTCACCGATGAGCCTCCAAACGAAACATCAGTTGGTGGTCGACGCCACGACAATGACAAGGAAGACTACAGAGAAATAAAAATTCTACCGACCATTGATGAGATCCTGGCAGTGGGCAGTCCTGTTTATATGCCAAAGAAAGACTTGCAATGGGCGCACCCTCTTCCGAACGGGCCAGGTCGACATCTCGATTCACTTTTCCGTCAACTGCGCTGCGACAACATTGAGAGCATACGTGATATCTGCTACACTGCAGCACAGCTCACTTTCCTGAATGCCAACCCTACCGGACAGTCTCATCCTATCGACCGTACCCAGACTCGCTATGAAACGGTGGCAGGCAACAGATTCTTTCTGTATCGCGATGTCAACGTTGAAGAGCTCCTTGCTCACGAGAGCAAGGCAATGCTGGTTCGCACAAGCTATCATTGCCCATCTTTCATGAGAGGACACAAGCTCTACCACTCTAGTCGGTTCCAAGAAGGCATGCTCGTCGCCATACTTCAACTTAATCACATGACAAATGAGTTGTCTGTCTTTTTTCTTGAAGTCAGCTTGTCTCAATCCACGTTCTCCATGGACAGTTCCAATGGCGGCGGTCAACGTGCAGCTGTCCAGCTGGCTTTCTTGCCAACTGCCACACACCAGGAAGTCCTGCAACTTAGCAGTCATGCGCTCGGCCTTTGTCCTGAGAGCCAATTGGCCCTTGTCGAATTCCCAAAAGTACTCTTCGCTGGGTTCTACAACTGTCTAAAGCGACTACAGGAAATGAGAGAGACGGACTTCGCATTTCAAACATACATCGCACCTGAGATGCAGCAGGAAGAAGCATTGCTCGCAATGCAGCAGAACCTTCTGAAAGGACAACCACCTATCGCCGACTGCCCTCCTCCGGCATATGCGCGAGTCGCTGATTTCAAGTACGATCTCAGCACTGTTTTCTCACCTACGAGCCGCGTCCAGTCCATGTCGGTTGAGGAATTGTCTAGACCGTCTTCAATCGACATTCTGCAGCGGGAAACAACACTTGACGAGGGTCAAGCGACTGCCTTCAGAGACAGTCTTCTCCGAGAGTTTGCTTTCACACAAGGGCCCCCAGGCTGCGGCAAAACGTTCCTTGGAGTCCAACTAGCTAAAGCCCTACTCCACTCACGACCTATTCCAAAACCTATCCTCCTGGTGTGCTTGACGAATCATGCTCTCGACAGCTTCCTTGAGGATCTTCGTGATGCTGGGGTGACGGGTCTGGTGCGCATAGGGGGAGGCAGCAAAGAGGAGTGGACCAATAGCATCAATCTCAAGACATTGAAGCGGAAGACCAGGCTGAGCAAAGACGATGCGTTCACCATGAGTTCCTACATTACGCGCAAGAAGGAGACGTTCGCAGACCTGGATATAATGTGCAAAGGTATCGTTCGTTCCAAGAATCCCCTGAACGTAAGCTGACGGTTTCAAGCGGTTTCGTCAAAAAATCACACTGGAAATCTACCTTGGCAATTCGTGGAAGACGTCCTCTTCGAAAAATATCCAGAGCACCACGCCCAGCTCTCGACCAATGCCCCATCCGTTCATGCAAAGGCTTTCACATTTGAATACTGGTCGGGTGGTGGAGACTTGGAAAGTATTCGTGATCTACATGTCGAACTGGCCACCAGACTAAACGAGCTATCACTCGAACGGGCCAAGACCCCTTCTGAAGACGTCGACGACATACTCATGGATATATCATACTTCGCGAAGAAGCAGAGCCACGAGGCTGGTGAAAACAGTCTCTGGAGTTTAGCATATCCAGAACGCCAAAGCCTACTACGACAATGGGACGGACAGGTGGACAGGGAGCTGTTCGCAGCCAAGCTTACTGCGCTGTACTTCGAGTTTCGGGACACTGCTCGTGCAATGAAGGCGTTGAACAGCGAGCGTGAAATCAGCATCATGGAAAGTCACAACATCATTGGCATGACAACTACCGCCTGTGCCGCGAGATGGGAGCAGCTGCTATCCGTTGGCATTGAGACAACAATATGCGAAGAAGCTGCAGAAGTCATGGAAGCGCACACCCTATGCTCACTACTTCCCACCGTCAAACACGCCATTTTGATCGGCGATCCTTTGCAACTACGGCCCGAAACGAATGAGCAGATGCTTACCCTTGAGACACGAGTTGGTATGGAGTACCGCTTGGATGAGTCACTGCTCGAGCGACTGATGCTCCCCAGAGATCCATCAGTCTCAGCAATGCCAGTCAGTCACTTGAATATCCAGCGTCGCATGCATCCGGAAATCGCCAACATTACCCGAATCACATATCCTTACTTAAAAGATCATGAGTCGACGCTGGATCGTTCACCAACCCATGGGCTTGTGCACAGAATGTTCTGGTGGGACCATCGGATTCCCGAGGTGGGCGCCGATGATTTGAAGTCCCATATCAATCTCTATGAAGTCGAGATGGTTGCTGGGCTTGTGAACTATCTATTGCGTGGAGGTGCGTATGATCAAGGGGACATTGCAATCTTGACACCATACTGTGGTCAGCTCTCAAAGCTTCATGAGCGCCTGTCGGCGACCTGTGATATCTGGCTTAGCGAGAAGGATCGCGAATTGCTCCTTGATGAGTCATTGGTGGCTTTGGGTGCAGAGGGAAGAGTCACCAAGGACGAAGTTCCGATGTCTGATATGCTAAGGATCACCACCGTCGACAATTTTCAGGGTGAAGAAGCAAGAGTCATCATCCTCAGCAGTGTGAGAAGTGGTGGCACAGCAGGGTTTCTGAAGACCATCAATCGAATCAATGTAGCCTGCAGCAGAGCTCGAGACGGCTTCTACACCATTGGCAACTCTCAAACCCTCTCCCAAGTTCCTATGTGGAGACAAGTCATGTTGGCTTTCAATGGCAGGATTGGGGCATCGCTCCAGACTTGCTGCAGTGTTCACCACGAGCATCATCACGCTGTAGAGCAGCCGTCTGACTTTGAGAGCGTACCGGTATGCTCAGCTATTTGTGGCCAGACGTTGCCATGTGGTCATGAGTGTCCTGAGACATGCCATCCTCCTCAGCTGCATTCGCGCATCACCTGCCAAGAGAAGTGTACCAAAGTCTTCCCATGTGGCCACTCATGCTCCAGACTATGCTATCAGGACTGCGGAACTTGTCAACTCTCCATTAATGGCATCACCCTCGCGTGCGGACATCCAGGCCAGACTCTTTGCTCAGGAGAAACGTCAAAATGCGAAGTCGTCGTGTCTCACAGACTGCTGGACTGCGGCCATACCCTTGACGTTCTTTGTGGGGAGGATCCCGAACGCAAGATTTCCTGTGCAAATGCGTGCCTGAAGACTCTGCCCTGTGGTCATCAATGCCCAGCCCTTTGCGGTGCCTGCAAGCTGAAAAAGAGCCACAAAGCATGCTCGGTAAAGTGTGGTGAGCCAAAAGCTTGCGGTCATCCCTGCAAAGAATTCTGTCACCAAGGCAAACCTTGTTCACAATTTTGTTCCGAGCCATGTTCAGAGACTTGCGAACATGGTCCTTGCAAGAATCGTTGTTCCGATATCTGCGATCCTTGCATCAAGTTGGCGAAACCTGGATGTGGTCATCAGTGTTCGTCAGATACATTGTGCTGTCTACCTAACACATGTCCACCTTGTTGTTTGCCTTGTCCTGAAGGTAGGCCTCTTTGTCTCTTTTTCCGAAAGTACTTGCTAACACAGCTCCAGTCTTGAAGTGCGGTCATGCTTGCCCTTCTCCCCATGGCGAAGTCTGCCCTCCATCGGAGCTATGTCCAACTTGTGCTTCTGGCTGTCCACCAAATAAAGCCATGCTCTATCTTCCCGACTGCGGCCATTTGGAGGATATTGACAAGCTGGACTGGCTCAATCTCAGATCAGTCTATGAGCTTGCGCCGGATGGCTCCATCCTATCAATCAACTCCACCATCATGCCAGCTGACCTCCAGGAACCAAAATGTCATTGTGGCATACCTTGCGCTAAGACCCGTCGTTACATGAATGTTGCAAAACTTGTCGACTTTCAAAACACTCTTGATCGACTGGTTGCAAAAATGGGTCGCAAGATGCACAAGTATGCCACTGCGATCGATGTCGTCGAAAATAAGCTGAACGAGACTTTTGATCCACTTGTTAAAGACATTCGACCAAATCCTTTGGCTACAAAAACGAACACCAATCTCATCCTTCGTCGGTATCGGGAGATTCTCGATGTGCAGAAGGACATTGTCAAACACCGTCATGAGACCATCGACTGTATCCAGTCTCAGATTGCAAAGGCGCATGATGCGTTCCCCAACATTGCCAGTTCTTATGACTTGATGTTCCACTCTCATTTTGATGCTTTGGAGTATCGTCTTATTGGAATTCGCATCCGAGACACAGTACGGATGGCAAATCATCTCCTGGGTCTTCAAGACCCATCCTTTGGTGTTCAGCGACAAGGCATGAAGATGCTGGAGTACGTGCACAAAGAATCTTTGGCGTGTTTCGACTACTGTCAAGACGCTTTGAACAACGACCGCCTCAAGACCAGCCCTCTGATCCACGCTGAAATCCGATTGCATCAAGTTCAGTTCAGTCTCTTCGCAAAGGCCACCAAAAGCAACTTATCAGCCCTCGGTGCTACAGCAAGGGGAGGAGTCTCAACGACTGATGACACGACAATCAAGAGCAAGTTGGACAAACTTGTGGAAATATGCGAGCACTATCCGGACACTCACAAGCTTTTACTCGACACCACCACCGAGTTCATGCAGACGATCGATCGTGCAGATGCGATGGAAGACACCTTATGTATCCCGAAGGTCAAGACTCGTGGCGTGCGCGAGATTGAGAAGCTCTGGGCCCAACACGAAGTCGGCTCCTTGAAGGTGTGTGCGAAGTCGCATGTGTATTCGGCGAAGACCTTTCCCAAGGGTTGTCCGGAATGTGGAAGGAAGGTAATGACGGACCGCGAGATCTATCAAAAGACCTCGAAGCACCTGTTTGAAGATCGATTCCTCACGGCAATGCGGACAAGAATCGGCTCTGCTCAACCTATACCTCCTGCTGAGCCCGAGAAGCAGTTGACCAATGAGGAGAGATTCCTGGAGGCTATGAAAAAGATTGGTAAGAAGTGAAGCATGTATCGGTGGCTGTTGTCACTTGTCACTTGTCACTTGTCACGTCGGAGATCGAGCAAGAAGCAAGGATAGAGACGTAATTCGCTGTCCAATCACAAATTGATCATGCTCCTCTTCCCCCCTCGCCTTTCCAGAGTACTTTGTCAAGATCTGTAGTGTGTGATAGGCCCATTCTGATGGTCTTGCATAAAGGGTATACAGACCCTATCTCCAACCCTAAACTCGGTGGTCCATACCGGCAATACGAATGCAGGTTCGAGAAGCAAGGTCCACGAGACTTCTTCTTCGTGTAGGCCCACCTCGTCGGACATGTATCATGTTGAACGTGGTGGGCTCACTTCTGCTCCATCACATCCTTGTCAACCACACTCGATGTTCTTCCGGTATTGCTAGGCCTACGCACTGCGGCAAGACTGGCACTTCCCTTTGCTGTACTCGCCATACTCGTCCTTCGGGAGCGTGGAGCTCCTGTTTCTTGGTCAATGGCAACGACACTATTTCCCCTTTTCGCAGCTTGAACCAGCTCCGGATGCTCCTCCTTGAGGAGGGCGAAATTCTTCTCGGCTTCCCAGTTCCAAATGCTGTCGCACGCGAAGACCAGGTCCATCTCCTCGAGGGTGCGTTGGTTGGTCTCCGGGTATAGCGCCCAGACGACGATGATGCTCAGCGCATTGACGGCGCCGAAGATGTACAGCGTCTTCTCGTTGAGACGTTTGAAGATCGTTGGGAGAAGTAAGACACACCAGCCGTTGCCTGGGTATTATGATTAGAACAAGATGTGCCCTTGAAGAATAGGGAGGTGAGTAAGAAGGAGTAAAAACATCAACTTACCTATCGACCAGCCCACAACTCCCCAGGCGTTCCCGCGAGCTCTGATTTGAAGAGGAAAGATTTCTGCGGGATACAGCCAAGGGACAGTTAGCCACGTCGCACCGAAGATGGCCGTGTACAGGAACACAAAGAACGTCGCTCCAGCGCCGAGACTGGTCTTGGTATGTCCATCGGATGCGTTGGTGGTGGCTCGCGCAAGCCCTCCAGCGGCAAAGCAGCAGATTCCTTGACCAACGGCGCCCCAATATAACGTCCATCGTCGGCCTATGCGGTCAAGGGTAAAGACGCAGATAAGTGTTGCAAACATGTACGTGATATCGTTGAGGCCGCTGACCCATAGCCGATCTTTTGCTTTGATGCCCGCGATGGTGAAGATTTCGGGCCCGTAGATCGTGATACCGGCAATACCCACCCATTCTTGAATGACCTGGAGCCAAACTACAAGTTGCACGCGACGAGCAGTGTGCAGTTTGCCGGAGTCGATGCCGAAGAACATGCTGAAATAGCTGTTCTGTTTCGAAGTCTCCACTTCCAGGGCGCTGACGTTGCGAATGTCTTGGAACTCGGCTTCAGCTTGTTCCCGGTCTTCACCTTCATCATCACCACGGAGGCGACCGAGAATGTATCGCGCTTCTTTCTCTCGACCCATCTTGACAAGCCAGCGCGGTGATTCTGGCATGAACCAAACGACGGTAAGCAGGCCGATCAATGGGACGATCTGGAACGCGATCGGGAAACGCCAGATGAACGGAGAAGTTCCGTCTCCGTAATGCGAGGTGCCGTACTCGATCCAGTACGCCACGACCACACCGAGAATGTTCAAGGTGAACTCGACCGATACGAATTGGCCGCGCGAAGTGTAAGCCGCCGTCTCGGTAGCCCAGACCGGGGTGATGGCATTCAAGATGCCCGTCCCGATGCCGTTCAGCACACGAGCGCAGAACATCCAATTTGCACTTTGTGCGGAGCATTGGAGGGTCGCACCGACGATCGCCCACGCTGAGGCAATACGGATGGTCGTGATACGGCCAAATCTGTCGCCTAACCAGCCACCCAAGAAGGCCCCAAATAGCGTACCCGGAAGATAATAAACGCAAACCTGGTATTTCTATCAGTATCAGGTGTTCAGGGGTGGCGAAAATATGTGTCCTACAATTCCTCCCTGCAAGAGACTCTTGTCGACCTTGACCAGACCTGCTTCGGCATCCCAATGGCCAAAGCCCATGAGTTCGGCATAGTTTCGTGTGGTGTTGACACCTCCCTGAAGAGCATTATCAGAGGTCTTTCGATATAAAGTAACAAGACAGTATTCCGTTGGTATGGAATGATCACAGGCTTTGCGGCGAACAGTCATCATAAACTTACCATCACACCCTGGTCATATCCAAAGAAGAAGATAGACAGGCCTGCCACGGCATTGATGGCGATGAGCAGTGAGCGTTTCTGCAGTCTGTGGGCGACATTGTACTTGTTCACGGTGGCATGAAATTTCTCCATGATGCCGGCAGAATTTGGCCTTGTTGTCGAATATGTCGTCAGGAACAGAGAGACCGCCTACCATGGGGTTTTCTGCCTGCTTTATACCACTCACCTACGTCGTACCATTGGCAGTGCGAGCGGCATCGGCTTACCTATGCTCGGAGATGATCAACTTCCCCAGCATGAAATCTGCAAGTAGGGTTATTGAGGGTTAGTTAGCTAAGCAAACTTCCTGTTGCAGACTTTTGCCGGTGGGCCATATGCATTGGGGCAGCCCGTAGGTTGCAAAGTCTGCGAACGACAAGCTGCAGAGACATGCGTGTCCGTATGAGAAGGTACAACGGCCGCCGGGTCATCATCACAGCGAGATGGCGGAGATGGTGCGACTGTGCAGGGGGTGACAGGGAGTTGTCCGCCGGCATAAAGGCCGATGAAGGCGTTGTGGGCGTTGATGGGTGTTGTATGTCACCTGACCCATGCATACCCCTGTCTGGTCTGACGCCAAACAGTGACCATGCATGATCTGCGCAACTAAGCATTGGAGATATCGATGATTGGGCTTTCCGAAAGCCGAAGCTCGGCCAAGAGGAAAGCTTTTCTCAGACATCCATGGCGGTGACGATGGTGGCTTCCTGAAGGAGTAGTAGGGCGTAAAGTGAGGAGTGCTTGTGTTTGTCAGATCAAAAGGTCAACCTGGTGACCACCGTCTTCGTCGAGGAAGACTCACTGGTAGATGGCCCTTAACCGCTGCCTGTCTCCGCTACCTGTCAAGACCATATTCGGGATTTCAGTACATCGGCATAGCGCTGTATCCGTCGACTGATTGTCGAATCGTCTGAGCGATCAGAAATTGACCTGGAAACGAGGATGAGTCCTGAGCCGAGCGCCAAATCGCATGAAGATGAACGGCAAAGGGACCATGGCGAGAGCGATAAATGCTAATACCGAGTTTCCCCATCCCAGGCCCAAGTTTGAATACAATGGACGGCCCGCCAACGGCAAGAAAGCTCCCACCAGCGACCTGACCACAGTGTTCGCAGCGGTCACCGAGGCGGCATAGAGGGGATAGCAGTC
This sequence comes from Exophiala xenobiotica, assembly GCF_000835505.1. NCBI lineage: Eukaryota > Fungi > Ascomycota > Eurotiomycetes > Chaetothyriales > Herpotrichiellaceae > Exophiala > Exophiala xenobiotica. Next base: position 2,643,818 of record NW_013562490.1, read on the forward strand.
AACGAGGTATGTCTGAACCGCGAGCTTGGCAATGGTTAGCATGATTTGCGCCAGAGAATGTATAGTTTCAACTTACGAATATTCCAAGCAGTCCGAGGCCCACCCATCCTGTTCCGATGATGGGCATAACCCAGTGAATTTGTTTCTCCGCCGACCATCCATACCAGAAGAGGCCTATTGGGATACAAATGGCGGCAGGTATCAGCCCTTCCAATCTGATCTCCGGCGACACGTCTCCTTTTGCTTTTTTCTTCTGAATCCGCTTGTCGCTGGTTGCACCGAACAGGCCCAATCCGATGAACATCCCCACACCAATTCCGAGATATGAGAGACCTGCTAATCCGGTGGAGAAGTGGTAGACACTCTCGTAGATTTCGGTGATGGTGGTGAAAAGGAGGTAGAGATAGCCATAGATGATGGATATGTACACCTGTTCTGGTCAGCCTGAAGACACTAGCTTGCTGCATCGACATACCACAAAGATGAAGACAATGGGTGACATGAAAAACATCTTGGTCGGACGGATGAATGCCTTTGCGATAGCTGTGGGTGGGGAGTCTCCTGTCGACATTCTTGATCGATATTGCTGGTTTCCGGTAGACTTTCGAAGACAAGCAGCTTTTCTTTCAAGAATGACCGGGGCATATGTTTCCCTCATGAACAAAAAGCATGCGACCGTAACAACACCTCCCTGAAAAACCGTGAATAGTGGAGCAGAGCTCGATTGTGCGCTCTTACTGCAATGGCAATGACATAGAATACCCACCGCCAGCCAACATCCTCTGCCAAAAAGGCGCCAGCGACAGGTCCTAGGCCACGGTAAGTCTATTGAACGCACATCGGAGAGTTGAGACCGTACCCGCCACAGGACCAATCAATGGCCCGATAGAAAATATTGCCATCTTCGAACCGCGTTTTTCTCGTGGGTACAAATCGGCCACACTGCCGCCACCAAGCACCAGGGGCGCCGCACCAGCTGATCCTGCCAAGAACCGAAAGCCAATCAAGCTGCCCAGCGACGGTGCAACGGCACAAGCAATTGTGAAGATGATGAAGAGCACATTCGTAGTGAGGTAGATGGGTAGTCGGCCGTAAAGTTCAGATAGTGGAGCGAACAGCAAAGGCCCGAAAGAATAGCCCACCAAGTATATTGAGACGGCGAAGGTCGCATAGAATATGCTGGAGCTGTGAAAGTCCTCCATCACCAGAGGGATGCCCGGCGCGAACATCGAAGAAGCAAGGGGGCTCGGAAAAGTCAGCTGGTAGCCATGACAAGGTCATCGGAGAGAACATACGTGACGAATGTCAGGCATGACAAAAGAGCGATGTTGATGCCCTTGCGTTTAGAAGGCCAGTTCAAGGGATTTGCTGGATCGTCATCGCTGTTCCAGTCGACAACGAAGTCGTCGGTTGCAGGAACTTCCTCGACCTTTTTGGCTCCGTCGGCCATGTTGAGCGCGCAATAGGGCGGTGTCCGTATGCCCAATATGTGCTGAACGTCAACTCATGGCCAGTGTGCGTGGTATTTCCAGGGTAACGATGGACACTGACGAGAAAGAGAAGCAGTCAAGCATTGATGCATGGATGTAATCCCTCGGGAAACTGGCCAAACCCAAGCGGGCCGATGCGAAGGAGACAATGAGCGGTTGTGCAGGTCTTGTGCTATTTATGCAGACAAGAGACGGAGATGCAGGGGCATCCTGGATCTCAATAGGTAGAGCAAGCCAACTCAACCGAAGGCGCTCGCTTCGGGCTTCGTAGACCATGCCGCAAAGATGTTGGTGTACGTTGGCCTGACGCCATTGACAAAGCGTTTCGATTCGGTTTCGGTTTCGTTTTCGGATAGAACCTCATATCTCGGGACGTGTGGAGTAACTTGGTGGCATTCAAGCGAGCCATCATTATTCTTTCCAGTTGCACGAAGGCGAATGGATGCATCGCCATCCAAGCGTGGGACAGGAATCCGCTTTCTGGAGGATCGGCGTCAAGGATTCCACAGAGAGGATTATGAAACCTCCAGCATGTTGTCCATCATCCAACTCTTCCGATATGCTGAAGATACTGGGCGCAATACGACCGTTGGCGCTTGTCCGGCATCTACATCACGCAGAACTGGCGGAGAAGGAGAAGTGGTGGAGAAGCCACCTGGATGTTGATGGTGGTGGAGAGGAGGTGGCACTTCTGCAGGAGAGTCGGCGGAGAAATCGATCGAGTTTATGGGGATCGGTCTGCTGAAGCATGCGTCAGAGGACACGGCAGAGGAGATGGCAATCCTGGCTTCGCAGCTGCGTGAGATGTATCGTCAATATGACATAAAGAGAAGCGGCGAACACGAGCAAGAAAGGGTCACCTACCGTAGTTACTGTAGCACAGCGGAGTAGTTAGTAGCCTGATGTGCCTGGTGCAGCCTCACCAGCCAGCAATATGAGGAACTTACGGGCGAGAAGGCTTAACTGTAAGGTAAAATACTTAGGCTTGAATTTGGGGCAAGCAAAGCTGGAAAAGTAGCCAAGGACCGGATCTTATAGGCTTGGCCGTAGTTAAAGTCGGGAGCTGGTTTTCCGTTCTGTCTCCGCTTCCAGAGCACCATCATACACCATGCCACGGAAAATGTGCCATCAATGACTTCTAGCCCTTGTATCAAAAGACATGTCTGTCCGCGTTGCCAAAAGAGCTATGGCAAGGCGGAACATTTGATTGTGAATGGATTCCCTAATATTGACGATGCTTGGATCCCACGCTGACTTGCCATCCTCTAGAGACATGAGAGATCGCGTACGGACCACAGGCGAAAGAACTGGGGCGTACCAGCTGAGAATATGCAGATACAGGTGCTCGACCATATGCCTGCGATGTGTGCAACAGGAGTTTTACAAGACCTGACAGTCTCGCTCGCCATTTCAAGCGTCATCAGCATCGCGAACGCCGTGGTTCGCGCGACAGTCGACAAGCCTCCCTGACGGCCACTGCTCCTGGAGTCAGCGCTTCGTCCATACCACAGTCCATGATCCATACCGCTCCTCCTTCCTCCGCATATGCACCAGTCCTAGAGGTTCGAGACGATACGCTACTCGACACCGATGAAACATTCTCGCTCAATTGGCCAGACTCCGCAGATCTGCTGAATTCTATCCTTTCCACAGACTTCACCACTCTCCCGTCGGTCGAAATCCTTCCATCCCATGCCATTGTCCGAGGTGGCTCAGAGCTAGCGCCTGTCTCACCCTGGCTTACGTCCGATACAAGCCCGGGTCAATTGCATGGTGGGAATCATGCGGTTCAGAACCTGAGCCAGATGATCAATTCCTTGGTATGGCCTCGAGTAGTCCTGTGAAAACCATGACTCTGATAGAGAAGTCCGCAGACGTCACATTGGAAGCCCAGACCACTGGGTTCACGAGTGTCTTCCTCGATGGGTGTCTTCATATGTTTTTTACTCAGTTCGTCCCATCTTTCCCGATTGTCCACGCTCCAACCTTCGTTTTCAGAGACTGGACGCATCCACTGCTGCTAAATGCAATTGCGCTGGGCTCTTTATTCATGGGCAAGAACGATTACATCACGAAGGTTACATTTGTCACAAGGTCAGAAATCAATCTGCTGACTTTCCAAGGGCGAAATCTTGTGGCGACTCGCTCATACGGCAGTTGCAACCTCGGTGAGCATGATGGGCAGTCTATCGATAAAGATCTAAACCATTTCTCAGTGGCATACACTAATCAAGCATCGGGGTCCGTACGATAGTTGCAATGGCATACAGCTCGTACTGACAGCGCTTCTTGGACAAGCATACGCCACCTTGTCCCAGGTGAGTGTGACCTCGCAATAGTGGCATCTATGATTGCACTGACAATGAAGAATATCACTCTTCGAACTACTGCGCAAGTCTTTCATAGCCTTGGTTTCTACTGGGCACGCTGGGCTGGCATGTACGATCTGGAAGACGTCGAGGAGACAGCATCTTTCGATCCTTTTGATAGCCAGGTGTCTCTTGAGCACAAATGGAAGGTTTGGGCCGCCAAAGAGACAAAATTGAGAGCGCTGTTAGGACACTATATCCTTGATGGTCAGATTTCGGCGTACAGTGGCGGTCCCACCTGTCAACGACACACTTCACATTCATTACCGATGCCATGCGGTGACTCGATTTTCGAAGCTCCGACTGCCGTCGCCTGGAAAGAGAAGATGCTTGCAGGACGTCAAAAAATGCCGAACTTTGCACAACTGTTCAATTCAGTAATGTCCCAAAATGTCCATGTGAGACATCTCGGGTCGTCTTTGACACTTTTCACGGCGTGTATTATCCTGGAAGGTTTGAAGTCCCTGGTGGCAGAGCAGAGTAAGGCGGGTGTGGATGTTATAGGAGTGCCTTCAAGATTGGACATATCGAGGGGACTCGGCAGGCTGCACACATTTATCGAGCAGAGCCTGTCCATGTCAGAGGTTGCCAAGAAGGTCATACTTCTCAGATGGCATACTATTGGTATCGACTCCGCCACCGACTTCAATTGGTTCTGCCGGGCACTATGCAGGCAAAACAATGTGGAACAACGAGTGGTCGGAGGACGAAAGACGCCTACATTGGACCTACGATACTGGGTCCAAACTCCACAGGCCCGTCTCGCGCTACTTCACGCAACGACTATTCGGCACATGATACACGAACTTCCACTCAACCAGGCCCAGACGATTCACGTGCCAATGGCTGTCTTTGCCGCCGGCATGATATACTGCGGGTTCCTGCTTGGCGCTATCTCAACCATCGCCGTCCCCGAAGACTGCTCGTGGGAAAGCTTGATGCTCCTGGACCTCGACATGTCTGACCATACTACCTCCGACGACCTAGATGCTCAGGCGCGACAGTACCTCAACGGCACTTTCAGCAACGCCCAGAGACAGAACAATATCCTCTATGATGTTAGTCTTTTTTCTACGTTCCTCAAGAACCTTGGTCAGCTATGGGGCGTGTCGACTCATATGCACAAAATCTTGGAGCAACTCTCCTCAATCTATGATTAGATTGCAGACAACGGCGGATCTAAGGCCAGAGACCGTCGCAGCGGCCGGGTGGCGGCCAGACGAGAGCACCAGGGTTGCTGCTTCTCCGCCATCTGGAACGTTCCCCACCAACTTCTCCGCCAAATTTTGGCCTTCTCCGCCCAGGTTCTCCGCCACGCTCTTTTGACGATCTCCCTTATTGAGACTTGAGATGCTCTCCCACCCATGTTGCATCGCATGTAGCAAAGGTTCATCAAAAGTTATTTCATTCGCTTCCCAGGGTTAGCAGTTGGTTGAGAAGGTGCATATCGCCTGCATATTCCACCAAAGTGTGGCTGCCCGGGGAGTCTCACTCAAATCTCCCTTCAGGATGGGTATCTCCATGTTCGATTCGAAGAATGATGCCGGACTATTTCGACGAGTCGAGTCTGTTGATCACGACGTACACGGTGCCACTGGTGTAGATGTGCCTGTGGTCATCATTGGTGGAGGACCTGCTGGACTTTTCCAAGCTCATCTCTTATCTCAACTCGGAGGTTAGTCGTCCTCTAAGTCTGCTTGACGAGTGTTGATGTCGTATAGTGAGATGTTTGATCGTCGAAAGATATCCAGAACGACTGGGCGCACCAAAAGCTCATGCACTGTCACCAAGGTCATTGGAGATATGTCGTCAATTCCACCTGGACGTCAAAAAGATCCGCCATTCAGGCACTAAGAGATCTGATGCCTATTGGGTGAATTTCGTCACCAACCTAAGTGGTGAAACCATTGGGGTCCTCCCCTACGAGCGTATGGATGTAGATGTCCTGCAAGACACGCCCGATGTAAAGGTATAGCGCATCTGTCTCAGTCGGAAGCTGATATTCTGCAGATGATCCATAATATCCCTCAACCTGTTTTTGAACAGTTTTTGACAGACGTGCTGGCAAAAGATCCAAACGTGGATATCCGTAAGGGCGTCTCATTTGTGTCATTAACCCAGGTACGCGCCGGTACAGTTCCAGGTCAGGTTCAGATGCTGAGTATCAGGATTCTGAGGGAGTTGTCACGACTGTCGAGGAGCGTGCTACTCGTCACCAATTCCAAATCCGTTCCAGATATCTCATTGCGTGTGATGGGGCGAGGAGCAAAGTGCGTCATGTACTTGGAATTGAAAGTGACGGAGAAGATTCTTGTAGGCCATCACTGTCATGGGACGTTCACCATGCTTACATTCCAGATGAAACAATGATGACCATCCACTTTAACGCAAACTTGCGCAAGATCGTAGGAGATCGAGTTGGCATGCTCCATTGGATTGCCGATCCTTTGGCCTCCGGTTTCATCATCGCCTATGACTTATCAGGAAATGCAGTCTTGATCAGCAACTTCGACGTGAGTCTCCATCACGGTTATTCCAATTCTGCCTAACCAGCCACCTTAGGCTACTAAATGTCCGATAGAGAGCTGGAATCAGGAACTGTGCCGGCAAACTGTAGTGAGCGCATTAGGAACTGACGTGCCCTTTGACATCCTCAGCTACCGACCCTGGCTCCTGCGCCGTAAAGTCGCCAAGTCATACAGGGCGGTGAATGTCTTTTTGTGAGTCCGGCGTAAAAGTGTGTCCAGATAGCAACTGACCATGCAGGGCTGGAGACGCGGCACACTCATTTCCACCAACCGGAGGCCTGGGCCTGAACTCTGGACTAGGGGATGTGCACAACCTAGCATACAAAATTGCATTTGTCCTCAAGGGGCAGGCAGGCGACAGTCTACTTGATACGTACGAATCAGAGAGACGCCATATTGCTGTAGTGAACTCAATGCAGAGTGTCAAGAACGGCAAGCAGATATTCGGACTTCTGAAGACATTAGGGATTGGCGACGACACGGTCGCAGCCAGGAGGAACCTATACGCAATTATTGGGAACCCCGAGAAGAAGAAGGTGATTGACGAGGGCATTGAAGCCCAGCATGAGCATTTTGACAACGTACTTACTCCTTCGTCGCGCACATATATTCTTCCGGTGATTACTGACACACATTCCAGCTCGAACTGCACATTGGTTATGTCTATGGAGACTATTCGATCCCACCAAATGCTTCGAGGTATGTGCCGAAATTCAAAGTGGGCGCGAGGCTGCCTCATGCGTGGATACGGCCGGCACAAACTACGCTCGCACCGGTGGACGTCTCGTACGTCGATGAATTTTCGTCCGAGGATATTCAACTTCGTCAATACAGCACCCTGGACTTGTGCGACTTCGACAAGTTTACGCTGATAGGAGACCTGGAGGTACCTGGGGTCAAGACATGTCGACCAGGACGTGATTTCGAGCTTGTACGGCCAGGAGGGGAAGAGTGGTTGGAGGCGGCAGGGTGCAGAAAAGGTGGAGGCCTCCTTCTCCGCCCCGATCAGCATATTCTGATGGTGTTGGATGCCAGCACGACGGTGCAGGATGTACAGCGGGTCATGAAGCAGCACTTGGGCACTTGAGCGTATTACATCGACGTGCTGTTAAGTTGATCGTGCCTCCGCCTTTGGGCTTCGAAGCTCAACATCGTGCATACCATGTCCATTGCTGGTGCGTGAAGTCCGGCTACATGCGGAGACATTGGCGAGTATTGATGAGGCGAGGGCAGAGATACAAGACTAGAGAGAAATATGTGCCACGGATGTGCCGTCTTGTAAGCTAGGTTGCTCGTAGATAAAATTGATGCCAGCAGTCCTTCTTGATGCTGCTTTAATTAGGGTTTCCACCTAGTAACTTAGTTGTTCTGGCAAGGCTGGTGTGGCCTACCACACCAAGTTAGGGGCTGCTCTAGGCATTCTAGGCATTCTAACTTAAGTGAGTTAGGGACTCCCAGCACAGAGAAAGAAGCCTAGAGGGCCTCACCAGCCTTGCTTGATAACTCGCCTCCCAACATCACCACTCCTGCAGCACTCAACAAGACAACTCGGAAAAACATCGATATCAGCGTCATGCTCTCTTTCCTCTTGCAATCCGAAGCTTGTACTGTTCTCCCTCAGCTTGAAATGTTTGCTCCAACGACCAGCCGCCAGCAAACGTACCATTCAAGTCCAGAAGCAAATCGGACGATCCATTTCCAATTAGCCAATGGCCCAGCCTTCAATGCTCACCGGTTCCATGCACAGCGAGGCAGGGGTATGACTATCATAGTAGCGATACGAGATCCGCAACGGCAACGGCCTCTCCCTCAGAGGTTCAAGTCCTGGCTGGATATTATGTGCCGACGACCAACACTGCTAGCCAGGATGCATCAGCGTGGAAGTCCAATCAGAGGCGAACTCCCCTACCCTGGTCATGAGGCGCGCTATTTTGCCGTACGGCGATTTAGCTAGTCTGTGTCCTTTGCGCCTGGACTCCTTGTCACTTCGATGAATCACCGAGAGCAGCCAAGATGTCTTCGTGCTCAAGACACATTTGCTTCTCCATCAGGAGTTGCTAATTGACGGACGAGAGCAAGAGAACATGGACACCTGCAGATAAGAGCTTATTGCCATGTGTTGTCCCATTAGAAGTCATGCAAGGGCCCTTGTTTGGCCTCAAGCCAACGCAGCTGTTGGTCCTGCACTTGGCTATCATCAGACACCAAGTATGGCTAAGCTCAAGCATGTGCGTACTGCATGCCAGTTGCTCAACATCTACCTGTCTCATCCTCTTCTCGCTCTTCGTCGCAACTCCTTACTACTCCTATTCAGTGTTGCAGAGTTCCACTGCAGAGCAACGGTCCAACGTGTGAAGGTATGCTTCTGCCCTTGTGAAGCGTTAATGCACTAACTGTAAGCTCAGAATGGCGCCAACACATGGCCGTCCCAATCGTCCTCTAGCGGCTTGCAATTGGTTCAGAACTGCAAAAGGCTGCCACTACGGCGGTAGATGCAAATTCTCCCATGAGATCCCTTCTAGCGGAGCGGGCAACACGCATCATATGACCAGAGACATGCCAAATCCACGCGAGCAAGACAACAATCCTTCAGCAAAATTCCGCGTTTGGAGATCGTTCATTGCCGAAGACAGGAGCAGCTCAGTAACCTTACCACTACCCGCACGATTCTTCTTGGAAGCATTGTCTTTCGTTGACGGAGATGTGGCCACTATGCAAGAGACCGTCCTTTTACTCGCCAGAGAGGGTGGTCTCCAGCGCATCAAACAAGTCACTGATCGCTCACTCGAAAGCCTGGGTCAGGAGCAACGGCGAAAATACTTTCATGAACAGGTCATGCCACTACTCAAGATAATTACGCATCCACAAGCCCTGGCATCCGCGTTGCTAGACACTGCCATAGGCACCATCAACAACTTCTTGTACGGGCAACAAGGACAGCGTGCTGTCAAATTCTTCGGCAGTGCAGCCACCATGCTTCAGCAGCACCTCACTGAAGATGATGACGCTACTGGGTTGAACGTTGGGTCAGTTGTGTCTGCGTTCTCAAATGTCATTGACTCCAACACTCATACCTTGGTGAACGAAAACCTCGCCCCAATTGCACACATACTGTTCGACCTTGTCCAGAGCATCAATGACAGTGAGGCACGTCAAGTCCAGAAGACCATGCACCGGGTCAACCACAGACTAGGGCTTGGACGACAGCTGGCATCCCCAAAGCCTTCAAAGGCTGCGCCGCATGGGCGGGCTATATTTGCCCTGGACCGGGATTTGCCGGGTGACCAGTCCAAGGGAGGGAGGCGCCATGACAATGATCATACCGATGCTTGCAACATTCAAATCATGCCGACCTCCGACGAAATCAGAGCGTCGCGCTCCGAGTATCTCCCAACCGCTGATCAACATGACTGGCATCTTCCTGGTGTGGCTGGACTGCTGGATCGAAACTTTCGACTGCTTCGTGAAGATACGGTTGGCCAGTTGCGTGATGCTATCCGTCACGAGCTGGACGCATCTTACCGCCATTCGCGAGGTGCAAATGCCGAAGGTTCAAGAAAGTTGACCTACGAAAATGTTCTCGCTGTGGCTCTGTCTTTTTCCATGTGGCAAGGCCTCCTTGTCACCATTCGCTTTGAGCAACCACCCCATCTGCGCAGACTGTCCGCCAACGCAAGAAGGGATTGGTGGGAATCATCGAAGCGCCTCCGGCCAGACTCCCTGATCTGTCTCCTCTCGACCAGTGGCTCAGTGATATTTTGCTCAGTGGTTGAGCCGAGGAACCCGGCCACTGCTGGAAAGGCGGGGGTTGCAGAGCCCGCTGGTCCCGGTGTTCAGGACGGCGGCCAGCAGCCTGGGAAGCTCGATTTGTTCACGAGTGCTGAGCACGGGTTTGTCAGTGTCTCCTTGGTCGACGCGAACAGGAGAAACGTGGATGAAGTTCTGAAATTGTACAAGAATGCCTCTCCTTCCACCTACGAGATTGTTGAATTCCCAGGAGTCTTGCTTCCTTCTTTCGAGCCGACACTAAAGGCCCTACAGTCTATGCTTCGATCACAGGATTTGCCCTTTGCGGAGTATCTGGTAATCAACGAGGACACCGATCTCTCAGCTGTTGCGCCTCCCGACTACGCTACTAAGCCCGATTTCCGTTTTGATGTGGGTTGCATCATGAAAGGCGGTCAACAGATGCACCTTACTGCAGGCGACGAGGCTAACTACGATGCCTTTCGGACCAACTCAGAGCTTGATAAAGCTCAGGCTCACGCATTGCTCGCCTCGCTGAATCGCTCCATGGCGCTCATTCAGGGTCCTCCCGGAACTGGAAAGAGCTTCACAGGAGTGGCTTTGATTAAGGTGCTCCTGAAGAATCATCAAGCCGCTCGACTTGGCCCGATACTATGTGTGTGCTATACAAACCATGCTCTGGACCAGTTGCTCGAGGATCTTGTGCGGCAGAATGTCAGTCAGAAAATCATCCGTATGGGTTCACGCTCCAAGTCCGAATTGTTGAAAGATTGTAACCTGAGTGTACTGGCCAAGGCTATGGACCTCACGAGAGCGGAGAAGCAGGAAAATTGGCTGTCGAAGGAGGACATGTCCAGAGATGAGAACGATGTCCAAACCCTCATCAAGTCAATCTCACAAGGCCGCAATGTTGAGACGTTGAAGAAGTACCTTGAAGTTTGCCACCCAGACCACTATGACTTTCTTTTCAGTGACTCTGTGGATGAAGAAGGGTTTCAAACCGTTTCATACTCGGAGAGCAATTTGTTGAGAAATTGGCTTCGTGGCGGTTCCCGTGGAGAACAACTCCGTCCAGAGGAAGTGCTCATTGACATCCCCCTCCATCACATGAGCCATCGTGAAAGACAACGGATCTATGGCTATTGGCAAGAAGCCATGGAAAAAGTCCTTCATGAGCAGTTGTTCAATGCCCTCGCGGCGTACGGTAGGAGCAAGCAGCATCGGGAGATGGTGAGAGCAAGCGTGGATCTTCGCTGCCTGCAACAAGCTGACATTATCGGCGTCACAACCACTGGTCTTGCGAGATCGTTGCCACTCCTGAGAAAGCTCAAGGTCAAAGTACTCGTCTGTGAGGAGGCTGGAGAGGTCTTGGAAGCGCATATCCTCACGGCACTACTCCCGACTCTGGAGCACGCGATCCTGATTGGGGACCACCTTCAACTACCTCCCCATATCCAGAGCTATGGACTCTCCCGCGAGAACCCAGCAGGCCAACGATATTCTTTGGATGTCTCGCTTTTCGAGAGACTCGTCTCGACCGCAGGCTCTTCCCGCACGACGATACCGTTCAGTTCCCTCGAAATTCAGCGGCGAATGCATCCTTCCATCTCCGAGCTCATCCGAAACACCCTGTATCCGAATTTGTCCGACTCGCCTACGGTTCAGGGATATCCTGAGGTTGTTGGGCTGAAAAAGAGATTATTTTGGATGGATCACGAGCACCAAGAGGACTCCGTCACCGAGGCTACCAGCTCCTTCTCCCACTCCAATGCTTTTGAAGTCAAGATGGTCACCGCAATGGTGTCTCACATTGTGCGACAGGGGACATACCAGGCCAACGATATTGCGGTCTTGACGCCGTATCTTGGACAATTGCAAAAGATTCGGAGGGTGTTGCAGGCGTCCTTTGAGATCTCATTGTCCGAAGGTGACGCTCTGGAATTGGAGAAGCAAGCCATCGGCAATGAAGAGGAAACTCCCATTCGAGGCCCGGCGCCCATGCTGCAGAAGACATCCCTCCTGAAAGCTCTCAAAGTTTCCACGATTGACAACTTCCAAGGAGAAGAAGCCAAGGTCGTGGTGATTTCCCTCGTGAGAAGCAACGATCAAAATAAATGTGGGTTTCTGCGGACATTCAACCGAATCAATGTCTTGCTTTCTCGGGCGAAGCATGGCATGTACATCTTCGCCAACTCCCGTACATCAGGTCATGTTCCAATGTGGTCTTCCGTGATCCAAATGCTCCGATCAGGCGATAATTTCGGCCCTTCCCTTGAACTCCAATGTGCACGTCACCCAGAGAATGTGTTTCACGTCTCGAAACCCGATGACTTCCACATTTTCTCTCCTGAGGGCGGTTGCAATCTGCCATGCCAATGGAGGCTTTCATGTGGTCACTCTTGTCTCAGTAAATGCCATTCCGAGATGTTACACAGCGCCGTCAAGTGCCTGGAAGATTGTCCACGATCCTTGAGAGGGTGTGAGCACTCTTGCCCCAACAGATGTGGTGACCCATGTCCGCCTAGATGCTTGGAGAGTGTAAATGAACTTGCAATTACCCTTCAATGCGGACATTTGCGCCACAGTCTGCCTTGTTGGCAAGCGCAGGATCCTTCGGTTATAATCTGTCGAGATCTGGCTGAGAAGCTTGTCCCTGGTTGCAACCACAAGATTCGAGTTGAATGCTGTGTCGATGTCAGCTCAGAGGGCTTCAAGTGCCATGTGCGTTGTGGGGCATATCTTCCATGTGGGCACGTGTGCCAGAAGCCTTGCAATTCCTGCAGGACCAAAGGAGATGGCAACGTGGTCCTGGAAGAGCACGGCATCTGCCCCCAGATCTGTGGCAGAAATTATACTACCTGCAAACATCAATGCGAGGCTGCTTGCCATGGAGGCGGCAATTGTCCACCCTGCCGAAAGGCATGCGAAGTCTCATGCAGCCACTCGACGTGCAGCAGGCAATGTTGCGACCCTTGTGCACCCTGTGCTGAGGATAACTGTGCTTCTAGCTGCCCGCATGGCAGTTGCACACTGCCTTGTGCAGCGCCCTGTGACTGGCTTCCCTGCTCAAGACGTTGCGCGAAATTGCTCGAGTGTGGACATCAGTGTCCGACCGTGTGTGGCGAGGAATGCCCTCCCCCAAGATACTGTCAAGTTTGTGCTTCGCAGGATGTCAAAGACATGGTGGTCGATTTCCTTGAAATGGCAACATTCGTCGAGGTCGATCTTGATGAGGATCCTTGCCTGATCCCTCCATGCGGTCATATCATTACCACGTCAAGCATGGATGGGCACATGGCCATGTCGAAATACTACACCGTCGGGCTGGACGGGAAGATTGTAGACATCCTCGAGCACAACGAGCCATTTTCCGTGAACGAACTAAAGGTCTGCAGCACTTGCCGAGGCTCCCTGAGAAAATTATCTCGTTATGGCCGCATCGTACGACGAGCAGCAATTGACGAAGCCACCAAGAAGTTCATTGTTTCGGCCAATCGATTGTTCATGCAACTATTCGAAAAATTTCATCGCCAGAATGCCGACTTGATGAACACCAGGCAAGCATTTGGCAGAGAAATGAGGACAACAGAAGCTGGGAAACTTGCATTGACAGATGGCCGTGACCAACAGCTGAACGTCATATCGAAAGCCCCGATCAAGGGCCGTTATTCCCAAGCAATGCGTATTCGTCACAATATCCGGAAGTACCTCAGATTGGTTGACATCCAGGAACAACCCTTCAAACGGGTTTGGGACATGGTCCAACACGCACGAAAGCGCCAGAAGACGGACGGTCATATGCAGTATCAGCCTACGGTATTGCAGACAAGCCAAACTCTGCAGGCTACAGCACTTCTCTTGAGGTGTGACCTCGCCATTTTGTCCGATTTCCTGGAGCTGCTGGGTCCGAATATGGGAAACTTGGACCTCAAGGCGAACCGAGCTGACTGTATCACTCTCGAAGAGGCCGCCAGGCAAGCACACCAGCCAGCTATCGAGGTCGAGGCCCATGTCTTCCATGCGCAGTTCTGCCTTGCTGAAATGAGATTCAGTATTGAGCATGAAGAAGCAGGCCGTCTGAAGTCAGAGGCCGGCAAATGCATTGCTGCAGCAGATGAATTGACCCGCGAGTATCCTGGTCAGACGGGCCGCGTGGCTGGGGACGTCAAAGCCGTCGAGTCTATGCTGAAGGATTCATCGTTCACATCGGTCGTCAGAGACGATGAATGGAGACATGTGATGGCAGCAATGGCCACCGAGTTCAGAGGCACGGGTCATTGGTACACTTGTGCGAACGGTCATCCTTTCACGGTTGGAGAGTGTGGGATGCCCATGGAAGCAACCCGGTGTCCACAGTGTAATGCCCCTGTCGGCGGACAGAATCATCGCCCTGCAGAGGGAGTACAAGCAGCGACAGACCTGGAACAGAGGTTTGGTCGATTGCAGATATGAAGGACTTGAGATTCGGATGCTTCTAGTGATAGGTGGTCGTCGTAATGTCGCGACTAGTTCGAAGAAACGACCTGCAACCGACGTGCCGGTTTCCCCACGTTTTCCCATATGGCCCGAAGCATACCGAGCTCATCTCCTCACGTCAACGACAGCAAGACAGTACCAATTGCGCCTTCACCAGGCCAAGATTTTGATCCCCGCACGTTCTAGTACTATGATGGGAGTCGTATTAAGGACCTTTTCCAGAGGCGAGTCCCCTGCCCTTGGACTTTATGAAGCATAGAGCAAGCGAGTGGAACTGCCGAACGACAGATTCCACGGCACCAACTGAAGACTACTACAGGCACAAGCCCCAATGGAGCATCTAGCGGACAAGGTCGCCGTGGTCACTGGAGGCGGATCAGGTATCAACCTCGCCTTCGTCAAATTACTGCACAATGCCGGCTGCAAAGTCCTCATAGCAGATCTCGGCCTTCATGCGGATGCGAAGAAGTGGCTGGAGGCACTGGGGCCTAAGTCAGACGCCATCGCGTTCCAGCAGACCGACGTGACGGATTGGAGTCAACTGGAACGCATGTTCAACGTGTGCCAGGAGAAATTCGGGGCTGTTCCGGATATCGTGGTGCCTGGTGCGGGCATCTACGAGCCGAGCTCGAACACTTTCTGGGACGACGTCGACAGAGACTCGCACTACAAGGTCCTCGATGTCAATCTCGTACATCCGATCAAGGCTTCCAGACTGGCGATACGGCACATGGTCGAGGCCGGCAAGGGCGGGGCAATCATTCACACGTCGAGCATTGCGGCCCAGAGGTCGAGTATCGTCACGCCATTGTACACTGCATCAAAGCATGGAATTAGTAGTTTCGTCAGGGGCATGGCGCCGCTGGAGGAGTTGGCTGGAATCAGGGTTGCGGGTGTTGCGCCGGGGTGAGCTTCCCATAGCCTCTTACTAGTAGTAGCGGGGGCAAAGAGATCTGCTTCAGCAGTTGCTAACGGTCGATGCACAGTACTGTCGGGTCACCACTCTTCACCGACCACCCGGAAGCCAGCAAGTTTCTCGACATGGAGAAAGATTTCCTCCTCCCTCCCGAGGAGATCGCCAAGGCCATGTTTGCTCTGCTGACGGATCGAAAGTACAAGTCCGGGACGATACTGGAGGTCTGCGATATTGGAAACTGGCGAGAAGTGTCGTTACTCAATGATCCCGGTCCACGGGGACCTGCTACTTTGACGAGCAAGAAACACGAGGCTATAAAGAGCATTCTTCCGTTCTTGTCCAAGGACGGGAAGGTAGTAGCCACAGCGGCCACCGGCTCGTCGGATGGGCCAGTGAAGGTGGTAACGGATTGAAGTGTTCTACAATCGAAGTACTAGTACTGTGCAAGTCCAAAATCCAAGATATGTTGCAGCAACAGGCCATCAAACACTCCATTCAAGGAAAAAGACACTAGTTCACTGGCCCTTTCCCCGTCCTCACAATCTGAATGAGGCCTTCACCTTCAGGTGGATACCAGAGCTTGACGATCTCCAGCCCAAGGACCTGGTCAACCAGCTTCCTCCACATGAGCTCACTTCTCTCGATCCCGCAGTGATGAGCCATCATCGTGATATCGTACGCCATCGCACTGGGGATCTTGTCAGATTTGTTCTCTCGGCGTTCACCTACCCGCCACCGCGGCCCTTCTCTTTGGGGACATGCAAGGGGAGAACTTACATCAACGGACAATCCGTCTCCGGCAGAATCGCATCGTTCACAAGAAGTTGTGAGTACCCAGGTGTCATCACGTCTCTCAGGTGGCTCAAGATCTTGACGCAATCTTCGTCCGGCCAGTCATGCTGGATGATGTGCATGAAATAGCACTTGGCCCCTTTCACCGGCTGCGGCACGAAGAAGTCGTGCTTCTGCTTCTCGATCCTGGCCGGAAGAGCATTCGTGACAGGGTCGTCGATCACGACGGGCAGATCTTGCAGGATGATTCGGCCTCGGAGCTTGTCACCGTGTCGACTCTGCACAAACCCCGCGAGATCATGCCCGAATCTACCTGCGACCTCGACTAGGAGGACATCACTGTCGTCGTTCTCATCGTCATCGCCATCGGCATTCGCACTACTAGTACTGCGTGGCCAAAGACACTCATCATGTCCATCCAGTCGTACCAGCTGGGCCGACTACCTCGGTAGTTCTTCATGGCCGTGCTGAACCGTGCGCTCTCGCCTGGGATCGTCTCCCAGTGGCCGAACGTCGTGCTGCCCACATAGTGGTTGGCATGCTGGTACGGTCCGTTCCTTGCGTCCGACGGGCTTTTGAACCCGTACTGGCGGAAATCTTCGAGGTGCGCGTACAGATTGCTCTTGGGTCGCGCGGCGTTGTCGAACAACAACCCTACGAACGCGGCGAGGCCGGGGTTCGCCATGGCGTGGGTGACTCGTGACTTCGTTAGCGATATACGTGGCCCGGGCTGCCAGTGGCTTCGTCGGCGAAATCCAGAGCGCAGACGGCGCGCATGAACCGCACGATCAGCAATTCCTCGGCGTGGACCGCCTCCACGATGGCCGCAGATGTGAGCGGGTTTGGTGACGCGGAAGAGAGCAGCGTGAAGACGCCTAGTTCGGTGCATGTGCGGACAGGGATGAAGAGGTTGATTGAGAAGGCTGTGGCCAGGATGTGGTCGTCGGGGTTTTGGACGTGTTTTGAGATGGACCGGTTGATGTGGAGGATCTGCTGGCGTTGGGTTGGTCAGAGGTCGGTGGTGTCCGGAGGGATGCTTACTATGTAACAATCAGGCTTGCGAGGTTGTTGACGAGATCGGCGAGCTTCTGGTCGTCTGGACTGGCCATGTCTGAGTGTGTCGAGGCACTGTAAGTAGGACTAGTAGGGGAGTGACTAAGTAGGACTTGTATCAATGTGGAAGTAGGTTTTTGGGTGGTGCGGGCTTGACAGGCAGAGCTTCAATGAGTGCTGTGAGGAGGACGAGGGTTTTGTCTGTCGAGTCTTACATCCTGTGGAACTGACGGGGCGTTCTGCCAGAATACGTACGAGTAGTAGAAGTACCTTAAGTTCCGAAAGCCTTGCATAGTATGCACCCAGGTGGTATGGTGAGATCTGCATATCCACGCATATCCGAAACATACAATACTCGTAGCAGACGGGCAGGGCGCCCTACCGGAGGAGGCTGACTTAGTTTCATCATCATCGACAATGGCAGGCCTAAGCTAGGATAGATCTCTTCAGTGATCGGTTCTACATTGAAGTACATAGTTAGGTAGTTACCGTGTGACTCAGCTCTGACGTTGGATGGACGCATTAACGTTACCCAGGCCAGAACGTGCCAGAGTTATGCTCCCCCCGTACGAGTAGCCGACCTTACCTGCATAGCAATCAATCGCTAATGCGTGACTTCGATCCAGGCGCACCACCGGCTACTAGTACTTTTAGTACACGACGTTGAAGCCTTTCCAATCCTGCAGAGTCTCCCTGCACTGTCCTTCGTACATATTGATGCCCCCGACGTGCGTCAGAAGCTGGACTCTCTTCCCGGGGATGTTGGCACCGGTCCACCAGCTGTTGGTCAATGGGAAAAGCGTGTGCTTGTTCATCTCCTCGATCATGTGGTCCCAGCCATCCTCGGCCTCCCTGGTTGGTTCGACGGACTTTGCACCTGCTTTCTCGAGTTTCTCAATCGCCGACGCGACAAAGTCGCATTGCATCTCGATGATGGTTGGGCCGTTGGAGAGTGCGGTGGGCGCTACAAGAGGTTGACGTTAGGACAGAGACAGGATCTACTAAACATAACGCAATGGGACGTGGGGAGTCTTACCGTGCGGTGTGTAGACCATGAAGCAGTTGGGGAAGCCGTTGATCGTCATGCCCAGGTACTTTCGAATCCCGTCTTTCCAGACGTCTTTGATGTCAAGTCCATCCTTGCTCTTGAGGCCCATTTGCGTCAATCTTTGCAACAAGTCCGTCAGCTTTGAGCTCATGTGTTTGGGGAGGTAGTAGTCCGGTGAGTGGGTGAGTGAGTGAGTGAGCGTGCTGCTAGTACTTACGATCCGGAGAACGAATCAAAGCCAGTGGCCAAAACGACCACGTCAAAATCCAGCTGTTTGCCATTCTCCAACAGCATACCCTGGGCGTTGAACGTCTTGAGGGGTTCGTCGTTCATGTTGATGACGTCGACATTGTCGCGATCCACGCACTCGTAGTAATCCTGTTCCAAAGGTGTGCGTTTGGTTCCAATGTGGTATGGAGCTTCGATCGGAGCCATCAAGTCTCGTTTCCTGGGGTCTTTAATTCTCTGTCTGATCTTCTTTGCCCAGAATTCGTAGACTTTTTGATTCGAGGTTTTGTCAAGTAAAAAGTCGTTGTAGTTGGACAGCATGTAGTTGAATCCCCCGCGGGACCAGAGATCTTCGAAGAACCTTTCTCTTTCCTCGTCCGACACGTCGAAGACGCCACATTCTTGGCCCGTTCCTGGGTACCCAGTCTTAGACTTCCGACCCTCGTTGAACAAGGCGGCAAAATAGGTCTTCCATCCCCTTTGTTCTTGCTCGCCGATCGGTCGCTGACCCATGGGCAGACAGAGACTCGGCCGACGCATGAAGATCGTTAGTTGATCGGCTTCCTTGGCCAGCTCCTGAGTGACCTGGACCGCGGTAGCGCCGGCACCGACGAGGGCCACCTTTTTGCCCTGGACACTGAGATCTTCGGGGTAGAAGCCCGTATGGTGGAATTCCCCCCGGAAGCTGCTCAAGCCGGGGAAGTCGGGGACATGTCGTCGATGTAAGAGCCCTGAGCAGAGGATGAGATACTTGGCTTGGGCAACATGACCTTGGTCCGTCTTGACCGTCCATGCTCCATCATGCCATTGAGCATCAGTTACGTGTGCATTAAACTGGACGTCCTTTCGCAGATTGAGAACCTTATCAACATGTGCAAAGTAGGACCGGATTTCTTCGTGGCCGGGGAATCTTTCGGCGAATTTCCAGTCGCGGTAAACCTCCGGTATGTTCAGTTGGTAGTAGGGCCATTCCGAGTCGACTCTGGCCCCTGGGTACCGGTTCCAGTACCAGACGCCTCCAAAGTCATTTCCGGACTCGAAGATCTTGGTGTTGAGTCCCAGCTTGCGTAAGCGATATAGCATGGATACACCACTGAAGCCCGCACCCACGATTAGGACATCATAATGGACAGTGGCGCCGGTGGATGGCGTGGTGTCTGGCATGTTTCCGGAGAGGGCACGCACGAATCGGGGATCTCAAAACGACCACACGTGGAATGCAAAACGAAAGGTACCAGGCAGCAAAGAACACAGATAACTGAGTGAGGGTGATACCAGGACTTTGAGGATGATACATAACGGTACTTAATCTCCCCACTAACCCGCATGAGAGGATGAGCAAGGCTGCTGCGTTCTTGGCTTTGTCAGCGCACTTCGCAAGGCCCGACTTCTTCTGGGATGCTGCCGAGGATCTTCGTCGGCCAGAGACTGATAAGTGCGATCAGTCCACCAGGCTCCTTGAGTATGGGCTGCAGTATCCGAGTCCGTCGTATCTTCGTGCAGGTGATAGAGGTGGGAGATGTGGGAGATGTGACGGTGCATCCCTGCTAGCTCTTTCTCTCCACAATGCGGGGGGAGGCCTGACGAGCACGGATGAGCAATGAGGGGACTGGTGGCTGCTGGTGAGCATCTCAAGCCTTCATAAGTGTTTTAGCCGAGCATGGCCGAGGTACTGTACTCTGTACACCAGCTGCAGAGTCTGCGGCACTGAGATGAGGCGTCTCCGCGCACCGTGATCTTGAGAATCTGCTGGACCAATCATGGAAAGTACTGATATGGCGGCGGAGTTTATCAACGTAGGTGCCCATAGTGGATAGTAGACAAGTACTCGGAGAGATGACTGAGCCATGGCTTACCACTACCACCCACCTAGGTGCCACCAGCGGTAGACCTGTCAGCTTGAAGACGATGGCGGATTGCTCTAGGACCACTGCATATCAGGCTTGCTGGTCCCCAATATACTGTGTAGACCCTCCCGAAGCTGGTCAAAAACCTCCCGTATCCACGAACAGTCGCACCCAGCCAACGCGACAACTCGTAAAATTCATGGATGGCACCAGATCGCAGGCCGTCTCCAGGTGCTTGTAAAATCTGCAGTCGCCAGGTCTTATGAGGCTCGAGTAACGGGAGGAGTCGTGCCAGAGGTCGCCTACTGCGGCACTGAAGAGATTGACCTGCTGCTTGCATCCGAACCATAAGGAGCTTGCTTCGAGTAAGCGGCATTCCCAGCAGAGAAGTCTCTTGACAGGTAGGGCATGGCCTTTCGGCTGATATCAGAGCTGACCTGACCTGACTCTAAGCACGCAATATTCTGTCGCCTTTATTGCATTTGTTCGCTTCCTTCCTCCTCGCAGTCTGACTGGACGCGAGCATCGTGGATGTCCGAAAACTTAGGTAATGGCGTACATCATGTACGAAGATCACCACGGCAGATATTGACGAAAGGCGCGGAAAGGGTCGATGGCTCGAGCCTCAGGCTTGGACCTCCGCATTCACCAGAGTTTTCTGATTTTCTCCAGGTTATTCACCTCAAGGCCTCGCATTATAGATCTCGAATTCCGGTATTCGCTGTTTACGGGATCGACTGAGAGCTTCACGTCCGGGAATTCAAGATCTTCCGCGCGGTGACTGTGGCCCAGGACGTTGTACGAAGAGGATGTTTAGTGCATGAAGATGGCAGTTTGAGCGGCAAAGACACTGAACCGTCATCGAGCCCTCGATCGAACTGCTCGGCCTCAAGATGCCGAAGGACGACATGAACAATGTCAACGACCCAGTCGACACCCACAATGAAGACACCTCGGTCGCCATCCAGCAGGGCAAGATCGAACCTGAACAAGGACCACGACCGGATTCTGAACAGGTTTTCACTCCGCCCAATGGCGGACTCGAGGCATGGCTGCTGGTTCTAGCCTTGTTTCTTATTTTTGCGAACACCTGGTAAGTACTAGCGCACACCTTGAGCTGCTTCGACGGCGGTCGCTGACTGAACCCAGGGGTACCACAAGCACATTCGGTGCATTTCAAGCATTCTACCTCCACACTCTTCTTTCGAACCAGTCGGCATCGGCCATCTCCTGGATTGGCAGCGTCCAGGCTTTTCTCGTCGTTTTTGTGGGCGTCTTCGCCGGGCCCTTGTTTGACATGGGATGGCTCCGGCCGATGGCATTTGTTGGATCCTTTTTGACGGTTTTCGGCATGTTCATGACCAGCCTTGCACATACTTACTACCAAGTATTCCTAGCGCAAGGGGTCTGTGTCGGTCTCGGCTCTGGTCTGACCTACGTCCCAGCTCTTGCAATCGTGTCCAAGTACTTCACGTCAAAGAGGCCAATTGCCATCGGAGTAGGGGCTGTCGGTTCCAGCGTCGGCGGCGTTGTCTTTCCCATCATGTTCCGACAATTGCAGCCGCAAATAGGTTTCGGCTGGACAGTCCGATCGCTGGCTTTCATCAATCTGGCATTCGCCGTTGTTGCCTGCGTCATCCTCGGCCAGCATCCAGGTCAAACGCGGAAGGCGCGATCGTTGATTGATATTTCGGCTTTTCGATCTCCGATCTTCGTGCAGTGGACCTTGGCTTTATTCTTGGTCTACCTGGCATACTACGTTCCATTGTTCTTCATCGTGTCATATGCTCGATATGGGTTGGGCAGTAGCGAGAATTTCGCCTTCTACATGTTGTCAATCCTCAATGGCAGCTCGACTCTGGGGCGGATCGTACCCTACATCCTAGGGCGAAAGGTCAAACCGATTTACACGCTTATCTTCTCCTGCTTGCTTGGGGCCGTCCTCATCTTCGCCTGGATCGCCATTGACAGCCGGGCTGCTTTTGTCGTCTGGTGTGTGCTGTGGGGATTTGTCGCCGGCGTACTCGTCACGGCGCCCACATCAATCGTGGCACATCCTCTCCTGTCTCCGTCATTGGACGTCGTTGGAACTCGGCTGGGTATGAGCTGGTCTGCGGCATCTGTCGGCACGGTCATCGGCCCTCCTATTGCAGGGGTTCTTGTTGATGTCGCTTCGGGAAACTTTGTTCATGGCCAGATCTTTGGCGGTGTTGTCATGGCCGCGGGCACTGCATGTTTGATATGGCCCCTGATAGCGATAGAGAGATACGATAGGTCCAAGAGTTGATCATGCCTCCGTCCCAAGTGGGTATCTGGGCATCAGATTTCGACGGCTTGAAAAATGATGCCGAGTGGGATGAGAAAATAGGTACATAGTTACGGTTAGTGGCTGAGACGAGGATGCACGCCGAATGTGGACAAAATGTGAGGGAGTTAAGATCTCTGACTTGAGTCTATACCAGATCCTTGCTGGAGAGGAGGTGGCACCGAGCCTGGTGGCATTTGACTGATACGGGCAGACGACTCGAACTTTAGGGCTAGTTAAGGTCATTCAAATAGGCTGTAAGCGCCTAAGGTTAGTAAGCCTAATGGCCTCAAGAGCCCCAACGGCGCCCCTAGAAGTTAGGCTCCATGGCCAAGCAGCGCCTAAACTTCTTGGCACATACCTTATCTGCCCACCTTATTTTCCCTGCAGAATGGTACCTCGTAGTGCTCGTATCACTTCATCCTTCCCTTGGTCACCAGCGTTCCTTCTCATACTTCTCCAAACGGCCATTGACTGCCACTAGGAGCTGTGAACAAGCAATAGATCTCGAAGTGGCCTGTCTGGTTTCAAGAATCGTAGTGACCGACGGAGGGTCCGATCGCCAACGTCAGCGAGCGTTCTATCCAAGATTTTGGTGGTTTATGACGCATTCCGAAATTCCTGCAAATCTACAGTATGAATCAATTGCCAGCTTCTATGCTGATTTGATTGCATTCTCATATTCCTTCTATCGAAAGCCGCACCGAACGAAGAGAGGCCTAGTTATTGCTTTTCAACTGAGCAGACCCTCTTTCTCTTGGTGATTTTATATGCCTTCTAAGTGACGCCCTCAGAGTTTGAGGACTTGAAGATACTACGATATTAACATGGCAAACTCCGCCACTCACGAATCCCAAATCCATGCGTCGGCAACAGCGCTGGACTCCTTGACCTCGGCGGCACAGGACCACTCTGTGCCGCCATTGGAACACATCCATGCAGGTGCAGCTGATCACAAATCTCACGCCTGGATCCAAAGATGGATTCCAGACTCAGTTCTCAACGATTACGAATCGCGTTACCAAATGGGAAACTACGTCATTGACAGAAAGACAGGCGAGAAGTCGTTCGAGCAGATGAGGTGAGCATACAGAACTCCACGAGCAGGACGACAACAACTAATTTTTGACAGTGTATATGTCCGTTTAGGCATGGTACGTCAGGAGTGAGGGAATGCCCATTTCTTCGCTTGCAGCTGACACAGTCGCAGCATTTTCTGTACTATGGGTCGAAACAGGCAGAACTCCTCCATGTGAAAAGAGTCCAGGAGCTCCTCGAGCAGCAAAGTGTCAAAATGGGCCGATCCTACGACTCGCCCGAATCGAAAGACCACATCAAGCCGTTTCTCGACAGCTTTGAGCTGTGGGATACCATGCATGAAATGGTCAAGCCGAACCCAGAGGATTATGCCAACTTCAATGAATTCTTCTCGCGCGAAATCCGTCCCGAAGCCAGGCCTATCCACGAGCCTGACAACGAGCACGTCACGTCATCTCCTGCAGACTGTCGTTTGACCGCTTTCCCAACAATCGACCTAGCAACCAAGTACTGGATCAAAGGCTTTGGCTTCACCCTCGAGAGGCTTTTCGATGATGCTGAACTTGCGAAATACTTTGATGACGGCAGCCTTGTGATCGCACGACTTGCACCGCAGGACTATCATCGCTGGCATTCACCTGTGACGGGGACGGTCGACAGCGTCAAGAAGATTCCTGGCACTTACTACACAGTAAATCCACAAGCCATCAATGAGCCTACCACTCTGGACGTTTTTGCTGAAAACAGGAGGGATGTCATGGTTATGAACCGGACCGCTACTGGGAACAAGGTTGCTGTCGTCGCGGTAGGTGCCATGCTGGTCGGAAGCATCAAATGGAATTCAGGGATGGAGGAGCCTGGCCAGGGAATGAAGAGAGGTGAATGTCAAGGCGCCTTCCAGTATGGTGGTAGCTCTGTCATAGTGGTTTATCCTAAAGGTGAGGTCGTGCTTGACGCAGACCTGGTGAGAAATAGTTGTGAGCATCAGTGTGAGACGTTGATGAAGGTCGGCTGGCGGGTTGGTGGAAAGCAGCAGTGACTGTCTGCGATATGCAGCATCCTGCGCTGGACAGGTACTCTCAGTATCCCCATTTCAAGTACTACTAGTACTGTCTCATGGGTAAATCGTGTAGTTTAGCGCCAAGGTGCCATTCGACGACAAACAGCAGCGAGGACAATTGGTATGGTAGGAACATCCCCTGATCAAGGCCAAAGTCCCGGACAATGTATGTGGATGGAGGGGCCACTATTCAATGCGAGGCCCAACCGCTGCTTCCACGATTCAACCGGCAGCTGTTTCGCACCCCGGTGAAGCGGGTTTCATTACACGATTTACCCATGATACCATAGGTAGTAGAGCACCTGGTGGCACCTGCTTTAACATGTTGTCGATGGGGCAGCAACTATTGCCGATGCCCAGATACCTGACCAGGGGGGTCGCGAGACCCTTATAAACTCTGGAGTTCCCATCGAATGGTGACGTCCTAATGCATAGCGGGGACCGACCGTTCACAGAGAGGTCTGGACGAGTCCCACTTCCCACCACACACACACACACACACACACACACACACACACACACACACACAGATGCAGGCAGCAATGAGTCCGCCAACAGCGATGAAGGCATGGCGGTATACGTCCGTGGTGGGCGGAATGGAGAAGAACCTGAAGCTCGAGACCGACGTTCCCTTGCCGCCAGTCGGCAAAAATGAAGTGCTCGTAGAGGTTCTCAGCGCAGGTCTCAACCCGGCAGACTACAAGATCCCCGAAATCCCATACCTCGGCGCCCTGGCCGTCAGAAGACCGGCGGTTCCGTGCGTCGACTTCTGCGGCCGCCGAGTCACTGGCTCCGGCAGCGGCGACGAGCTCGTGTTCGGCATGGCCAAGTTCCCCGGGCAGCACGGCGTCCTGGCGCAGTATGCACCTGTGCCCAAATCGAGCATCGTGCCCCTGCCCAAAGGCCTGACGCCGGAGCAGGGAGCCGGGATCTACATCGCGGCCTTTACTGCTTTCGCCACGATCTCGTCGTACGTCAAGCAGGGTGACACGGTCTTCATCAACGGCGGGTCGGGCGGTGTCGGCACGTTCGGGATCCAGATCGCAAAGTTGCTGGGCTGTCGTCGCGTTGTCGCTTCTTGTTCGAGTGCCAACGCGGATCTGGTCAAGAGCCTGGGTGCCGACGAGGTGGTGGACTACAAGACGCAGGACCTGGTCACGACGCTGGCCAGGGACGGGCTCAAGTACGATGCCGTGCTCGATTACGTCGGCCACCCACTGGACCTTCACAGCCAGTCGGTCAAATTCCTCAAGAAGAATGGCGTGTTCGTCTTGATTGCGGGCGATCCGAGCAATATGAAAGCGAACATGAGCTTGCTTGCCAGTCTGATATGGCCCACATTCTTGGGCGGCACGCCGAGGAAGTTCAAGATGGTGGCTCTCGGCTCGGTCAAGGAGGAGGACCAGAAGAAGGTCGCCGGGTGGATTGGCGAGGGCAAGCTGAAGGTCACGCTGGACTCTGTGTTTGATTTCGAGCAGGCGCCGCAGGCATTCGAGAAGCTCAAGACCGGGAGAGCCAAGGGCAAGATTGTGATCAGTGGCATAAATCGATGACCGTGGGATGAAGATACCTCCTCTGAACCCATTTCAAAGTGAGATAACGTGAAGATCGTCGAAATTGTCCCAGGTCGACAGTCCTAGTGGGGTTTGTGCAGTACCGTCCCTATGGTCCTGAAAACGTGGCTGCATGTGTGCTTGGTGGGAAAGGGGTAAGATTTCCATCGACGTAGTCGAAATCAAGATCGTCCAAGCCAATGTGATTGTCCAGCCCTGTCTTCAAGGCCTGCAAGTTGTTTTCGAGTACCCGTAGCTGCCTCTCGAACTCTCTTGCTGGGACATTACCAACCGAGCTCTGCTGACCGAGGATTCGAACCGTCGTGTCTAGGGCAGACTGATGCTCCTCAGAAAATGGCAGCTGACGCGATTCAGGATTTGTAGATGATCGCATGTTTCTGGCAATGTACAACACAACGGCCGCAGTGAAGGCGTAGCTAGCATCAAAATAGGAATGCATTGCTGCAACGGAGTATGGTCAGTAGCTGTCACGCCAGAAGGACACATAGAGACCTACAGAGTGCTCCTTGATATTGTAGCCACTGCAGAATGTTGGAGATCTCGCATGCGGATTCCAGGCATGCATTATGGAAGATTGAGAGCATTGATCTCGATTCCCAAGCCTGCAGATGAGCATGAATCACCTGTGAAGGCGACTCTGTTTGCGACGCGTACCATTCGTTGTGAAGATTGACCAAGGCAGGTCGAAGTAATGTCAGAATTGCCTGTGTGATGTAAATGATCATGCCCCAGGCCTCCAATCTGGATTGGTCTCACCTGGTGATAAATTAGGTAGAGGCTTGCATTGACGCGGCTCAGGTTAAGCATGGTTCCGTCCGCGACTTGGACAAGCTTCAACTTTGTTGGAAGGCTCTCTTGCCATGCAATAAACGCTTGGTGAAATTCAAACATCTTATCCAAATGCTGTTGAGGCAAAGAGTTACCCAAATCGAAGTCAAATAAAGAGATATGTGAATGCGGATTGATTGCGGTCCCGGCATAACCGTACAATGAAGAAAGCGCCTGACCTCGCAAGCGCATGAGTTCCAGATGCGCATTAAGTTCTTCTGAATCAAAGAAATCCAGCATGGCGTCGCCTGACAGTCGACTGGAATCCGCGTAGTCTAAGGTAATCTCGTCGTCCAAAATTCCCCACGGGCGCCCGGCGGTGGAAGTGGTTAATCTAATGGGAGAAAATCAGCGTTTCCACGAGCAGAGGGACTGTGGGGAGTCAACATACAGGTCCTGATAGTAGACTGTCCAGAATAATCGTTTTCGATGTTCAAGTTCCGCAGCTGAAAGATTGGTTCTTTCCGATGGGAAGTCGAGTGAGCTTCGATGTAAGTTGAGAGATAGTGCAGCGCGCAGAGCTAGTCCGCTGTACATGTAGGCGGTATTTACCCTGTCCATAGAGAACGCGTAGATAGCAAGCATGCTGAGGGTGGAGATGTATTGTACATCAGGGCTCTCGGCCACCTGTTGCAAAAAGGCAACGGACTGCTGATAATAGTCTGATCCCGGTGGTTCGGTGCCTCTCTGGGATCTGGAGTTGCGGGACTCAAGTGGGTCACTACGACCTGCTTGACCACTGCTGTTGTATAATTCGCCAAGCGCGATAATGGCAAGCCAGTGACATAACCAACCCTGATCTTTGCTCTGAGGAGATTCAGGATTTTGGTACATCTGCGCAACCTTGGAGCGAAGGTGGTGTCGTCGGAAGAAGTGTTGTTCGTGGCAAATTGCAGATTCAACGCATTGGATCAAGTATATGCTGTGATTGTAGGGCGGGAGGCGGATCTTGACGGGCTTTGCATGTTCCGGTCTTATCGGAGGCCGAGACAGGATCGTGTCAACCGAGATCTCCAGGCCAGGATTGGACAAGTCGAGATCTGGGTGGCCCAACGTGGCCCATGATGGATCAAAGGCGTTCTCCCCAAAAGGATCAAGTTGAAGTCGCTGCAGGGCACACAGACTTACGAATTGCTCGACAAACGTTCGGCATAAAGGACTTCCGCGGTAGTTCGGCCTTGAGACTTGATTGTCCTGGCTGGACCGGCTCGAGGTGAAGTCTTTCTCGCAACGTCGATAGCTCCCCAGTTTTGTCGGGATCGGGGTTGCATTCAGGTCAAGAGCTGCCGGAGGTGAAGATTGATCATCCTGCAAACTGCCGGCCAAGACACCTGGACGCTGCTGGCTCACTGAGTTCCGGCTCTTTCGTGGCGGCGGAAAAGTGCACGGAGAGTTGGAAAGCGCACAGTTTCGGCATGGCACACCTGGGTGAAACGGCGGTTAGTTCTGCAAAGCATGGATTCCTGAGCTTGACGTACCCCCTAGACATTTGATCCTTTTGGTGTGACACCGCGAGCAGCTGCTCCCATGGGTTAGCCGACCAGCAATTCAACAGATGCATGCGTAATCCGAAGAACGATCAGACTCACGCTTGTTTCTTTCGTGGCGTGTAATAGATCGGCTCTCGCGCTGATATATGGGGTGCGCCGTTGGACTGTACCGGTGGTAACTGTACCGGTGGGACAGGAACTTGTGAGGCCGCTGGGGTCCACATGCTCGCGCTACGTTCCATCGAGCGGCTTTCTCACATGCGCTGTTCGCACTTGAGACATGACCCAAGTGTTGGGATCCAGGAAAGCATCGCAGCGTTGAAGACTGTTGAGATAAGTACCTCGTGGAAATGAGAGACGAAATCGCAAGTCGCGTGCAGTGACGAGGCTTGGAAGGGGGCAGGCTAACTAAGGAAAGACTAGCGTAAAAGATCTAGACCTCGGATGACAGTGGGGGGAGTCCATGGAGCCGATTCGTCGGACGGTGGGATAGACTGGATAGTCAGTTGATATTGCGGAAGAAATGGTGTTCTACTGAAATATCCTATTGTCCGACGAATGGTCTCCCCCACTGATGAGATCCTACAGTAGAGGGCTCGAGGGTTTTAGGCCCGTCGCTGCACCTGCCTATCTTGACTAGCTGGGTGCCCTAAGAGGCTTGGCAGCTTGGCAACATGCTCGGGTCACGTGCCACGTCTGCCACCGTCTGCCTGGCCACTCCGTCACTCCAAGGTAGATAGTAACATAATGGCATGTACACCCTCACGTTATCACCTTGCTTTGGATGAATCTCTAGCATGCCGAAGCTAGATCAGGGCATGGCGAGAGCCTCCTCCTCTTCTCCGCATGTGCCACTGCGGCTGAGACGTCCTCATTCAAAATCCGGTCGAACCCTCAGATGCCCTGCACTATGCAGCCGTGTCCGCGTACTCTAGCACAACGCTCTTGGGCTCGATGAACTCCCCTAGAGGCTTGTACTCAATATCGTACCCGAAAGCTTCCGGACCGCCGTACTCTAGCCCTTTTTTCGTCGATGACCATCGTGGGGAGCAAGTTATCCCAAGTACTGTCACCATCAGACCGTACCGGAACTCAGGCACTCCGAGAGCACATCCAGATCGCGCGTCGATGACTGAAATGAGGTCCGGAACTGTAGCGAGATACGTCTCGGTACCGTCTTCAGCGACATGTTTCGCATAAATGTTCTCGTTTTTGAATGGGATCTTGACAACACCACCTTCTGCCATCGCCGCACTCTCGTGACGCTGCTCTTCTTCGTCATCTTGCGCCTGGGCGATGGTGACCTCTCCATAAGAGTGGCCCTTGAAGATTCTCCGTTCGACGGCGGTGATTTTGCCTCGGAAGAGTATCTTCGCAGTGGTGGGGCCACCTACTTCGTCGATGATTTGTTCCGCAACCGTATGGATGGTACTTTCCTGTTGGGCACGAGCCACGGTCCTGCCGATTCTCCAGGCCAGCGACAGGGTGTTGATGACACCAAAATTCCTCACACGATCTGTCGTTGTCGGTCGGGCCGCCATGCCGACTTTCGAGCCCATTTCCGAGCAAGAAGCTCGCAGAGCACGATCGACGATTTCATCATCGGGCGACTTTGTCATTATGATTGTCTTGCCATCTCCGGAAGCAATTGCGCAAGGGGTTAGCTGTCCAGACTCGTGAACGGCTAACGTTGTCTGCCAGTAAGTCGGGTATGCTCGGCCTGAATATTGTCAGCAGAGGCGTTGCTGGACCGTAATTATGACACATACCCATCCAGTCGGCATCAATGACCGGTCTGTCGAAAGCATGAGAAGAGCCGATAAGCAATGGCTCAAGTCCATTGGCACCACCAATCTCTAGACCCATGACTGCGTCGAACGACTCGTGTCCCATGTACTCCATGAGGTCCTTCACAGCAGTTATACACTCCGAAGAGTTAAGCCGCTCGATGGACACCGCCGGTGAGCCCATCATGCCTCCCCCTAGCTCTCCGTTAGTGATGGTGGCGAACGTATTGACCACTCGGACTCACAGTATATCAGAGCGTCCTCGTGTAGCGAAGAGCTATCGATAATTCGAACAATGCAACCAGCCCGAATTTGATCTCGAAGCTTGAGGAATTCAGCTTTCGGTGATCCACCGCCAGCACATCCGAGGATGTAGCATCCCACGCTTAACCATTCAATGTCGGTCTCTGACACAATCCACTCATGGACTCCAGTGTCGAGATTTCGTTTCACCAAGGGCCGATATGCGTCAAAATCGAACTTGCTACTAGAGCGTTCCTCTTTGGATGATACCGCCAGATCCGTCATATGATCTGTGAGCATGTCGTCTGCGTCACTTTCCGACTCCATGTTCTTGCTATCAGAAACATAATCCAGAGACAAATCTCCTACTGCCTTGACAACAACCCGGATTTGTCCAGAGACATATGGTATCGGCAGAGTGTCGATCTCGACAATAGACACTGTGATTGGGTTAGCTCCGCATTTGACTGCATTAGAGACAGCCTGAGCTTTTGCGTCCTCCAGAGCTTCCGATAGTGGCACGTCTGCAATATTGTAGATCGCATCCACAGACCCACAGACTCTCGCAATCGCAGCCCCAACAGCATTTGCTACTGAATGATAGCTGGGCACCACTACCTTGGAGACGCCCTCAAGCTCTAGCGGACAGACGATTGAGCCTCCACCAACCAGGATGACCGGCAACGGTGCCGGCGTCAGCTTGAGTTGGTCGATGACGCGCTCAAGCATCTTCTTTGTCCTTGCACGGACTCGTTGGATCATTTCGGGAGTGACATCGCTTACTAGGCTCGAATCACCGATATCCAGACCTCCCGCAACAGCGACATCAGTTGTCGTCAAAGTGTCCCCTCCAAAAACCTTCGATCTCGAAGTCAGTTGATATCCCACGGAGTCCGGACCAATGGAGACATCGTTGTCACGTTGTCGTACGATGGATCCTCCACCAAGTCCAATCGATTCCAGGTGAGGCATGGGGAAATTCATGGTCACTCCTGCCACACTGACGTAGGCAGATGCTGCTCGAGGAAAGCCTGAGGGCAGCAGAACACCACAGTCTGTTGTGGTGCCACCTACGTCGATGACAATGGTTGACGTCCGCTCCTCGCCTTGCGAACCTCCTTGTCCGAGGCCAAGATATGCAGCGCCTCTCATCGAGTTCGTAGGACCCGAAGAGAACGTCTTGATAGGCAACTTGGCAGCAGAGGCCGAGTCTATCACGGTGCCGTCGTTTTGAGATATGAACAGAGTGCAATCCAGTCCAAGCCGCTTCATGGCGGCACGAAAGCCTCGAATGGTGCGTCGAGCAAACTTCAGTATCGATGCGTTCAATATCGAAGCATTCTCCCGTTCCAGAAGACCGATGTTCGAGACCTCTGACGAGCAAACAATATCCACGTCAGGCAGACGCTTCTGCATTATCCTTCGGACTTGCTCCTCCTGATGGAAATGCTGGTCAATAGGGGAGAAGATGCCGGAGATGACCACGGCTTTGATTCCTTTCTGCTCAATGACTTCACACTCCCTCAGCACTTGGTCTTCTCGAATTGGCGATTCCTGTGCGCCATCAATGTGGAGACCACCGTCAACAAAGCCGTGATATCCATGGAGGAGGGTTGCTAGGGCGGGCGGAAAGTCGGAAAAGGGTGGAATATCCTTTGTATAACTCTTCGACAGTCTAATGACGGCAACCTTGGACAGTCGACGCGTGTCGCGTTCTATTACAGCATTCAAAAAGTGTGTCGTGCCGATAATGAGACATGCGATATCCGAGACACAGTCTCCAGCTTGTTCCAGGACATTTCTGACGGCTACTTCGATCCCATCTGTCACATTTGGACTGGTTGTCGGCGTCTTGTGGGACGCCAAAACGCCGCGGTGAGGCTGGTCGGCCGCGTCCAAGTCAAGTAACACCGCATCAGTGTTGGTTCCTCCCACGTCAACACCTAATCTGAGTGCGCGTCGGGACCGTACAGAACCCATCTCTGTCAAGCTGCCGACTTGCTTTGTCGTCCTATTTCTGAGCCGTTATCGGGATTGCGAGAATGGCGATGTTGGTCTTCCTTCTGGCCAGCGGTCCCTCACAATCCTGGGATGATATTCGGATACACCTTGGATATTCGAGAGTGGTGAACCCCGACTCGCCCAGGCTGTGTCGACCATTATACTCGACACCTCATCACGTGCCTGGGATGTTTGACTAACAGAAACTCTTGCACAGACCGAACTACCACTCTGTTAGGATACTCAAAGGCGTTCAGCCTTTCAAGCGACGTCCCGGGTGCCAGGATCCTAAGTCTGAGTGGCTGCCCACAGCCCCACAGATAGGTGAAGATAGGCATGTCGCTCTTATCTGACTCTCCAGCGTCTTTTCATTGGCTGGCCATACTCCAGATAGGGACAACCGTCGATCTCATTACCGAACCGCATGAGCAAGGCTGTAGATGCAGGCGTTTGATAGGTGCTGTATTCGAAGGCTTGTGGCCGACAGTCTCGTCCCGGGCGTCGAGGCCTGGCTCCGCAGGGTCTAGTTCAGGAATCCTATCTCATCAGATGGCTATACAGACTGTCTCTGCAGACGGCTTATCATTGCTCTCAGACACTTGACAATCCAAGTGTTCCTCAATCACGCAACCTTCGAGGGGAACACCTATCTGGTGGCTTCTGCATGCTTCTCGAGGAAAGCGTCGGACGTCTCCTTGATTGCTGTCGAGTCATAAGTTAACTATAAGACTGGCACAGTCGTGGGGTCTTTCCCTTCCAGCGTCACTCAACAGTGATTCAGTCTGGTACTCGCTCATCATCCTGCCAGGGTCCTCTCCGTTGTCGCCGCATTCCGAACTCGAAGACGATGAAGATTCCCAATTTCAGGCCACGCCCGTTCCATCTCGCCCTCCAAGGCGAGGTCTCAATCTGGATCAACAATGACATCCGACCGCTGCCTCCTTCCCGCCGACTCTGGGACACCTGGGCATATCTGTCTTTCTGGGCCATCAATCAGATCGCCCTCAGCAACTGGCAGATCGGCGCCTCTCTAGTTGCCGTCGGCCTTTCTGTCTGGCAAACGATGATTGCTGTGATCATTGGAAAGATAATTATTGCTGCAGTGGCGATCTGCAATGGCATGGTCGGTGCAACCTGGCACATTGGCTTCCCGGTTCTGTCGCGTGGTATCTGGGGTGTTTGGGGTTCATATATCATCATTGTCCAGCGCATTGCCCTCAGCTTGACCTGGTTCTGCGTACAGTCATGGACTGGAGGGATTTGCGTCACGGCGGTACTGAGTTCAATCTTCTCCTCCTTCCAGCATATGGAAAACACTCTGCCTGCGTCGTCAAACACCACTACCAAGTTGCTGGTTGGATGGATCGTTTACAACATCATTACCATCCCAATGCTCTACATTCCTCCAGAGAAGACCCGCAAACTACTATTCGCCATGAACACCATCTCCGTGGTCACCCTCGTCTCGATGATGATCTATGTTCTCTCCACTGCCCGTGGCGCAGGGCCATTGCTCTCCGCGCCAGCCACGGCACGCTCAGGGAGTCAACTGGGCTGGGCCATCGTCCAGGGTATAACGACCGTCATTGGAGGCATCGCTGTGGGATTGACAAACCAAACGGATTATTCACGCTTTGCCCGCAAACCTGGCGACCAGATCTTCGGCCAGTGGTTCTCGATCCTGACCCTGGGCACCATCTTGCCCCTTTTTGGCTGCCTCACAAGCTCTGCATCTATTCAACTCTATGGCGAAGCATACTGGAACCCACCTGACCTCTTGCTTCGCTGGCTCGATGACGACTACAACGCCAAATCCCGCGCTGCGGCATTCTTCGCTGGCTGTGGCCTGGTGGTCTGCCAGCTCGCGATCAACACCATCGACAACGCGTTTTCGGCTGGCATGGATTTGTCCGGTCTCTTCCCCAAGTACTTCAACATCAGGAGGGGATCCTATCTTGCGCTCGTTTTGTCCATCGCCATGTGTCCTTGGGAACTGCTCGCCTCAGCTGGGACTTTCATCAGTGTCATGGGAGCCTGTAAGTGTGGTCCCGGCTCTTGCTTACCGAGAAAACATGGCTAACAGCACCGTCCTTTCTAGACTCGGTCTTCCTAGGTCCAATGTGTGGTATCCAGATCTGCGACTATTTCCTTGTACGGTCGCGACGGATGAAGCTGACCGATCTCTACACACCCTCGCAAACGGGGATATATTATTACTTCCATGGCGTGAACCCGCGGGCTTTCGCTGCATGGGTCTGCGGCTGGGGTCCTCAACTGCCGGGCTTCGTCGCCAACGTCAATCCCAGCGTGACGGTTCCGAAAGCATGCACCGACATGTTCTATCTCGCGTTTCCCCTGGGTCTTGCCATCAGCTTCACGCTCTATTACGGACTCAACCGAGCATTCCCGCCCAACGGACTAGGAGAGTACGACGACGTCGACTACTACGGCACTTTCACAAGCGACGAGGCCGCGAAGCTGGGCGTTTCCCTGCCGGAGGAGACGATTGGGGAAGACAAAGTCAAGCAGCTTGGGTATGCTGAGGACACAAAGGTTATGGATGAGAAGGTGACTGAGTAGTACTAGTACTAGTAGTAGAGATATATGAAACTTTTCAATTTATTATCTCTAGGCTCCGCACGAGGTAATACTAGTATCAGGTAGGGTTTCGAGAAAAGCGAACCCTAGTGGTGGAGGAGTATCTTTGTTTGATACGAGCAGGCTTTTGAAGGAACGACCTGCGGCTCTGATTTGAAAGATCCATTAGACGGTGCTTCCTTATTCACAACTTACCGCCTCTGATGGTGCCGGCTATCAGATGATCGTCAACTTGGGTTTTGGTATATCCGACGCTGACAGGCAAACCGGCCGGATGAGCGGGCTGTGCTTCAAAC
Source organism: Exophiala xenobiotica (assembly GCF_000835505.1). Lineage (NCBI taxonomy): Eukaryota > Fungi > Ascomycota > Eurotiomycetes > Chaetothyriales > Herpotrichiellaceae > Exophiala > Exophiala xenobiotica. The sequence goes on from NW_013562490.1 coordinate 2,679,532, forward strand.
CCAGGGCACGCCTCGGGGCACGCCTGAGGGTACATCTTAGGGTACGCCTCGAGGTACATCTTAGAGTGCGCCTTAAGTCCCGCTAAACCGCGCTTATGGTTATAAGTATAGCCACGACTTGGACTGGCTTAACATAGGTTATTTGGGCTTTGGGTCAAATGGCGGGATGCTCATGTGTGGAAATAGAAATGGACTTTGGTGATTGGCCACGGTGTATATCTGCCTATATCGAGTTAACGAAGTCTCCCTCCCTTGAGCCACAAAGCGCTTCCAAGTTGCCGTGCAAGGTAGAAGGATAATTCACAGCTGCCTCATTAACACAGAGGAGATGTTGGCATTGGTTCTTCGTTTTCTCCGCTACTAGGGATGTTGCTGTAGACGACCAGATTGAATTGATTTCCGCAAGCTCCTATCCTGCGTTCTTCCCCGAGCGTGTTCGGATCTTTCTTTTGTTTTGCAAGACTTGGGTTAAAACACGGCGACCATGTCGTATCACACAGAACGAGAGTGGGACGTGGTCGAGGGGCCCCATTTGCATCCAGTAGGTGAGTGATACCAAGTATGATCTATATTCAGTCAGGCGGCTCTCCCAAGGTATATATAAACGATGCTCTGTCATCTAGATGTCCCTCAGACTTCAACAAATCCCCATCAATTAGTGATCCAGTCCCAAACAACTTAATCATCCCGAGAAGTTGCAATATCGATCGATCCATCCTCCGTCGCCCAAAATACCAAAGTCTCCAACAATGAAGATAGCAGGTGTTCTCGCTCTGGTAGCTCCTATCTTCGCCCTCCCGCGACCTCAGGCTGGCGATACTACTAGTACCATCGATCCGACCCTCGTTCCTGCCTTTGGACTCGTCGCTGGCATCCCCAGCACTTCACAGCTAGGTAGCTGTCAGGGTTCCAACGACGTCAATATTCCATGTTCATGCCCGCCGGATATGGGCGCATTCATTCAGCGTCTCGAGCAATTTTCTTCTGCCGGGAACGCTTTCGGTATCCCTGTCACCTTCTCAGACGATGTCAACGACATGTCGGTGGCGACCCAGCTCGATCGGGTCAATGCCTGCATCGTCACGCTCCAAAATTTCGATGATACTTCCGAGGGTGTAGGATGCCCTGCGGCTTCTGCGCCAAATTTTCTCACGGTGCAGGCAAGTCTGCTACAGCAATTGAATTGACTGGTGGATCGAAAATGGCAAAGTGAATGATCAGTGGTGGTGTTTCCCAATCTATACTTAGCATTATAGTTGAATACTATAAGTACTCGTTAATCATCCATGGGTACTACTAGTATAAGCTATCGGCTCTGGCAAGAAAAAAGTGCTAGTGCCCACACCAAGAAGATGTCTCTCTCACAAACGGACATGGCAGAAGGTAAACTGGGAGATCAAGTACTCCGCGAATATAGTACTCCCCTCGGCCACCTGGCACAAAAGCAAATTCCCGACACCCGCATCATGGACTTTCGGGTTACGATGCTAACAGCGCCCCTGATAAATGGTAAATGGACGGTGGAAGTACTAATCGAACATGCTCAATAGCTGCTGGGGTGCCGCCTGGGTGGACATGAGAGAAGAGCTGGGGGAATGAACACAGCGGTGTGCGAAGGAGTGAAGCAGTGTGCTTTCCTCCTTCTATCTTGTAGATGTCCGATTCGTCCTCTAGTGCATTCTGCAGCTGACAATAAAGCATTACAAGCAGCATTTAGGGTCTGGGGCACAAGACGGTGGTGCAGATAGTACTCCTTAATCATGGAGCGGATGTCCACGCTGTATAAAGACGCTAATAGTATGGCAATGCACTGACAAGTAGCATTGGTAGGTGGCATAAAGAAGTAGTGCGGATGCTGCACAACATATAGTATAGTAGTGGTTCAAAACTCGATGGGAGTTTGGCGGAGTCTTATTAGCCTTGGAGTGGCTTAACTAGGTAAAGCCTTAAGACCCTGATTTCTAAGCAATGCTTATCCCACCGCCAACTTCGAGGATATAGGGATACAATAATCAGAGACTAAAATGATAAGAACTATCGGTTAATGCTAAAAGAAAACCCCGGAGGAAAATCTTTAATTCCTCTGCGGGATGGACGTTGCAAAATACCCTTGAGACTCAAATCCTTTCACGTCCTACAATCTGGTTACATGATCTTCTGCGTTGAAGCCATTAATTCTGGTAGAATGGTTATCTAGCGGTGGCGGTGGCAGCGGCGGGGGAGGTAGCGGAGGCAGTTCGTGGTCAGGCAGGGGAGGGGGTTGGTCGTGATCTGGGGTTGGTTTGGAATGTGGCACTTCGATCACTTGCCCTCCAGGTTGACCAAGCTGCGCCAGTTCTTCTGGAGTCAGCTCCTTCGGATGTGTGCGTTGAGTCGGTTGCGCAAGGTCGGGCAATATATCTGCGGGATGCACCGCGCCGGGATTAAATCGCGGCCGTATACGTCCAGCGGTGGGTATGTGGTGGATGCGTTACAGTGACCGTATGAGTAGTAGTATCTGGTGGAGCCGCGCCCCAATAGGTCTGATTCCTCGGGATTGTTCTGTAGGCTCCGGTAGCAGCAATGGTTGCAGCCCCTACAGCGTACGCTCCGACGTTGCTCCGCTTTTTCTCTTCGTGGTTGTCTCTATGTTGTCTCTCGGAGCGTTGATCGGCGTCTGTTTTCTCCTGAGGAGGCGGAGTGGGCAGTGGGTTTGCACCGCGTCCCCGTCAGGCGTTTCCACGTCGTGTTACCGTCATGAGGGTTCGGGGAATGGGGTGATCAGATGCAGTACTAGTGCCAGTGACCGAACTAGCACCCTGCAATGATGGTGGAGCAAGGCCTTTTGTTTGCTACGAGCAATTGAAGCTTTGAAGGATTGACCTGCAGCTCCATGACTTGAAAGGTCCATTCGACGGTGCTCCTTATTCACAACTTGCCGCCTCTGACGGTGCCGGCTATCGGATGATCGTCAACTTGCGTTTTTCTATTCAAGAAAACCTTCCTCGCTTAGTAGGTCGGTCGCATAGGAGATGTTTAGGCCCTTAAGCAGACGCGCAACGTCGAGGTCTCGGCGCGGTATTACCAGGTGGCCATGGCAAGTGGCGACCGATCGATCGAGAGGTTTGTGGTCAAGCTGCTAGTCCAGCTCGGGCAGATGAAGTTTGCGCGGCCCTTGTATCGAGTCCTAATCGGATTGGACTACGGGGTTGCGGTCGACATTTCGATATTTCCGAATACTATGAATTTTTAGGATCACATTTCCATCCACCACTTTACACAGCATGTTGTAGTCCATTTCCTCCAGACTCTTTCGGCCAGTAACATAAAAATAGCACTCCGGCTAATTATCGAGCCGTCAACACGCCCCTGTACCTCATCTTGCCCTCTTCCAGAGCCTCTATTGCACTCTCGATGCCTTCTCTATCCATCGCAAAAGTCATTACCTGCGGCTTCACGTCCTGGCGGGCCATGAAGGCCAACATCTTCTTGATCTCGACTCTGGACGAGATGACCGTCCCTTGAATGCGGATCCCTTTGGCGAGCAGTTGATACTGGGAGATTTTGAAATCGCTGAAATGTACAGTCAAAGGCAAGATGACGGCCTGCGGAGTGAGGATGGACAGGTAACGGTCGTAGTCGAGTGGAACGGACGATGTGACCACAAGAGCGTCGAGAGTGGTGCCGATGGCCAGGGGAGCCGGTTCCTGATCCTTGACGACGATGAAGCTTGTCGCGCCCATCTTCAGCGCCTCGTCACGTTTGCTGTCGGTTGTCGACAGCAGCACGACGTTCATGCCCAACCGAGCGGCAAACTGTACGGCCAAGTGACCTAGTCCGCCCAACCCGAGAACACCGACCGTCGACGAGGACGAAAGCCCATATCTCCGCAGCGCATTCCATACCGTCGCGCCGCCGCACATCATGGGCGCCGCCTCTGCGTCGCTGACATTGTCCGGGATGAGGAACAAGAATGCTTCCGATGTACCGTGGCCTCGGCGAAATGCCTTGGTCCAGATTCGCCTCTCCGTAGATTTTCCGCTCGGCGCAATACTCCTCGCTTCCCGCGTGACAGTACGTGCAGAGACCGCAAGAGTCGGCCTGATAGCCCCATCCCACACGGTCCCCGGGCCGGAGGCATTGCACGCTAGGCCCAACTTCACGGACTACGCCTACGCCTTCGTGGCCAAGGGCCATGTTGGCCGACTTGTAGTGGAGGTCGGTGCCACAGATGCCTGAGGCGGTGACTTTGACGAGGACCTGGTCCCCCCTCAGGTCGGGGCGTGTGGTTTCGGACTCCTGGATCCCGGTGGGGGTGCCTTTGTATACTTTGAAGGTCGGCATTGTGGTTGATGGCCCTCGTAGCAGCTGGGTTGGTCGTAAGGAGCTCCCCACTGTCCATGTTTCTTTCGGGAGAAGCAACGCCCGCGGCCTGCGGGACTTATATTCAAAGCCGTGGCGTGAAGACCCTCGTTATTGGAGTACTAATGGAAATATTCATGTATCCTTTTACGGTCCCACGTGTGGAGTACCACCTACTGTACCTTGGTGTGGATGAGTAATGAAACTACATTACGTTATACCAGTCCCGAAGTGGAATATTCTATATCGGGCGCCTTGTAAACATGTTGATCTCGCCAAGCATTGTAACAACGTACCCTTTCAATCTTTGGTCGTCACATTGAATTGCCATCAACTTATTTTCCATTCACGGAATATAATCACGCGCCCCCCAAGTATGTATGTAGCCGTTAGTGGCGGGGCGGCAGCCACAAGGGCCAAACCAGGGCAGCTTTCATCATGAATATCCAGTAACATGAGCCGCCATCCAGAATTCTCGCTTAGAATTGAAGTTCAGACCGGGTGGCCTGAAAACGACGCTTGGTGGTGTGCGATATACTGTTGAAGCGAGACTTTTCTGGACAATGAGATGGTCGATTGATGGTTTGGTCTCCAAGTATTTCCCCCAGAGCGCCGAAGGTGAAATGATCAGAAAGAGAACGCTACCGATGGAATTCGCGACTGTCTCTATTGCCTTCACTTTCTTTCCGAGATCATGGCAAACTTCATTATCTATAATGTACTATAGGCATTCGACAAAACAGAAGGACAGTAACAAAAGAGAGGGAACACAACGGAAGTACCCTCTCCGCCAGGCTTCCCACAAGTGCCTCACCGCAACCGTGATGAATGACAGACCCCCTACAAACACCCCAGAGGTGGTTCGAACAGCAAGTGGAACCAATTCAACCCGTTCGAATAGTCTAGTTTTGTGCAAACTTGGACCGAGCTCGAAGCTGCTTTCCAAAGATGTAGATGACCGTCGTTCCAAAAATCCCCATCACACTCAGGCCGGCCAGAACGCTCACGCCCCTGTGCACCCCCAAGTTGATGAAGAGGGGTCGCGCAAATATGGCACTGGCGCAAGCGGTCGCCGATCTCATCACGCTGTTTCCCGCAAATAGGGAGGCCGCATACTGTAGGTACGAGAAGGGGATGTAGATGAAGATGGACTGCATGGTCCAGAAGTGTCCGATGCAGAAGATGCCCACGCCAACCAAAGGAACTGACCAGTGTATCTTGGAGTCGGACGTCCATGCGAAAAGGAATAGTCCAATTGGCAGCAGGAACGAGCCAACAATGGCCGGGACAAGACGATGTTCTTGCTCTCGGAGGCCGTTCTTTCAGGTTGTCCGGCACCATGTAGAAGTAGAGGTAGGCAAAATAGCCAAGGATAGCGACCATTACGCCAATCATGCATGACAGAAAGGCGAGTCCGGTCTGTCCCAGATTGAAACCGTAGAAGGGTAGGAAGACCAAGGTGAACACTTCGAAGAATGTGTAGAAATCCCCGTAAAAGTATCCCGTGTAGACGTGAACGAAGAAGATGGACGGGTCCTTGAACATAATCTCCATGGGTCGAAGGAGAGCGGAAAAGAGGATGTCGCAAGCAGACAGGCTGCGTTGATCAATCTCACTTTGAGACTGGAGGCGGGAGTCGCCCGTGAGCTCTCGCAATCGACGAGCTCGCCTCAGCAAGATGTTCGGTGCCGAAGTCTCAGGCATGAACAGCAACAGGCTCAGCAGGACCGGAGAAGCCATCCACGTTATTTCCCAGAATGGCTATCTCCAGCTCTTGGCTTGAGCGGCAAAGCCTCCGATCATGGGCCCAAATGCCGGACCGGACCAAGCAGAAAAACCCCAGAAGGAGAGCCCGTAGGGAATGTAGATCAGAGGGAACATGTCGCCGGTCGTTGCGCCTCCATTGGCTAGCGCTGGGCTGCCAAAGAATCCCAGCCAGAACCGCAGGGTTAAAAGCCCTCCAAAACTTTGCGTGACTGCCTCAGGAAAAGACAACACCCAGAACACAGTGAAAGTGAGCCAATAGACCGGATTTCGTCCGACGACAGGAATTTCTGTCAGAGGCGAGAAGAGAAGGTCCCCCACGCCGTATGCAAGGATGTAAAGGGACAGACCCAGCGATGCGGCGACTGGGCTGACGTGAAATTTCTCCTGAATTCCCGATGAAGCGGTCGACCAAATGGGACCAGCGCAATAGACGGCGAACGTGTAGAAGGACAAGACCGAGGTGACAAGTGCCTTCTTGCCGCGTGACCAATTTTGAGGGTTCGCAGGATCGTCCGTGGTGTACCAGTCGATGAGGATCACACCGTCCGAGGTTTTTTGAGGAGCAATGGTCAGTGATTTCGTGCGCTGAATGTCAAGGATCTGTTCTGCGTGGAACCGGTCGTTGTCATAAGCCACGCTATGGACACTCGGGTTCGTCCTGATCCGTCGCAGCATCTCCAAGTCGCGCTCCGGCGGCATCGACTTGTCCGTGTTCCAGGGCCATGACTTCATCTGCGACGTTATCGGCTGCGTGTTCCCTTTGTGTCAGACTAAGCTTCTCTTCACCTATCAACAGGGATGAGTATTGGGAGTTCATAGTCGTCTCGCTCTTCAGGGTATTGGAGGTATTTGTTCCGAGTAACATAGCGAATTGCCTGGCCGATAGGCGCTTGACGAATGAGCTCGAGCATACCTACGATGGGACGCGGGTTGTGACTTGTTGATGTTTGCCAGTAAAGTGGGAAGGGGCTGATAGTCTGGTACCCAGTGAGGGTTGTCTTTATGAATGAAGGCTGCGGAGGGAGAAGAATGGGTCCTCAGCTGGCGGGTTGACTTTTTATTAGGATGACTGATATGTATCCATCCTCAGACAAGAGGTTCGTATGTTGTATTCGCAATATTTGTAGCCGTGCAGATTACTGATACTGACTTCTGAATCCACTAGAAGCTGCAGCTTTGAAGCCAAAGAAGAGAGTGAAAAGACTTACCGACATGGTGCCACAAGCAGCGGTCGAGACGAAAACACTCGAAGCTATTATAGCACTCCATGACCCATCACTGACAAAGACAGTACGCCGTGTCTGTTGTGTATCAGGACCTCCTCATGCCGCTGGAATGGCGCAGAGTGAATCTGTCGCTCAATGCATTCAATGTTGGGCACTTTCCATGCTGACAAAGTCCACGCAAGTTGGCATGGCGTTGACCGGGGTGTTCTTCACGTAAATCGATCCAAGTCGCCATGTAGTTTCCGTATCCAAGTATATACCTTAAACAATCTGTCTCAGGCTGCCGACGATATTCTAATTCGGGCTATCAAGGATATTCTAACCTCACATGAATGCCGCATGGGCCGTACGCAGGCAACTCACCCATAGGATTGATGCCACCATTTGTTTCTTCGTCGGCGCCCTAGGACACGGCATGCTGCTAGCGTGACCACCGGAAGCATGGAGGAGAAATAGACGACGGCTTCGTGGCTCTGCTCGGTGACGTTCATCAGTTGACTTCGCAAGCGATTCACGGCACGGCTTTGATACTTGAGTCCGGCTCGGGCATAACGTCCTCAGTCCCCTTTACTAGAGTCAGCAAGCTTGAATGCAGCTATCTAGAAGATGTCGTCATGTAAGTAATCGTGTCTCAGTGCCAATTTTGGCATTGTCGTCTGCCAGTAACAGCCATCTCCCGAGAACTCCATTGCCATGCACTTGAAACCATTCGAGGTTCAATAACGGATCAATTCGAGTTCGAGAAGTCTTCACTGAGAGGTGGTACCCGCGTCAGCGGGCCCACAACTGGTGGCCAGACTTGGAGTTGCTGTTCGTAGGTATGTCGACTGAATGAGTACCACTGGAGTCTGGTGCGGATGATGTCGCGGTCGAAATGCTCGCATATTCACAAGGAGTACTTGTCGCGTTACAACTGCCACATGGTGGGCCTTTCTCGTCGCACTTCACTTTCCGGCTTTTGCATGTTTGGCAACCAGTGCGTGATTTACGGTGAGAACGACGACCTAGCATTTGGATCTGGTCAAGACTTAGAACTCAGTTTGCAATGAATGAAATTTTGATATCAGTGTAAGGATCATGCATGGTAAGCGCCTCGGAATACTGCAGGCGCAAGATGAGAGGCTACGAGGCAGGGTACGGAGTACTCCTCTTAGTTCAGAGTAATATGAATGCCAAGGCCGACGTCGTTAATCATCGTTTGGCTCTAGGACTTGCGCGGAAGACATATTTCGTTCATGGACATCTCCAAAGTCATACCTGACCAGTTACATGGCTTCAATTTTACACTTACGAAGCGTGAAGTACTTAAAACTAGTAAGTCCTGGTTCACAAAGCCCGCTAGGCTCATGGTTTGGCGAACGTACGAAGCACCTAAACCAGCTCTAATGGCTTGAACCACAGCACAGCCTCTCAACAGTCGATTAGCCTTCCAGAGCCGGCCAGTATTGAACTCAATCATTCCGTGTAGCCCGGCAATTCCTCGATCTGCTCAAACTCTGACATGGAAAGCTCGTAGCCCAAATGTCTCTTGAGGAGTTCGTGGGTAACAAAACGCTCGGGCGTATTGCCCTGCGCATCGACGAACGAGACATGGTGGTTGACGTCGCTGATACGTTGCAATTCGTTGGCGTGGCGATGGTGATGTGGACATCCGTCTACACCGATGAGGAAGATCGTAACATGGGCCCACGACAGCCCAAGGAGATCGAGCTCGAACTCGTCCATGTCGGTTGCTTCGCCATCGAGAAGAAGAAGCAAGCGCAGCATGGGCGTCTCGGGCCCGGCTTGCCATCCGTACACGGGGTGATGCGTTGCTGACTCGGAGTGCTTTTGGAAATGCAATTCCTTGACTTTCTGCCAGCCTGTCATGACCCGTGTTCCGCCTCCTATCCTGACTTTCCGCCACATTTCATTGAAATTCTGGTTGTTGATGGTGCCAATATAGTTAGCTGAACTCGAGAAAGTAGTCAGATCATAGCCGCGAAAGTCATGGTCGTGATTGGCCATGGCATCGCTGAAGCGTCGGATAATTGCTTTCGCGACATCTACGTAGAGTCAGTATTGATACAACCCTCATGCCAGTGACCTCACCCTTGTTTTTTGGTTGCGTGGATCGAGAATATCCGGTGATGAGATACTGGTTGTAGTTTGGTCGCAACGGGTCAAAATCCATCGATCCGGAAACATCCAACAGAATCATTGTGTCGTCAGTCGATACTTCTGGTCGATCGTAGGCCAAGAAGGGCGAGGGCATGACTTGCTTCGAGTATCCGGTCGAGGTGTGTTGGAGATGGCATGTGTCGGTGCTGGAATAGTACTCGGGAGGCGGCTCGACTGCAGTGGCCATTCGAGCCCGAGCCATATTTATCTCGGAAATAAAGTCTGGCTTCATCCTGACCCCAACGCTTCCTTCTCGGTGGTTCAAGACCCAGTACAGCCGTTCTTCGGCAGTATCCTCGTATCCTCGCCATGCAGGGGTAATTCCTCTCCAACCCGCAGCGGCCTCGATGCTGAATTTCAGTGGGTTAGACGCTTGATTGGCCCATGCCACCGGAATAGGTTCAAAGTAGCCACTTCTGAGCAGATGGAGGTATTGAATGGGATGGCGGGCTCGAAGGTCAGCAATCTTTCTTGTCATGCCAACCTTGTCCTGGTACGTCGCGACGATATGTCGCCACTGCTCATCAGGCCACCTCCCGTTCTCCTCGGCGATGATTGCGTCGCGTAATTCACGGCCTTTGAGCGTCAACTTTTGTGTCTTCGCCGCAACTTTCTCTTCGGAAGACTTCAAGCCGATGCTTTGCCTGAAACTTGAAAGCCTGGAGACCCTAACGGATTTCTCCGCACTTCGATCCCCTGACGAAGAGGACTGCTTCTGCTCATCCGGAACATTCGTGTCGGAAGCCTTGATTGGCCGCTTCTTATCATCGGACGCTGCGATGCTGACTCGGGACATTGCGGCATCAAGAGCCTCATCGTCCCAGATATTCATCTTCGGTTCTTTGGCGTCAATGTTGGCTTGCGCCTCAATATTCAGACTGTTGTTAAGGGCGATGGTTTGATTGATGGATTGGGCGTGGTATCCTGGTCGTGGTCGTTGCAACCCCCAGGCAGATTGATAGTAACCATATGGCGACACGACTCGAAGCCTGTAAGGATTTCTGCTCCACAGCCCGATACTCTGATTGTTATCGTTGTACGCCTTCTCACCTGGTTGAAAAGACCAAACGCGTCAGTTGAAAAGGGGAGCAGAAGGAGCGTGGAAGTGGTATAGTACTAACCAGGATACATGACTGCGTTTGACCACATCTCCTGCACTCCATACCGACGGAATTTCATCCGCTGATAATTGTGGATTGGACAATTACAATAATAGTCTGCCTCGTGTTCAGGCTCAATCTCGCTGTTGTAGATCTGATATTGTAACTGAAGATTCTGTAGAGCATTTTGCATTTGTTGCTGTCAGACCGTCAGTGAATGTTTACCATTGCCATTTGAGCCTCCAAAGGAAGTGCACCTCATCTCTGGCACGAATTTGGGCAGCTTCGATAACTTGATTGGTATGGTGGCGAATTGCTGCTGCCACGCGGGGGGCAGTCCTCGGTGGCGGATATGTTGGTGGAGCATAATCTGGAGGCACGCCTTGCTTGAAGTCCAGTTGTGGAACATTTGACCCGATCTGGGACTGTCCCGTTGCGACCATATGGCCAGCTTGGTCTTCCGCCTCTAAGTGCTTTGCAAAATGCCAATCTTCATGTTCATCCCTCCGGTCCGAGTCGATTGATTGGTGGCATTGAACGCAAAAGTACTGATCTGGCCCATGTTGTACCGCACTGAGGGCATTGTTCTGTTCAGAGCCGTTGCTGCTTTGTTTCGATTCCATGTTCGTAAAATTCCCCATGTACCATTTGGTTGAGAGACAACTTGCACAATGTTGCAACAGCAGATGCATTTGTAGGACTGCCGTAAGCGGGCTGTGCAGGGCGGGTTACGTCAACAGTCGGTGTCGCCTCCAATGATTTCAAGCGTGAACCATACATGCAGTAGCTGGAATCCGGGGGCGCAGCTGATAGCAGCCAATAAAGAGAGATAGCATAATACAAGCCTCGTACTTTATTCTGTTCAAGCTCAAGCTAAAGGTCAAGCATACTTTGCAGGTTAACTTAGTCATCCATTGTCTCCTAGGTAAGTGGTACTAGTATTTATCGCCTCGTTAGTACAAACGAAATTTCCAGTCAATACCTTATAAACCCTCAGTAGGTGCGTGCCTCTTCTTGCATTGTCGTGGGAGGGTTCTCGCGCTAGCGGCAAAATGGCATGGAAATGGCGGGATACAACAACGACGACGCACAGCGAGCATGTTGCGAACTAAAGAATACTAGCCAACAAGAACCTTTCCTTGTATGCGTGTTCCATTTTCTATGTGGTTTTCTATGGCGTGAAGGACGTGGTGAATGGGCCACTTTCGCCGCACCACTGCACGGTTCTGTCTGGTTAAAGATTGTTGTTTTCCTGGGTGCACATAGTGCTTCCTTGACCCTCTCCCAATAGTAATAGTATCGAGGGCTGTCCTTCTAATGTGAGATACTGGTCGAAGTAATGGTGGTAGTTAGGTCTGTGATGGCACGTAGAATGTCCGCGAGTAACCGAGACTATATCATTTAGTTAGTAATTGTTAGACCACTAAAGTCGTTGAAACGGCGGAAGGGACTAGAGTCGAGCGGATAAAGGGATCATAAAAGCGGCGGAATACTCAGGACACGAAAGATACTAATATACCCTTAACTAACTACTCTATCCTACCTAATCGATAGGGGACCGGTAGGGACCGATACCTAATCAATAGTGAATTAATAGTGAATTAATAAGTACTAGAAAGTTATATAGAAAATCGCTAGTAAATAGTTCAATATTTATTTATATCGAAAAAGCTACCTTATATTAGTAGATCTAGGCGATAACGATATCGCTTTTTAGGATATTATATATTTTAATAGTAATTACTAGGATACTAGTAGTTCTCTGTATAAATCCTTTCTAAATTAAGAAATAAAAAATTTCTTATTAGTCTTAAAAAAATTGGCTGAGATTAATGCGAAACTATTTTCTTTTTAGATTAGGATTCGATTTCTATTTATCTCGATCTCTAAACGCTCGATTAAGGCTTAAATAATAGTGTAGTATTAAATCTTAACACTGATAACGTTTTTATATTATTCGAGTCTTAATATCTTTTAGTGATTATTTTCTTAATAATAGTACTCCTTAGAATAAGTAGTCTTTATTATCTCACTAATTAGATTATAACGATTCTTTATTATTATCGTTATTTAAAGGCTTTATAATTATTAGTAATTTTTAACGCTTAAGGGTTAAGACTTATATACTTAGAAGCCTATAAAAGTCTTTATAGTCTAATAGTTATAGCCTTTTCTTTCGTAAATTAGATTCTAAATTTTTTAGCGTTAGATTTTTAAGGATAAAAAGAAGAAGGAAAATTACGAAGGCGAGATTCGAACTTTTAATTTTTTCTAGATTATATCAATAATACTATCTCGAAAAGTTCTTTAATAGTTAATACTAATATATTAGAGAAGTATTAGAGAAGTATTAGAGAAGTATTAGAGAAGTATTAGAGAAGTATTAGAGAAGTATTAGAGAAGTATTAGAGAAGTATTAGAGAACTATCTAAAAAGTATCGAAAACTATTGAAAATTTTAGCGATCTAAGGACTTATAATTATCTACGTTATCTTCGAGAAATCTTAGCTAACTTAGTAGAAGACCCTCAGAAGCTTTATAAATATTATATTAGATACATTGAAAAGTTCGAATATAAAATATATAGGTAAATATATAAGTAAATTAGTAGAGGACTATTAGAAGCTTTATATATATATTTATTAGATATATTAAAAAATCTATCTAAAACACTAGAACATTTAGGTTTTAATCCCTTTAAAGATTTGGATTTAGAATCTCTAAATATAAAGAAGAGATCAGAATCTGAAATTGATCTTAGTTTTTTTAATATTTACCTTAAAATGTTCAATATATCAACATTTCTTTAATTTGATTTTTTTAGAATTTAAGTATATAATTTATTACTATATTTCTAGTAATAAAGGTACTTGTAGATACTATAGTAGAAACGATTTAAGCGCGATTCAAACGCTTTATTTTTTTTATATCTTTTTAAGTAAAGAATTAGCTCGAGCCACTAGGGCCTTAGCTAAAATAAGAACCGTTACATTGTTCTACTAAACCTAGGAAGACAGCCCGGGCTTGGCTCGCGCCTAGCTCTGGCTCCCCCTAGTGCCAGCCCGAATCTAGCTCGGATTCGACTCGGTCCTGACTCAACCGCAGGAGGTGCAACCTAGAAGTCTACTGCCTCGAAGCCAGTCCGCCCCCAGCTCAATCTTAGCCCGGACTCAGCTCGATTCGAGCTTACTTCTACACCAGAATTCCCTGCTGACTTGCCTCGCAACGAGTTCAGTATCTGATCAGTACTGGTACTGTAAATCTCGATTTCGTCCTATTTGTTCTCTCGAGGTTGATTGAGGCCCCGCATTGCGATGACTTTTAAAACCTCGTGAAAACGTTGAATCGCGGCAGTAGATAGCCTTGGAAAGGCTTAGCTGAGGCGCCCTGTCGTGGAACTGCAAGGAACCCGCACCCGCGGACTGACCCGCAAGACCCCACAGCAACCGGGCACTTCGAGTTGGCGAGTCAACAAAGTATTGGGGCACCGCTAGAAGTTGTCGAACGGTGAGGCCAGTAGTTGGTGAAAAAGATCATTGAATCCTCGTCCAGCCTTCGCGAGGTCGGATGACCTAAATGCCTCAAATCTTTGCCATGGTGTAGGAGAGGAACTTGAAAGAAAAAAAATGAAAAGAAATTGAAGTACTGTACTAACAGTGAACTTCAGTACGGAAGGAAGCTTCGGTGGCCCGTCAGCAATTCAAAACCAATCTCTTACTCGTCACAAAAGGGGTTCTTAGACTCGGAATTTAGTGTTCGCAGTTTACCGCCTAGGATATAGAAAACGAACACTTCTTAAGAATATCATGGACCCTAGCGATAGACAGTATAGTACCTCTAGGCAGTCCTTGTTGCTTATATCATGCTATCTGACCCTCCGTCGTCCACCATACACGTCCAGATGAAAAAGCAACCCAGGAAGGAGAACGGTGCATCGAGGAACTGATCAATTCTCTGCTTCTGCTAGTACAAATACGGAACTCGCGCCAAAGATTCAAAATCCGCGAGATTTGCGTAAGGTAGCCCACGTACCGTGGATGCCCGCGGAGTGGGAGAAGTACCGCTCAATGTGTTCCACGACGACGCCTACATTGCAATACCTTGGTCTTAAGATCGAGTGGACGAATTCATCGAGTCCAGCAAGAAGGACGACATGTTCTAGCAAAATGAAAAGTGAACCATCATTCCCTGCCGAGTGACTGGATGGACGACGAGGCTGCTGCAGACTCTTCTTCCTGCTCGAGAAAAGGATGGGACGGTGGGGCGTCGTCGTCTACTAGTACACGCTACTGTTCGACAAGGACAAAGTGGTCGAGGTGACGAGGTGGCCAAAGTTCCCATCCAAGTACGGAGTACAACTTGAAGTATCTCGCCTGGTGCGGAAATAAAGTGGGAAGGTCACCGGAAACGGACCTCAACGATCATGGGTCCGAGCACGGCATTCTCTTTGCGAAGTGCAGAGACTAGCTCCAAGGCCCTTGAAAGTGAGATGGCGTTCGCCTGAAAGATGATAAAATAAGATGTCGATCAAACCGCAATGTTGTACTCCGGTTCAAGCTCAAGCCTGTCGGATTTGCTACTACATAAGTACTTGTGGAATGTTTGTGGTAGCCCCGGACAACGAATTAGTGACACGAAAACAGTAAGCCTACTTATCAAGCCGTGAGGTTATCCCTGTGAATGGGCATTCATTCCTTGCCTGAACAACTTTCTTTCCGTTCTTAATAGTGAGTACGGAGTAGTATTAACTTACTGGTATCTCGTACAGACGTCCATCCAGCGCGTTCGTGATCTTAAGATCTTCAACCGTCTCGCCATAATGTGGGAAATCTACAGGGGCGGCGCACCCTACGTTAGGGTTAGGGTGATGTCAACCTATACTCACTCCGAGAGCGCGCGAGTCAGGGTGAGTCGGGTGAGCGATTACCCGTGTCATATCTATTATAGGGGCTACGACGCCTCGCGCCTTAGTAATTGGACGGACCATAGTCTTCATAATTTCTCTCTATTCTCTATATAGGCTGTTGCAAAACCGCCTTCCACCCGAAACAATGACTTTGGTTGCGTGTCCTGCAATCGAACAACCTGACCATGGCTACAATCATCGAAAGATAACTTAGACAACCGGGTTCGCATTCTCTTCTGGCGGCTAGAGTCTGGTCAGTCAACTTCGATCAGAAGTGAGAGTAGGTCACGGCACCATTTTTGGATATTGTCGTTGAAGTAGTGATTCAAGGTCATCGGGGTGCCAACAAGCTCTATGTTGAGTAAAAAGCGGACATGCTGGACGGCGTTCGCAGAAACTTCGAAAAGACCGTCCCATAGAGCTGAGAGCAATTCCGACTCGACGGCATCGAGGGAATACATCTGGCCACCCGTGGCTAGGCACATGCATGGAAATTTCTGCTAACCATCGGCAACTTTTGTGGTCGACTCGGTTAAGGGGACGCTGTCCCAGGAATTAGTTCAGAAGTGGGCTGTCCATAAATCTTTTGACGGGAAAGATCAACGTGGCTATAAGAGGCATTCATATCGCAAGAAGGCAAACTTCGCCTTTTTCAGGCCTCCCCCATGATACGGAGGCCGAATGGTAGCAGCCAATGGAGTGCAACTCGTAATAGTAGGTGGGGGTTGGAGATAAATTCTCGATTGTGCCAGACTGCTATCCATCAGATACTGTCAAGCTAAAGAGACGATCCTGATGTCACTCACGCTTCTCACTTGGACGATCCTACAACACGTGAATGTTCTTTCCAAAGTCTTTGGCCACTTCTTTTAACTGCGTAATTTATTACGATTCACACCAATCAGGCTTTGTAGATCAGGAGCAGAGCTATACCTTATAACTCTCGAGTAAACCATTGAGGAGAAATCGGGAAATTGAAGTGTCACGTAAGCAGGGTATGGCTAGCTTGCAAGCATGTCTCCTCAGGTGAGTAAAGATGAGAGTCCGAGTGCGGGAGAGGAGGGTGGGTCGCGAGTGACGTGGCTTGAAATGCGGTACCTGTTATTTTACGTTCAATGACTACCCCCTACTTATGAGGAAGCCCTCTGTAGTTCTTGGAATGATAAATGATCTTTTGATTCTCAAAACTACACACTGTCTGGGCGAGCACTACATGAGCTCCAAGCAGAGTTCAATCTATTTTGACGGCTAGGCAGTACTTAGCGGAGACGAGACAAGAACATCATCCAAGGATCTCGACTTCAGTCACCACGACTATTGCAGACCACTGGCTGCCGGCTTACCGAGACGTTCCCGACTTCGGCCTTGAACCTGGGTCGCGCGAGAGAATCCGGCCGCACATCCGCAAAACCTCTCCCGACTCCGTCCCCGCCAACGATGCAAGACCAACAAAAAGCATCATCCCTTGCGGAACATTCTCAGAGTCTGGATGAGCTGCAAGGCCGTGCGGGAGGAGAGTCCGGGCATAAGCTCGAGAAGCAGGGCTCATTCGACTCAAGGAGAAGTTTGGATGCCCACTCGAGGCAAACTCAGCATGTAGGTTCTGGAGTGGCCTCAATGTAGGTCTGTGCAGCTGGGATTTGCTTGCTGAATTGCCTCAAGGTCGAGACACGAGTGATACATCGCTATGTCGTCAGGCGTCCGCGCCCACTTCAATATTTATATCGGTCGAAGGTAATCACTGTGGGCAATGAGCATGGAATCTTGGCTCCGTCTACAACCAATGAGACGGGTCTCCAGTCAAGCACTTCTAGCCATCTGCCAGAGGACGTTGCGAGAGGCAGGGAGCGGCTGGATCTATTTGTCGATCTGATATGGGTGGGTATCATCAGCAATCTTTCCGAAGTCTTTTCGACATTGGGCTTCAAACCTGAAGACCCCTCCACGGGGAAAGCAACGGTAGGCATCATGCTGGTCCCAGACAAGACGGGTTCCCATGGCTGAATTACTCGATGCAGCTAGTCTTCGTTCTGCTATTTTTGCCCTCCTGGCGTATCTGGAATTCTATGCGGGAATTTCTCAATAATTATTACATGGACGACATGGTGCAGAAAACCTTTAAACTGTGGATCTTGGTCTTGTCCGTCTTTTATGGCAACCAGTTGGCCTACCTGGCCGAAGATATCGACAAAGTGAAGACCTGGGTCATCTCGACGTACCTTATTATCCTCGGCAGCTTCCTGCTTATCGAACTGGTCTATTCTATATTTATCAAATGGCTGCGAAGACTTATCTTCATCCAATCCGTGCTTAGATTGCCCGGGGTTGGGCTCTGGATTGCCGCCATCTATTTACATGATGTCTATGCAGTGGGCCCGGTCGTGGCTGCGGTGGCTTGGGAGTATATTTGCTCCATGATTTTCAGCTCAAGACTTGCAGACAGGCTCACGCCGAGCGAGTACAAGAAAGCTCTCGATGTCGACCACTTCCAATCCCGAATGGCCAATTTTTTCATCATTACCCTCGGTGAAGGTGTTCTGCAATTGGTCAAAGATGGACCATTAGGACGAGGCTTGAACGGGACAACTGGGATCATGGTCTGGATCCTCCTTGTCTACTATGAGCTGTCATTCCTATATTTTAACCGCGACGGAAGCAAAAGATTTATTCCGGCAATCAAGCAGGAGGGGAAGAAAACATTGATCTGGGTATCCTTCCACATTCCCCTCTTCGCCTCAATATTGACGTTTGCATCCGGCGTCATATTCATCGTCCGCCACGAGACAAGCGAACAACTTGATGTTTCGGGAGAGCAGCAAATCCCAGACGGCGAGATACCGCACTACATGTACAATGCAGTCTGGACTAGCGCGGTTTCGCTCGCCATCATCATCTTTAGCATGACGGGTCTAGCGCTTTTGGACAAGTCGCTTGACGAGCCCGGATCCCTTCGGATTAACAATCGATACATACGTCTTGGGGGACGGCTAGTGTACATCGTTGTGATACTCTGTGTTCCCGCCACTAGGAATATTGATGCTCTACTCTTCTTAGGGATTGCAGGACTCATGCTCGTGGTGGTAACAAGCTGGGAGTGGGCAGTTTGCATGGATCGTGGGAGTGCTTTCGTTGAGCCAGAGGGACTCAGCTTGATGATGAACAAAGAACTGAAGGGGAAGAAATAAGCCTACGCGGACGGGATGATCAGAGATTTCTGACAATTAATCAACATGGGTCACTTTTCAGCTCGTCAGTTAGGACAAGCTCGGAGATCACTCTGGACTGGCATACATTGGCAGAGCTTTCGAGCCTTGAGCAGTTGTGGATCTAGATTCCGCAAGGTATCGATCGGTTGTTTTGTGGAAGAACTAACCGCAATTACTGCACCGACTAGATGTCGAAAAGAACTGTTGACGGCGAGCAAAGCAGCCTGGACAAGAACAGCTTATAAAAGTGGCAGATCTGCCCCCTCTCCCCCTCCCCTCCCCCCCTCTTCCCTGCTGGCACATCGGCCGAGTCATTGGAGCCTTCTCTAATGAACTGTTCCATCAGCTCTTCTACCTTCACCAGCTAGTCGGCCCCAACTGGCGGAGACGTTCCATCTTGAACCAGTTGACCGAGATCGACGAAATGCACTCCCAAAATCCTTTCATGCTCTGCTGGCACCGGTGCTGTCCCGCACGACAATGTTCCCACTGATTCTGTCACCGAAAGGGCGCACTGGTCCTGTCAAGCCATATTTCACTCCCTTACGGTCGACCAGTTCGTCCACTTCCGGGGTTGCATTGATTGCAACCGTTGGCGAGGATGCCCGCACCCTCAAAGATCTCGTGTCATCGTAACACTCGGCCGGGTTCACTATAACGGATATTTCACCTGGGGTCTGCCAGGCTGCGCAAATGATAGCGACAATCTTCCCTCAGGAGAACTGGAGCGGAGATAATGCGGAGGAAAGAGTGCTCGCTTGGGGGCCTAGGGTCGGGGGACTTGAGGTTCGGAGAGGAAGGCTTTGGGAGAAGTCTCGGGTGATTCACTCCGCGTGATTGATCTGGGCTTTTGCACCTCGAGCACGGGGATTGAAGACAGGTTCTATTGTTGAAGAGGGTCTCCACCACTCAGCGAGGTCTTAGACAACGTTGGCGAGGGGAGACTGTCCTAGGGCGGCTGTCCCTTGGCATATCAAGCAATGGTAATTCTGCAGCGGCTCCTCACCCTTCCCGGCGATACGATTGCAATTGGCCTGAGTTCTGGCCAAATCAAATTATCCGGTTCCAAACCGTCAAAAGTATTTCCTTGGCAGATCTTTAGCTCTTCTATCCCACGATGTAAAAATATTGTACGGCGTTTGTCACTGTGAAGCCGGGCGAACACATGCGAGGCTTCGCGAAAGGTCATGTCATGGCAGCATCGAGGGGTCTCAGATGTGTAAACCTTTCACTAGCAGCCTGCGTTCTCGGCAAATGAAAGCTCAAATGTCATCTCCATCGAATTTCAACAGATTTGATTTGCCTCCCTGCCTCTTCTGAATCTCACCAGCGTAGAAAGCTGCCTGACGGACGCCCAAGTAGTTGGCCACTGTTCTCAGAATTCGCATAGTAGGCTCTGCCAAAGACTTCGAGCCGCCGGTATCTACTAAGTCGACAAGATAGAGAGAAAATGGCAGTAAACAACCACCAAAAATCCTTGTCAGAGGCATGGTGTTGACATTCCCTGCACCCTTTGCCGGGTTGTAGTTGGTACTGTTGAAGGCTGTCCATAAGAACCTGGGTGTTGTGGATTGCTTGGACTGCAGGGCCCCGCCCACCTCCGGACTGGACTTCGAAACCATTCCTAGATGTTGTGGGACCGTCGCGAGAATCTCGCGCTGCAACTGTTGGATCGACGTCTCCGCGCCATGGAACTGCTTTCTCAGCTTGTCCGTATTGTGGTGGGTTGTGGCCAGGAGATGTCTCGTCAGCTCAAAGACGAGTCGGTTTGCTAGCATGCGATAGCCTCGCATGTCGTTCCATACCGTGGCAGCGAAGTAGTTGTCATAGATGTGGTAGCAGCCATCGATGATAACCTCTCGTTCTCCACTTGTTTGCATCGCTTTGTATGTCCATCCAGGCTTCATGTATTTTTTGGTGTCCGCAAAAGCTCGGTCGAATTCCAGGGCTCTCTCGAGCACAGTATGGGGATCCACCACGGGAGTAGATATTGTTTGCACGTAAAAGTGGGTAAATTTGACTTTGGTTTGGAATACATGCCACGATATGTCTCGTTCGACATGAAGGGTGGCGCACTCGGTGAGCTCAGCAATCTCTTGTGGGAGGCGTACACGATATTGGACGCAGTAGTTAGTCAAACAGGATGTCAACTGCGCAAATAGTCTTATCTCGGATGGCGTTTGAAGTTGTTTTATGCCCCGATACCTGAGCAAAGACAAACCCCCAAGGATGTGGGCCTCTTTGGCAGCGATGTCACAGGGCAGTCGTAGATTCATTTCCTCGAAGTAGCTCAACAGCAGTACAGCAAGTAGAGTCTTGTCGTCCTTGGCAGATCTAGGGTCCTGGAGCAGGACATTCACCATCCTTATAGACGAGCCGTACATTTGCTGTGTGGTCATTTCGTAGTCGACATGGTTATGAGTACTCGAGAGTCCAATACCTCCCACTGATCGCATACAAGCTGTCAATACTCCATCAGGTGTGACCCTCGAGGTATTTGACCGCGCTGGGACGTACTGGTGTGAGTCTGGAGTATGGATGGTGTAATGCAGATGGAAAAAGTCATTTGACATTTCAAGGATCAATCTGGAGGAGTCATATGGCGAGCCTGAAGGCATTCCTCGGGCTCCGAAGTCGTAGTATCGGAGTGACCTTGGATGTTGGGCCACCGACTGGGATTGCCCAGATGCGAATGGAATCGAGCTCAACTCGGTTGATGAAACGCGACTCACATCGTGGTTGGTTGATGAGAACGATCCGTTCGTTTCCTTTTTTTTAATGTGGGCTTCAACCCTTCTGATCGTGTGCTCTCTTTCATCGCGGAAAAGGAGGTCGGTCTCGTTCCGGTATCTGGGGCACCGAAATGAAGCCAGAGAACAGTTCAAACACCCATCAGGAGCCCGATCGCACTACAAATTGATATTCTTTTGATCAAAATCTGGTTAGGCTACTGTAGAGAGGGAGTGGCACTTACCCGGATCTTCCTTTTCCGGCAATTTTCACAACCTCTGGATGGCTTGCCTCGGTACACCATATCACTAACAATCCATCAAAGATATGGCGAAGATGCGGCGCATTTGATCAGGTACATGTAGACATGAAGATAGACGGAGACGTGCAACCGGACATGAGTGTTCGGAACCATGGCGGATTGGGCCTCGTCGCGCTTGGAGCGGATCGGGCTAGTTCTGGTCTAACTCGATGCGGTAAGCTGTGCGAGGTAGCCAATCATGAATGGAATGTACGGAGTACCCCACAGTGGATTGAGCCTTGGTGGCCAAATATCAAACTCCATCGTGCCGAAGCTGATCATCACACCAACGTCAATCTTTTGCTTCATCTTCACCCTTTTAACCCAGCAGCCAAAGTGCTTACTTGTATCCATGTAGTTTACTGCAGCCTGTCGCAGCTTAGAGGTGAACTCTTCCAGCTCCTCAGGCAAGAATTAATTCCCCCGTCTGAAAGATATTGAAATTCCGCCATCGGACATATACTACCATGCTTTGTACCTGTATACAAAAACAAACGACCCGAGCCATAGACACGAAGAGTCTTTGTTGTTGGACCAGATCGAGCCGGTGACCAATTTAACTGCCGGGACTATCACCTCAACCTTGGGTCATTAACCACGGGTGGAGGAGTGGTTGCTGCCAAAAACACCATCGAGCCAGCTAAGGATCGCCCAATTTGCTTCTTCGTATGCTCCAGCCGAGCAGTGTAGACTTGCTGCTCCTGTAAAGTTGTGTATCGTCGCCTTGGCGCCGATCGCTTTAGCCGCTTTCACCGCCTGTCCTGGGAATGTGGTATCATTAACCGGATTGGAAACCCAGACTGGAACTTGGATCAGTTGGGCGATATTGGCCAAGGTCATGTTTTTCGACTTTTCGATCCACTCGGACGGCGAGTGCGTGTTGAAAGACCAGAGTCCTTGAGCGATGCCCCATCGGCTTGCAGTCGACGCAGAGTCATTGAAGAGAATCGCATCTTCCACCACCTTGTCGAAAGCTGTCGTGTTGCCAGCAGCCAAGAGTTCGAGGAGGCTAGAGGGGAACCCTTGGGTGAAACCTTCGTACACACTGAACACACCCTCATTGAGGATCAGCGCCCTGACTCGAGGTTCGAACGCTGCAGCCCGAGCTGCGAGGTATCCTCCCATGGAGATTCCCTGCAGGACAAGCCGTGACATGTCTACATCAGACCTGTTCGCAAGGTAGTCAACGGCCGGGGTGACCACCTTTTCCCAATCGTAGATAAAGCCCAAGTTCTGTTGCCTACGAACTGTTGGTTGACCTGGGCCTTCATATGTCAGGACATTCCAACCTTTCTCCAAGAAGGCAAATCCGTTTGCATGCAGCGAGTGCTCCTGCGCCTGATCGTATCCATTGCCAATGAGGACGGTCGGGCGTTTTATGGAATAGTTGTCGGGCTTGTAGAATATACCAATCGTCTCAAAACCGTCAGCCGGGATGACAACCCTCTCGCCCGGAACTGGCAAAGAGGCGATGGCTTTGTCGAAGAGCGTTGTTTGCCTTTCCCAGTAACAGTTGATGAGAGGGTCACTCCAGTTGTCATGGAGGTAGAAGTCCGCTTCGCGATAATATCCTGAAGCAAAGAAGTAGCTGTCCTGTGCGACAGACGGATCATTGGTTGCCTCGGCACGCTTTTCACTTTGCTGTGCCAGTTGGTAGAACGTTGTATTGTAGCTGGACGTATTCTTGGGTTTGATCGCCTGCGCAGCCGAGAACAAATCGGCCACTGAGGCTCCCTGGTAGCGTACTGTACCGAACTGTACGAGAAGCTCATAGTTGAAGCTATCATCACGAATGAAAGTATAAGGCGGTTCTGTGAGGACTGAATTTGCTTTCTGAGGGCTGCTCAGGCCCAAGAAAAAGAGAACGAGTGCACTTGCGCACTTCATATGGGGCCACATCATGCGAAACGATTGGTAGAGAATATCAGCGGACTTTTAGAGAGCAGATTGAGACAACCTGAAAGACAGTTATACAAGCTATATACCGTTTACTGACCTATTGATCGACAGTTTTGTTGCAAGGCGAAGCTGCGTACACCTTGGTCCTGGATGTCGGTACACAAATGACGCAGCCTGCGAAAGCCTTCGATCAATTTCTATTGCATCAAGACTATGTCAACGAATCATGCGCCGATCTCAAGCCACTGCACGTTGCTAGACCCAGGACGAGATATCCAATTTGCCGAACCTTTAGTGCCTGGTCCGGATGGGCGCGGCTACCTGTACGTTAGTGCGAGGTCACCCTCGACAGCTACGTGAGGCGTTGGCCCGGTGAGTACAAAGGGCAAACCGGTCCAAGCATGCAATCATCTTAAAACTTAAGGTTCAGTGTGAGTAATAGATGCGTTTTCCTATCTGTGCTTCCGAACAAGAACAGCATACTCAGCGAGGTGGCGTTGCAAAGTTGAAGGTTGATCACCGTGAGGCTTAGGTCCTGATCATCACCTGAAGGAGCGAGGAGTTCCAAATCGAAGCCAGAGAGCATAACCTAAGATGAATTATCTTTGGCCATGGCATGATGGAGCGCATTTATCGCTCCCTCACCCATGAACATTTCTGGATGACGGTATCCACAACAATGGGCTCTTCCAACCGCTAGCTGGTCTCTTCCAGCTCGTGTACCTGAGTCTGCTCCACCGGACCACAAACGGCGTGCAGGTGCTGGTTTTCGTTGCCAGACTTGCTGATCGCCTGCTCAGTGCCGCATGGACTTCGGCCAGGTTGCGGGCTGACTCCGATTGGCTTCATCGCAATATTGACCGTACTTGGCGACATACTCGAGAAAGCTTCTGAAATGTGGAGCTCACAGCCTATAATGCTTCTTCCCGTCTGGATCGATCCAACAGTGAGGACCACGATCACATGAATCCCGGACAGCGGAAGATGACGTATACCCTTGGTATTTCCGATCGAGTATAAATCGACAAGTATATAAAGAAAATAAATAAAGGTAAGAAGAGGATGAGGGGAGGGTGAGTCGCGAGCGACGGGGTTTTAGAAGCGGCACGGTCGGGGTGAGCCGTATGCGAGCGCCCCTGCCGTTTTCCGTCCTTTATGTCCGCCAATTAGGCAGGCGTACCGACAGCCGACGTCGGCCCGGGATCCCTATCTGATCAAATCTTGAGGAATGGCAAACTGCTGGCGTCATGATACGATAAGGTCTCCTCCCTGTGCAATCGGAGGTTTGCGAGTTGTGCATCTGAACGACGGCAATGTTCTTCGAGTCCTCGTCGTCCGAGTCAGCCATATCTTCTGAGCCCGCCGCTGAGCAGCAACCACTCCTCCAAGATGGACAAAACAGGAGAACCGTGGGCGATGGGCTTTCCGGTCCAGGGCTACGACCAAAACCCGCTGAGCACATAGCTCTCAAGGTCGTTGCGGTTATGTATTCTTGGTTCACCACGGGGATGCATGTCGCTTCTGTCGGGGTACGTTCAGAATCCCCAGCCTGCTCTGCCATATCGGGGAGAAAGACCATAGAGCTCAATTCGTCGAGGTTCTCGCTGACAATTGATTTTCAGGCCCTTCTGCCGCTGGTTCGTTTTTCTCTAATCATTGTCGATGGGACCGTCCAGGTTTAACGTGGAAGCTCCTGTCAACAGATCGAAACATACTATGACATCAAAGATGCTGCTGCAGCGGTCATATTTCTTGTGGCGGTTTCGGGATACCTCGTCGGCACCTCCCTTGTTCATACTGCTCACGTCAACTTTGGGTGGAGAGGAGTCTCCATTCTAGCAGGAATTTTTCATGTTGCGGGCGGCGTCGTGCTGTGGAGCCAGCCGTCCTATGCAATAATATTGGCTGCTTACCTCCTTGTGGGCGTTGGGACGGGGTTCTGTGACTCGAGCTTCTGCACCTGGGCAGCCAGTGTTCGCGAAGCAGACAAAATCTCAGGACTCATCCACGGTTCATACGCATTAGGATGCGTGACTGGCCCTATCATTGTTGCTGCTCTTGAGAAGGCGGCACTCGGATGGCGATCGTTCTACTTGGTGACGGTAAGATTGAGTACAGCCCTTGTAGGGCATTGCTGACCATGGACGAAGCTGGTCGCATTTGCGGTCGAGGCTGGTGCCATATTGATCGCCTTTCGCCATGAGAATGCTGCTAAGCACTGGGCTAGTACCTGCCCCAAGGAGAGTTCCGACATTGGATTTGCCGGTAGCTGGAAACCGATTTTCATGTGCAGTTTGTACTGCTTCGTCTATGTGGGCATTGAAGGTAGGGTCATCTTCCCACAGGGTCCTGTCCATTCAGACTTATCAAATCACTAACCCCTCCAGCATCCCTGAGTGGCTGGCTCACGAGCTACATGATCCGCAATCGACATATGTCTCCCTCTATCGCTGCTCTCGCAACTTCGCTATTCTGGGTTGGGATGGTCTTGGGCCGATTCTCTCTGGGTCCTCTTGCCAGATTAGCAGGCCTTCGATTGACAGTAATCGTCTTTGTCTGCACGTCTGTCGGCTTACAGGTTCTTTTCCGGTTGCAGGCGAGCCTGGCATTATCCTTGTGTCTCGCAGCCGGAATTGGCTTTGTCGCTGGACCTATTTTCCCTTCTGGAATTCTAACCATGACAAAGAGGCTGCCGAAAAGCATTCACGTACGAGCTGTTGCTCTTACTTGTGCGATTGGGCAGCTTGGAGGTGCTGGTGCGCCGTTTGTCATTGGAGTTGTGGCGCAGACTTCAGGGATTGAACGCTTGTTCGACGTGGTGCTTGGGCTATCTCTTACCCTGCTGCTTGTATGGCTTTGGTTCTCTCGGCCTCTAGCCATCGACTGCGTGGATGAATGATCTGCGTCACGACTGAACTGCCGTCTCTCGCCCTACCACTACTCGTCCTAGTATTGGTCATCTACCGACCAATAACACGGTCCTGCGCCCCGCCCGCATACGAGTAGGAGTTTTCCGTCCATGTTTCTGGCATCTTCCGCGTCTGGGACTTTTGCTGATCAAGACCCAAAAATCAGGTTGATGCCCTGTCGATCACTGCGTCATATCATGTGGCATCAACTTTGGCCTCGCCACAGTCTCTCAGCTTGTCGGAGAAGACATCCGCTCGCCTAAATACCAGGTCTTATTTGCATCGACCTCGTGAAAATTTGTTCTTTGTCTTATAGTCGTCTTATGCAAAGAGAGAGATCAAAATGGCGTTGACAGATTACATCCACCAAGTGCTCGACTACTGCTTGTCCACGGTCAAGTTGGTTCAGAACCGCCAAATAGGCTGGCGTACGGTCAATCGAAAGAATGGACAACCGGGCCGGGAACAGCAGCCAATATTCAAGAAGCTGAAACTGCTGATTTTGTTCAGCCGCTTTGTGGAATGGGTTGACACGACCAAGGCCATGCGACTATGGATACATGAGAAGAGTATCAAAGAAGGTGGGTTTCCCGCTGCAGCGTCCCTCAGACCCGCTATCGATGCTGACTGGTGGCAGGCCAAGAGGAAGGAACAACCACTTCCGCGTCTCGGATCAAGCCGTTCGTGGACTTTTACAACATCAACATGGACGATTTCGAGCCCTCCGACATCTCCCAATACAAGACGTTTGAAGAGTTCTTCGTGCGGAAACACAAGCCTGGTCGAAGGCCGATTTTCGAGCAGGACGACCCGACCAAAGCGGTAGTTGTCGCAGATTGCAGGCTCGTGGTGTACCCGACTGTAAAAGAAACCCAAGAGTTGTGGATCAAAGGGCACAATTTTACGATTGCAAATTTGATCAGAGATTCTGAACTGGCCAAGTTCTGGAGTGATGGCGCTATTGCAAGTTTCCGACTAAGTCCTCAAGACTATCATCGCTATCACTCACCTGTCGCTGGGACGGTCAGTTGGTATAAAAGAATCCCTGGCGAGTACTACCAGGTCGACCCTTTGTGTTTGCAGAGCGATGTGGATATCTTGACTGAGAACGCACGGTGCTGCGTGGTATTCGACACGAAGGGGTTTGGCAAAGTGCTGTACGTGGCAATTGGCGCAACAAATGTCGGAACCGTGGAAATCAATGAGAAGTGCCAGAAGGAAGGGAGTCATGTGGAGAAGGGCGAAGAGGTCGGTCTCTTTCAGTTTGGTGGTTCCAGCATCATTGTCGCCTTTGAGAAGGGTCGCATCCAATTTGACGATGATCTGCTTGAGGTTAGTCGCCAACAGATCATGATGGATGTAGAGGTAGGAATGAGTCTGGGGAAGGCGACAAAGCCAGAGTGAAGAATGGAGTGATCCGGTTGACAGGCGATGCTGGATTGGACGTAGTTTTGGAGTCAGGTCAAGTCAGGTCAGGTATTCCACAATCCTTCTGCTCTGGTACTGTTGGAGCAACTTGTCACCCTACTGTGTTAAGGTGGTCAATGGTCGTGAGATACAAGGCAAAAGGTGAAGGTGCAATGTCAATCAGGTGATGGTCGTAAGATACTGCGTCCCCATGATGCCCCCCATCACCCCCTGTCGGCTTACGTCACGGCGCCCGGATGGCGATATCCGGCTTCTGATATACTTAAGGATACCAGGATACCAGGATAACAGGCACCTACCAGGAATACCTCCAGACTACTTTCTGACGCCCTTTCAGACACAAGCCAGACACAATATTTTATCTTTCTTCATAGCCTTCTCACGTTAGCCTATCTCGTACTACCCAATCCCCCCATCATGTCTTCGCTTTCACAGTTCATGAAAAAGGCGGCCAAAGCCCTACCACCAATCAACAGCAAGTCATTCCCCGAATACTTTGACTGGCTCGGTCAATACAACGTCGTCTTACTGGGTGACGCCAGCCACGGCACATCGGAATTCTACGAAGCTCGCGCCGAGATCACGAAACGGCTGATCCAAGAGCATGGGTTCAAAATGGTGGCTCTGGAGGCCGACTGGCCGGACGCCGAAGCAATGGACCACTACGTCCGACGATGGCCCAAACAAGCCGGACGAGCCGAAGCCCACGAAGTCCCCTTCAAAAGATTTCCCACCTGGATGTGGAGGAACAGGGAAATGCAGGACCTAGCTCACTGGATGCGTGACTACAATGAGACCCTGCCTGCCGACCAGAAGGCCGGCATCTACGGTCTCGACCTGTACTCGATGGGCACGTCGATGCACGCGGTCATCCGATACCTGCAGAACGTCGACCCGGAGATGGCCAAGCAGGCCCGCGAGCGATATTCGCAGCTCATGCGCTGGGCGGGCCGAGAGCACCAGTACGGCCTCAAGATGAAAATGTCCGGGATGCAATCGTGTGAAAAGGACGTCGTCCACATGCTGCTCGACCTGCTGAAGAAGCGGCTCGAGTACTCGGCCAAGGCCGGCGACGGCGAAGGCTTCCACAGCGCGGAGCAAAACGCCGTCCTGGTCGTCGACGCCGAAGAGTACTACCGGAAGATGTACTACAGCGACGAGATCACCTGGAATCTGCGGGACCTGCACATGTTCCAGACGCTGAAGCGGCTGATCGACTTCCGCCAGTCCAAAGTCGTGGTGTGGGCGCACAACAGCCACCTCGGCGACGCCCGGTACACCGACATGGGAGCCCAACGCGATGAGATCAATCTCGGCCAACTGTGCAGGGAACGACTCGGAGTCAGTGACGTGGCCGTCGTCGGCACCGGCACGCACGACGGCACCGTCGCAGCGGCGCATGAATGGGACGGCGACATGGAAGTCATGAAAGTCAACCCTTCGCGAGAGGACAGCTGGGAACGCGTCGCGCACGACACGGGCCTGGACCGGTTCTTGATCGACATGCGCAAAGACCATTGCGACAACGCCACCAGGAGACACCTCGCCGCACCACGACTGGAGAGGTTCATCGGTGTCATCTACCGACCCATGACGGAGCGTTGGAGCCACTACAGTGTCTCGAAGCTCTCGAAACAGTTCGACGCCTATATGTTCTTCGACAAGACGCATGCTGTGGGCGCGCTGGAGAAGATCCAGCCCAAGACACCGCTGGCGGAAGCAGAGACTTATCCTTTCGGATTGTAATGAAGGATTGTAATGAATCGATGATATGATGGAACTATTCACAGTACCGAAAGTCGTGCTGCGCTGCATTTGATGGGGACAGTCCGGGCCCCCGTGACGCATTCTCCTGACGCGCATTGTATTAGTAGTTGTCGTTTTTATAGTGGCCGTTGCCTGCCGGAATTGATCACCGGATAGGGAGGCCCGGGTAGCAGTTCGCGTTCGCAAAATGGATGATGGCGCTGACGGCGACTAACGACAGACGAGTAGGCACGTGAAGATGAAGAGAGAGGATGGATTGCCTCATTATCAAAAGGAAGGACTGGTTGACAATTGCCAAGTCGTGGTTCTTTTCATCATTAGATTTATCTTGATTTATACTGTAGGCCAGGCCACTCATATTTAGCATACCGAGGTGATTTAACCTCAGGATAATAGTACTTATGTAGTAGGTCCCGAGTTGCTCTCTCAAGCCCAGAACTGCTTGGCCGCAGAGGCAGTGGCCGTCGGTCCATAGTACGGATTCGGCGGCACAGTTCCGGTATAGTTGCCATGCTGCGTCGTGAAATCGCCTATTTGACTGAGACTCTTGATGCGACCGAGGAGGAACTCGAGCTGTCTGTAGGCAGCACCGGGCACATACTGCGGAATCTCGTGCCCGGCCAGATCCACCGTGACCCAGGTCAGACCGCGCTCGGTGTGCGTCTTGCCCAGCAGGCCACCACCGCCGACCAGACCGACAGGCGTTGCCGGGATGGGCTGATTCTCCGTCTCCTCGATGACGAATCCGATGGACGGGTTGTACGGGGTAAAGAAGTCGGCGCTGTTCATGGGATCTTGGGAGAAGCCCTGTTTGCCGTTCCATGTCATGTTGTTCAGCGCCATAAGCGTTCCATTGGTGAGAAGGAGGTAGTCGAGTAGGCCGCTGCCGACGATGACGTTGTTGGTGCGTTCAATGACAGACGGAAGAGCTTCGAAACTAGAAGGGGGTGAGGGGTCACCTTCTTCGAAGAGGGTTGGGTCGCCGCAGATCGTGTAGTCGGTGGGAGGGGCGTGGAGGGCCTTTTGCACGTCGGAGCGATTGAAGTAGTTGTTTGGTCCCTGAAAGGTCAGTATCGAGGACTAGGACGGATTGAAGATATAGGGAGAAGATGGAGAATACGTACATCGCCCAAAGACGGGAAGCCTAATTCATCCCAGAGGAAAGGGCAGTAGTCTGTGAGGTGGTAGATGTTGAAGCACGGATTCACATAGATCGCGGCCGTGACAATGTCGTCCCAGACTTCGCAACCTGTAGGGGTGTAAGCTCATAGTCCCGATATCCTAATGACAGAGCGACGTACCTGGTGCAGTCACGTTTGGCGCAGTGAATTTGCCCTTGGGTGGGAACGTCAACGCTTCTTCCATGAAATCGAAGTAGCCGCACTGATCTGCCCGTTGGTTGATCTGCGTCATGAACGTGTCGTTGAGGGCGAAGACTGGGGCGAAGTAGTTCAGCGCCGTCACGGCCGGCGCTATAGCAAACAGCGTCAGCACGTCGGATTGACCATGGATACTATCTTACCATAAATCAGGACCTCATCGAGTCCGATACTCGGGTCGTTAATCTGGATACCCTTGACATTGTAGTAGTCCGTGTCGTTCTGGTCCAGCATATAGCTTGCGATGTACGGAATATATTGGCCAGCGTAGGACTCGCCAGTAATGTAGACCTTGCTTCCTGTCATGTTGAAAGTCGTCATGAAGTTCTTCCAGAAGCCCGCAAATTGTTTGGCGACATCTGCCTCATTCTTGATCTTGGCCGGGGCACCTTTTGCCGCCGGTGAGAGACCAGTCCCGATCGGCTGATCAATGTAGATCATATTGGTGAGGTTGGTCCACGAGAACGGGTTGGGTTGAGGAGCGTAAGTGCCGCTCTGCCAGAGAAAGGGGCCATGCTCTTGAAGCAATCCATCCAGAGAGCTACAGCCCGGTCCTCCGTTTAACCAAATGGTGATCTCGTCAGACGCCGCGGGGTTATCAGACGGGAAGAACCAGAAGAACAGCTGATTCTCGTTGGAAGCATTGTTGTTGATTGACAACGTGCCGGCATATGACTCGCCAATGTCGAAGTTCACGAGAGGAATTCCAGTGCCATTGACGGCGAATTCTAGATGGATTTTAGTTCGCTGCTTTTCCGGAAAAAGGTTGTGAACTTACTCTTCGTTTTCGGAGTCAGATAGCTGGATGTTTCACGCTTTGTCAAAGGCAGCGTCTCTGGTGTGCTGCGGGCCACTGCCTTCTTAGGCGCGCGCTTGTGGGGGTTTGACACAGCAAAAGCGCCGGCTGCAAAGCATGCTGCCAGGAGTGTTTCGACGCGCATTTTGTCAACGAGTCAGCCAAAGTGAGCAGGAAAGAAGAAGCACGCAAGCGACGGGCAGCCTTTAAATGTCGACCGGTCAACGATTCTGAAGCTATCATTTTCCCCGACTTGCTACCTGCTCGAGTGACGTACATAGCGCATTCAGATAGGAAGGTTGCATTGCGAGCCAGGATCTTGATTGTGCACAAGAGGCAGGCCATCAATAGGCGAGACTCGTAGGAATTGCTTGATGTTGCTTATTCGCCCCAGGACGGCGTGGAGCAAGTGGTCAATCCTTACCTGTTGGAGCAGGTAGCGGTAAGCTTCAGAGCTAGTGACCAGGATGTAACGATAGCTATGCTCGTGATAACTCATCGAAGGTTGTGCTTGTGTGTCATCGAGCAGCTACCCGGGAGCTTTGTTCATTGCGATACCTGCAGAGGGCACATATGTCGTTGAAGCTTCAAGTTTTTGTGGCACAAAGACGGGGAGGACGCCACAAAGTGAACACGAGAATAATGCAGGAGAAGGCATGAAGGAGGAGGAGATCTTCGCTGCAGGCGAAACTAAGCAACGGACGGAGCCTCGGCACATGCACCTCCCGTGCCGACTTCTTGAGCTTCTTCTCGCCTTATCAAGCGCCACTAAAAGCTTACATTTCCCCGCATCGGTGAGGGGAAGCCCGGATACACGTGACCCAACCAGCGAGCCTGGTACCGAAATAGCCGCCATCATCCGCCCACTGATTCGTCGTCTTCCACGCGGTATTTTTGTATTCCCCGAGCAGCTTCATCGCGTACTGTCGTGATGGCACCACTGCCAGGCTCCACGTAACTATCGTGAGAGGTACGTCCGTGAGGTAAGACTTGTGCCTTAAGGCTTTGCTGAAAATGACATCGGAGAGGGTCAGCTTAGCCTGAAGCCTCACGCCCAAAAGCAGCTGTCCAAGCCGATGACTCTACGGTCACTCTTTCTTGGGTTTGTGCCACAGCTACTAGTCTTGAGAAGATGTGACAGTCAACCGCTCACGACCAGCCACCAGGCCCGGAACAGACACCCGAGAATCACGAGGAGGGGGTACCCGAATCACATGGAGCGCAGCCTCGCAGTGTCGTTTGATCACTAGTTTACCGCGACATGACTTTGAGTCCCATCGATCTGAACACGACTGCCGAAGAGTAGCCTCGACAAGACTCTCCGCTAGGCTGAACGACCTCTGCAGACCGAATTAACAGCGTCATTGAAAGGGCGACATGAGGATGACTGTTCCCGAAAATCTATGATCGTGTCTCTTGGTCGAAGACATGCGTTTAAGCATCCAGCCATGGATATTGCACACCGGCTATATTACTATCCTCCGCAGCGGCAGACTATGATTTGCGCTATCATACATCCGAAAACGGGCTCCTCCACAGTTCTGTGCCACTTATCCGGCACTCGACAGCGACCTCATCTCATTCCGATACATTCCTGATCTATCTGCCTGCGCCGTCCAGGCCAACCATTGTTTTTGATCTGCAAAGTTTGTTGTTCTCTCACAGTCCTTGGCCTCCTGCTCTGAAAGGTAAACCACCTCCAGCTCCGTGGCGTCTCTTTGGGCCATGGCGGCAGTCTGGATATCTGCGTCGCGGCGTATATGGATGGCCCGCCAGACGGTGTCCTCAATACTCTCAGCCCACGTGGTATACCCATGACCGCGCATGAAGACAACCTTTTGCTCCGGAAGATCGGTCGGCGTGTCGCTCGGCTCCATCTCCTCGTCGGGAGACTTGCAAAATCTCGCCGCCAATTCATGGCCGATGTATGCGGTATTGATCAACAGGTTCTTCGGATGCGAGTCTGGCAGATTGTCGTAACATCTGGCAATGTCGAAGATGGGTGGCGAAGTACCTATGAATCCAGCCATTAGATAGCTCGGTTGCAGCATGCTGCCCCAACTATTGCATAGACCGTACACGATCGCACTCAGACAGTGAGCGTGGATAATGCTCTGTACACCAGGGTACATGTGATACATGGAGCTGTGCGCGTAGAGTTCCGTTGTTGAGGATAGTTCCTGATTTATTTCGCATCCTGGATAGGGACTTGCGACTGGCGAGCAGTCGGCGACGTGCCATTGACTTAGATCACTCTTCGAGGAGACAAGGATCGCTGGCGTGTTGCTGGTGAAGAATGTCGTGGGATCCTGAGGATTGCGCACTGATATCTGACCATGTTCATCGAACACTTCATGTTGGTGAAGGATATGAAATGCTGTGATGAGGTCTGATAGGACATGGTCCAGGCTGTGGTCCACCTTGTCGGGTGCCATGGCTACCGACTCTTTCTCTACTCGACACGGGACTGGAGTTGTTGGTCGAGGTTCAGCTTGATGGCAAGTGCGCTTTTCATTGCTAACAGGTTGAAGTCGATAAGGTCGTTTTTCTCAAAGACCAAGGACAGAGCAACCTTGTAGCTGAGAATCCTGTTAAGCGCATAACTACGTCATTTTTCCAATGGATCTGATGAGAAGGCAGGTCGCACAGCAAGGTTCGCGTAGTAGTGGCTGAGTGTGTATGGCCCCGGAAGAGCATATCCTGTCGTCCTGTCGTGCCGGGGTCTAACTCCCTGGGCTGTCATTGGTTCCTGGAGACTGCAGTTTCTGGTGATTGGCTGAAACGGTGGTCAGGTTCGCTGTGGGCGACGAACCACGCCAGTTCTGACATGCACAGGACCGGGATCATTTTCCAAGCCGTCCAACGAACTATCGCTCAAAGATCTCCACGGAGTAGAAGTCCGTTATGGTAGGATGAAGGGGCTCTGATCTACCGGATCGCGTGAAAATATCAACAAAAATCCTTCCAGAGTCACTGGGAGAATATATTCATAAATGGTTTCACAGGGACGATTGAGGTCCGGATCCTTCTCCCATTGCGATAGCATCGCCTGTCAAGATACCGTAACGTGTGGTAGAGGAACGGACAACGGCCATCGAACCGATCTTCTTGCAGACGAGCAGAACACATTACCACGTGACATACACAAATATTCCGCACACCTAATTGGACAGCTAAAGGGGAAAGTATGGCGAGGTCTCTTGGCGAGCATCACGTGATCGGTTTTGAATTTCGCGTCTTTGTTTGTTGATCTTTTGTTTTTGTCCTCGGCGGATCCCAAAACAACAACGGCTCGTCTGGAACATTAAAGACTAGTGACGGACTGGCAGACCAGGCGCCCATGATGACGCTGTGGCTAAAGCTTGAACTACCGAATTTCCAACCTTTGTCCCTTGACCCCCAGATGAGAACCGACATACCATAGCAAGGGCACAAGGCCGCGCCGTTCAAGCCAAGCCCCTGCTCTGCTAAGGCATTTCGTTGTGATACTCCGTAACAGTCAGGGATTTGCCAACAGCGGTGCCTGTCGCACCCAACTCTTCTTTTCTATCTCTTCCAGCACCCATCTGACCAAGCTGCCTCTGCTAAGCTCCGTGCTTCCCGCGAAAGCTTGGTCTAAATTACCTGCAATCACCGTGGCATGAGGATCCCCGTCTGTCAGATGCGGCACGCGGAACACGGTCCAGTCGAGCCTGGTGCGCGCGTGGTCCTGGTCCTGGTCTCCGTCCCCAGATCCAGTTCCAGTTCCGGCTTTGACCACGGCCTCGGCAATGCCCTTCATTTCTGCATTGCCTTGCGGGGCGAGCAGTCTCGGCAGCCAGGTATAGAACCACCATTTCCACGGCATATTCTTGCTCTCCGAGGCATGGCAGAAAGCCGTTGGTGTGCTGAGGACCAATATGCGGGAGATGTTGTACGTCTTCACTGCGGGTAAGACGGCGCTCTGCAAAGCGTCTGCGATGGGGTGAGACTGGTCGCGTGTGAAGACGGCCTTGAACGAAAGGTAGGCACCAAGGAACGAAACGACCGTGGTTACGGGCGGGAAGGCCGGATCCGTCGATGATCCTGAAAGTGCCTCTCGCAGGGCCCGGACGTCGTCGAGCTGCCCTTGCACAATTCTCATGGCAGGATTGGGATTGTTCGTCGCCGATGCCGGCAACTTGGCTTTCGAGCCTGGGCGAACATACAGCGTAAGTTTGGGCATCTGGGTTTTCTCGAGGGCGGCGTCAATGAAGGCCAACCCAGAAGCACCGGTGGCTCCCAGAAGAAGGATGTGCTGGTTTTCCATTGTTACCAAGTACCTTTTTTCTATGAGCCCTGTCTAGACAAGGCCAGGCTGAAGGCGTATAAATCGATGACTCGACGGGTCGCCACGGGTGTAAGGACACCATCGAGGGACAGGTATTAGGGCACATATATATAAGTGTCACCATTCAGGCACTCTACCCTACCTAGGTGTAATTGACCTGTGCTTGTCTTGCCTAAAAGGCTTGGTGTATGCGATATCCGAGGAATCATTTCTCAGCCTGGTCGAATTCGTCCGTGTCGGCGTTGTTGCGCTCCGATGCAGGGTGGGCGGTACGAGGTCAGCCTCACTAACTTAGCCCCAGCGTGCCCCAGAAAAGTCCTTTATAAGTACTTCTGGAAGTGCACACCTAGACGCATCCTCCTGATCCCTCGACGACTGCGGTACTCCAGTATTCGGCTCACGAGACATAGCTTGGGATACGGAGTATTAGTGATAGGCTAGCCACCTGCAGTCAACCGTTGAAAAAAGTCTGGAAACGAGGGCGGGGCGCTGGCATTATCTTCCGTACACACACAGCCAAAACCTGAATGCCATCTACTGTATGTCACACAAGCTCTATAATAGTACCTCCTGGGACGGGCACCCGCATGACATGTTGTCCCTGGCGCCTAGTGCATCTAAGCTACTAGCAGTGGTCTTCGACGGGCGAGCGCAGAAATACTAGCCTAGTAAGTACCGCCAGCAAACAGCGAGCAGGAGATGGGACTGAACGACGGCGGTCAACTCCATCCACCGGTCATGGTTCATGCCTCGACCTGACGGAACACATTTTGCAACCTTGCCATCGCCCCCCCCCAAGCCTTGCGCTAGCAACCGCCCGGAACACCACACGGCTGGAATAAAAACCGTCACGCACTGGCAGTATGGCATGAACGCAACACCTGAATCTTGAAAATATCCAGCAGCCCATAGTAAGGGGCCAAAGCCCAGCGAACCGTCAAGAAATCGTGGCGACTCACGGAGAGATCATGCAACATACGTTGAAGAGCATCCGTCCATTTCTCACCATGAACTGACGGGTTGACCAAGCAGTATTACTTAACCTGATACTAGTATTAATACTCGCCAGCAAAGCAAAACGTGCATGTGCGGTAAGGGGCATGAACAGCACATGGTACGGAGTAATCCAACGTGTCGATGCTCGTAGGCTCCGTGGAACGACACGATTGAGCGATCGGGATCTTGCATACTATGTACTCGTATTTAGTCGTCCTGAACCAACCGGGAAGTCGAGTCTGAGCTTGTTCTCGACTCGGGTTGTGCGAATACTAGTAATGCAATCCATCATTCTAGGACGAGCACCATTTTTCTTCTTCTGAAACTTGAGCAGGAACGAGGTTGACTTGAGGGACGACATTCAACGGCAGGGTCATTTTTGAACTCAGCTATCGTCCATCGACAACAGCCAGTGCACCATACGGAGTACTCACCTCGCCATGTAACGAGAAACATTACGACAATAACCGCAAGAAACAGAAAAGAACCAAGACGATTATTTTTCAAGGTATAGTATTCAAAACCCCTGGGACGCGCTCCTGTTGGGAAGACAAGAACGTGCCCCAACACATCTGCAACTATGACAAACGAAATGGTCAAGAAGGTGGCCAAATGGCAAATTGCACAATAGCACTATGTCGATGTCTTGGTGTCAGTGCTGTAGATCCCCCTAGATGACAATCATTGGTCGTTAAAGTGATGCAAACAACTTCTTTGCCTTGATGCATAGTCGTAGTATTGGACCCAATATGCAGCGGATTCGCCATCCACCAACTTTATGACCAAGTCACGGCGAGCGTGGCGCTGGAGCCCATACCACCACAGCCACCGGAGGGCGCACCCGCGTATGTGCCAAAGTTGGCACCGGGCTGCGATCCGTTGGCGCAGTTCTGGAGCTCATATCCGGTCGTGCAGACGTCGCTGGAGGGGCAGACGAACACGCAAGTATCCATGTCCGTGGTGCAACTTGGCCCAACGACGCTGAGGCTGTGTCCGTTCATGTTGACTTCACGGCTGACATCGACGACACCGTAGTCGCCAAAGGTGAACTCCATCCATGTGTTCGAGGCTTGGCCATTGACGAGCTTCGTGTCGCCGTAAATAGCCGTGCAAGCGCCGGATGCGCCGTCGGCGAAGGACACGGTGAGCGAAGAGCCAGCGGCGATCGATGCGGTGATGGTAGGCTGGACGGCATTGATCCAAGAGCCTGCAACGCCCCAGCAGACGAGCACGATGTCTTCGCCGGCATTGTTTTGCATGTTGGCCTTGTAAGGACCGTCCTCAGCCAACCAGGCTTGTCCGTTGGAGACGGCAGAGTTGACACCCAAGCTTGCAATACCGAGGGCGGAGAGCTTGCTGGCGTCACTATCGGTCAAGGCTGTGGCACGTTTCCTATTTTTGGTCATGTCAGTTTGCCTTGTGTTACCATGCATACATCGGGGCGCTTGGCTTACTGCTCGACATGGTTGTGCTTGCGTGCGTGGCTGTGGAAGGCCGAGTGCTGGTGGCTGATGGATGCAGCATATGCTTGGCTAGCTGCAAGGGTGGCCAGCACCAAGGTGTTGATTGCGAAATGCATCTTGTCTGTCTTTGTTTTTCTATGTGTTGAGTTTGACTCGTGTGTGGTTTGAGAAGTTCGACTTCTGAGAA
This sequence comes from Exophiala xenobiotica, assembly GCF_000835505.1. NCBI lineage: Eukaryota > Fungi > Ascomycota > Eurotiomycetes > Chaetothyriales > Herpotrichiellaceae > Exophiala > Exophiala xenobiotica. The sequence goes on from NW_013562490.1 coordinate 2,718,402, forward strand.
GGAGTGGCTGGACTGATGCGAGGTATGGACGATCCCAGATCGAGTCTCTGTAATGACTGTGCGAGGGAAGAGAGCGACGAAAGCGAGCGTGCTTTTCGCGTAAAGGAGTGGACGCGAGCGTAGACTGGTACGGCTGGGGAGAGAAAGAACGGACGACGTCGAAGAGAGACGTCTGAGCAATATAGTCTGGACAGCACACTTGGCGGGAAGGGAAGAGAGAGAGACAGGAACAGACAAAAACGCAACAACACAAAGAGGTCCAGGGAGAAGCGGACCCAACACACAAAGCATTTCGGAGCAACAGGACCAATTGGCATGCTGTGCCGGGGATGACCCCCGAAAACTAGCCATTGGCGTGGCGTTCGACGGCCCCAGAGCTCCCCTGTCAGTGCCCAGGTGAATGGGCCTTGTTAGGCTTTGGGTCCGCTGGCACCGCTGGAGTGAAACGCTCTAGCTTCTGCCAATTTCCAGGCGCTTGGCGAATGGTGTTGGTCGTTTCTCTCGCGTACCTGGCGCCAACTGGAGCTTAACCGTCGCCTACGTCAAGCGGCGTTGTAGATCGGACTCGACCATTTGGCGCTCATTTCGGCATCTGGCACCCTCTGGCCCTTTGACAGAAAAGAAGGGGCTGGGGCCCAAAAGGGAATACTTCGCTTCGATTGCTGTCTTGTCAACTCCTGGAATGTGGCAGAGCGCGCGTTGACACAAGGCTGTTCGAGGCGCGTGGTGCTCAGATGCGCTGCCTGATCCAGATGCTGTGCCCCTGGGCCTGTGCGGCGAGCATCTTGGTGGGCTAGGCAAAACTCCGAGAATGCTAAGACAAAGACCCAGTCCACCAAGGATAACCTTGCCATACGTGAACCAGACGTTGCACTGGCAGTCATACGGGATGCATGACTACATTGTATGCAGCTTGCTGCCATAGGCAGCGACAATAGCCAACAGCATGGAGAATTCCTGGTGGGTATTCCCACCAATAGTATGTAGTCGATCTAGATTTTCACCAACCACCTCAGTTTAGCTGCAAAAGTTTGCCAATGCAGCGGCATTAAGATGGGATGACCCTAGCATACTCCGTAGAACCTTGTAGGACATGTTCTGAGGATTTCGCAGACTGTATCGGAGTATGAGAGCATGCCATGTGGGTTTTGCATTCTATGAACCGCATCCAAAGAGGGTCTATCGCAAAAGCGTCGAGGTGCAGCGCAAGGGTAACGGGGTGCCGGTAAACCTCCACAACCTACAGGTTGGCTTATCGGTCGACTGCTTCAGCGTTCACCAATCGACCGTGATACTCCGAGTAAAGACACACCACACGGAGGGCGTTATCGCTGACATCTTTTTACCAGCCGGCATAAACTTGGAACAAAAACGTCAGAGGTATAGACCACCGAACCGTGAGGCTTACGAGTTTGCTGCGCCGCAGAACAGATGTCTTTTCTGTCGCAAATCGCTCCAAAAGGAATCGTGTGTCGTGCACTGCGGATTGGTGGATTCGACTTCCAAGACTCAGGTGGATGTATCCGAGCATTTTTGCATTCAAGCTCCATCTAGCGGCCAGAGACCACTTAGATCTGTGCAAGCGAGAGGAACAGGGAAAGAGAGTTTTCGTCCATGTGCAAGAATATGAGTGGACGGGTTGTGCCTTGAGAGACTCGCGTGCTGTCTTTTTCTCCGGAAGGCGTTCGCCTCAGTGCCAAGGCTCGGCCCAGAGTGACCTGTGCATGGTTGTGCCAGGTACGAAAATCCTCTTATTGGGTGTGCCTTATGTAGTGGAGGCAGATGATATGCGTATTCCTTATCATGGCGTCGGCAACCTTGATAAAAAGCATGCATAGCTCGATAGTCCCATCGGGAAGGGTTCGGTTTTCACTTCGGCGGCGTTGACAGTCGACCAGTGATATCCTGAGCGCAAACAGAAATTCATGATTGTCTCCATCACCACCATCTTCCGAAGTTTGCGCTTCCAGCTTTAGTGGCCGTTGGCTCATTCGGTCGCCATCTGCGAGTTGACAGTCCCGACCAGTGAGCCAGTCAGCAAGCATAACCACTCCCTTATAAACGTTCAAGACTGAATTCCGGTGCTAGCGTCTTGGAAAGTTGATAGGTTACCGGCAAAGACTTTTGACAAGGACATCCGCGTAATGGTCCCCGAGACGGTAGTCTCTGCAGGGAAAAGCTTCCAATCCGGAGTCTTGCATATGCACTTCGACGCCGCAGGTCTCGGGTCCCTTGCATGATGACAACTGCACTCACTGCCTTCTCTGCAAGATGTAGTCGGTGGCTTGGATCCAGCCCATTCATACGCTGGCTTGTGTTTTCGCCTTTTACGAGAACCGTCCAAACATCCTTGGTTGGGCAGCAGCATCAATGTGGGGAGGACAACACACTCTGTTACTCTGCCTCTGTTCTCAAGGATACGCTTCATCAGGCGAAAAGGCAGTTGAAGAAATTTTTCATCCTCCAGGATTGAGATCCGACCAGGGATACAACGCACGTACTGGATAGCCAGACAGACTCGGAACCGGATGAAGCCAAGGAAGAAGGATTGGGGGATTCTGCCATGATGTGGATTGTCCGAGGGAAAGCCTTTTGCCATTCAGAGTGCTCGTGGACGGTTGTGTTTTCCTTTCCCTTCGAGTGAAGTGATACGAGAGCGAGCGGAGTTCTCTAGCTCGAGCTCTTCATGATGAATCGATCCCTAGACCAAGGGGAGGCAACCGTCAAGACTTTCTGCGGATCAATGCCGCAATGCTGAGCAGCTGGGAGCGGTCAGGAAATACAGTCTTGGGATCTGCGCGTGGCACACTGATGACCACAGCGCAGTCTCGCCATTCTGAGCCTGGAAAGCAATGGACTAGACAGGAACAGCTCGTTCACCTTGTTGTATGCTTTGAATGCCCTGCCACGCCTGAGCAAGAGCAACCCACGCAACATCGTTTCTCCGTTCCGCCAATATTAGCAGCGAAAAAAGGAAGCTTTGCCTGTGTGGTTACTCAGCCACCGAACTCCAGAAATCTGTAGTAAACTCCCTAATGCACCTCCAATCTCAGATCGGAACCTTCTGTTTGTTCTGTGGAGTCTCCTGTTTGGAACAGCTCGACGCTTACGAAATTACGCTTGCGTGGCGAAAAGATCACGGGCCAGCATTTCGCCCTGTTCACGACCTCATTTCGTTTCGTTTTGGATGGATTCCGCATTGAACACGAATCGCCCCAAATATTAGACTTGCAATTTGACCCAGGACGAGACGAGGACAATCGCGTCCTGCACCAAGTCACTTTCTGCGTAGGGAATTTCGGTGTGAAAGTGTGAACTGCGTAGCCTTGGGTGATCGTTGCTCAAATACCACTTGTCGAAGAAACCGAGAAAGGCACCATCACACGTAGTAGATGTTCACATTTCAGATCATATCCTGGGGTCTCAAATATCATACATATACGCTCACCTAGCTCTGAGGTTCCTGTAGATCTGACAAGACCGAATTCAGTATAGGTGTGCATGTCGTGAGACATTCTTCGACCGTCGAGTCAGTGGGTTCCCATGATTCAGTGCCGCGTAGGACTGCCTCCGATCAGTGCCTTTCCTCTCTCACAGCAGTAGGTGTCTGCGTGGTGTGCACCATTGACAAATGACAGTGACGCGTCGTTCACTGAAATCGACCCCTGTCTCCACATATATAAAGCAAAAATCCGTCCTATACCACGGGAAGTGGTTGTGTCCTTTGGGATCTTCGCACACGCGAAGGAAAATGCCGCCCTCCCCACTCCCAGGCCCCATTTCGCGGAGATTCCAGGCCACCATAGACAAGTAATTCATTCAAGGCGGAGATCGAGACTTGCTAGTCCTATCGCTCGGAGTACCTAGAGACCCCGAATTGGAGCTAAAGTCAATAGCACCACCAATAAGCTGAGCCAACCTCTGCAGCCTGGGCCGCTGAATAGGTTCATAGTAGAAAAATCGCTCGTGAAATCGTTTCAAGACGTCCGCCGTCTCGACATCCGGGTTGAACTCCCGGTATCGTCGAATATTCTCAGGCATACCAACTTCGAACAGCTGGTCCAGATACCACTTCTCCTCGTCACTATCGACGACGGCGCTCATGGCACCAAGGGCGAGGATCCACATTTTGACCTCCAACAGACCTCTCCATTGTTGGGTCGGCAAGTCGGCAGCTTTAAGGGTGCGGAGCAACCGGGGTGCATTCAGGCCTGCGATTCTCATCACACCCAAGGGTACCACCATGGCGGTCAAGATCCATATGAACAACGCAGTCCGTATCGCTTCATGAACCGCGTCAGAATACCGAGTAGCCAGGAGTCGGTACCTGACTGCTGAATTGCGCCAAAGAAGCCATCTCGCAGCATACTTTGTCGCCTCTGGCGATGAGCCTGTGCGAGCATGAAGCAAGACCCAAGCGCACTCTACAGTCTCAAGAATGCTCTCAACCAGCCCATCTGGCAGATAGCCGTCGGTCAATACATCTTGCAAAGCCGGCGCAATGGTGCTGAGATCTCGTGGGGCGACGAGCAACATCTCAGGTGGAGTCACCGTAAAGTAGCCGCCAGGATCATACTCGCAAGGCAATTCACATGGTTCCATGACACATGCGGACACATTTCCATCGCCAATAATAAATGATTCTCGGATGGACTGATCCGGTACCTGAGCCAGCCCACCCCACGAGTCGAACAAAGACTTTGCAGCGCGCATGTGTATTCTGGCCGCTTCCCAGTTTTGGCGGTACGCTTCTCCCGCGTAGAGATGGAAGATAATCAGAAGGAGCTGATGCTTGGAAGCGGAACTAAGCGAACTGAATCGTCGTCTGACCGCCATCAGAGCGTTCCCCATAAACCTGTCGGTTTGTTGACCGGGAATCATATCGACATTTTCTATCCTGGCTGCCATACAAGCCAATATTGCATTCATCTCGACCTCATTCTGCATCGCTCGTCGTATAATGGCCGTTGAGGAGCTCTGATAGGTATACTGCCCCTTAAGGGTCCAGCTCTCCGCATGCCAGACGCTGGGGTGGAACTTGTCGCAGAAATAGCGACATAATTCTGCAATGTGAGGGTCCATCTTGACCACGGAAAGGCCAAAGGGATCAATGGAATCGGAGGTCAGCTGGCTAATATCTCTTGGAGAGTTCAGAGGGCTATCAGGGTTCAGCAGTAGTTTCGCTCTCTCGTTGATTTTTGATGCTTTCACAGCTCCAGGAGACAGACTCCGAGAGCGTCTGTTGAAATGCACCTTCGGACGTGCTTTGCTGGAGGCTGTAAGACGAGCAGTTTTGGATTTCGGGCTGGGTCGAGCAGGGAGCGGTTTCGGGGCTGTCACCCCGCTTTCAGCAGACTCATCTTCAGCGTTTGAAGGTGATACTGAAGAGGTCGGTTTCGTGGTGCTTGGGCCGGGCTGAAGATCGTCGCTGGTATCGGCAGTCTTGCTTGATTTAGCGTTACGCCTGCCTTGAATTCCCGAGCGGCCTTTACTGAGACCGGAACGTTTGTGTCGGCGACCACGTTGGACGTGAGAGTTGATGGAGGATTGTTCGGATGCATTACTGCGCGTCAAGGACGCACTGTCGGCATCCTTGTTGACGAATAAGAATTGCGGCGCCATGATCACGCGTCACGATGAAGTCTCCGGAAGGCTTCATTATCAACGTTGTTCGTCTCCATCACCAGTCCAATGCCGAAAGTTGAGCCAGGCGCATAAGGGATGTGGAAATGACAATGACCAAATGATGATTGAGGCGCAGAATAGATGCGATGGTACTCCGTATGGTTGAAAATCTGGGGTGAGACGTTAGGAAGGTGATGGATGGTCGAGTCGAAAATACGAGGTGGCATTTTTTAGCCTCGGTAAGGTCCGTCAGCCACGCTAATCATTCTCATCCCGATTCCCATCACATCCATCGCGCCATCCCAACGGCCACCCAACGGCCACCCAACGGCTGTCAGAAATTCGAGCACGATCAATGGGTGGCCTTAAATGCGGGATAATGGGGATGGGTTGCATTGCTGCATCCCCCTTGACATCAAACTACCTGGTACACACAGGGTACCGTCTTACGAGTACAGGCACTGGTGAAAAGGCTGATCTGCATGACGATAGATCGAGAGTCATCGAGAGGCACCTCAGCTTACGATGGGAACTCTAGGCGAAGATCGTGCTCATGCCGAATGACATCGTCTCATTACTATACAATAAATACTAGATCCCTCCATGCTTCAGGACCCGTCCAGCTTCCCACTGTTGTTCGCAAACTTCTCATAGAACTCGAGAGTCATGGCTGCCAGAAAGCAGGGAATCTGCTTCTTCTCCTTGACCCAGAAGTTCACCAGATCCCTGATCTCTTCGCCAAAGGCACTGTCTGGGCCGCCGCTGATCTTCATTGTGCCATTGTCCCCGTCGAAAACAATGTAGTGCTCGTCTTCCTCATCACTGTCCTCGTCGGCATCCTGGGTCTGGCCGTAGTACATGCTGGATACTTTGGCTTTGCCGTTGGGTAGGAAGTTGACCTTGTATCCAAGCACACTGGCAATAACATCGCGGAATTCGGCGGCTTTCTGTGTCCAGATCTCCCGTTGTCGTCTCATGCGTTTCTCCTTCTCCGCCACAACCATCTCCATATCCTTCAGATCAAGCTTGAGTGCATCGACTGTGCTGACAGGTACGACCTTCACGCCCTGGAGGTCTTCACCTCGTAATTGAGCCAGCAGTCCTGCATTTTCTTCCTTCAATGTTCGCAAGGTGGACATCTTAATGGCTTCGGCCCTGGCTGTAGGGTTGTCTCGAAGCTCTAGCATCCGAGTCTTGGAGGTCTCTCGCAATGCCTTCAGCTGTGCCTTGGTAGCCTGCAAGTCTGTGGCCAGCATTTGAGACTGCTGTGCAGTTTTCTGCAATGCGATCTGTAGGTTCTTGTTTTTCCGCAGCAAAGCTCCGAGCTGTGAGTGACTCTCGCCGTCTGGCTCTTGCGACTCTGCAGATCGTTTGGTGCCTCGGGCCTCCTCTGGCTGCGCAGCTGCAGGAGGAGCCGACTCCAGCTTCGACATATCAGAGTGAAGGGTCTGCACTTCAGTCTTATATTGATCAACCAGGGTTTCAAGTTGCTTGATCTGCTCAGACCGTAGGGCATCAAAGTTCTGGTTGTCCATTAATATTGTCTCTTCGGTATCAAACGTCTTCAGCTGTGCGCGCAGATACTCGACCTCCTTGACCGCCAGCAATCTCTGGCGTTCGAGCCGCTTGTAGGCTTTGTTGTCATTAGCAGGCTCGGTTTGTGCCGCTTGCAAGGATTTCACTTTCTCCAACTCGACCTTGAGGGATGCTTTGTCCGCATCTAAGGCTTTGATGATTTCGTCTTTCTCGGTTAGATCACTCTCGATTGTGCCTAATCTGTCCATGACCGAAGCACATTCGATGCGTTGCTGGATCAGCGCCTTGACAACCGCTTCTGGAGATCCGAATTCGTTCTCGCCATCACGTTCCAGCAGACTGGTCCACGTCCGCTTCTCGTCTTCGAGGATTTCCTTCTGGATTTGGGCTTCGCCCAGTTGCCGTTCAACATCTTTCAAGACTTGAATTTCGATTTCCAGCCCGTGTTTCTGTTCTTCAACCACTTGTACGCTGCGTTGTGTCTCTCGCAGTCTCCTCAACTCATTAAGTTGTTCTCTGTTCATCTGCTCGAGTTTCCGGATGTGAGCCACTTGGTCTGACAGTTGGTTCTGCAGGACCGTTAATGCCTCACTGTCTGCGGAGTGCGACTTCAGCGCAGACACCTCCGCTTCGAGACTCTCGACTCGTGCATCTCGCTCTGACAAACGGGCCTGAGACGCATCAAATTGGCTCGATAAATCTTCCAGCTCTTGTTTCATGCTGTCAACCGTCTCTTGCAACGCCGCACGTTTCGCCTCGACATCGTCCAGCTGGTGTTTATGGTGTCTTTCTTCATCTGCTAATCGTGCCTGCGCATCCTCCGCATCTTCCTTAAAGGATGAGGTCTGATCGTGGAGGTCTCGTAGCTTTCGTTCCAAGGTCGTTCTCTCATTGACCCATTGGTCTTGCGCCTCACGTAGTTCTCTAGCGATTTCTTCCTGTCGCCGCGTCGCTTTTTGAGCTGCGCTTTCCGCATTCTGCAATTGTAAGTCGACATACCCGCTGACCAACTGGCTGCAAACGCACCTGGTACTTTTTGAAGTCTGCCTCTGCTCTAGCTTGCTGTTCCCGAAGTTCCTTGTCGTGTTGCAGAGCCAGAAGTCCGCGTTCTTGTTGGAGATTCTTGAGTTCATATTCCAGCGAATTTATCTTGGCTCGCAGGTTCTCATCTTGACTGTGGTCTGCCATGAGTCAGGAGTCTATTCTTGTTTATATTTCCACCTTATGCTAACCTTGTCTGGTAACCGAGGGCTGGCGCAGTCTGGATTGTCGCAAAGGTGGTAGAGGATTCTCAGTCGCTCCGCCAGAGATGAAATCGTAGCTGGGTTGCGTGCTACTTATTCTGTTGCCAGCCTACCTGTTATTAGCCTGCAAATTTCGCGACCATCTCCAAACTACGTACCGCGGACGATGGGCGTGGAAGTGACGAATGAACCCCAGAGACGCTTTGTCGTCTACCCGAGATAGAGGTCCTTGACGTCGACAAGCGCAACCTTTTCGATGCTGGAGAACTCATGGCGCCCGGTGTGCAGTCCCAGAGAGTTCTGGCTGGACTCGCGCCGACGTTCTGTGTTCTCAATGTCTAGTCTTCTGTTTACATCGACTGTTTACTACGAGGCAACTTCGCGACGCAGTCCAAAGTGAAATCTGCTTACCTAAGCGTTGCTGCTTTTAAGAAGCCTACCTCGATTAGGCTAGTGACGCATAGCGCTGAGGTACGTAGTATCAACGTGGAAGCATCTTCAATGAGAAAGAGCGTACAGGACTTCCACTTATCGAGGCCGCCGTGCTGAAAGAATCACGCAAGACGGGTTTTGCATACCTCTATGTGTATGAGACTTGGGATCTTTCTGACCCCGTACTCACTGATAATCTAAATGCTATTCAACTTTTCGAGTCCTGTTCAACCCAAGGATTTTCTAGATCAGAATGACTCTATGGCTTTTCTTCATCCCATCATGTCGCGATCATTTGACTGAGGACGTTTGCACGGTAGGTCTCGGACCTTTCAAACAGCGCATCGTGGGTACCCGCGTCCACACACTGCCCGGCCTCGATCAAGAAAATGACATCGGCATGGCGGATGGTGTTCAGCCGATGTGCTATGACCAGGACGGTGATGCCTTGCGTCGCGATCCTCAAGTTATCTTGCAGGATCCTCTCGGTCTCGGCGTCCAGCGCGCTGGTCGGTTCGTCGAGGATTAGCAGCCTGGGCTTGCGGACCAATGCACGAGCGATGGCCAACCGATGCTTCTGCCCGCCCGACAATTGGCTCCCGTTGACACCGCAGAGAGTGTCGTAGCCTTGTGGCAGCTTGACAATGGTGTCGTGGATGCTGGACAGCTTGCACGCTTCGATCATGTCATCGTCTGAGACCGATGTCCCCGGCCGTGCCCCCAGTGAGAGATTGAAGCGTATCGTGCCATCGAAGAGCACACCATCTTGCGGCACAAGGGCTATGTCGTTGCGGAAAGATGTCCCAACTTGCTTGGTAATGTCCATTCTGTCGATCAGGATCTCTCCTGAGCTGGGCACGTACATGCGCTCCACGAGTGATGTTATCGTTGATTTGCCCGCGCCGCTCGGCCCTACAAGCCCGGCGAATTGGCCAGGCCGAACATGAAGGCTCAAGCCGCGGAGAGCCGGCGCACTTTGACGAGCCGGGTAGGCAAAATGGACATTCTGAAACTTCACCTCCATACCACCTTGTCTGTTCGGCGATGCAGCTTTTGTTTCCGCAACGGCTTCAATATCCTTGTTGCGGGACCCTTGTGGCCCTCGGGCGGCCGAACCTGAGGATCCCACTTCGATCACACTGGTGATTCGCGCAACGGCCCCTCGAGCATTGGTGATCTCGGGAGCGAGCGCAAACATCTGGGACCAGAGCTGAGCGCTGACCAGCAAAGAGAAGACGACCATGATGAACTGCGTCTGGCTGTACATCCCGCTGAAGACCTGCTTGGATCCCCACCAGAACCCCAGCGCAAATGCCAGGTTGCCGACGAAGTATTGCAGGGCAAGCCAGAGATTGGCGTAGAAGCTGATGGCAGTGACTTCTCGTTTTGGCGCGTCGAGCGTACTGCGATAAGTGCCTAGAATCTCATGTTCGAGCGCCAGGGCCGCGACGGTCTTGATGGAGCTAACGGCCTCGACGCTGATCCCGACCGACTTGTTGAAGGCGTGCTCGTGTTTGTCCGCAAACCGCGCAAGGGCACGTAATTGCGTGAGTCCGACCCCCAGGAGAACCGGCACAATGGCAAGACATACCAAGGCAATCTTCCAGGCTATGATAAGCGTCATGATGACGGCCGCGACCAAATTAATGCAGATCGACAATATCGTGCCGATGATGGACCCGCTCAGACCAGCAATCTGATTGCCGTCGCTGGTGATGAGCGCGAGTAGGCTGGACGGAGTACGCCCCTTGGATTGATGCCACTGCACATCCTGCTCGAAAAGAGAGCGAAAGAGGGACACGCGGATAGCATAGATGGCCATCTCGGAGACCCAGCCAAAGCCTACCCAGCTTATAACGTTGGCAAAGAACTCTATGATGGCCAGTACGAAGAATAGCAGCGCATAGAAGCGGCCACTCCATCGGATGTGGTCGGGAGAGCCACATGGACTTAGTCCACTGACGGTATGGCCAAAGATCACGGCATCGGCACAGTACGCCCCGCCGACAATGGTGGCGCCCGCGAGAGCAAAGACCGCCACCAACGCATGTGGACGTATGAAGTGCGACATGGAGCTGATCAAGTATCCGAGAGACTGGCTCATCGGCGTCTTGTCTGTCTCAACGGAGGACTCGGGCTTCAAGGACTTTTCATTTTCAAAGTCCTCCTTAGACACATCGATCGAGACATCCTTGCTGATGCCCTCCAGGCCTCTGTCTGGTTTCTCAACGTCGGTCACACCACTTAATGACACTGCTTCACCAGTCCGCTGGTCGGTGGATTTGGTGTCCAGGTTTTGCAGATTCACAAGGCCAGCGTATGAACCTTGCTTGCTCATCAGTTCTGCGTGGGTTCCTGCTTCCAAGATCCGGCCGTTTTCCATGACGACAATCTTATCTGCCTTTTGGATTGTGGAAAGACGATGAGCAACGGAGATAACGGTACGGCCTTCTGAACAACGATCCAAGGCCTCAAGAATCTCCGTTTCGCTCTGCGAGTCGAGGGATGCCGTGGCTTCGTCAAGGATAAGGATCTTGGGGTCTTTGACAACGGCCCTGGCAATGGCAATGCGTTGCCTTTGCCCTCCGCTGAGCCGTGTGCCACTAGATCCAACGATCGTTCCCAGGCCCTCTGGCATCTTGTCGATAAAACGCGCAGCGTCGGCGATCTCGGCTGCGTGCTGGACCATATTGAGGATTCTTTCCACTACTGGGCCTTGTTCTCTGGCTGCCTCTGTTGCGCCACGGCCTTCCCTAATAGCGGCAGCCAGCAATCGAAGATGTGGCCCGTACAATGCGTCACGAAGACCTTCATGTTCCGATGCCGTAGAGTTCACCAGCCCATGGGCGATATTCTCCAGAATTGACCGATCGAGCAGGGTGGCTTCTTGCTGGACAATACCAATCAAGCTTCGAACCTGCCGCGTATTGAGCTCACGAAGGTCGTGGCCGTCTAGGACGACTGAGCCCTCGGTTGGGTCGTACAGCCGGAGCAACAGGGCTGCGACAGTGGACTTGCCGCTACCAGAGAAGCCGACGATAGCCGTATTTTGGCCTGCCGGGAATTCCATGGACACATTGTCGAGCACATTTTGTCCCGGTCGCGACGGATAGTAGAAGGAGACGTCTTGCAACTTGAATTGGCCGGTGGTATTGGCGGGCAGTCGAAGTCCAGTGTCTGCAGTCCCGTCAATCCTAGACGGTCTGTCGATGTCTTGCTTCAGTTTGGCGAAGGATGCAGAAGCTGCTGCAAAGATAGCCAGAAATGGCGTCATCTGGCTGAGGATGAGGCTGGCTATCCAAGGAATATATCAGCTCTTGTCTGGTTCGAAGCAAGGCGATGGTTGCGCCCAGAGTGGAACTCACCATCCACCAGAAGGAAAATTACGGTGAAAACGCTACCCACGGTGGTTCCTCTGCCATCGCCTTCGACTGCATCCGCAATCATGTGGCTACCCTGCCAGAAAGCCAGCGCATCCGCCGCGTAGGCGATAAAGTAGATGAAGCCGGCTTGAATACCGCTAGCAAGAGCCTTTTTGATACCTTCCTTCCTGGCCAAGCGTAGGTGCGATGAGAAGTTCCTTTCCAGCTTATCGTTCGCATTGAAGGCATGGACAACGGCAACATTGGACAGTGCCTCCGAGGCCACGGACGAAGCTGCTGCAAACCGGTCCGAGACACGGGACGAGTACTTCTTGATGAAGTATCCGCCTACCAGCGACATGGAAAAGTAGGCGGGCACCAACGAGACCAATATACCAGCCAGCTTCGGAATCTTGATGAAGGTGACGATGTAGGCGGTGACGAAGAAAGAAATGCTCGAGAGGCAGATGCCGACCTTCTCTGATGTCCCCATGCGTATCATGGAAATGTCGCCGTTGAGCCGGGACGACACTTCCCCGCTAGGACGGCTGTCGAAGAAAGCAGGCTCCTTGTGCAGCAAGCTACGGAGGTACTGCTCACGCAGACGTTGTGCTAGCCTGGCGCCTCCCAATGACCAGCTCACGAGGTGGATGTACATGAAGCCGAATTGGGCGATGGCGAGGTAGACCACGTATAGGACCTTGCTGTTGACGTCGGACTGGTATTGCTGAGTACTGGCGGAGCTTTGCACGCCGGACGATGCTTCGGAAGCGCAGCCTTGGTTGTTGAAATCATCGAGGAGCTGACCGAAGATGATGCCCAGCAGCGGAAAAGGCACTCCAGAAGCGATGGCGCTGAGTATTCCAGTGACCAAGAGAAGAATGTCAAGTTTTGATGGCTCTGTCTGGACAAAGATAGCAAAGTATCCGAAGGCTTTCTTTAGCCGTGACGAAGGGGACAACTGAGTATCATGTTAATACCGCGAGCGTCATGAGTAGAATCACCAAAGTTACCAACCTTTGTTGTATTCCCTGGGTTGACAACCTGCTGATCTGGCGGTGCGTCTGCCATGGTTGCAGCGGGCTTTCTAGGTATAGATTTGATACCTTGGGTTGGTGGTGGTGGTGTTGTTGCCGGCTGAAGCAATTTAGCAGAGCTCAAAGCAAAGCTCAATCAGCCTCGCCTTTCCTCAAAAGTATCACACTCCATCTTCAAAGACAAGGCAATTGACCTCGATGACGGTCACCGACATTGGTGGATCGCCTAGTAAGTACAACAACATTTTTCCTGAGGTCTTGTCGCTCAATCCCAGGGCCCTGACAGCGATTCCCAGACCGATATCGGAATGTGTGATATTCTTGCTTGGGATGGGCAGAGCCTTCCCTGCTTGGCTCCATGGCACTTAGGAAAAGGAGGAGCCAGCAGTGGCCATGTCTGGAAAGTTGCTCAATGGAGTCTGCAGCTTACGATCCTACTACGTACATACGTGGTGCGACGGGCATCAAAGATAAGATATGATTGATGGACATGATAAGATTACCCAAAGATCGCCGTTGCATGGCACTCGATAGCGTGGGATTTACTGGATCTACGTGGAGCTAGGCTAGCTGCATCAGAGGATGGGTCTACCTGGAAGTGCTACCTTCTTAAATCCCCATGTGCCTCTTCGTGTTCTTGGCTCGCACGAGCAGAAAAAGCTCCCTGTGAAACGCCCTCCGTTATACAAGGAGAGCAGCCTTCCCGGGGAGCCGGCCATCGCAGCGGCGTTCCTTTCCAGGGCATATGGGGCCGACGCCGGTGACGGCGCCACATGCAAGCCCAATACGAGCTCTTCCTTACCTTAATTCCACCTCCCTCAAAGCCAGGGATACTTCACCAGTAGACAAGGGTCTTTACAGGGGTATCTGAAGGGTAACGTCAAGAAAAGGAAAAAGCCCCCGGCTGTCGAAGCTGCAGTTCTTGACAACCATCAATTGGTATATTTCGTTCCTGGACCATAAATATCCGGAATTCGTGGTCCATGAAGAAACAAAATTGCGCTTCAAGACGCAGGTATAATGTATTATGGAGGTCGAGGTGATTTCCAGTACTGGAAAGGCCAGCTGCTTTGGATGTTTTGGGCTGACTTCCAACGTTTGACGGTAACAAGATACCTTGGAAACGTAGGAATGCGTCAGCCGAGCTTACACCTGGCCTGTCTCATCAGCTACTTCCTACAAACCCTTGAGCTGACCATCCACCGGTAAGAAGGTATTGAGCCTATACATTCCCACTTCTTCGCTCACCAAATGACAGTTCATTCTAGGCTGTCCACAGTATTTGGATGCGCCCTAGCAGTGTCGATCCATGCAGCAGAGGTCCATAACCTGGTCAGGTTGCTTCTATAGCCGCATTCACTCCGACCACGGTTCCTGCCTGATGGCGTGGTGGTCCTGGAGCAACCAGTGATTGTGTGCCATGAGGTTGACTCCACGCAAATGAGCTATGATGATCGCTCATCAGCGACCTTGCCGAAGGTTGGATCACCAACGTATAAGAAGGTCGAGCCTCTCCGACCTGCTGCAGCTGAGACAACTCGGACAACAAAGCGCAAGAGGACAGCACGAATCTCACCTACAACCGTCCATGACCATGACCCATTCTCAGGCACTTCTGCGCACTGAGCGCCTTGAGCTACGACCCCTAGGCCCTGAGCACATCGACCTTACCAAGCAGTTAGACTTTGACCCCGATGTCATGAAGTACGTTCTATTTGGCAGGCCATTGACACCAGAGGAGGCAATAGAGGTACACAAGTGGCTGCTTGATACAGCAGCGCCTGTTCCCGGGCTCGGTTGCTGGGTTGGCTTTGACGGTGACCAGTTTGTTGGATGGTGGGTGCTGGCACCATCCCAAAGCAACCCAGGACAAGACGAACCACCACAATACAACAAACGGCGAGCAGAGTGTGGATGGCGACTCTTGCCAAAATTTTGGAGGAAAGGGTACGCAAAAGAAGGTTCGCGCGAGCTGTTGAGGCATGCTTTCCAAGATCTGGGTCTGAACGAAGTGGTTGGCGACACCATGGCAGTCAACGTGGCTTGTCGGGCGGCAATGGCGTCTTGTGGATTGCAGCATGTCCGTACCTTCTATAACAAGTACGACAACCCTCCTCCAGGAATCGAGGAGGGCGAAGTGGAATATCTGATTACCAGGGATGATTGGGTGAGGCAGCGCAAGGCTCTGCACTATTAGCTACGGCCGCAAGAACAAGGCGCGCCCAAGGGAGCATGTAGCCAGGCGATTCTAATGCTGGGCTGCGGAATGAGAAGCGATATTGTGTCAGGGTCTGGTGGACCATAGCTAGAATATTAACCGGAATGCAAGAGACATGTTCCTGCTAAGCGCGCAGAAATACCACAAGAACTGCCGGTTGGGTGCAAGCCTGGCTCCCTCCCTAGCCGACCGGCTCTGCGGCGCCCACCGAGCCCACTGGAGCCACCCACAAAGTACCCAGACCGCCTAGGTACAGTACTAGCACTCGGTAGGACCTGATCGACCGTCCCAACCCCCAACCATCAACGTAACACCCAGAAGCGTGTATGGATCATATCTAATCAAATGATCAATCAGATTAGATGAAAGTAGCTTGGCACCTCTGAGTCCCGTTCCATCCTCATCCCCTTCCCACCGGGTTCCACCACGCTCAATGCATGCGACGGAAAACTCTTTATCTCAGCTGATTTGAAAGAAACTGGGTCGACCGTAGTAGTCCGGAGTCTGGAGGCTACGAGCAGTCAAATCTAGCTGTTGCAGGACAAGAAATCCCAGGCCGCGAACGAGGGTGGAAGATCAAGTGCAACACCACCTCCAAGACAACTCTCTCATTCATCTATGAATTTACCCCCATCCGGAAGGGCACAGGATTGGACGTCGGTGATACGATACAAACCGTGCCAAAACATGTGGCATCACACCCACTGCCCGCATGCAGACCATACTTTGACCGACTATCGGACCTTTGAGCCCCTGCTCAACATGGTCACCCCACTTCGTTCTCTGTACTTTGACTGTGTCCGGTCTCGGGCTCATGTTACTTCCACGAGGTCTAGTCTCAATTGCCTCTCGGGTGCGGGCTTCCTAGGCCAGTCAAGCTGTGAGTCTATGTGCGCTACTGTCCCTCGAGGTCCTCTGCATATTTGTTCATATTTGGGCCTTTCGCACTTTAGCAGAGGACGGCCTATCGTACACAACTCTACATTCTCATCTAAACCAGCGGAGAGCAATGGCAGTCCCAGACGACTTCCATCATAATGCGGACGGTACTGCGCTCAACGACATCGAAGGTCGTCCATTGCCGGCACAGGAACACCCTCCAGTGGTCCGCGACGTCGGTTCCAGAGACGACAAAGAAGCTATCCATAGGGCTGGCTCGCCTGAAGAAGCGTCTGAGCTGAAGAGCCATGAAGAGGCAATGCCCAGTGAAGCTGCGCAGAACGGTGTCAAGAAGATCGAGGCCGTCACTCTGGCCTGGTCGAAAAAATCGCTTGCTGGAGTCCTGATACTGTACGTTTCACCGTGCTACGTATGTCTGCGCGACGATATAGCTGACATGCTCTTCCCCCAGTATCTGGCTTCTTACCTTGGTCAACAATTTCAAGGCCACCATTGTCGTCAGCTTGACGCCCTTTGCCACGAGTGAATGGCAGTCTCATTCGCTTTTGACGGTCATCGGTATCGTTGCCAACGCCATGACTGCAGCAGTTTATATCCCAATGGCAAAGATGTTGGATGTCTGGGGTAGGGCTGAAGGTCTACTCCTGATGTTAGCCTTCTGCATTCTAGGCTTGGTCCTCATGGCTGCGTCTGCGAATCTCTCCACCTATTGCGCTGCTCAGGTAAGCTAGGATCGATGATTCCTGTCTAAGACATTCGTCATCCTGCAAGCGACGATTGAAACTTACATGGACCCAGGTGTTCTATTCCATCGGCTTTGGAGGCCTCGCCTACAGCTGGAATGTGCTCGCCGCAGATGTGACGAATCTGAGAAATCGAGGCTTGGCCTTTGCTTTCACCTCCTCCCCAGCTGTGATCACAGCGTTCGCCGGATCAAAGGCTGCTGCAGCCTTCTACAACAATGTCAGCTGGCAATGGGGTATTGGCTGCTGGGCCATCGTTTTCCCATGTGTGGCCTTGCCATTATACGGGATGTTGAAGTGGAATCTTCGTAAAGCAGAAAAGAAAGGCATCATCGTCCGCGGAAAGAGCGGCCGAACCTGGTCGCAGCAGATCTGGTACATCATCAAAGAGTTCGACTGTAAGTAACCACAATACCTCCCACTCAGACTGTTTCGGGATGCTGATGAATTTCTCGAAATGCACAGTACCGGGCATTATCCTATTTGCCGGTGGCCTCGTGACGTTCCTGCTACCATTTGCTCTGGCCAGTACCGCGCCTCAGGGATGGCAGTCCGGCTACATCATTGCCATGATCGTTGTGGGCGCTGTCGTGCTGGTCTTCTTCGCCCTCTATCAGATATACCTGGCTCCGGTGCCATTCCTCAAACCTCACTACCTGCTCGACCGAACAGTTATAGGCGCGTGTCTATTGGATGCTACCTACCAGATCTCTTATTACTGCTACGCCAGCTACTTCACGTCCTTCCTGATGGTTGTCTATAACCTGACCCTGGAAGAGGCCGGATATGTCGCAAACACCTTCAGCGCCGTTGCGTTTGTGTTCCTGTTCATTACGGGCTACATTATCCGGATCACAGGACGCTTCAAATGGATCCTCTGGATTTGCGTCCCTATGTATATCTTCTCCCTTGGTTTGATGATCCACTTCCGGACCCCCAACGGGTATATTGGGTATATCGTCATGTGCGAGATCTTCTTCTCTGTCGCTGGGAGTGTCTTCATTCTCTGCGTCCAGTTGGCCGTTCTAGCCTCCGTCGACCACCAGTATGTCGCTGCGGTGCTGTCGACAGTATTTGTCAGCGGTAGCATCGGTGGCTCGATAGGCGAGGCCATCTCAGGCGCCATATGGACCAACACCTTCAGAAAGGCTCTCGAGCGCAATCTACCCGCATCCGCCTTGCCAGACGTGGCGACCATCTATGGAAGTCTGGTCACGCAGCTCAGCTATCCTGTCGGAAGCCCTGAACGACTCGCAATCCAGAAGTCTTACGGCTATGCACAGACAAGAATGCTTGCAGCGGGTTCCGCCATCATGGTCCTGGGTTTTGTTTGGGTTGGCATGATGAAGAACCTGAACGTCAAGAAGATGTCGCAGACGAAGGGTAACGTGCTCTAAACGCACCGTACTGGATTTCGGGCAATATGCCTCGGCGAGACAATTCTCTAGCGTCACCAGCTGGGATTTTGACGTCGGACTAATTCTGGGGCTTTGGAGGAAGCCTTACATGTGGTGTTCGCTCTTTTGGGCGAGATTGTAAATACAAATTCCTAGATGTATGGGTGGGTGGAGGGCTCATATCTTGGTAGACAGAACACATGAAGCAGTGGAAAGGGGCGTGAATGGAACAACAATGCATTGTTGATACATTGGTACCTTGGTATGTATGATCCCAAGGTCTGCCACAGTACGTGACCAGGTGCTCCGCGGCTGCATCGACGTATGCAATACCCAACGAACGTCTTCGAACAGCGCGACGATGAGATTGGGACGTGCATTCGCTACATACCACTTGACTTGTTCTTCGTTGACGGACATGGACCAACCTCCAACTGTTCAGTATTCATTTCGCCAGCCCCCTGCGTAGGCCGTATAGCAAGGTGTGCCGAATGTTTCTTTGCATTTGCGAGTTGTGAGGTAGTCCTCTTCGTCCCCCAGAAAACATCGAAGACGAATACCTGGCAATTTCCTGGCATGGTCGTTGCATGTTTTCAGCATATCCTGCAAGATGTTCCTGCTGCAGTATTTGCATCGATCTCCACCCACACAAGGTTCTCCCCGCAAGATGGCTTTCTCAGACTTGAACCTCTCAACATCCTTGGGGATCAATCTGATCTGGGCCATAGCACCTTGTATTGAACCGCCGTAATTGCTGGTCTGTCCAGGCTCAATCCCAACTGACATAAGAAAAAGCATCAGTGCACTGTATCTGCTGAACTGGCAGACTCGCTTCGCCTTAACTCGTTGGTATGTAACATTGCGGTTGAACTTCTCGCCAACACACACAATGATTGCATTGAGGAACTTTTCCACAAGGGCCTTGCGAGTCTTATCGAGCACCTTTGGATGACATGTCAGATAAGTGAGGTTTGTTGAGCAACAAAGAGGACTTACCATTGAGGTCGAGGTTATTGGCTCCTGCTGACTGCATGGTTGATATGGTTTGCTTGGACTCGCCATCACTCGGACGACAATCAGACTGGTAGATAGCGATTCGCGTTGCCTGCCAGAACAGATCGTCCATGCGAAAAACTGCAGCGATCTCCACAACCTCCTCGATCTGGAGGCCAAGCAGCTTGTGGTTATGTATGTAACTGGGCTCTTCGCACGTGCCAAGCTCGTCTGACGCTCTTTCCACCAGCTTCATGACATCAAAGAGCCTAGTGGCAACCCATGGTTTCAATGTCTTCGTACAGAAACGTGCGTCTGCCGTCAGGGACAGCTTCAGGAGGTGTTGGCCATCGCAGTGGTTGAGACTGTCCATTCTGTGGTGAACAATGTAGCAGAAATCCTCAATGACCTCTGGATCATCATCCCTAAGCTGGATTACTTTTGAAAGGCCTTCCTCGAAAGATGACGATAACACTTTTGCAAAATACTCGGAAGCGAGGCCGATGATGGCTCCTGAGACTCTTAAGTCTACAACCTCGTCTCCCTTGCCGACCTTCAGGATAACATCACCGTCTGGTACCACCTCAATCACAATTCTGGCGCGCTTACTCGATTCTGAGGTGCCGCCGGGCCCGTCGCGCTTTCCGAGCATCGACGATGTTGGAGCCATGACTGCAAATCAGGAATGCGAAAGGATACCGTTTGATAAATGATGAGGGGGGAAGGTAATGGCGGCGGCGACAGAGTGCAAGGGCTCTATATATAGAAGAAACAATGCAGTTCTGGACAGGCACGTGCCCGGGACTGCACATGGTGTGAAGGTACAAGTGAGGCGTGAGGTGAAAGAAGATGACAAGATATTGAGGTACAGGTGAAGTGAAAGTGTGGAAAACCGAAAACTCCCTTAGACATGCACTCCGTCCTTGCCTGACTCCGTTGCAAGGCAGGGACAGCGCGGTACTGACTTCATGCACACCTTGCCTGCGCACATGTCCAAGACTGAACAATAGTCCGCACGCTGCTGTTAGGCCTCATCATGCCTCAAAATTCGACCTCTTGTCACCATGTCCTTCGGCTGCTCCGTAACTGGTCCCGTCATATCCAGTATCAACCTTGTCATAGCCGCTCTCGAAATTCCGCTCGGTAAGCTTTTGACTCTCTGTGTTGAAGCTTTCCGCTTCCGCCATGTCTGCATTGAACATATCCTCTTTGTCCCGAGTGTGTCCCTTGCCTTTGTTGTCCACCCCTTTGCTGACAACATTATACGCCCTCCTCCTTCTGTACCTTCTCCAGCATAAGCAGCCACCTAGCGCAAGAGCCAGCAGCACCACTGCACCAACAACCGCGATGACGATGATGTATTTGGTTGCCAAACTGTGGCTGCTCGACTTTGTGGTACTGTCGTCGGTGCTGAGGCCGGCCTGCGATAACTTTGTGGCCAAGTGCGTGATTTTCTCGGCGTGGATACTGGTAGTAGCGGTGCCCGTGCTGACGAGTGTGCCTTCGCTGTTGTCGACTACTCCTGCTTGTGCCAGTTTCCCAACGGCATGTGTGATCTTTCCGTTCTTCATCGTGGCTGTCGCCGTATTGGCAGCAGTTGATGTCGCGCCTCTCGCTTGTCGCAGACCCTTGACGAGACGATCTGGGATGTAGTCCATAACTGCAGGACCGGGACTTGAGGGTTACAAAGGGCAGCTGGAAATCCTTATCGCTGTGGGAGAACTGCAAGAGCACGTTGTTCAAAGAGGACACCAAAGCTCAACGGCGAAATCCGACCGCAATGTCTTTGCAAAAAGATCCAGACAGATCATTCTGGAGGAGGGGAATGGCTTTGGCAAGTATTTCATCTCAAGCCTAAACGCGGTATGCGATCAAGGGCCCCGAAGCCAGGTGAGCCAGGTACATGGCGCCGGTCAGCATAAGCACTTGCCGAAAAGGCTTCGCCGGGGCTTGAGAGCAACCGGAGAACAGGGTCATGTCAGCATGATGTCCCTGATATAGCATCAGTTGCAGATTGAGACGAGGCCAGATTGGCTGATCTCTTCAGACTTGGACCCCAGCGGCTTGTCAGCCTCCGCCACTCAGGCCCGGTTTAAGCTTCAGCAAGCTTTGCTCGCCAACGGGCTTGGTTTTCGTCGAGGCAGCTGAAGGACGCTCCATTCTGAACGACACAGGCGGTCATCCTGACGGGGCCTTACCTTCCACAAGCAAGCGAAGAGAGTGAGCCGGTCTTTAAGGAATGGGTTGAAGCTGGAAATCCATGGGGGCCTGATGTTGACCTGCACGTGAGCTAGTTGAAAACAGTGGTGTATGCAACGATGATCATTTTGAACTATCTCAGGGTAAGAGCACTCTCTTATAGCCCTGTGGAGAGATTCCAGAATACCCTCAGTGTAGCAAACAACAATCATGATCAAACACACATAGCAAGGAGCATTGTTGTTTTCAACTGACCTGTCGAACTAAATGTCAATGACTCGGATGATAGCGATCACGTGCCGTCATTGACTCGGATTAAAATATTCCCTGCGTACCCCCCAAATTGGAGTTACATTCATTGATTTTCTGAAGTCGAAATACCACAACCCACCACCAGCATGCGTTGTTAAAGGTGGTCCACAGAGTTCGAGAGATGGCTCGCGGTGGAGGAAAGAGAGCTGCAAAAGCCACAGCCAATTCCACTGTCAACGTAAAGCCTCAACCCCCACCTGCATCTGGCCCTCCCACGCCGTTTCAATATGCACCAGCCTCTCTTCAACCCTTCCTTTCCACCCTCCCGACAGACCATATCTACCTTGTACACCTCGACAGCACGCCCCCGAGCCTCAAAAAGCGAGTCTTTATCGTTCCACTCCTCCTAAACCTACTTCTCACGATCGGTCTGTGCGTGCGTGTCTACTATGCCCTACCCGTCTATCTTGAGCAGATCATCACGATCTTCGGATATGATACTGCCTACAAAGTGGATACCAAAACCGCCAGCGCCGGTAAACTCATGAATGAAGTCAGTTCGCGGACATTTCTGTTAATGGTCGATTATGCCATCTTCGGATTGGTCGGTAGCTGGCCGAAAGAGTTCGTGTTTGGAAGCAAATGGTCTAGATTTGTGGGACCGTGGACATGGAGAAGGACGCTTGGCTTCAAAGACACCGAGATCATTGTGCGAAGAGGACGGAAGTGGGACACGCCACTGCTTACGAGCGAAGTGCCGGAGCAGACTAAGACGTGGAGGGTAGAGGAAGAGCTGACTATCAGGGTCAAGGTTGACGCGGCCATGCGACTGAATTATCTGGAAAAGACTGGCTACCTGCTCCTTGACAAGGATTGGGATCTAGACTTCAAGGCGATGCTGGATGCTCACAGACTGGCGGACAAGGGTGCTATCCAAATGAAAGATCTCGAAAACTTGGCACTGGTCTACTATCAGAAGAGATGGTTGGTCTGGCGGCTACATGAGGCTCCAGAGATGACCATAAAGGAAGCTGAGCAAGACAGTGACCTGGAGAAATTCAGACGCAAGCTTGCGGATCTTGGTGCCGAGAGTGTCTTCTTCCGCTGGATAGAGATCGTCCAGTATGAGACCTCCCAACCTGGAGGTTTCACGGAAGGAAGACGAGCTGAAGCTCTCGACCAGTTGAAACAGCTTTTGACGAAGAAAGGGGTGGACTATGATAGGTTTTGGGAAGATATAGGTGGTCAAGCTGGTCTACCCGGATTCGAGGCACAGACTTGAAAGTCGACAGGCTATTTATGAAGCATATCCAAGAAGTCATTCCTCTTTGAAACTTGAACAGTAAACATGCACATCATAGTCGTGCTTTGTCGCTACATCCATCCGAAGAAGGCCACGCACAACAAGGCTATCGCACAGCCTCGCCAGATTCCCCTCAATTGTGTTGGTCCTGTTCCTGCATTTTACCCCGCGTTCGCTGGCTTGAAAAAGTTTCCAATGCTTCCAAGTACCTATTGACCTTTGTCACTCTACATACTTTACCAGGTACTTGACGCTCTTCTTTCCCTTGAATCAGGTATCGTAGCAATGTCATCCTCGAAACTATACCTCGCCGTCGTCGGTGTCGGCGGTGTCGGTACCGCCTTCCTCTCTCAACTCTCCAACTTGCCCACCTCTCTACGCCCAACACTGATCTTCCTCTCCCGCTCCGCGAAACAACTCTACACACAGAACTACGATGCCATCTCGCCCTCAGACTTGCAGTCCTCATCGTCGAAACTCCTCTCCCTGTCCGATCTGACGTCCTACCTCTCCGGTACGCCCGGCAAAGCCATCCTTGTTGACAACACCTCGAACCAGGACGTCGCCAATGCGTACCCGAGCTTCTTGCGCAAGGGCATTAGCGTTGTGACGCCGAACAAGAAGGCGTTCTCGGGCAGTCTGCAGCTGTGGACGGATATCTTTAGTGCCGTGGAGGAGAGTGATGGACGGGCGATGGTGTACCACGAGAGCAGTGTGGGCGCCGGGTTGCCTGTGATTTCCACCCTGAAAGATCTGGTCGCGACGGGCGATACAGTCACACGGATCGAGGGCGTATTCTCGGGTACGATGTCGTTTCTCTTTAACTCGTTCGCTCCTGCAGAAAGTTCAGGAACAGGGAAGGGAGCAAAATGGTCCGAAATCGTCACGCAGGCGAAAGAGGCCGGCTACACGGAGCCCGACCCTAGGGACGACTTGAATGGGATGGATGTTGCGCGGAAATTGACCATCCTGGCGCGTCTGGCGGGGCTCAAAGTCGAGGGCCCAGAGAGTTTCCCGGTGCAGAGTTTGATTCCGAAAGAGTTGGAGAGCGCGGGCAGTAGTGACGAGTTCATGAAGAGGCTGCCGGAGTTTGATGGCGAGATGGAAGGGTACAAGGACCAGGCGGCGCGAGAGGGCAAGGTTGTGAGATATGTGGGCAGTGTCGATGTTGGGGCTGGGAAGGTGAAAGTTGGGCTGGAGATGGTGGAACGGGGCACGCCGATTGCGAGTCTAAGGGGCAGTGACAATTTGATCTGTTTTTATACCAAGCGCTACGGGGCGAATCCGTTGGTGATCCAGGGCGCAGGCGCAGGTGGTGAGGTTACGGCGATGGGGGTCACGGCCGATCTGATCAAGGTCGTCGAGCGATTGAGATAGACAGGAAAGCGGGTCCAAAACGTGTGAATTAGGGCTTCAAAAGTTGTGAATGGGTTCGGAAAGTATAGTATGTGCATAGAGCCTATCCATGTGCATGGATATCAGAAGGCGATGTGGCTTGTATACCCAGGTCTGTGTCAGCTGCGTAGATACTCCTTCACAGCCTCGCCCCAGACGGCACCTCTCTTGTAGAAATGCATCTGCGGCGTGCTACCTAGTTTCAAGCCGTCGATAGCAGTGGCAAGTTCCTCGCCTCCACCTTCCTCCTTGATCTGCTGGATCGGGTAGAGGTAAGTGTGGAAAGCAAACACCAGTGCCTTCGACTTGGGCAGCCGATGCAGTGTCTGCCGCTCGCACCGGACGAACGTCTTGTCGACGTCGATCTCCTTGAGCTCTTGCACCTCGTCACCTTCGTGGGCGTGCGTCGTCCCCTTGCCGGCGGCATATAGTTCCGTGTTCGTTGTGATGGCCCAGTTGACCCGCCTGACGTACTTGCCGACCTCGATCTTGGAGAAGAACCGGTCCATGCTGCTTTCCAGCTTGGAACGGTACCCGGGCACTGGATCATGGATTGCGGCGAGCCGCTTGCCGATCTTTTGGGCCGGGTCAAAGCCCGATGGACATACCGTCACGTACGCTTCGAGGACGTATTTGGGATCGTCGCCGCCGTCTTCTTCGGGCAGGAGGAACAGGAAGTCTTCATCCACAGTCTGGCCAAGGATCTCTAGTAATCGCATCGTCGCCGTTGACGGGGTCGGCCTCGCTGCAAATAGGGAGCCGGTTACTTTGTTCTCGAGCATGAACGTTTTGCCTTGCTCGTACTCGGTCTCGTGGAGCTTGAAGACCTGCGGAAAGCGTAGGGGGAGATATGTGCCCATTAGGAACGTGTACAATTCGACAACGGCTGGACGGATGCGCATGTCATCGTGGACATTGACGACGTGCGTGCCGTGCTCGGCCATGATGCGTCGGCGGTAGTCGATGCGGTCGGCGTACGTCTTGTCTATAACAAGGAGCTCGGTCGGGTTGAGGTTCTCAAGGGCTGAGTCGTCAGATTCGGCTCAAAAGGATAGCTTTGTCAGCCTTTCTTTTTCATTTTGCCCTGACGAGACAGAGGCAAAAAGAAGGAAAAGGGAGCTGAAGAGATGGAAAGAAAGACACTCACCCATTGTCAAGTGATATTTGGGCTTGAAGGGTCGGAATTGTAACGGTTCCGTGGTCTTCCAGTCGAAGTCCTCTTGTTCTTCGATGTCCGGGAAGTCTGGTGATTTGAGGAAGCGCTTCTCATAGCCAGCCTTCTTGCTGGCAGCCTGTAAGTGGTAGAGGTTTAGTTGAGTCCACATATGAATCATTCATCCTTCTGCTTGAATACATCTGGACTTACCTGATTAGATCGTACTTGTCTTAGTGCAAGGAAGAGAAACACAACGATGAGGATGATGTTCGTGTAGTTGGCCTTTGTGAACGTGGAAGCCTGCTTGATATCATCCCACGACCTCCAATGCCACAAGAAGGAGGGCTTCATGATGTGTGGTAGGTGGTCTGGCATCTTGCCTGGCGGTTAACTGCCTCCGAGTGCTCTGCTCTTGTCTGATTTCTTCACTGGCCTGGATGGGTGGCCCAGTGACATGTAGTTGTGATCCAGTGACTGCCTTCAAGTGACTAACCCTCAAATATAGGTCATATCTTGGTGTACACGCACGCCCGACGACATATTCCCGATTAGCTGGTGAAGCGATACTGAATCACGACAAGACATCCCAGATATGCCTGGTGGACCGTCCGCTCTTCTCCGCCCTGTCAAGTCTGCCTGGTACTGTAGTACCCGGACGTTGTATGGCGCCTAGTGGCCTAGCACCCACCTAGAATTTTGGAGTGAGATGTGGGCATTCCAGGCTTGAGAGGCGCCGACAAAGAAGGATTAGTTTAGGCGCACGTGTCTGCCGGCCCCTGCCGAGGCCTTCTCTGAATGACGCGCTACTGCCTGATCTGCGACATTGCCTTGTATGCTCTATCAGTTATTCGATCTCTAAGTTATTGTTTCTTCTTGTATTGCCAGCGACAGTGGGGTTGGAAGGGGCCGATGGCTTTGCAAGTTTGCATTTCTCATACCGGCCGAGTTTTGTCTTTCCACGATATCAACGCCCGTGTTGAGAGCCTGCGGTCATGGATCGAATCAAATGCCACTATTTCAGCCGCTCACCAGATCTTGATGACCCCTCGAGGCAAGATAGTCAAGAATCTGTCAAATGAGACCCAAGTCTATGTATACGATAAACAATTCCTATCCTCCGAAGCGAGACCACCTTCGAGAGCCGGCATTGAACTCCCACCTCTCTCCGAGCCTCCTTCCTCCCTTGCAGACGAGAATAGCCTGAAAGCATGGCAGGATCTATTCATGGCGAGACGAGGCTGGGCGCTCGAGGCCTTTGAGATAGCCAGGACCGGTGTAGAAGACATCGAAACATGTACAGACGAGGCAACGGTAATTGCTCGGTCCATGAATGTGGCATTGGACAATCTCCGGAATCATGTCAACACCCTGGAGCAGAGATTCGATGAGACACGTCAATGGGCAGAGAGCTATATCCAAGAACTTCGAGATGCGGCCAGAGATTGGGAGGGAAGTGCAGACACCCTTGCAGAGCTACCAGTACGCGAAGATGTCGCCAAAATCCTACGGCGGTCGAATAATCCCGGGCATACTCATTCGGGGACTCCTAGCGGCACGTTATCCGAGCTAATTGATCGTGCTCGGCTACACGCAGCAGCTGAGAGCGTGGAGCAGAGTACTATCGGGTTCGAGGAAAGTCTGCAAGAGCTACGGTCAGACATGGAGAGTCTAAAAAACGATACCAATAACGCAGACACCGGTTCGTCGGAAGTGCCACATTTCGACACCAATGCTCTCTTGGACGAAGCAGAGACTTTGGCTAGGGGTATAAGCGCCGATTACGAACAAGTCATCCAGATGCAAGACAACCCCAAATCCGTCGTCTCGGCATCCAGAAAGGCCGCTGTACATACTCGAGATCTACTGCCAGGGCTGCAGAACCTCGTGGACGAAATTGTGCAAAATCTAAAGTCAGCGTCAGAGGCAAGAAGTGCTGTGTCTCATGATTGGTACTCGACGTTGCAGAGGATATCAAGCTTGCAATCTCGCCTACAAAAATTACAGGTCGCTGTCACAAGTCTGGACTTCAAAGATAACGACAACTATCGACAACTCGAACACCTGTTCCAATTGCCGCTACTCTATGGTACTACCTTAGTTGAGGCGACTCGAAGATCTGAATGGACTGAGCGGATGAGGACAGAAGTTGACGGGCTTCATGATGACTTGTCGCAACAAACAGAGGAAGAACAAAGGCGGCGGAAGAAATGGGCTGCCGCACATGGCGACTTTCTGAACGAAGACATGAATGCCAAAGACGCCTTGATTGATCTGAAAGCATCTGCGCCTCGCAACTCGTGGCCTTTTGTGAACCGCGATGAGGTCTTTGCCTGGATAGATGACCTGCGGGCTTTGGGCATCGATGATGCTGTCCAAGGTATCACACAACGTTTGAAAGATCTTGATGCTCCGGTGCGCAAGCAAAAACCGAAGCCGTTCAAGAATGGAAGCGTGCAGGACCTCTCCCAGAGTGCTGCTCTTCGCAACGGAGACGAGGTGAAGAATTTGCAAGATGAGAAGACGAGACTAGAGGAGAAGCTACGGGCCTCGGACAGCCGTGTACGCAAGTTGGAAGATTTGCTTCATCGCCAGAGTCAGCTCAGCCGACCAACAAGTGGAATGTTTGCACCCGGAAGTGCTGCGGACTTCGAAAGACTCGCGCCGTCGCCCACCCAGTTCAATAGGCAAAGCGATTTGTCAAGGAGATCGTCTGTATCGACACGCCGGCTCTCAAACAATCAAGACGAAAAGTCTATTGCACAGAAAATTGTGGCCTTGGAAGCTCAGATACAAAAGTTGCAGGACGAGGCCCACGAAGAAAGACGATCCAGCACAGAGAGTCGAGACAAGATGCAAGAGGCTGAACTAGTCAAACAAGACTTGATGGCAAATTTCGAAGCACAGAAGCAGGAATTCGAAGAAGAACGACAGCTGCTCGATGATGAAGTCCACAGACTCAAGGTGAAGTTAGAAGAAGCCGAGGACGAACTCGATCGTTTGAACGAGTCTAGAGATCATCTGAGAGTGGAACAAGATCAGCTAGTGGTGAACTTGCGTAATGAGGTAGAGCAGTTGAAGAAGGACGCGGCAGATGACTTGACTCAAGCACTGCGCAGAATTGAATCAGCTCAGAAAGATGCCTCTACCCAACGCGAGCGGGCAGCGACGCTGGAGCGTCAACTGCATCAAGCAAAGGACGAGCGAGCAGCTGCACAAGGACACAACATGACCTTGGCCAACCAGTTGAGAGCTATGGAAGACCAACAGCAAGATCACATTACCATCTTGCAGGGAGCGCACTCCAACCTCTCACCTGCTGGCTCTGCACCAGAAGATCTTCGTCGGCTTGTGAACGCCCTTGAGATATTGTCCGAAGGTGCGGCCATCCACGCTCGCGGCCTTGATGACTCCTTGCAACTTGCAACTGCAGAAAACAAAGCACTGGAAGATAAACTATCGCATGCCGAAGCTCAAATAAAAACAGTGACCGAACAACTTTCTGCTGCTGAAGCACGAGCAGGCGAGCTACGAGAAGATCTGAAGCATGAGAGAAGCAAAATTTCCGCCCTTCGTTCTGAACTAGCAGGCGAACGGGCCGAAATGGACAATTTGCGAGAGAAGTTTGCTGCTGGTGAGACCGGGTCTGATGCACTGAAGCAACAGCTCAAGTCTGAGGAGGAAAAGGTTGCTGAGTTGATGGACCGCAAGACAGATGATGAAAGTGCCATTCAACGTTTGAAGCATGAGATTGAGAGTCTAAAGCACGATTCGCAAACAGCTGCCGAGCGACAAGAAAAATTGAAGAAGCATTTCGACAAGCGAGGCGAGGTGGCCAAGCAGTTGTCGGAACGACTCTTTCACTATCACGACCGCATTGTCCGCATGCTCGAACAGTTTGGCTACTCAGTATCGCGACAGGATGACGTGTTGCATATTCAGCGAGCGTCGAAAGTGAATGCCAGCGTCGTGCTCAGCGGCGGCGAAGGCTCAAGCCCTTTCGCCATGAGACGGACCAGTTCAGGAACCACCCCTGCACAGCACTATTCCGACCCGGCTGATCTGGAAACACTCTACTGGATGTCCGACAGCGACCTCGGCTCTGAGTCTACAAAGTATAGTGGCTTTCTGGCAGCCCTGCAACGCCTCGATATCGATAGCACGATTGACCTCATTACGAAAAGATACAAGGACGTCGAAACCCTGGCCAAGAAGTATCAAAAAGACTCTCGCGCCTATCGTGAGCGCACGCACCGGATCCAAGCAGAAGCGCATGACAAGATTGCATACCGGAGCTTCAAAGAAGGCGATCTAGCTTTGTTCCTGCCTACCCGCAACCAAGCAACCCGGCCCTGGGCGGCCTTCAACGTCGGGGCGCCGCACTACTTTCTCCGAGAGCAAGATGCGCATAAGCTTCAGGCAAGAGATTGGCTGTTAGCTCGGATTACCAAGATTGAAGAACGCATGGTTGATCTGTCCCGCAGTCTTTCGAGCGGCTTGCGTGGCAATGGCTTGTTAGGCGCAGCCGCAGATGACGGTGGTTCTACTAGGTCGATTGATGACGAAAACCCATTTGAGCTTTCCGATGGGCTAAGATGGTACATGATTGACGCCGCTGAGGAAAAGCTTGGTGCTCCAGGTACACCTACTGTGGGCAAGTCGACTGTCACTTCCACCAATGTCGAGGTGAGAGGCCACATGGGCCGGAAAGACCATAAGTCTGGGCTCAACATAGGAGGAACTACAGGACATGCCACAGCCACTATGGTGACTAAGACGTTGACCAAGAGTCTTGACAGTCGACGATCAAGCTCGGGCAGCAAGAAAAGTGTCGACATCAAGGGCAAGCACGATGGTTCAAGCGGCAGAGGAAGCAGTACTAAGGATATCCCTGCGAAAGCTGCACCGCTTGCGCCCATTACAAGTGACACAGATGCCGAACAAGCTCAAAAACCGCGAAAGGACGATACGAATGCGGATGCCGACGACGAGAATGAGAACGAGAATGAGGTTGAAAACGAGCGGCCAGCTCAAGGTGCAGGATCAGGAGACCCAACTGGCACGGCGAGTTTCGTTCGGCAGCCTACTGCGGCAAGCCAAACCGATAGGGAAGATGCACAGGTCTTTGAAGTGGTGAGGAGGGATCTCTTGCTTGGCCCGTGATGGGCGTGCACAGGTCGGCTGATGACAAAGTTACAGACTGGCGCTGGGCAATCTGCACCAGCGATCAAAACCATCCCTTCAGACTATGCAGAGACCGGCCTGGAATGTGTCCAGCATTCCCGGCCTGTCAACCCGTCTGTTCAACCTGCGACCAGACGGACAGCATCCGGAAATTCGCCTTCGATCTCGAGAAATGCATCGCAATCTCCCCTGAGGCACAAAGCTCAGACACCAGTTGCAAGTCCAGCGAAGAGCAAGCCATCGCCGGGCAAGGGAAGGCCTTGGGATAAACTGTTCAACGTGGAATATCGCTCCTGACCGTCGCAGCTGATTGACATAGAGGTCAAGACCAGAGACCAATGCAAACGGGAGCAATTATACGCATAGCCTTCAGTTGATGAAGGCTTAAGGGCACACGTGGGGCACAATCGGCCATCACATAGTTCTGCCGTAACTCACGTGACAGTTTGCTGCTGTACCTATTGACACCGTCTGAAATCATAATTTTGTACGGAGTAGTTTGCAGATGGTGGCAAAGGTACTAGGCGAGATACCACTGGAAAATGACCAAGTCCAAAGGCGAGTGTGGTTACGTAGCACGGACATGGCGAGCTAGTTACCTGCCGTGCCAGCATTGGCTGCAAGTCCTGACCTCAATGCAAGCCTGCAAGGGCGCGATCATGAGACGTTGCGCAGCACCGAGGCACCTTGCAACAAATTGTGGATATGTGGCACAATGGCGTCAGAGCTATACAGAAAGTGATAGGCTAGATATCAACAAGATCATGCAGGTATGAAGATAGAGTTGAGATGCACGCTCGGTCCATTGCGGTCGACGAGGAAATGATAAGAGGGGATTCGTAGGCTTTTGACGAAGGCACTAGTGAGCAGGGGCAGAGCAAGAACTCGAATGGGTGCGGACGAGGTGACGGGGTTGTGTACTACTAGCACAGTAGGAGTAGA
This sequence comes from Exophiala xenobiotica, assembly GCF_000835505.1. Lineage (NCBI taxonomy): Eukaryota > Fungi > Ascomycota > Eurotiomycetes > Chaetothyriales > Herpotrichiellaceae > Exophiala > Exophiala xenobiotica. The sequence continues at coordinate 2,750,317 of NW_013562490.1, forward strand.
AGCCTGAAGGAGTCAATGGTCAAGTACAGGGCCCAGTGCAGAGCTAATGGCTGATGATGGAGTGGGCATTACACACTATGGTAACAATATGCGAGCTGAGTGGCTGCACAAGTGAAGCGAGAGGAGAAGTGAAGGGTAAGCTGAAGCGGGTGGAAGAAGGAAATGTAAGGAAGCGACAGCTGAAGACTCGCTTGGCAGGTTTGTGGTGGTACTCATGATGGGTGGTGAATTGAGAGAGATGCGTGTGAAGGAAAGATGGGATGTGAATGGTTGTAGGCGAGGAAAAGAGTGGGTGAGGAGGAAGATGGCAGAGAGAAAAGCGTGTGGGAAGGATGGGAAGGATGGGAAGGATAAGGAGGAGGGCGCATTGGGCAGAGAGTGAGAGTGAGAGGAAGAGGAAGAGGGAGAGGGAGAGGAGGTGGAGGAGAGGAGAGAGGGAGAGAGCGAGAGAGGGAGAGCGAGAGAGGGAGCCAGAGAGAAGAGCACCAACAAGCGCAAGGGGAAGCAACAAACACGCAACGACTCATCCGATTCAGCGACTCAGCGATGAGGATCAGACGGCAAGTGACTGATGCCACAGTCAGATCAATCAAGTCGCTTTGCCCAATGCCTGGTAGTTGATCCGGCGCCGCAGGGAAGACCAAGGGGAGATGATGGGAGAAGGGAGCTCAGCTGCCCGCCCGCCATTTTTGCCCTGCTCTGCCTGCTCTCCTCTCCCTCCCATTTTACTACTACAGCTTCTCTCACCAAAGAATCCTCCCATACAATTTTGCGCTGTACTGTACAGTGCCAGTCTTTCGTCGCCTGCGTTACCACTACATACTGTAAGTACTCTCCTCTCTACCATTTTTCCCACCTTTCCCTCGACACCACCACATCTCTTTCTCCGTTGTTTCTCTTCAAACTCCGATCAAAAATGACCTTCTCGTCATCAATCTACCCTGTTGGCTGCCTTGCCCGACCTCAGCGTCGCCGTCGCCGTTGCCATCGCCGCATCCTCACGACTCGCTAACAATCACCACCGCAGTCGACACCACTCACCTCACCTTTTTGACGCGTTTTCCTCTCCTAGGTGGGTCGATTCACTCCTGCGCTCTTCCACTGTCATCCGAAAACACGCGTTTTGAGGCGTGAATGCATCCTTGTTCCAACTGTGCCTGTTCCTTTCCATTGCGCAAACAGTCCTATCAGCGACGGCATCACTGCGCTTTCACTGGCGACATCACAAAGTCTCTGTGCAACAAATCCCACCTTCACTCTTCTACACATCCTCCAATTGCTTCATCATTCTTCGCGAAACCTCAATCACCTGCCTCCGTTCATCCAACAACCATAGCAAGCATTCAACTAACAAGCCTCAAGGAACGCAGAACAAATACAGCTTCTCGTCTCGACATCAGCTCACCATCAAAATGCCTAAAGCAACCGCCAAAGCCACCTCCAAGGCTAAGAGTACTCGAGGTGACAAGAAGAAGAAGGGTTGGTGGACACACCAGATCTCCTCAGCACATCTCAGCTGACCATCATAGACCCCAACGCTCCCAAGCGCGGCCTCTCTGCATACATGTTCTTTGCCAATGAGCAACGTGAGAATGTCCGTGAGGAAAACCCAGGCATCAGCTTCGGTACGCATTCTCTCTGCAATCAAACAACACAGCCATACTGATCCGCCTTCACAGGTCAAGTCGGCAAAGTCCTTGGTGATAGGTGGAAGGCTCTTAGTGAGAAGCAGCGTGAGCCATACGAGAAGAAGGCTGCCACCGACAAGAAGCGTTACGAAGACGAGAAGGCCAAGTACAATGTGAGTAGCTGTTCATCACCCTCCCCATCAGAGGATTGACTGGTTCCTAGGCCGCTGCCAGTGATGAGGATGAGGACTAAACAAGTCATCGTCTCCGGACGTTGACCGATTTCAGTCATCTTTCTTTACTCTGGTTATGTGTTTACTCGCAATGAACGGATGGGTGGCAGGGGTTCTGGAGTCTGCAGTGTCGACAGGAATCATGGGCTTTCACGGACAATGCATGGGAATAGCATCGAGCACGAGCTTCAGCTCAACGAACTAATCATCATCATCGTGCCCACAGAGTTATCCTGTATGTCACGGTGAATTGAGCTGCAATAACACAAGATGTGACTTGGCATGACATGCTACTTGCTGTATACTAGCTCTTCTATCAATGCAATGTCTCGCATAATCCTGCTTTATTCCTTGCGTGAGGAGCCATCGACCTTGGCCAACGTAGATGAGATCAAGCTAGTTGCTCGAAAGGCTGGCCGACGCGTTGTGTTTGACGCGTCTCGAACCAAGTGTGAAGGTGCCTAGGTAAGACTGGCAGATACATATTGTATCCTCCCCTAGGAGCCCATGGCCAGCTATATCTCGTCATTAGAAGTGCTTCGCTCATGTCACACAGTCGGGTGCGTTCGTGTCACAGCCGAATCCTTCATTACTTCTGGCCCCCGTTGGCCTTCGGCTTGGCCGCTCTTGCCTCAGGCATCAACAAGGCGCAGGGCTGGGTTCCTCTGAACCTTTAAAGGTCGCAAACCTCTTTGTTCCTCCTAGATTCCTTTTATCACAGACGCGATCTGAACGTCTTGCAGCGCAGGCCTGCGGCGACTCGTCTCGTGGCCAACAACGGCCAGCATCCAGCAATCGCTATTCTGCCTAAGATGTCGAAACTCGCATCAAGAGAGTATGTTGCACGAGGTACCTGCACAGTTTCCAATGATGATTTCCTTGGTCTCCAGCACGGCGGCCTCGAAACCAGCCGGTTAGTTGCCATGCAGCCCAGGTAGGTGACATTGTCCAGGTGGAAGAACACGTCGACGTGTTCCAGAGGTTCCGCTTCCATGGGCGTCATTTCCAGTAAGCACTGGAAGCCCAGACGAGCCCAGGATCAGGCAGCAATGGCCTGCAGCATGACGCTATGCTATCTCTTATTGATCCCAACAACCCAACCGTACGTGTCGGCAATCTCTCTCGACAACGCCTGCTCTCGTCCAAAAAATCTGTTCTTTTGGGGCCAGCGTCATTTAAAGCTGGTACAAATCGTGACCGGGACGAGTCGTGAGCTTGTGTTGCAATGCTCCATGTCAAGGGTTAGCGGCGACAAATCGGCGTCGTCTTGGGCCCTATTAGACCATGCAGCAGCGCTGCCAACCGTCGATTTCACCTGTTGTCTGCTTGACACGTCAAACCACCCGCATAAGGGTTCGCCTCCGCGCGTATTACAGAATCACCAATACCGGCCGCTCGTGATCCTGGACCGAAGCCAGCTCAGCACCAAAAGAAGAGCCTCATCGCCATTACATTTCCGGGTCAAGCAGGATTGTCCCCATCTTCACCGCAACATCATCATACGTTATGCATGGATCTACTACTCGCGGAGGAGGCCGGACGGGCCCTGGATATTGCTGAAATCCTCAGCACCGTCAGGAAATTTGACCAGGACCATGTGCAGCCCATTACCTTGGCCATCACGGGACTGAATGATCTCAGCTGGGCGCTTCGAGAGCTCAACGACCAAATTGACCTCGCTGGAAGTGCTGTCACCCGATCTTTCGCGGACGACCTTGCACTTCTTCAAAACAGCATCGCTTTCACACTGCAGGATGTCTGGCACATACTGGGCAAAATTCCTCCCGATGGGCCCAGGATCGACTACCGCAATGCCTGGAAAGAGGTTACACGGTATTGTCACGGCATGGGCCAACAGACCCTCGACATGCGGTTGTCGACCTATAAATTGTTCACCTTTGGGTTATGCAGGGTGTTGAAGAGGTAGGACAGTGCCTTTGATGCGGTATCGTCGTGCTCAGCAATCTTTGGTTAGACAATCCTATAGTCGACGACAAATTGACGACCTCCGCCACGAGATCAACGACCTGCAATCGCTACAGCGCAGTAATAGACGTTTGATAGCGGCCACAGAGACATTCGCAAACCTCTCTTTGGTGCCAGTCCAGCAGACAGGTACATTTATCCGTTTGGGTAGAGAAGTGATCGGGGTGCTGATGGTCCGGTAGTCATACGACAACCCAAATCACAAGTACGAGTGAGACCGATGTCGCCTACATCATCACACGATAGCTACGAAACCCTTCAGCACCAGGCGGTACCCAGTCCGCCGCCCTTGTCTCCTACCACCACCTTCTCCACGATTAGCCATGTGTCTAGCGCGGATGCAGACATTGGACATTGGGCCACCACCATCTTCAACGACCTTCCCACCACAATGCTCGAAGATGATCCTGAAGTGTAGCGTTCTCCCATTCTTCTGTTCTCAGCCGCTAAATTGTATGGTGCAGGTCGCGCTGCTTTGGAGACAGCGCAGGGAAAAGCCGAAGCCTGCCAGATACTGAATTCGAACGGATCCTGCAGATGTAAGGGAGATACAGTCGGTGACATTGTGGGCCTGCTGAATTGACATGGCATAGGAAATACCCTGGTGGACTTCGAACCAAGTTTTACTGGCGGCCACGAGATTACCGTTGCAAGATCGTCTGTGAATGGCCAGATGGCCGTCGAGGCATACGATGGTCGTGCTTACCGCTCAATGAATTGCATATTCGGCGAGCTGGGCCGTTCCTCTATCTTTGTCGTCCCACTGTCACTGCCCCAAGTACTTGCTGGACTAGTCTCAAGTTCACTTCGTATGAGTGTAAGAGCAGCCATCACGGGATGATCGGAGAAGCTAAGCTGATGTGCTCAGGGCTGGTGATTTTTCACTGTACCTTCCTCTCGCTCCGATCCCATGACAGCGCGACGCATGTTGACAATGCTCTTGACCATTGTTTGAAAGGGGAGACCAGCAATTTTGCCGGGTGAGATATGTGTATGTGGATGGTATTTATTCACGCTGACGGCCGGACATAGCGCAATTCGGGATAGCGGCTTCAAGCATGCTTTGCGGCTGTATCGGGACAAAGCAACGGATGGGCTTCGACTTGAGGCGTCCGTCTTGGAGGGCGACATGCAGCAGTACGTCGAGTGAAGTACCCAAACATGGCAAGCTAATTGTCCCAGCAGCTGCCCCATCTGGACAGCATTCATTACGCACCACGTTACTTCTCCTACCTGGCTTCGACGGGCCAAGAACAGTTCTGTTGTTTACCTGGCCCAACTTCAGCGACATGTTTTTTCTTCAAAATATACGCCTCACGTGGCGGCTAATGGGGAACACTTTCTTGATTTTGAGTTAATCAGAGGTACGTCCTACCCGGTTGAGACATGTGGCCTGGCTGACCTGCCGCAGATGCCGAGGACTTTGTGAAAACGATCGAAGACTTTAGCGACGAGTACCGGGGTGTCAGAGCAACACCATGAGCGACAACAAGGTCTTTTACGACTTGACGATTGAAACGACCAATGACGAGGACGACGGGGCGGAAAAATGGTTAATGATTGATCACAGCGTGGAGAGGCTTAGTCCTTGGATACCCTTTGTGCGTTTCGTTCTTGACGTGTCTTCTCAGCTCCGTTTCTTGCTTGAATTTTTGGATGGTCGGTTTGGGCAGAGCGAGCGCTACAGACGTGATTCGATCAGACAGACGCTTCTCGATGTCTTGGATGGGCCTAGAATTTTGGCGCCAGGTCCGGAATTGACAACTAGGTTGTTGATACTCAAAAGCTGCGCAAGAAGCCATAAGCCACATGATGTAGATTTCTCGGTCACCTCTCAGGCTGACGGGTATCTACCTAGGTACCTGACCTTAGGTAGGTTACGAGAGTTGACGAGGTCGCCTGTTCGGGGCTGTCGTAGCCGGGCTCCCTGGAAGGCGAATGCTTATCGGTCAAGTGTCCGCTCATCTCCATCTATCGTCGTCTCTCCGCAACATCCACCTACATCCACCTCTTCACCGGCCGCTTTCCGCCTATCGCACGACCATCATCCGTTTCTTCTTCGCGTCATTTCGTACCGGCTACCATTAACCACTTTTTGTACAGACGGAACGGGACCCTCATCTCCAATTCCAGACACAACACTAGTCGGTCGGACGCAGAGAAGATGATTTCTGTTCCTTTTCACCTTTCCGCTGCTCGTCAGTGTCCAACACGGAGCCAGACTCCTTCATGGCGCTGTCGGGCGAGGAAGCAGCGAACCTTGACAAGGTAGCCATCGAGCTGGCACCTCCAGTGGAGGACCCTGCTAGTCAAGATGGCGACTCGAAGCCGAAAAGGACTTTATGGCAGAAGGTGTACGCTTGTCTAACCTACGTGCCACCAAGATGTCGGTATGACCCAGACAAACCCTTCCAGTTCTCCATGGGCTTGAATCTGCTATTTGGTAAGGAGGCGGCCTACTCCCATCACACCGGGACTATTCTGACAGCTGTTCTCCAGCATTCGCAGGCTGTTTTACAGTAGCCAACCTTTACTACAACCACCCCATCCTCAACCTCCTAGCAGACGACTTCCACGTTACCGATGAAGAATCTTCTTACATTCCGACCCTCGCACAGGCAGGGTACGCAGGAGGACTGTTGTTTCTATGTCCATTGGGGGATCTGCTCAAGAGGAGGCCGTTTACACTCTGGCTCGTCTGGTTCACAGCTACGTTATGGTATCTACATCTGTGCTTTCCGCGGGCAAGATTGTGAGACTGACACTCAAGCTAGGGTTGGGCTCTGCGTGACGAACTCATTCGCCGCATTCGGAGCCATAACCTTCATCACAAGCGTTAGCACAGTCACCCCGCAACTCATGCTCCCTCTGGTCGGCGAGATGGCGCCTCCTCATCGACGCGCGACTGCCTTATCGGTGGTCGTCTCCGGTATGCTACTCGGCATGCTCTGCGCTCGCCTCCTCGCCGGCGTGGTCGCGCAATTCATCGGCTGGCGGTATATATACTGGATATCTTTTGCCTTGCAATATCTCATTCTTATCCTGCTGTATTTCTTCATGCCCGACTATCCGTCAACGAACCCCGACGAGAAGGTGCTCAAGAAATACCCGTTTCTACTGTGGGATATTCTCAAACTTGTCGCCAAATACCCTGTCCTTGTCCAAGCATGCCTGGTCGGCCTCTTCACGGCGACAACATTCACTAGCTTCTGGACGACACTGACATTCCTGCTCGCCGGGTCGCCGTACCACTACAATTCGCTGGTCATTGGGCTGTTCGCGCTCATTGGCATCGGGAGCATGACGTGGGCGCCCATCTTCGCGCGGACTTTCATGGAGAGTCACCAGCCGTTGTTGTCGGTGATCATTGGCGAGTTGATCTGTCTGACCGGCGTTGTGGTGGGCACGTATACAGGCAAGACCACAGTTGCCGGACCGATTATCCAGGCGATTGGGATCGATATCGGGTTGCAGACGAGTCAGATTGCAAATCGAACCGCAATCTATGCTGTGGCGCCCAAGGCGAGGAATAGGGTCAATACGGCATATATGGTCAGTGTTTTCGTGGGCCAGTTGATAGGCACGGCGGTGGGGAATCACCTTTATGCGCGGGGAGGATGGGTTGTGTCTGGATCAGCGAGTGTAGGATTCGTGTCGATTGCACTTGTGGTGTGCTTTTTGAGGGGGCCGCATGAGAAAGGCTGGGTTGGGTGGAAAGGAGGGTATGATATGAGAAGGATAGTGCCGAAGAAGCCTGTCAAGAAGGACGAGGAGACGGGGCAGCAGCCGCAGCCGCAGCCAATGGCTCAGGAAGAAGATCACGCAAAAGAGGAAGAAACGAAAGGCGAGTTGGGTGGAGAAAAGGAGGGTGGTGCGAAGGGGGATACTGCGACGTCCTCGCAGCAGACTCTCAGCCAGGATATACACGAAGGGAAGGGTTGATGTTACGGCGAATTGTTGGCGATTCTTCCTCAGCCAACGGCAACTCCGTCACGGTGCCCAGCATCACTCCTTACAAGTCCGCTCCTATTCGACGTGGAATGAACCTTGGCCAGCAGTACTTCAGGCTGTGATGGGGCTTCACAGGAGCTCGACTTATAGAGCCTCGCGGAGGCCCTGAATGCGCTGGACAAAGCACCGTCGCCGTCAGCATGACCGTGCCATCTGCAGCCACTGAACCAGGGGGCCGGCCCAGGCTCACATCTGGAAGCCACCACCACATGTCTTATCAACATATCTTCAAAGTCGGAGGGTGGCCTGGTGGCTTTTTCACTACATCTGAACAATGAAATCGCATGTTACTGACCGACGTTGCCCCAGAATATCTGGAAAGATCGGGGTCGGATATTCGAAAATGGAGTTTGCCCCTTTTCTGAAGCATTGTTTTCCCACAGCCTTTCCGCATTCCTGACCGGGTCGCGTTGGAATTCCACGGTCCATGGCTGACACCACACCTCGAGATGGATATACTGTACTGTTTTGCGCGTCTACTCATGACTGTTAGTCTGTCAGGGTTTTGCCGATCATGGCTGTTCATTCATATGGGTTCAAATGCGCAGGTTGTTCTTTTCTTCTTGCATGTCTTTTGTGGTTCCCATATGCTTCGGCTCAAACAAGCTCGGTCTATCAATTAGACTCAGAATATTCGGGAACAAACTTCTTCGATGGCTGGGACTTTTATACGGTTTGGAATATCGCCCAGAGGCAATTGCAAGTGCTGACGGCCTTAGGGAGGCGATCCCACTGGAGGTTTCGTTACGTGAGTTGGGTGACCGCTATGGGGTTATCGGGCTCTCTGACACGCAGAAGGTACTACAGCCGCTCGTCTGCGCAACAGGCTGGCATGATCAATTCTAGCGCCTCTCAACCTAGCTACATCGGCTCGGACTATACGACTCTCATCGGTTCTACCTCAGCAGCAGGCAGACCCAGCGTGAGAATCTCAACTAAAAGATCATGGACCCATGGATTGTTTATTGGAGATTTCAATCATTCCCCGGCTGGGATCTGTGGAACGTGGCCAGCGTGTGAGTGCCACGTATCGTGCGCGGAACCATGATGCTGAAGCACAACAGTTTGGACCCTCGGACCGAATTGGCCATACAATGGAGAAATTGATATCATGGAAGGCGCAAACATGAATATGTACAACGGGATGACATTACATGCGTAAGAATTAAGCCTTGCCCACGAAGGGATGATGCTAATACTTCCAGCGCGCCGAACTGCACAATCGCGGGAGATAGCAGATCCATGTCGGGACAACTACAAACTAACAACTGCGCATACTATGTGAGTCTCGTACTCATCCTGCTTGAAGCTGCTGACGCTAAGGAACCATAGCCTGGCTACAACGTTGGCTGTAGCATAAGTGATCGACGGGGCCCCAGCTACGGTGCAAGCTTCAATGCGCAGGGCGGTGGTGTTTATGCCATGCAATGGACATCCGACTACATTCGTGTCTGGTTCTTTGCTCGAGGCACCATTCCTTCAGACATCACCAACCAAGCGCCCAACCCTTCCTCGTGGGGTCTGCCAGCTGCCGAATTCCAGGGTTCTTGTGTGATCGATCAAAAATTCCAGGCGCACAAGATTATCATGAACAATGCATTTTGCGGCGAATATGCTGGAGCAGCAAGTGTGTGGAATTCCTCTACGAATTCTTGCGCTGCGTCAACCAATTATTCGACTTGCAATGGTTATGTGGCTGGACAACCCGCTGCCTTTCAGAATGCGTGCGTCGAATGCTTCCGATTCGTGGTTCTTATTGACACTGCCGCAGATACTGGAGCATCAAGTCAGTCCGAGTCTATCAACTTGCAGATTCAAGTTCGAATGCTACCTCGTCTCCATACATTGCCAGCTTACAGCCCACGTCAACGATTAGTAGTACAAGTTCGGCACCAACACCGACGCCCACGACATCACTTTGCCCCGGATATAACTTTACCGTCGTCCAATCCGGCGCATTCAAGTACGAAATCGAATGCGGTGTCAACCCTGGGGGGTCTGACCTTGGTGCCCCGTACTCAGGATACCCAGTCAATTCCTTTGAGGACTGTGTTGGCGGATGCAGCTACTGGAACGCCAACGTTACTGCTAATATATGCGGCGCCGTGGCATACCAGATCAGCAATAAAGCTTGCTATTGGAAACGATCTGCTGGAAGTACCCCTCTCAACCCGGCGTTTAATGGTGCTCGACTTATTTACTACGCCTATCCGCAGGTTACTGATGATCCAAGGAGTCAGACTACTACGACGAGCAGTAGTGGAACCTATGTGCAGACGGTTGCGACGGCGAACACATACGTCAATCCTTCGGTCGCATCGACTACCAGCTACTCGTTGGTAAGTGAGACTCCAGCATCGTCGTTGACCGATGGTGTGGGTATGGGCGGTGATGGGACGACGACTTCGAGTTCCTTGCCCTCGTCTTCAACATCGATTTCGAGTTCTATGTCGAGCACGCCGAGCACAGGGTCGTCGACTACATCGAATACTCCGACAACATCGCTCAGTCTGACTACGACCTCTTTCGCGACCACGACATCGTCATCAGCAAGCAGAAGCACAGCCAGTCAATCTTCACCAACGAGTTCGAGTACGAGCACGACCAGCAGAAGTTCATCAACGCAGTCTACGCCCACGCCAGGTCAATCATCGATTGTGTCCACGCCAAATCTCGGGTCGCAAGCGACTACGACGGTCCAACCGAGTAATCCCACGTCCCTGTCCATAACATCAAGCCCTGCCACTTCCATGATGGCTAGTTCAACAACCACATCTGCGGTCTTCCCCTCCTCGTCAACGTCAGGACTGCCTCATTCCTCCACGACACCTGGTCAGACCACATTGACATCGTCACAAACGACAGCCCACTCCAGCACGAGCAGTGCAGCTTCCACTCAGCCTCCAACCTCGACCCAGCATTCGTCCGCTCCATCAACAACGCTTTCCGCTCCAATTCTAGCCTCAAGCGGGACCTCTTCATCACTGGCGACGCAAACTTCAAGTTCGCGTCCGCTACAGTCCTCGAGTATCCGTACCACGTCGGCGATTGGTCCGATATTCGGTTCAAGCAGCGTTACTGCATCGTCCACCCTTGGTACTCCCTCGACGTCGCTGTCTTTGGTCGCCCGTTCAACGACCACTCGATTAATATCCCCATCAACAACGACCACTTCTTTAGCAACGGACGCCAGCGGCAGCACCACTATAACGACTCGATCTCCTCAGCAACCTACAACAGCTTCCGTCTCGACGTCTCAGATCATCTCGACACGTCCACCTTCTTCGCCCACAACGTCTGTTTTCGAGTCTCCCACGACAAGCCCGGCCCTTCCAGGTCCGACGCATGTCGCTTCTTTCGAGTACGCAGGTTGTCTCGGCCCCATCCCCGACTCTCCTTTCGCAGACTCGTTTATCCTCGTCGAAACCTCGGTGAGCATGTCCATTGAGGAGTGTATCTCGGATTGTTCCGGGCAGAATTACGCAGGTCTTTTCGATGCGTACGTCTCATCCCAATTTTCGTATCTGTACTTGCGATCACCCAAAACCCCCCTCATGCCGTTTCACCATACCCTACACCTCTGCAGTTCTTCTGGGCCGACATGATACTGCTCAAGACTCTCTTTAGGCTCATCTCAGCACGCCGAACTCCTGCTTTCGCCACCGCAAATCTCTCTGATCAAGTCTGAGAAGCTAATAAAATCCCAGAGAATGCTTCTGCTCCTCTTTCAATGGCACGCCATCTGATTCGGATTGTGTCACGTATCCCGACTCGGCATGCAACGTTCCTTGTCCAGGAGACGCCGCCCAAAAATGTGGTGGTATCGCCGAACTACCTTCGCGCTTTGCAAAACGACAATTCTCTGGTGGTGACAATGTCGTGGTATTGATCACGACGTATAATAACACGTTGGCTAATGTCGATCCGGGCGGCTTGAGTACAGCGTCGACTTCTTCCACAACACTGGCGCCGTCTTTGTCGAGTTCAACTTCGACTTCGCCGCCGCTGCCGCCGCCGTCTACGACGTCCACTGCAGCAATGGAATCGACGAGTTCAACAACAGCATCCGCTCCAACGCAAATCGACAGCCCGATATTAGCATCCACAACGCCAACCGCAAGTTCGCATATTATTTCGAGTTCGACCTTGCCTTTGACGAGCTCATCAAACGCAGGATTGACACTCTCGCCGACGACGATCTCAACAACATACACCACCGTCTGTGCGTCTCATCTGTATACTTGCCCCACACCCACAGCAACGCATCTCACAACCACGGTCGTTGCATTGCACTGCGGATGTCAGGATATGCTGGGGCCAAGCGTGCCCATGACTATAACCACGACCGTCGTGCTTGTGCCGTGTCCCTCCTCCGAGGAGTATCCTTATCCGCCTCACCTTAATGTGGCCGGAGGTGAAGGTGACGCCGGGGAGGTGCCGCCAGTGAGCATGACACTGACAACGACGACTCTCACCGTCCCTTGTACAGAGTCGATATCCTCGATGGCGAGTGACGTGCAGAGATGGTATGCTTCCGCTTCCGCTTCTGCTGCTGCTGCTGCTGCTGCTGCCACTGCTACTCCCATCCCCAATGCCAACGCAGACAGCCAAACCCCAACCAATGGCGATAATACCGGGTCCGATTCGAATCCCAATCCTGTGGCGGGTCCGGGCCCGGTCCCGGGTCCAGGAGAGTCAGCAGGCCAAGGACCAAGACCAGGACAAAGACAAGGACAAAACCAAGAACAACCACACCCCTACCAACCATACTCATTCCCCATCTCCTTCCCCATGACGACTGCAGCCCCACCAGCGACACCGGCACCGGCATCACTGCCATCGCCATCGCCATCGCCAACGCCATCGACGACGGTGACATTGACACTCACCATCGCGCCCGTCGCTTTCAACACTACTAGTACTAGCACAAACTCATCCACCGGAGCACTGGTCGACGCGCAAGGTAATGCCAATGCTAGCATGCATGTCGGTGTCGTGCCGACGACAAGGATCTCGAGCGGTAACGGTAACGGTAACGGTAATGGAGAACCTGCGCGTTCGGGCGGTACACGACTTCTTCTTCCACCCATGGCCGTATCCAGATTGACGGGTCTTTCGGCCTTAGGATCAGGCTTGGTTGTGGCGTCGTTGACGACTTTTGGATTCTTGTTGTCGTTCCTCATGGGCTAAAGGGTAACCCCTAGCGTGGCCTAAGTTAGGAGGGGTGTACCTCGTTCCATGCTCAATTCATCGTTTGAATTCATTTCAATTCAGCATTTGATTTCATCATTTCATGCATTCTGCTCGATGCCCCCCAGTTGTAGAGAGAGCACGTCTGGAGTATCTTGGTCATTAATCACATCACATCACATCATTCACCAGGCTCGACGAACGGTCGTTGATCTCCTCAGCTTCCGAAAAGAACGCCTGTTCATCTGTTGATAGCGATAGCAAGACTCCAGTGCTCATGGTGATTCATGCCTTGCGTTTCCGCACTAAACAGACAACCCATGCCTTTGCGCCGATGCCTTTCCCAATAAACACTAACGCCTTTGCTTTTGCGCCGATGCCATTCCCAATAAACGCTCAATTCCTTTGCGCCGATGCCTTGGAAAATCACGATCCTGTGTCACCAGTCTCCAATTTTCTTAACTCCGACTTCGACGTCGACTCCCGCCTTTCAGCCCATTCCCGTCTGTGTCTGTGTCTGTCCCAGAAGGGCCCACCCACGGCTTGGAAAAGGTCAAAGTCAACAAGGTCAAGGTCAACCAGTGATGAATTTCCTGCTGCCAGTCCAGAATGTCAAAGTCAACCGGTGGTGGATTTCTCCCAATGCTTGCCTTGACAACACTTCAACACCACCTGAGACTGACCCTTCCGATCGTCGCGGTCATGAGGCTTGGCCACGCACCAGACGCGCAAATCCTGTTGCACCTGCCCATCCGGTCGATACGGCACAGGCACGACTTTTCTCTCCCACTCGCCAAACTTGAGATCGAGCTGCCGGGCGCCCGTCGTACGCTCGCCAAACATATGCTTCCAAACCTCGTGTGTGAAGCGTTGGATGTTCTTTGTCGACGACGGTGGGTGTAGAGCTAACGTTAGGGTCCGGCCCTCTTGCGTCCCGAAACAGGTGTCGATAGATTCCATGCTGCTCGAGTCCAGACCACCGCCACAACAATTCGGCACGGAATCTTCGTTGTCCGAGGCGTCGTCGTCGTCGTCCTCCTCCTCTTCACGATCAAGATGGTCCGAATGTCTGCTCATCATATATGACAGGCCACTGTCGAAATAGATTTGCAAGGATTCCAGATTGAATCGCTTGATCTCGTCGAGGATCTCACTGTAGTCTTCAACCTTGAGATCCTTGGACTGCCGCTCCAAGTCGAAGGTGAACCGCCTCAACTTCGGGCAAGAGGTCCGGACGAGCATGATTTCATTGAGTGTCAGTGTCCGGAAATCCGTCTGCACTTCTTCCTCGCGCATGTGCAGCTGTAGATCTTCGAGAGTGGGTCCGTGCTGCCGTAGGATGGTCGACAGTGATACCTTCTCCATCCAGGACCATAGGCTCAGTGTGGACAGAGAAGGACATGTGGCGATATATTGCTCGGCTGCTTTCGCTGTATCCTTGGTGCATGTGAAGGGACTCAGGTTCAGACTGACGTGCTTCAGGTTTCTCAGGACATCCGCTGCCATGACGAAGTAGGAAGCAGATAGCGGACCTCTGGTACATGCGAAGGTCTCTAGACCGGCCAGATCGACATATCTTGCCCAGTAATCGAGAGTCTGAGCCGATACCGGCCAACCATCCAGAGAGAACTGGCGCAATGAAGTGCTGGGTTTTCCGTGAAATGGGACAGCTGTCCAGTTCCAGATGCGATTCGTCTGGATCCCAAAAGACGTCAATGAGGCGGACTTCAGCTTCGTAGCATTCGAGACGATGTGCTCGAAGTCTCGATGGTCACCGTCGATGTAGTCGTGGCGATAGGGCACTTCCATGGCAAACGCGCTCACACAGGAGTGTGCTAGATACTTCGCCTCTGGACTTGGAAGTTGATTGTAATGAGCTTGGGGCTTGTCCACGTCATAGACTCTGAGATCGGCCCGTGGATGTTTCTCTTGCAGAACGCTGATGATGGCTGGTTGAGGATATCGTCCGGTCTTGTAGGTCAAAGACTTGAGGTTGGTGACGGCGGACAGCAGCTCCTTCAAACCGGCGGTTGCAGCGGACGAAGCGAGCCCTTCAAAGGATCCTCCCTTGGCGATGGTGAGATGGCGGAGACCGCGTAGACGATCTGGCGAGAACAAATCCTTTGGAGCTTGATCGAACTGGTTAACGAACCGTCCAAGAGTTGCGCTCCATTTCAGTGTCTCGCGGCGGTATCGAACAAGCCGGACTGCCGAGTTGAAATATCTGTTGACTTGAGCGACAGATGGTGTAGTCCGCGGTGATTCGTCGTTCACTATTTCGAAGATGTCGGCAAGGATTTCTACCTCGAGGTCGGTTATGCAGATGGAGGATGCCATTGCCATTGAAGAGACAGGCGTTGGTGGATGGAGAGGGAGATCTAGAAAGGTATCATGGTAAGGTCAAAGACGTAGAGGAGGAGAAAACAAATAAAAGGTAAGGCGCAGTGAGGCAGAATCAAGGCTGAACTGAGAGAAAGTGAAAGTCAGGCAGCAAGGTGAAGCAGTCAATCAATAGGCAAGTAGTGCGTGGCAGTGTTGAGGTCAAGGGAAGGTATCAGGTACCTTGGGTATCAGGTACCTTTGGGGCCCTGGTACGTGACTCAGTGAATGAGGTACAGGTACTCAGCGACTCAGGCAGACACCGAACCGAGATGCGACACGTGACGTGAGATTCCATGAGGATGGATGATCGTGATGAAGGTGATGATTGTGATGATGGCGATGATTCTACCATCAAAGGTACTTGTTACTCAAGATTCAAGCATACCCTATAGGTACGTACTGTTCATGTTCATGCCGTTCTAATAACCCTCTGAAGCATGTCCATATTCTCTATGCCTCGCGATCGCGGTTCGACAAATGCTCATCTGATATGCAAACTCTCCTAAATCCCGACGCCTCGCTCTAATGGTACCAGACAAGCCCCTATCGTTTGCCGCTGGATGAGCTGCTGTATGCCGACCTTTCTATCATACCCTCGCTGCCACAACCTCTAAACCCCATCGTCAATGATCGCCTCATCCAACTCCGAGAGCATGGACTCTTCTAGCAGACTGTGACTCGCAACATAACTGAACCCGCCAAAGGGATCAGATTTACTCAATGTCCTGCTGTGTCGCCGAGGTGCTGCATCAACTGCGCGCTCCGTGAATTCCTTGGAAAAGTTCTCGGCCAATTCTGGATTCGTGACCAAGGGTCTGATGGGCGGCTCAAGCTCTCGTGCTTCCAGCTTCTTCCAGTCAATCTTTTTGAAGAATCGATGCCTCTTGATCGTGTTGATATCGTTAGGACCGACACCAAGTCGCTTCTTAGGCTCCTTGCGCAGTAGCCTGGTGAGAAGATCTTTCGCGTCCGGAGACAGGAAATAAGGCAGACTCAATTTCTGGTGCATGATGTTCTGCTGGATCTTGGTCCAGTTCCCTCCCCCAAATGGTGGCTTCCCCGTCATAAGATCACACGCCATAGCTCCCAGTGACCACCAGTCGCAGGATTTGCCGTATCCCGGCCCCCAATCGGACTCATCCCAGCCCCTGATAATCTCTGGCGCCATGTATTCGATGGTCCCCACGCCGAGACTGTTGCAACGACTGCCTCCCGGAGTGCTGGGATCAGGAACGGCCACTTTGCTGAGACCAAAGTCTGTCAGCAGAAGATGGCCTTCGGCGTTGAGCAGGCAATTTTCAGGTTTGAGATCGCGGTAGATAACACCGACAGTATTGTGAAGGTAGTCCAACGCCAGAACAATCTCGGCAACGTAGAAAGCCGCGACCTCTTCGGAGAAGAATTTCTCCAGCTCCAAATGCCGAAAGAGCTCTCCACCGGAAGCATACTCGAGAATCAAGTACAGCTTCTCATGGTCCTGAAAAGCGTAGTAGAGGTTGACAATGAACGGATGACGATTGACCAATTCCAAAATGGTCCGCTCCGACTTGGTCGACTCGATGCGCCTCTTGTGGACCTTGACGAATGCCTTGGTAAGCTGTTTCTGCGCGAACAAACGACCCGTTGCATTCTGACGCACGAGATGTACCGTGCCAAATGCTCCATCCCCAAGGCAGCGGATGGGAGTGAAATCTGCAGCCGTCATCTTGCGCGCAATTATGGATGTGGCCCGCTGATCGGCATCCAGTGCATCCAGCGTGGAGACAGAAGTCGAGCTGGCGTCTGTGTCAACCAACGAGTGGCTGACGAAGTCCTGGTCAATCTGCACATGGTAGCTGACCATTTCTTCGGGAGTCTCGTCGCCTTGGGTATCCGAGGCTGCACTGGCTGCACTGCTATTTGCCTCTGCCTCTGAGTCCCGGTTGGTTCGGACACGCGATCTAGAGCGACTCTGGCTGCGTGAGTTCAGAGCGTCAAGCTGTGCTTTCAAGCTGCTGATTCCCGGTGACTGTGGTCTCAGCCCCGGACTGGCACCGGCTAAAGCAGGCAGCCGTGGAATGGGCGACAGAACCCGTGGGCTGCTGATGGAAGCATCCGAGTCTTCGGCGCCTGAATCGACCGGGATAAAGCCTTTGACGGTGTTCAGCGCGTGAGCAGCTTCTGCGGTTCTTGCCTTGTTCTTCTTTTTCTTCCTCTTCGCTGCGGTTGTAGACAGGATGACGCTGCCTTTGGCCTCTTGTCTTCCTCTTTCACCTTCGGTTCCAGCTAGGGGACTTTCTTGCCGCCCGTGCAGCGGTATGGCCTTGCGAGGGGTGGCTGGCGGGCTCTTTGAGCGCATCGGCGTGATTTCTGGCTCGGTCGACTCAGAAGCGTTGTTTCCAAGCGCGATTGAGTTGAGAGCATCCTCCAATTTGGTAGACACGTCGTTGAGCGGACGAACGCCTCCCTCCGCGTCTTGGATCTTATCCATGACGGTCTGTGTGTGTCCAAGGCTCATATTTTCTGAACTTGTTTCTGCTGTTTCGCAATTCTGTCACTTGTAGTATAGATGTGCCCTAATATGTTCGACCCGAGTGGAGTGATTACCGTCCGCCCTTCTTCAAGGCGGACTTTGCGCCAGTAGCCAAAGCAGGCGATATGTTTCGAAGGACAATGCAAAGGGCGTCTCAGTCACATGAGAAGGCGCGACGACGCCATCGACAGCAGGAAGTCGTGGAATAATGTATGCGGTAGTGGCTGCAGTTCGACCCATTGAAGGTGATATAGTGCGACAGGGAATATTCGATACCAAGTGAATCTGACACAGTGATGGAAGGAAAAGGAGAGGTCGTCGTTGACGTGAATTGCAAACGTTGGTCAGCACCCTGAAATCCGGGAAAATTAAATTCAATTGGGAACGAAAGAGCGCAGCCACAAAGCCGCAACCAGAGAATTGCCCCGGATTCATCACGTGGGTTCATCACGTGCGTCTGGGGAATCGCTTTCAATTTGGGCCGGTTGCGGAAGAACGATTTTCCACATAGTGCACAACGAGTTACGCTCGACTTAAGAGGTACTCTGTACCATCAAGGTCATTGAACTCGCATACGGAGTGACAATTTGGCTCCCTGAAAATGTTTACTGATGGAAGAAGTGTCAAGATTGCTGCCCAGTTTGAAATTTCAACCTTTTGCTCGTACCTTTGCGCCTGAATTGGTTGTCCATGTCTCAAAGTTGCCTACTTTCTCTTCCCTTACAAATTCTCGCACCTTTCCCAGCCTTCAAATCTCTAGTTAGATATATTCACAGTCCTACCGTCTCTCAGCTTGACTCAGTATGTATTTGAAACACTATAGACTCCAGATATTTATATGTATGTCTTTCTTGGCCATACAAACAACGCAGGCAACTCGAACTGCGTCCGGGTGTTATGGTCACGTGCATGGTCACGTGCATAGCTGTCCGTCAAGGTCTTCGCCGTTCCTAGACATTCGAGCATCAGACCATCTTATTTGTCCCTCTAGTTCAGCAACTCTTGGGCACTCGGCTTGCTCTCCCTCTCGACTCACAAATTCACCACTAGAAATGGACAAGGTCATACTCAAGAATCTCAAGTTCGACCTCGCCGTCGGTTTTGACGCCTGGCGACGGTACGGCAAACCACAACCCGTCTCCATCACAGTCGAAATTCATCCAAGATCCAATCTCGAGGCTGCCGCCGCTCAAGACGATGTCAATCTTTCTCTAGACTACGGCAAATTGTACAAGAGCATCTCTGGCAGTCTAACGAACTCTGGAGCATATCCTACGATCCACGTCCTGATCTCTCAGCTTGCTCAATTTGTGCCAGAATATGCCTTTCTTGACATGGACATTCTCTTCCCCAAAGCACTTCTGCAGGTCAACGGAGGTGTCTTGTATCGTCTGCAAGTCGACAACTCGACTCCAGGACTCATCACGCCCAATTTGACTCTTGATATCAAGGGAATCGCTTGCAGTTGCATTATTGGCGTCAACCCACATGAGCGGCTCTACAAACAATCATTATCCATTGATATCAGCATCCCGGTCATAACCACCGCCCTTGGTCCTGAGCCTACGGAGGAGCATTATACTGCTGAGCTACATGATATGGTCGAAGAAGTTATCGACGTAAGTCCAATGTTCCAATTCCCTCCGGTTCCAGTCACTGACGCCTTTGATACACATAGAGAGTAAAAGGCTCGTCATATCATACAATCGAGGCACTCGCATCTGCAGTAGCACAGATTGTCACCATGAACTACAGCCATACTGTCGCCAAAGTCCGCATCGAGAAGCCGAGCGCCATTGCCACCATCGAGGCTGCGGCCATCGAGATCACTCGCAGCAAAACTTTCTTCGAAAACAAAGACTTCTGGAAAGTCAAGAGGCCTTAACAGGTCCCGACGTCTTTCAGTCACCAGTCAAATCGACTATGCTGACTCGTGGACGTGACATCCTCGAAGGGTCCGCTGCTGCTTTCGGGGTCGCTCCGCTGCCAACTTCTTTCCACGACCCTGGCAGGCTGTCGCGAGGCATAGCACGGACATGTCTCGAAGAAAAGCTCGTCTTCAGGCCCGTGGTCAGTTCCGGAGGTATGACAATCAAATCGGTCGGCTTTTCTTCTGACGAGTCTTCTGCTAACTTGTGCTCTTGCTGAGTTGCAGAAATATATGGGGCAAAGAAACTTTTGATCGACTGCTTGGGTCTGGTTGGACTGTTGTTGACTGATTCACGCAAACTATTTGCTGAATCAGGCTGTACCAAAGTGCGCGATATCTTCGCCGGCTTCCTAGTCCGGCGTTGCGTCACCGTGTCTGGGACCTCTGCAGTCTGGGAAATTGCCTCAAGAGCGGCGGGCACTTCTCGTGTAAGCTCGAGTGTCGGATGCACTGGGGATGAATCGATGACTATGGGTTCCTCCATGGAATTTTTCTGTACCACTGGCACCAAAGGCCCAAGAAAAGGGTCATCTGCAATCTTCGTTGGATCGCGACTTTTGCTGACTTGGAGAAAGGCGCGCATAGTAGGTGAGCTTGTAATTCCCGACCTACTTGAACTCGGCTTTGTGGGAGTTCTGGGCACTTCTCTCGAAGCAGCGGCATCATTGACGCAGGAAGGCGATCGATCACCCCTGATCTTCCGTGCCGGAGCTGCATGGCTAGATGGTTTCGACGTCACCACGTAATTCAACAGTGCACCTTTTGTCATGCCACCTGTTGTATCTTTGCCCTTTCGTGTCTCATTTTGCTTCCGACATTTCCGAGTTGCGAACTTTTTCGGATCGTTTGCAGTCTCTTCTTGTATCCGCCGCCACTTGTCAAGGTGATATCGAGCGCCGATCTCTACTATCGTCTCAGCGATCCATACCTTCTCTGGGGCATCCGGTAGCCATGGAGCAGTCTTCCGCTTCTTCGAAGGACTGGCAGGCGCATTCTCGACGCTTTCTTCGTCGCCGTCCTCGGCGACATCCTGAGCCTCTTCCTCTGCAGCAAGCCTCTCCAGATATTCTGGGCTGTCTTCCTCTGCGTCCAAGTCCAAACCGACGATCTCTGCTGGGATCATAGTAATCCTAAGCTCAGGAATCCCATCGCTAACGAAGTGTTTCCTTCGCTCAGTGATCTGATCCGCCGAGCCCACAGGAGACTGCCTTTTCCGGAGTAATCGGTTGGCTAGCAATGCTGGTGCCATGACCCGGACAAACTTCCAAGCTCCAGGCTTGTAGTCCCATTCGAATGTCTCGCGGACATATGCTCGCATGTCTGCAATACATATTTCAGACTCCCATGCCTCTGTCCACGTCTTTTCCAGCTTCGGCAGTTCGTCGTCAGGTGTGACTGCAGGGTTCAAGTAGTATCCCAGGATCTTGCGATCAGGGAAGGTATCTGGTACTTGGATTGATTTCCGCTTTACCTTGAAATAGCCGCTTTCATTCGTCTCAAGCTCGAATTGAAGCCTTTCTCTCCACTCTCGTATGCCATCTTCATCGCTCTTTCGTACCAGTTCCAGCAGGTCACTTCCAAAGCCGGCTCGTGCGATTTCGCATGCAAGCGTCGACCCAATCCCAGCAACACCAGCCTCATCATAGTCGCCACCACTCAACAAAGCCACCAGGATCATTCCCTCCGGATCCAGCCCAGACAGGGACTTTATCCTAGGCAGATCAAGCACATTGACATGAGTAGGCGACTTGTTGTGCTTGGAGGCTTCTTTGGACCAGTCCCTTAACGTGAGAGTCGAGCCAAACATAATAGCGTCAACATCCTGGCTCATGACGGCGTCAACCAGCCCCTTGCTCTGTAACCTAGCACACTCGGCCTCGGCTTCACCAGGGGCTGTGTGGTAGGGGAAACGGAAGGCCTGGATGAGTTTCTTGGACATCTCATTTGAGATACAGGAGCCATACCGCGAGACAGTCCGGCCTCGCTTGGTGAGAGGTTTATTCTTGCCATCGTACACGAAGACCGGATCGATAGGTAGAGCAAGTAGTTTAACAAGGCGATAGAACAACGTCCTTAGTGCAGGGTTCTTGCCACCTTGACCGGCTTGAGTCTGAAAATTCCAAATTGCTGCATCGATGGCAATTCTGAGTGGTCGCTTAGATCGCTCGAGATGTTCGACGGCAAGCCGTGCCAGGGCTACTCGCTCGCCTTTGCCGATTTCTTTGAGTATGCTTCACCGGGGATTCATTAGTTGCCAGGGTGCGGTGATGTCGGAAGTAAATGGGCACCACCTACCCAGGTATACCCATCGCTATCGCTCCTTTGAATATTCTTTCGACCTTATTTGCGGTCGGGATTCCATCGTCGATGATGGTTCGCCACCGACTATTGAAACAACAATGAAAATTACGGAGTAGAGCGTCCACGAGTGTCACGATTATTGTTTGTTGACGCGAGGAAGTTCGCCGGCGGCACTTCGGTCATTCACGAAGTCACGTGTCGGATTTCGAACAGCAAGACTCTCTTTGACTCCTCGTTCTCGATCTTTAGGGAGGAAGCATCAAGTAGACACTGAGCTGAGTCTTCTGCATCGCCTTTGCTCTATTGAATAAAGAAATTCGTTCACTGCTGGGTCAATTCTACCCGTTCCCACCAGAAACGACACTGTTCCAACGCCCAATCATCAAAGACACACTCGGCCGAATCGCCACGATTCTCACCGCCAATGAGCTCGTGAATCCCCTTCCCAAAGACCATGGTTTTGGGCCTCTCTTCTCCAGCTGCATAAGGCTGCCAATTCGGCCTCTTCGCCCACTTCCCAGCCACGGCGTTCGGGTCGCCCTTGTTGCAGATGAAGCTGGTCACGTATGCGTGCAACATGCCCGAAATCTCCCTCTGGGTCTCAGACAGAGACCGAACTGTAGAGCTGTACGTCTCATAACGCATGTTGTCACCATGACTAGCGCCGCCGATCACGGTCGTAGGCAGGGCCCAGTGATAAAGAAACACTGGTGCAGCTTGCGTTTGTGAGGCTAGATTCGCAGTTTGACGAACCGGAGCGACGTAGGCGTATTGTCCGTAAGAGGCCTCGATGCGTTTGTACTGCGGTCCAATCTCCGGGCACATTCGCGTTTCCCGGTAGGATAGGTCTGTGGACTGAGTCGGGTTGGGGTAGAGTTTGTCGGCGATCGTCTCGATGTCTGAGGCGGGCAAGTGCGGCAGGAGCGTCCTGAAGAACTGCTCGAATTGCTCACCTGTCGCCATTTGTTTGTCGACGTATAGCGACCCTTCGTTGCCGTTGAAACCGGTCATGATGGGCACTTGGTAATAGTTTCCTGACCGCCAGCTGTCGATCGGCCGACGTAGAATGATATCGCCGTCAATGACGGGCTGGAAAGCCCAGCATAGCGACGGGTTGTATTTGCCAAAGACAGAATTCTGGGCATCGGTGATGACAGATAGCGGCAATGAGCGCAGAAAAGGAAACACTTTCTCTTGTGCCAAGTCACTCGGACAGCCGACCTCGTTCAGCAAATCGCGGAATTGTTGCTCGTGGATCTCTGCGTCGAAAACACGCACCGCGCGGGAGGTGGGCGCACCAGATTCCATAACCACTCGGTGGAATGGACCGGGATTGTCAGTGCTGTGCCTCATGAGATGATGGCCTATCTATTCCCGAGTTCAGCATAGGTGGTCGACAAACTCACTGGATCTGGTCTTCGAGCACTTACTGAATGAGCTCCAGCAGAGAGGCCGATGAGAGTGACATCGTTCTTGTCTCCTCCGAAGGATGAAATATTTTCCTGAACCCATTCGAACAGTAAGATTTGATCCCTAAGGCCCAGATTGAGAACCCCTTCTCTTGCAGTCAGGCTCGATGGTAGAAACCCAAGAGCACCAATTCGGTAGTTGAACGAGACGGCAACAAAAGGTTGCTCCGACCATGCCACCATCGACGCCGTGTCGTGCATGGAAGCGCTTCCTCTGTTGAAGGCTCCGCCATGAACGTAGATTGCCACGGGTAGAAGGCGGTCATTGGCCGTCCCTGGTGTCTGACGGAACACATTCACAGTGAGGCAATCTTCACTGTACTCCAGCTTCGGTCCAGCAATCAAGAGAGGCCTCCCCGGGGCCGCAGGTCCGTAATGAGACGCGTCAATGTCCTCCGATGAATCCTTCACCTTCACAGGCGGACGAAATCGCAGGTCACCTGTTGGCGGGAAGGCATATGGGATGCCTAGAAATGCCTGAACAGATTCTGCGCCCGGATCACATTGCGTGATACCGATCACATTTCCTTGTCGGAGTCTCGCTGACGGCCGTTGCGTATTTGTTGACTCTGACCCCATTGGAATGGATCTTGGTCTTGGAGAGGTGTTGCGGACAAATTCGCAATGTGCTTTGATGGCAAAGCCCACATCAAGCTACAACCTATCAACAGATATAGGTTGGCGACGGACCAGCGTCACCCGTCCGCAGCCCTTCTTGAGCAGGCAGGCTGTTGAGAAGACAGAGCTGGCTTACAGCAACGTTGCATGGGCATACCTTCATCGTGGAAAGTATGTGTAATATCGAAAGTCTGATACCATCTCGGGCACCAATGGTGTTCCCACACAACGGGGCTTGGACGTCGATCTCGGAAAACTGTAGATTACTGTAACAAAGATATGTTTTCCCGAAGATTGTGGCGGAACAACAATCGGTCAGCGAGTTTCTGTCATAACCAATCAGATCTAGCCGACGGTCAGGGGCATACAGGAATAAAATATTGCCTAAAATGGTAGCTAATACTTCTTGATTAAGCAATAATCCAAGGTTCCCATCAACCAACAGCGAGAAAGAGAGCTCAAAACCGTCGGGGAGATCTGATTGGTTGTGGGCGCGAGCGCAGGCATTCTGCCTACTGTACTTCGTCCTTACACCTTAAATAGGCATTTTTTGCAAGCAGGACCACCTCCTGTAGATCCCCAAGATAAAGTGGACATGTTGACTCCGAGTCTTCAGGCATAGACGTGAGGAGACACTTGCAAGGAGCTCGGATCATCATCGACATCCAGATCACTTCGTGCGTCCTCGACCTCCTGCGTCTGCATTTGCATTTGCTCATGGACAATGACGACTTTGGTCATGGACCCTGCATCTCTTCACCCTTGTTGAGAGGCCGTGTGCGCCTGATCCGATACTCGGGGTAGTGCCTGAGTACTCGGTCTAGTTAAGACTGAGGAGGCCGTGGTGCCCCAGCCGAGGAGGCACAACCCACGACCACCATGGTCACCACGTCACTGCATGCGATATTTGAGACTGTGACACTAGGAGTCGTGGACCCCCGAAAGCACTGAATCTTAGGTGATCATCCTGAGATGGGGCCGTTGTGGTCATCGTGAGCTATGATGTAAGAAGGGTCGTACGGTACAGATACCCCATGCAGGACTTGAACATGGCATGTATCTCACTACCACGAGATCCAGGCGCAACAGACAATATTAATCCGCAAAACTCCAGCATAGTTGGAAAGCCTGTCACTGTATGGACCCGTTATAATCATTCAACTCGGTTGCGTCCCAAAGATCTGGGATTGTCAATTGCGCGAACGGATCCCATGGATCCCACATGCCAACACCATCCTGAAAGCCTCCAGCCAGACCGTCCAGTGCCACACCAATGCCAAGAGGCTCACTGGACGACGGCGGCGCCTGAGCAGCCATGACTGCACTCGTTGAGGTCTGCCGATCGATGTCCATGGCTTGCGACTGACCTGCTTCTGATGTCCTGGGAGGCTCGAAGCGCTGACTGGCTGTCGCGGGTGTCCTTCCATCGCGCGGTTGTCTCTGTTGCCGGACCGAAAGGTAACCTCTGTCACTGAGTTGCTGAATCATCCGGTCGCACTGGGAGAGACAGGTATCGCCCAAGTCCCACTGGGCCTCAGCTTTGGCTTTCCGCAGGTGGTCGACGAGGCTCTGAGCCCCTGATATGCATTCACTCGCCGTGTCGGCGTTCGCTGCTTCAAGACCACAGCGGAGTAATAAGATTGCCGCAGAGGTGAAATGGTACGCAGTGTACGGCATCCAGAACGCGTGCAAGTCGTTCCCGCGCAGGGACAAGGTGAAATCGACAATGCCCTGGGAGGCTCGACGGCACTGTAGCTGAACGTATCGGAAGGTCTCCGGGTTACTGTAATCATCCGACTTGACCGATTCTAGCAACAACACCCGACAGATACACATTTTGATGGCCAGAAATGACAGGTACAAATTCAAGGCGCCGGGCTGGTCCCTCTGGAACTCGAGGCTCTTCATGTTCAACGAGCGTGGCAGGCTATCCTCCCAGTCCTCCAATGACGCTTCTATCCGCTTCAGAGATCGAGCTTGGACTTCTCCATTGTTGCGCTTGATGTCGTAGATGAAAGGCAAGATATTTCCTAGAATTTCGGTCAATTGACATAGAGCTCGAAAACTCTGGGCACCCATGGTGCGCGGGCTAGAGATGCGACTGGAGTCTCCCTCGACAGCAACACTTCCTATGAGCAGAGCAGCCAAGTCTGGGACGGCGACATCGAACTGTCTCGGGTTTACATGTGGTGGAGTTCCATGTGCAAGGCTCGCCCTGGTGGAATAGATCAGCAAATCTTGCATGTCGAGCATCGCGTTGTGGTCAAGGGAACCATTCACATACCACCAGTCATGGATCAACACTCCCCACCAGGTCCGTATTCGAAGCGCCTTCTGCCGCTGGTCCAAATTCCATGCACTGGGATCCCGGTTCAGTCCCAGACTCTGAGATAAGGCGACGGCTCGACCAATGTTGTTAGCATTATATGTCATCGACGTCGTGGGTCGACCTGTCAGGTCCAATATGCAAGATAAGACTGTCGAGAATCCTGCGGCGAGGAATTCTTCATTCAACGCTTCAACAGTCTTGTTCCATATATATCGGACGTCAGGCCGATGTGGTCGAGTGGTTGCAAGCTCCTTCGAAACCGGCCAAGATATCATGGCACAGGCATATATCTCACAGACAAGGACATGGGGCAATTCTTTCTTTCGGTAAGACTCCAGCACCGTCCTCTCGTCTAGAATGGGAAAGGCAGGATGGAAAACCTGGAAAAAGCTAGCGATGAGTCAGGAGTTAGCAGATTATATCTCTTGCTTTGCATGCTGGGTGGCTCACAGATCAACAACATCACCGCCAACGGGTTCAAGCACTTTTTCAACCGACTCGTACTGTTGGAAGCCCGCGGATCCATTCCCTCTCGAGCTGCGTACACGCTGCCGGGGAACTTTCAGGTAGACGATGGGATTTCGCCAATCGCTTGAGTACACACTGTAAGGATTGGGCCTGGCATGGGATACTGGCATCCCCGCCGAAGGGGACATGTACTGCTCCAGGATCTGGACATCCGGAGCTGCCACAGGGCCGATTATATGTCCAGAGTGAGTCTGAGCAGATCGACGAGGAAAGGCGTCATCGTTCTCGCTCAAGCCAGCATCGTCGTGATGTGCTGAGCTGCCCCTTTGCGGGCCCATATCCATCTGCGTGTCATCGAAGACGAAGTTTGGGCGCTTGGGCGACGCAGGTGCTTGCCCTATCCCTCGCCGCCGAGGTTGTGGTTGAGCTGACCGCCGTGAGCGACGAGGTGGACGAGCTCCAGTGGCAACTTCCTTCGCACCATTACTAGTCAGCTTGCATTCAAGCCCATGTCGCCGGCAGAACCTGCACGCTTGATCGTCGATATTTCGGATGCAGCGGGTTTTCCGTCGTCGGCAAACCTCGCAAGCGGGATAGCGATGTGACCGGTATGGTCGCGATCCTTGCCCGTCTGGTGTCTGGCCCTGACCGCCATCTGGTGGTGTGGCCATGATTCGGATACTGGTATCGGTCAGTCGCTGGCCTCGTAAGGTCCCATTCTCAGTGGGATATCGGGCAAGATCCTATCTGCTATATACAATTTTCCCGAAGTCCGAAAGGGACAACTTCAGTTCTTGGCTTGGACGGAGCACGGACAAGTCCGGTTTTGCGGGTGCCGGAACGAGATTGGCACCTACACGGCTGTAGACTATTCGTTCCCCCGCAGACAGAGATTGAGAGATAGAGAGCGAAACCCGGGGGAAATACAATTCCTAGTGAGGTTCAAGCCTGCTTCGGGCGACTGTTACATTGAAGAATATGCATTCAACGCCAACTGTCCTCCGAGATGCGCATACAAAACGTTACTGCCGGCGGGTATTTCTTTGTTTCGAATCATGTCCATCATGCCTGCCAGACTCTTGCCCTCATACACTGGGTCGGTGATAAAGGCTTCCGTCGATGCACCAAACTTGATGGCATCGACAGTCTGTTTGTCGGGGATACCGTAGCAGCCGGCATGATACCTGTCGTCCAAAATAATGTCCTCTTCAGTAATGTCGCCTTCTTCGAGCCCAATCTTCACGCCTGTGGCCTTTGCGATACGGAGGACTTGGTCGAACGTCTGCTGAACCTTGGCCGATGCATCAATCCCAATGATTTTCCGTGGCTTCGACCCGTGCTTCTGTGCGAGCTTGAAGCCCGCCACCATTCCGGCCATGGTCGAACCGGTAACCGCACATACGATGATGGTGTCAAAGAAGACTCCGAGCTCCTTCTCCTGCTGCTCAACCTCGAACGCCCAGCGGGCGAACCCCAAGCCTCCTAGAGGGTGGTCGGAGGCCCCAGCAGGAATATAGTATGGTTTCTCTCCCCTGGCGGTGATATCTTTTATCAGATTTGCAAGAGTGTTCTTGTGCTCAATTCCGAATGGAGATGGGTCGAGATGGCAGTTGCCTCCCATCAAACGTGATAGCTGGATATTGCCGACCTCCGTGTACGCAGGATCATTCCAGTCCACCCACTTTTCCTGGACTGTAGCAGCTTTAAGGCCTAGTTTCGCAGCTACAGCAGTGACTTGTCGAGTGTGATTGGACTGGACACCCCCAATACTGGCGAGCGTGGTGCAGCCTTGGGACATGGCCTCTGGCGCAAAGTACTCGAGTTTACGCGTCTTGTTGCCGCCAAAAGCCAGGCCGGAATTGCAATCTTCTCTCTTTGCATAGACGTTGACTTCCCCACCCAGTGCTTGTGATATCCGTGGCAGCGCCTGAATCGGAGACGGGCCGAAAAGAAGAGACTCTCGAGGGATACTGGCAAATGGCTCTGGCAGCTGCAGCGCGGAGCTGGTATTTCCGTTCATTTGACTCATTGCTGATGCTGTAAGAAAGGTGAAGCCATTATCAACAAGGTCAAAACTTGTGCAAGGACACAGAATTATAGGTTAGGTGCATTGAGTTGCCTCCTCTGCATGATTGCGGACAAATGGCGGCGGAGCGGGAAACACCGAGATGTCCCAGCTTCACCGACAGCCGGTCCATGAACACCCGGCCAACAACCATAACTCTACTGTGGGAGACAAGCCAGCGTGGGTGTGTGGGCCAGAAGCTGTATCCTAGGTAGACTAGTCAACGCCAGATTCAAGGACATCCCAGGATATCGTCTAGGCCTCCGATCGGGAAACAGATCAGTCTCCCAAGATTTCCGATAACAGGGGCCCGCCCAACAGCAAAGAGCGACATTTCTGGGCGTTTTTTGACTGCCCCAGCCATTCCACATTGTTGCATAAGAGCCCAATGTATGGGGGTTATCGACTATCAGGTGCGATGATATTCGCTGTCTGCGATATCTTATCTCTGTCGTTTCTCGTTAAATTGGCCGTCGTGGGCATCTGCATAGGGGAGACTAAGCCGCCCTTCATTGAGTATATGATCCCTTCGGCGGACCCATCCAAGCACTGTCTGAAGATACATTTCCTTCCATAGTCGTTTACGTAACTCGACTCAGCCAGGCCAGACCCATCCTTCCTTCTCAAGTCCCATCTGACCAGGTTACTGTTGGAACCCAGTCAAGAGAGCCGTGACATGGACAAGAGCATGGCATCGACCAAGCCTGAGGACTTCTCGGTGCATTGTGCGACGAAAGATGACATTGCCACAGGCGAGGTCGTAGACCTTGACGAGGCCGAGATCTTCCTCAGAGATAACAACTTCTCGAGTGGCTATATCAAAGAACTCCTCGCAGACAAAAGACTGAACAGACAACTGGTGCGAAAGATCGACCGCATCCTGCTGCCACTGTTGGCAGGCACCTACGTCCTCCAATATATTGACAAGCAGGCGCTTTCGTACTCGGCCGTCTTTGATCTCTTCACCGATACCGGCACCACGCAGGATGAATACAGCTGGCTTGCCAGCATCTTTTACTTCGCGTACCTCGTTGCTGAGTACCCATGGACATTTCTGGCCCAGAAGACTCGAATGGCCAAGGTGGTCGCAGGTTGCATCATCTCATGGGGAGCCATCCTCATGATTACAGCTGCTAGCCACAATTTCACTGGCCTCGCTATCTGTCGTTTCCTGTTGGGTGTCTTTGAAGCTCCAATCACTCCTTGCTTCATGCTCATTGTCTCAATGTGGTATGTCGACGTCGCTTAGCACACATCCTGGTGCGGGAAGAACATTGGCTAAAACCACATGTCTGTGCAGGTACACTCGGCAAGAGCAACCGTTTCGCGCGGGCGTTTTCTACTGCTGCAACGGCGTGGGATCCATGCTGGGTGGGATTTTCAGCTATGCAATTGGTCAAATCGATACCTTTCCAGTATGGAAGGCCGTCTTCTTGATCTGTGGCGGGATCACCGTACTCTGGGGAATACTCGTTCTCTTCCTCCTCCCTGACACTATCCTGTCGGCCAAAAAATTCTCTATCCAAGACAAAGCAGTCCTTGTCGCTCGAGGCAAGCAGAGTCGAACCGGCATCCTCAACAGGCACGTGAAATGGTATCAGATTCGTGAAGCACTTCTGGACCCACAGGTGTTGTTATTGACGCTGTTCATGCTGCTAAACGAAGTGATGAACGGCGGTATCGCGAATTTCGGAAAACTCATCATTAAAGGACTCGTGCATGATCCGCTCAAGACCACCGCGTTGGGTATTCCTCAAGGAGCGTTTCAGGTCTTCTGGATCCTTTCAGGCACTTACCTTGCCTCCAAAGTCCGCAATTTCCGGACCATCGTCATGGCGCTTTATCTGATCCCGACCATCCTGGGAATATGTCTCATCTGGAAATTGAACCGTGACCAACACCTCGTTGGTGTCCTGTTCGGCTACTATATGGTCGCGTCATATGTCGCATCTCTTGTCGTCGCACTGCAGATGCCTGGCGCAAACCTCGGTGGTTACACCAAGCGAGCAACTGGAACGGCTGTTGTCTTTTTGGCTTATTGCGCCGGCAACATCATAGGACCTCACGCTTTTCTGTCAGAGGAAGCCCCAACATATCCTACAGGTTGTAAAGTGATCCTGGCATGCTCAGCAACGCAAGCCGTCGTGGCTTTCGCTTTGAGAATGCTTTTGATCCATCGAAACAAACAACGTGATGCTGCTACCGTTGCCACAAATGGTATGGGAGTCACACAGGACGCAACCGATGAGATAGCCGCTGATCTGACGGACTTCGAGGTATGTTGACCAGGTGGCCATTTGTCACTAGCCTAAACTGATCTCACTCTTTCCACTAGAACCCGAACTTCAGATATGTCCTCTGATATGATTCTGATTGATGAATTTACCCGCAAAGGGGCGAGATGGACATGTGGATACAAATTCTGCAGATGAGTTCCGCGAAGCAATTTTTCTCGCTTTGATGATGAAGGGATGCTGGACAGGAAGCCTGATTTGATAGTTGGTTAAAGAAGCAATCCATTTCTACCACAATCGAAACGCAGCAGAAGCTCCTTCGTATACTGTACCCTATTTGATCGCTCAACCTTGCTGTAGCATATCAGGGGATGTCGACATGGTGGTATGAAGTAGAAGTAGGAATTTGATGCCTGGAAAAGACGTTGTCGTTGCTATAATAATAAGCCGCGGAGAATTATTCTTCCGCAACTTGGGCACTTTCAGTGAACTCTCAAACCGTGTCGCAAGCACTTTGTGAATGACAACACCATAATGCCTGCGATTGTTACGACATAGATAAATCGACAGATTGGCCAGCATGGTCGGTGGAGGTGGCAAAGACGGACAAGAAGGACCACCATGGCATCAGCAGTCGCCTCCGCCATTCGACCTGGCCTGCGCGACAGACAGCAATCCGGTTCACCTCATACTCCGAGCCGCTACATCTCCTCCGTCCAGTCCTCTCCAGGTTCTTCGTTTTTCCGCGCCGAAGAGGACCCTGTCATCATCGAGCTCAACCCTCGCGAATTGAGTGCAGGCTTCCAAGGCGAGAGTGGCCCGCAATGTACGATCCAGTTCACACCTCAGAATTCTCGGCGAGTAGGAGACTATCGTACATACTTGCCAGACTACAGGAGGAAGGAGAAGGATATACAAACAACAAGCAAGGACTATGAGCTGTGGAGGAGCGATCTCCAAGACGTAGACTTGGGTTTGCTGGAGGACAAGCTAGAACGGGCAGTCAGAGAAGCATACAACAAGCATCTCCTCGTCGGTGCTGGTAACGCGCGACTGGTCCTGGTTCTGCCGTCTCTTGTTCCACATCCTGTTCTATCGACAGTGCTCACCCTGTTGTTTGAACGCTGGAAGTATTCCTCCATCACTCTTCTCCCTGAGCCCACCATGACCATCGCTGCGGCTGGCTTACGTTCGGGTCTGATCGTCGATATTGGTTGGGAGGAAACGGTCATCACGGCCATCTATGAGTACCGGGAAGTGCGAGTCCGTCGGACTGTCCGTGCTATGAAGGATCTCACAGTCAAGATCGGGGCATTGCTAGATACGATCAGGAAAGAACAGAGCGACTCGGTTCGGGGAACTCTTTTGCTGGATTTCGACTTCGTTGAGGAGTTTGTCGAACGTGCTGGTGCATGCCATGCGCTGATGCGAGACGTGGATAGCGACCGGACTGCGAGAACGGACGCATTGGGCTTCGAAGACAAACCCACGACCAATTCAGGCAGCGACTTTGATACGGACCTTGTGATCGATTGGCCTACAGATATGTCATATTCGCCCGTTTCGATATCCCGAGCGGCACTTCATCAGGCGTGCTTGGAACGTTTGGTCGGATTGCAAAACGAGGATCATCCGGACGACCATGAACAATCGATTAGCCAGCTTCTGTATCGAACACTCCTTTCTCTGTCCGCAGATGTGCGCAGCATTTGCATGCCCAGGGTAGTCTTTACCGGGCGCGGCTCGAGAGTGGCTGGCCTAACCAAGACCATACTCGATGCCACCAATTCCATCATCAAACAGCATGGTTGGACGGCTGTCAGGGGTACACATTTCAATGCGAAGAGAAGTGGGTTGACAGAGCTCGCTCAGGGTAGAGCTTTACCGGCCGATGCTCGACATGATGCCACGACGCCGGTTGTTGAAGACTTCGTGGAGGAACGTTTGTACAAACAGAAGTCAAAGGATGCATCACCTTTTGTGCCTGTCGCTCTTCGACAAGTGGAATCTCTAGGACCTTGGGCAGGTGCAAGTCTTGTATCCAGTCTGAAAGCGAAGTCATTAGTCGAAATTGACAGAGAGAGGTTCCTCTCGCACGGACTGGCAGGGGCACACCGTGATCTCGACATCAATGTCACTTCCCAACGATTGACGACTGCGAAAAGTAGTGAAAGGACCAGCTGGACTTTGGCAGGATGGGCATGATAGGCGCCTTCTTTTAGAATGGCCCTTGCCATATCATTGATATCCAGGAGCTCGCTTTCCGCGAGGAGAAGTCGCCCCTCGTTCTTCTTGTCAACCTGGCGATCGCGATCAGTCTGATTGACTTCACCTCTTCCAGGATTACATATGATTTGAGTATCACAATCCGTTCGCTTTATCCAAATTTTGGTTCTTATTCACATCTTGGAATATCATCAAACAGAACAGCAAACAACCTGCATCTTATTGTATGTCATAGAACTCGTTTCGTCCAGCATCAGATGGCGACCATACTGGACAGGGGATGTGGCTGTGTGCGGGCCGTTGTCGGACTCTTCACGGCAACCAACTGGCGATGGTTCAAGGATAATGGTGACAAGTCGGATCAGAGGACCAAGAAGAACGGACGACTCCTCCTACGTCGACGGGGAAAGAAAGGGCCTCCAGCAAGGCGGACTGCTCTCCTAGAGACGATCTACGAAGAGCATGAATCTTCCGAGGTCAGTGGTCCCTGAACACCGCCTTACCTGTTGAACCTTGCTGACAATGAGTGAATAGAGTGATCGATCATATGCTAGCGCGGTTGAACATCAAAACCCTACCTCTGCTGCTTGCACCGTGCCACGACTTTCACAACAGTCCCAAATCACTCCTGGTCCATCCTCAAGCACGCAAACACCAGAAATTGCGCCCAAAGACACCTCCGTTGCTCCAGAAGAACCAAACAAAGACAAACCTGTCCAGGAAGAGACTAACTCATCTACACCCATGAACGAGCCGGATAATGTGGAAGAAGCTGCTCAAACTGCTATCTCCACTTGGAGAGAGGAAATCTCGGATGGCGTTGTCAAACCTCCACAAGACAATGACGGCTCATCGTCCGTGAAGAATACTCCGGCTGACCCCAAAGGCAAGGGAAAGGCATTTGATGTCGAAACAGTCTCTCGTTCACAGAGTCAGCAAAGTGCGGTTAGCGACCATGTCAAAACCAAGAACGGCCTCGAGGGTCAGCTCAATCGTCATCTTGGCCAGCTCGATCGTATTCGTCGCGTCGTTGGGCTGTTGAATAACGAAATTCAAGGGTTGGATGGGCAATTGGCTGCTAAGAGACGTCTGCACCGTGAAGATCCTGTCTTGCTAGGTCACCTGCAGACGGAGATCGAGTTCCTTCGTGGATGTCGCAACACTTGTAAGTTTGACACCTTCCGCCTTCGTTGTTGGGCTTCTTGCCCTGGACTCCTTTCTTTGCCTCATGTACTCGTCTCTGCGGACAGCGCTGACACCTTCGATTACAGATGTCCCCATCGTCGGATACCATCACGACCAAATCCAACGCATTGCCGATGAAAGAGCAGACTTGGACAAGAGCCAGGGCCAGGAGTGTACCGTTTACCATTCGTACCTCGGTCGCATCAAGCATGTTGAATGGTTGAAAGCATTTTCCTATTAGACAAAAGCCAAGGATGCAGTTGCTCTGATGGGATCGAATCATATGGCGATTGTGAATGGAAGCGTGGAAAGTGAGAGTGATTCTTGACGTGGCGATCATTGGACTCTTGGTATGGTGACCATTGGACTCTTGATATGGTGATCATTGGGCTCCTGACGTGGCGGATCATTGGTGTGATTGATCCTGGATATCAGCATTTCTAGGTCAGGAAATGATTGGTACTGAATTTTGCACACGAAGATATCAGACTGGTAAATCAGACCTGAACATCTTGAGACCAGAGATGTCACTGGGCACTCGGAGCTTCAGAGGCTCCTTCGCATTGAGGTGGCCATCACTCTCGTTGATCGAAGCTTCCAAATCACAACAACCCTCCATCAGCCTCGTTCGATTCAAGGATGTAAGAATCCCTGCGATGCAACCCTTACATGCCGAGCTTCTGGACAACCAAGTGTCATCCGACTTCTAACACGATACTTTTTTAAGATGACTAGACTTGTGGAACACTGATCCGAGCAGTAGGCTAATTACTTGATCACTGATGAACACCGTTTCGTCATGATGAGCTGAAGTTGCCACGTTTCTGTTATAAACTGCTACGCCTCGATGCCCAAACTCCTGCATCTCGCTCTGAAATCATCCATACCAACATATGCCCCACAAACCCTGCGCTTGCCCTCGAAGCCCAGTCGGCCATGCAGGACGCGCCAATTATCGAAAATCACCGGCTCACCAGGCTGCAGCTTCACTGTGATCAAGAACTCCGGACTTTCCAGGATCCTGGCCCACTCGCGGGCTGCGGCATACCAATTCTTTAGCGCCGTGTGGTTGGGGAAACTCGGCGTGCTCGGCGCCATGCGGTCGAGGTTGTTCCAGCGGATCTGCACGAGTGTCGAGGGGGATGGAGAGGTGATGGACGGGTTTGGCGAAGAGTGGTTGAGAACAGGGTAGCCCTGCAGGCTGGATGCAGTGTTGAAGAAGGAGCCTTCGGGGGCGCCGAGCGCGGCGGACGTGACGGGGTAGGTTGCCAGAGACCGGTAGTGTTGCGGATGATGGGTGTACAGGTACGAGGCGGCCGCGAAGCCGTCGACGAATGTGGATTCACCTCCTTGTCCCGGTTCAGTGGGATTGGCAAGCGAGGTGTGTGAGAGGAGGTGGAAGAGTTGCAGGCCCGCTGGGTCGGTGAAGTAGGTTGTGTCGGTGTGGGGAGGGAGCGGGTCGTTTGTGTATGCGGTGTCTATGGGGTTGACTTCGCTGGTGAAGTCCCAGAAGCCGCCGTAGTGGGTGGCGCGGATGTGCGAGATGCGTTCTATGAGTGATTGGGTTGCGGAGGGGTCGGACGGCGTGGACGGGATGAAGCATAGGCCTGATGTGTGGATGGCGGAGAGGAAGGATTTCAGACCTGCACCCGAGCCTGTCGTCGTCTCATCAGAAGAAGTGGACATGATGGCCTCGTAAGGGACGCGCGGGACGGGGTCGGAGGGAGTGGTAGCGGTCCAGCGGCGGGATGGCGTGTTGCCACGGCTGGTGGTATTTGAGGAGGGCTTGAATTGGGTGAATGGTGGGTGCGTCTCGAGCCAAGACCAGGAGTATAGGCTGGTGTGTTGGGCTGGCGCTGGCCAGGTGATTTGAAGACCGTCGGGCGTCGTTTCGATGTTGGACACTTTGATTTCCGGGTCGATGGTAAATGTATCGAGTTGGCGCTGGTGGGTGCTGGGATGTTGGCATTCGGCGCAGGGGCAGTGGTCACGCAGCCAGAAAGATGGATAGCGCATGGCGGTCCCGTTGAAGTCGATCAGGACTTCTTGGTTGGCCATGTCGTTGACCAAGGCCCGTGGTGTCGAGGACATTGCTGATGAGAGGTGGCGGGATTGAGATTGGGATGGGGAAAGCGGTGAGCGGCGCCATGATGGATGGATTCCTCGCGGTGCGTATGGCTGCACACTCGTGCTCCGCCTAGCAGTGAGGTCTCTTGAAGATCTTTGTAGGGGCGTTTGTGCTTGACTGGCGAAGTATCTGAAGCCCTGTACATCGCAGCGTGAACGGGCTTTATGGGGGACTCGGAGAGGAGTTGTAGATGTTCGGAGCTTCATTTCCTTGGAATAAAGCAATGGCAGAATGACCAACTTGTTGTACTGGATCCAAGTGTAGTCGCCAGATGTTCGCAGTCCTCTAGCACTGTGCGTATTCTGATTTGCTGTTAATGGGATTGTGCTGGAGGAGCATACCTAGTGAAAGAGAAGATGGTTGCTGCAAGGCCTTCGAGCGAGTTCGGAGAATAAGGGTATCGGCCAAGATTTGACTTACTGTCCAATCATATAACAAGATTGACAGCCTTGTCTTTTCACGTGCTCTCTGCCCAGCCTCGTGCGGGGAAATGGCACCCTCCGCGTGACCCTCGTATCAGAGCCATCTCGCCATGTCTGATTGGCCACTTCGATAGCAATATCACCATCATTCACCTTGACTCATCGACGCGGGAACGTCGATTTCCTCGGACGAGGTGTAAGCCACTGGACTGTTATTAGTCGACTCCCGCGCTCTCATATGTAGCTGAGTCGCGAAAGCTTAAGATCCTTCCATTCCTCAGCGCAGTCTACTTGATCGATCTCAAGACCGCCAGGAAACATCATATCATCTCTTGTTATTGTCCCTGTTAGAACAGGACGTGAATGCACCATGTTCGAGACTGAACATGGTCGTTGGCAAGCGGTGCAGACACGGTCAAAGTCCGCAGACTCGGCATTCGTATACGCCGTCACCACCACCAGGATATTCTGCAGGCCGACATGTCCGGCACGCCTGGCTCGCCGAGCGAACGTCAAGTTCTATGACACCTCGATCAAAGCGACTGCAGCCGGTTTCAGACCCTGCAAGCGCTGCATGCCTGATCAAGTCCACCTTGAGGGTAGCGTCATTACCAAACCGCAGAAGGAAATCGTGAAGAAGGCCTGCGATTATATCAAGAAGACCAACGGCAATACCACGCTCAAGGAGATTGCTGGGAATGTTGGTATTTCGGCCAGATATCTGCATGGGATATTCAAAGATATAACTGGGTTGACGCCTGCAGTGTATGCGGCCAGGATCAAGAGCGAAGGCCTCGAAGGAGGTCCCGAGGCCACATCCCAAGAACAAAGCCCTCAATCATTTGGTATCATCTCCAATTGCAGTCTTTCTGGGAATGACTGGGCCGGCCGGTCCGAGGACAGCGATGTTCTGCAAGCAGACGCCGATACCAATCTCGATTTCTACACCTCTGTTGCCTCTTATGAAGCAGCAGAGGAACAGCTGAGATGTCTCGAAACGCAGAATGATCTTCTTTGGAACAGCGACCACGCAATCACGTGGCAGTTGGGGCTCTCACCGAACGAGCAATCTGATCTGTCAATGGGTGACGACTATTTTGGACCGTATATGCCGGTGATTCAGCAACAGCAACTTGATGGCGTGGAAAATCGGGAATGGGGCATTGGAACCGTCAAAGGGGCGTTGGATATATCTGCATTTCATTGGACTGATATCGACGACTGGTCATGTCTTGTTTCGAGGTAAACACAAGCCGTACGTAGCAGAATGTCCTTGAAAGTCCTGGTGGTGCAAGGAAGTAGTTCTTACCAGGTATCTACCTTATCCAGACCCTTGCGCCTTCAGGTTTGTTCAGCCTTGTTCAGCCTCGGTCCTCAGCCTCGCCATTCCAGGATGCGGAGGTCTGTTCCGGATACCTTTCTCCATGAAGCGATAACATATCCATCTCCTCAAAAAATGTCAGATATCTCCAAGAGATCAAGAAGACGCCGGAGATACGCCTGTTGAAGGTGCCAGAAGTACTGAAACAGCGGGTACCTACCTTGGGTAAAGGTCACTGCAGGTCACTGCCCACTCGCAAGTAATATCCAGCTTCATCATTACATCATGCATACTGGGCCATTGAACAGCTATGATGTCGCCATGCATCATCCTTTATGTCTCTCGCAAGTCAAGCTGCGTCTTTGAGAGCTTCACTCCTCAATTACCTCGTACCACTCTCAGCTGTCCATCATCGTGATCCACCAACCGAACACTTGAACCTTCACAAAACCTGGTAATACTAGTCCCTAATCAACTCACACAACGACCCAGCACAATGTCTTCTTCACTGCTGTTCCGTCGCCTAGCCCTACGTCCGTCCACCTTCGCCCTTGCTCGGGCACCTCTCTATCGCCAAACATACGCTACAACCACGAAAGGCGACACTCAATCCGCCACAAGCCTCGGCACTCCATCCCCCAAGCCTAGCGATAGCCAGGCTGAAGGCAGTATCAAGTCGAAGAGAGCTACAGATAGGCCTCAAGGACAGGAGAGCGGCAGCAGCGTTGCGCAGCCCGTGAGCCAAAAATCGGAAGGATGGGACGAGGAAGGAGATGCTCCAGTCAAGAGAGACCCCAGCAAGCCTGCTGAGCAGAAGAGAAAGGAGGTCGAAAAGGAGGGACAGACGCCATTGGATGCTGCTGATAAGTAAGGAGGCAACCAAGATAGAAGGACGAGAGAGGGCCGTCTCGGGGACGCAATGCCGACGAAGTGAAAGAATCCAGGCCATTGTACAAAACCTGTCGTCGAGTTACTCTCGAAAACCTCAATGCATATTGCTGCCCCTTTCCACTTGCTTGTCTGGCTTCAGGCTCTTTCAAATCCCACGGCCGTCAATCACACTGATTCGAGAAGACTATCGACATGTCTTGTTCCGCCATCATGGCCGATCGAATGGGGATCTCTTTGTCTGATCGCCTAGGGATAAAGGGATCCCCATTCGATTGGCCATGATGTACGTTTTTTTGGCAGACAGTGCCATTGTTCGAACGTTGAAGATTCTTTGTTCAGCTCAAGATAGGCAGCGGTTGCTATTAATACCAGAAAGGTCCAAATCCAATGCAGCGTGACCATAACAATGCATGATATATGATCGCATTTGAAAACAAGTGACCCTGAGCACTGCAGAAAGAACTGTTCTACTAGTATTTTGTACTCAAACATGAGCGTGTCGACCTCAGCATCTCCCATGACAGCAGAAATCGAAGTCTTCCATCCCGCACGCAAGGACGCTGGCGTCCGTTCCCGAGCAGCCTCACCAGCGAAACTCAAGCGAATGCAGAGCATTCCAGAAGAGCCTGTGGAAAGTGCCGAGCCACTGAAACTGGAACTGGAACCAGACGATGATCCTCCCTGTGGCGGAACATGTGCCCTTCAGCCAGAAGTGGCACCTGGACAACAGTCCGAGCAGGTCCTCGAGTATGTCGCCAAGATAAGAGATGCCATCAAGTCGCAAGGCGAGCGATTGCAGGAGGAGACGATCGAAACGCGCGAGCAAGAAGAGGACAAGGCGGAAGCTGGATTGGACAGCAAGGGCAACACAGAGAGCAAGCGCGAGAGTGTCCTCCTCGTTGTGTCGACTCGAACCAAGAACGCGATGTCTGGACTCAAGGCCAAGGGAGCCAAGCAGCGCGAGAGTATGGTCCTTGCGGCGTCGACGAAGACGAAGGACGCTCTGGCTGGACTTCAGACCGTGGGAGGAAGGATGTCGACGCTGCTTTCTCTCCGCCGCAGTGGTGGCCTCAGCCAGCGAAATTCGCCGAGGCCAGTCAGTCCGAAGATTTCGTCACATCTCCTCCAAGCGGGCCCGCATGTCAAACAGAAAGAGAATGATTCCGGGTTGGAGACCGAGTCCTTGACAGACGTGGAGGACGGCGAAGAGATGGCTCTCTTACCCGAGGGTCCGAGTTCAACTTCTTCGCTGAGATCCGAAAGAGAATATAAGTATCAAGCGCTGCAGAAGTCACGATTCTGCCGGAATGTCGACATAGCGCGTGGACGAGTCAACCATGCTAAGTCTGCTGCAAAGGATCTGTTGAGCGTGCGTCGTAGACCAGGCGGATGGTCCAAGTTGAAGAGCCAAGCTGCAGACGAATGTTAGGTCGAGTCTGATCGGGGCGAAACACGCTGCTGGTCAGCGTCAGAATATAGGGGAATCCAAGAGGTGTGTCAGGAATAGAAGCAATG
This sequence comes from Exophiala xenobiotica, assembly GCF_000835505.1. NCBI lineage: Eukaryota > Fungi > Ascomycota > Eurotiomycetes > Chaetothyriales > Herpotrichiellaceae > Exophiala > Exophiala xenobiotica. The sequence goes on from NW_013562490.1 coordinate 2,791,361, forward strand.
CAATTCGAGACGTCTAGTCGTCTTGCGGAAGCTGATCTACCTTGCCAGCGTTCAAGTTGTTCCATATCTTTAGCCGCATTCATGAGCGCATGATGGCTGAGGCTGAGATGAGAAAGTCGGGGGTTAGGAACATCGATTTCTATGCCGAAGTCGTCGCTAGCAACACCTTGAAATCGAACCCGAAAAAGCACAGTGGTTGTGGTCTTCTGCCCTTCATCATTTAGCTGACTCCGGATTTCGCTGCTTGCGCTGCCTTCAGCGCAGAACGACGGCCAAAGAGATCAGAGGCGTCATCCCATATATGCCCTATGCAAGTGAAACCCATTAGCGACCACCTCATTCGCCATGATCCACGCACTGTGAATACCTACTGCGAGAAATCTTGCAATGACCATCTTCTCGTTTGCTTCTGTCCTCGACACGTCGGCCAGAGCCATCAACTTCAATGCAGTTGAACCGACAGGCATGAGCATCATCGTGAACCAGAGCATTGGATCCTTTGCCAGAAGGGTGGTTCTCGTTGCAACCACCCAAATGAGAGGAATGCTGATCCTATATCGACCTCCCTTAGCAGAAAACACCCACTATCGCCGATGGGACTTACGCTGGCCACAGAATGAAACGAAAGATTGCTGTCAAGAGCAGTGGACCCCACGACAGGCTTCCTGTGTCTTCGTGTCTTTTCTCCTTCCTCAAGCTCACACTCAATTTTACTCCGACGATCACCATTTGCAAAGACACGAACAGCTGACCCATGCGCTTGACACTCTCCGTGATCCAGGCAGTGAAATAGCCGCCGTGATCTGTCTCTGCGAAGAACAACCGGTGCAGCGGTGGTATCAAGCCAATAATAGCACCTATAATGCCTCCCACCAGAGGTGGAGTAAGGAACCGATAGATAGACATGATAACTCGCCTTAACGGCTCCGGTAAGCTGCGAACCATGCGTCGACTGAAACTGCTGATGCTGTTGCGGATGCGATATACTTGGTGATTGATGTGGTCTGGAAGCAGTGACGTACGGTTGCTTCCCGAGTCTGGTGCTTGGTCCTCCTGTCCATCACCCTGAGTCTGATCTTCCGGATCGTCTTGATTTCCGGAATGCGCCTCGTCTTGCCAATGAACATTCGGCGCTTGATTCGGCGCGTCTTCTTCATGCCCTTTGAGTTGGGATGGACCGGCTCCGAAGGTCATTGTGTTGGACACCACCGCAGAGATCAGGAAGTAAGATTTCGCCCTGTCCAGCGCGTCGGACTCCGTGTCGTTGGGACCTGCCAAAAGAGGCGCGAGCACGCCCGTCGTGGCCAGAGACTGGACGAGCAGCAAAGGGAATGCAGAGGTGTTATTGAAAGTGATTGCTCCCACGACCCAGCGTGGCATCCTGCATACATGAGTCACAGCACGGGCGACTGCCAGGGAGAACAGCTGGTGAATAAGTGCCCAGACTAGTTAGATTTGTTGTTGGTTCTACCTCTATGCTTGTATGTGGTCGACATTCATTGGTAAGGACGCGGATTGGGGACGGACGGGTCTATCCACGTACCGAGGACCGGGATATAGGTGAGGATGTTGCTCAAGTGCAATTGAGATCCCAAATTGGTGATCAGCAATGCTGGCATGAACATGTTCACCGAGGTTCTGCTGATCTGTCTCGCAGCCGAGAGCTCCATGAGGTTACACTGTGAGGCCAGCAAGCCGTAGAATATCGTCAATAGTACGCAGATGGAAGCCTGTATGGCACCCGCGAAGGGCAGCAGTAAGCTTATCGCGCCTCCAGCCATTACAGTGTGTTGGTCGAATGCGAGGTCCGAAGTTTTGCAGTGTTGCTTGCGCATGCAATACTAGTAGTGATCCGTGGCTGGGTATGAAGCAGCCTTGTGGCATAAGGTAGTCAGGTGAGCCCTCTCTGTGAGCTTGGAAGTTGCGACAGTTGTTCAACGACAGCTACCAGGATTTGGACTTCGCTCGCGACTTGCGTGCCTCTCCTATCAGGCCTGTATTTATGGGGGTTTCGCTTATCTTGTTTGGCGCAACCGGCAGTGATGCAAAAACGGCGACACGCCCAGGACTGCATGATGTAAGCGAGAAATCGACCGCAGAAAGTTACGGGCCTGTGGTGTCGCTACCACAGGCAAGGCAGGAGTAACGAGTATCTACTGGCGGGGGCTGCCGGGTAGTTCTCGAATGACTGTTACGAGGCCAGAGTCAGTACACGAGGCACTTGTATGATCGCCGATAGTGACAAGGATCAACGATGCCTTTCTACCCGTAGCAAGGTCGGGGAGAGCACGGGAACAAGCATCATAAGCTCCCCATAGTGGCAGAATGTTCTCATCCGCGCTGGACCTCATACTAGTAATGGTTGCAGACCCTGAAGTCATATGCAGATCTCCAAGAGGTGAAGGTCGAAGCCATGCCGGCATCCGGAAAGGTTTCCCAACCCCTGATTGGGCCTTCCAACGACATATTCCAACGTCGCTCCCAGTGTCACAGATAGTGGTCCGCCAAAGGTAGCATCAGTAGCAAAAGCCTTGGCCGGACTTTTCAGAGGCTTAGCAGGGTCAAGCTTCTGAGAAAGGGCGATGCAGATTTCGCCGCATGACTCCGACTGCTAAGAAGCCCGGCAATCAAAGCACTTCTCGGTAGCGTCAGCTTTCCGTCTTGTCCGTCAGGGTGGTTGTACACTTTTAGGACCACGGTCGCTCTGAAGTCTGTTATGGGTCGGGAGAGGATTTTGAGAAATCGCTTCTCAGGCGAGTCCATTGGCTGGAATTGAGAATAGGAAGGAAAAGGGAAACAAAAACCATAGCACGAATGATGACGACTCTATCCCGACTAATGGATGGGCTCTGCTAAAGACAGTCTTACACAGGTACCCGGAGGTCACAAAGTGTGTGTCAGCTTTCTTCAATCCCTCAGGATGACGGAAGACAAAGCGCCCTTTGTGTCAGATCTGATCCTGACATGCGCGGTAAAAAAAAGGCATTGTGTTGACGAGGCTGAGCTTAGCTAATGACCCCCTTTACAACCATCTTTGCCTTTGCTACGCTCCACGATACTAGTAGCACTTCCTCAACAGCGTTGATCCGAGACATCTCATTTCGCCATGTGTCAGTCCTCGCTCAAGGCTGAACGGAAGCTTCTGGCAAGTTTATACTCAACAAAGGGGGAATATGCTGTGCTGGTTGTATTCGCCGGTTCCCTTCCGTTGCCTTGCCCGCGGCCACTCGTTGACTGCGGGCAGTGCTCACGATCAACGACAATGCTCCGTGACATGACGGCTCAGACATCAGCATTCTCGGGCAGCACGATCATGACTTACAATGTCTTTGTTCACCCACGCTGCCGCGTCTGAGAATGCCCTTGGCGACTGAGGATAGGCCACGACAGAAGACTTTCGACAGAAAAGAAAACCATTTAAGCCAGCCATCGGTCAATCTACAGCGATGTCCTGTCCTTTCAATCACCCTCACCAATCCCAGAAGGCTTTAAACTGTTTGAGACGGCACAAATACTACAGCCTTGGTTAGGCAACGTCAAGATGAATTTCCAATTGCTATTCCTGACACCAAAGCCGCTTCCCATGAACGATCTGATCGCCTGTCTCGTCCTCGGATTCAATATCAACCTCCTCTTGACCACCTTCGCGCACACCAATTGGATGTTGGTTACAGCTTCCTGGTACTTCTACACGACTGTAGTCTTCACAGCTATGCTGAATTACGGACTCTTGATTTGGCAGCTGTACCATAGCGCCGAGGCTTCGTTCTGGGAAGCCACCTGCAGCTATTTCCTGGCCGAAAACAAAGACAACAGTGCTCCAAACTTGCCTGGATCCTTTCTAGCGGACATGCCTCAAGGACTTCAAGAAGACCACCGTTTGTCGAGCCTTCCTGGTTCGTTTCCAATCGACAACAACAGCCCTCAGGCAAACGATGGAAATGGAAGCCACTACACCTCTTTAGAAGGGATTAATGTCGCAACGCAGCAGACTGTCGGACTCGGACATCGCAGTCTTCCTCACCTCGTCGACTTCAACCTGCTGCACCAGAGCCGAAGCCTCATGAATGCTTTTACACACCCTTCCCATTGCGACCAGCAATTCGTTGGCTCGGACTCAGGATACGGCAGCTCCACCGACAGCCTCGCCGAAAAGCCAGAACAAGACACGAACTCCGAATCTGCAGACCATGGACAATCGCGTACGGAACAGCGCGGCCCATCTGCCCCTGCTGGGCAGGAGGCGCATGAGAGCCTGGAAGCGCCAGATGATAACCAAGAAGTTGGTGAGGGGGATGGATCAGGCAATGGAAATGGAACGGGAAATGGAGATGAAGATGGCGGAGATGATGGCCAGGACAAAAACTACGACGCTGATGACGAAGAACAAGATTCTGGCTCTGGCTCTGACTCTGACTCTGATTCTGAAGATGGCGGCGAAGGAGGTGACAACCTAGGACAAGACGAAGAAGCAGAACCGGTCCAATACCGCTATGTCCACACCGACCAACATGGGCGCCGACTGGCTTGGGACTATACCAACATCCCCACCCGATTCGACAGTTCGACTCCCCCACGACGGAGCTCGACTGCCCTCCAGGCCTGGGCGCGTCAATTCAGACGGGCTGCACGTCGTCAGCAACAGCAATGAAGCCCCCAAGCTCACAAGGCTGGCCGGGGAAGCGAGACAGGCAGGGGAAAGACGGCGCCGGTGGCTTGTGAGTGTTGCCGCAACATGGAATTGGACCCAAAAGGCAAAGGAAGGGCAGCAGGATGAGATTGGGGGTTTGCAGTTCCGTTGCGAGATTCATTGACAAAGGAGGTTTTGGAGGTCCGAGAGGCAGCCATTATCAAGTCGTTGGGCAAGGGCGCCTTGGAGCTGAAGAGGCTGTCTGCTACAACGTATGAGGAGACAGGTTTGCAGACGAAGAGGCTGCCGTCGCCAAAGGACACAGGAAGGACTGTTGTTTCAATTGTTTCGATCCCCATTCCAGTCCATTCCAATCCATATCAATTCGTCGCCCGCCTCAGACTGAAAGTTCCATGTCCCAGTATCCCAGCACGGTCAGGCGTGGTAGAAGTCAATGAGAAGTGGAAAATAGACAATGAGACATGGTTTTTTTTATTTGCAGGGCGCTAAAAGTCGCTGGACGGTGGTATACCCATAAAAGACCTTCCTGACATTTCGGACAACAAACAGGATACAAATAGAACATATGATTGACATGAATGCTTCTGATTCGCTACGCCTAGCTGCAAGTTGAAAATCCTGCATAGACGGTAGAGACAAGGGGAGAATGAAAATGAGATTCGTAAGTCGTCAACGTCAAACGTTAATGCATTCATTCGGAAATGTCCAAATTCATCGGGGCCGGAGCAGCTTGAAAAGATCGGCTGTCATGTCGTACGTAGGTTTGTGAGACAAGGGTTTCTGTAACGTTCGCGGCGTTGAGCTTCCGGCGGTAGTTTAGATGATGGGAGAGGGTGATGGAGAAGTAAGTAGCCGAAGTGCCTTAGCAAATCTTGCCAGTTCAGTGGCAGAGACAGGACTGTTATCTTGTGGTGGTGGATTACATGTGTTTGGAAGAACGCCAGGCCACTGTCGATATCCCTGAGTAGACGAATTGACAAAAGGGAGTAGAGAACGAAATCGATGGCGTTCCATAGGACAAGGCGGATTTTCTCGGTTCCTGGGGTGGAAGGAGTCAAAGACAATCGAGCCTTGAATGAAGAAGGCTCGTTTGTCTTCCATCCAATTTGTCGCAGACAAATGGCCTTTTCGATCCCGACATTGCCAAGTGTCACTCGTGGCATCTCCCAGACCGCAATACTCTGGCGGAGAGGGGGATAAGAATGCTCAAGCCGACTGATCCGCCACTTTCCGTAGACTCGAGACCAGGGACATCGTTGCCAGGGCCTGCCCGCAGTTGCTGGCCCCTATCGCTGGTGGACACGTTCACGATATCCTCGCACAGCTCACGCCTGAGTCTTGAATGAGGCCTCTATGTCCCTTCGTCGTGGGGATTGCGGCCCAGTAGAGTCTCCGCTCGGTTCCATCAGCAGATCTCCCAAGGAATATCCCCCTCTTCACACTTCATGCAGGTCAAATAGCCCAACCCTCCACCTTGGCCGTCGCTCAAACTCCTGAGATCAAGTTCCAAACAATTCCTTGTCAACGGCTTCACAAGATCCCGTGCGACATTCTTGATCTCGTCAATCTTCCTCTCAAACCGTCTCAAGTTGTCTCTTGTATACACCGCCGAAGAACTAGGGTGGCCCGGCGGCTGTAGCTTGAGGAATCTCTTCAACTCGTCCCGCGGCAAAAATGCTTCCTGGTTTGTTGATCCAATCATCCTAAATATTCGGCCTGTATTCATAGGTGGTGGCGGTTGGTTGGCCATTGCCGTCGCAGTCTGCCCTCCTGCACCACCCGCCGCTCCAACAGACGGTCTTCCCGACTGTGTATGACTGCCTGTATTTGCGCTTCCCGGCCTGGAACTCGCCAAGTTTTTCAGAATCCCCCTAACCTCGGGCGTCGTGTTCTCTGCAAGCCACTGCCTCCACAGGCTCATCGCCAGCCACCCGAGGTAATCATTCACCGGATTCACCCGTTCACCACGGCTCGTGGTAAGTGTCAGTCTAAATAGCTTAGTCTCAACCCGTAACTTCAACTCTTCCAACTCATCCACTTTATCCTCGATCAAGTCGATCACACTCTGCGGTACCTCGTAGCCTCCACCGCTCGGGTCGGGAGACTTAATATAGGGCAAAGCCACGGGCCATTGACCAACGACGTGTGCCAACGCTTCGGAGAAGATAGTCCGACTGCGCGCAAGGTAGCCGAGTTTCAGGTATGAAGGAGGATACTTTGCGATCTGCTTGAACAGGCGACTCGAGAAGCGTAGAAGGTGGTGGTCGATCCGGGACCCGACGACGGGGAGCGCGTCGTACATGTCCGCCAGGGCGAGGAGGGCTTTGCACTCCGAGTAGGCGGATGCAATGTTCGTGGCATTCAGGAGAGGCGGGTAATTGTAGAAGATGCGAAAGAGGTTATCGTAATCGCGCAGCAGGGGATTCGTCAGGACTGGATCTGGACTGACGGGGAATTGGGCTGTAGATTGCGAGGCTGGGCCATGATGTGAAAGGGCGAGATTTGCCATGGATCTGAAAAACGAGGTATGTGTTGGTTGTGGGCGAGGCCGGCGCTGTGGCTCTGCTTGGTAAGGTGGTGGAGGTGGTTGAGATGGTAAGAATAACGCGCCTTCTGGGGTCCTCTGCGCGAGGATAGGCTCGTCATCATTGTCTTCGAGGTTCTCCCAGTCTAGTTCGTACCGCCATCGCCGTCGTGGAGGATTGATCAACGTAGACGGTGCCGCCGGTGTGGCACTAACCTGTGAAGATTCCTCGCCGATGGCGCTGAGCGCATGGTCTGGTCGCGTATGTGGAACGACCTGTGCGCGCGACCATTCTTCACTAGTGCTTGCCTCGAAGAAGCCTGAGAACTGTGCAAGTGTGAATCTGTGGAGGAGATACTTTTTCTCTTGTCCGTCACATGCTATTACTATCTCGACGTCGCCGGATTGCGTGAAAAATGGGAACTCATTGAGAGGAGCTTGCGCAAGGCCGCCCTGGTGTGACCTGCCTCGATGGTGATGGTGTCTGGATCGGGAAGTTCGAGAAGCGACTGAGGCCGGGCCTTGAGAGCGCTCAGCGACTTCGGCACGCGAAACCATTGGACTTGTATTCTTTGAGCCTCTTCTGTCTTGCTGTCAAACCATGTCATCGCAGTCCTCGCGGTCTTCCGTATCCAAAAGAATCCTTATGCGGCGCTGCCTTCGAGACTGCGCTCATAACAAATCGACTTTCTTCACAGCCCGTAGGCGGTTCTCCGTCGTATGTTTGCTGCCGCCTCGATTTACCGGCGACGGCGTCGCCTTTCTTGAACGGTCGCCTTCGTTTGGTTGTGCACACAGATCGGGCGCAGGAGTGGGGTGTCTTGCTGTTGGCAATTCCTCTGCCTCGGAGGCGCAGGTATGGCAACCTTCGCACCTGGGCAGGATTGATGGCGGCTGTGACGTTAAGATTCGTTTCCGGTGCGAGGCCGACTCGATTTTGCGTACAGCCTTCGAGAGGCTGCTCGGTCTGGTGCCATGTGCGGAGGCTCAGACATCAAAGTGCAGTTTGAGCGCGGCTGGCGCCGTGGGACGAGTGTGGCAATGAAGATGCAGGCGATTCATGCCATTTACGAGATAGCTTGCATGCAGGTCCGAGTCATGTCAGCCAGTCGTGGACAAAGCTGAATCAAGGCACAAGGAGGACAAGGGTGTATCCCACAGAGATCGACATGCCATTCGCGGGAGACACAGAGCGCTAAAGACAAACTCGCAAAACGGATATCGTACATTTCTCTCGCAAAGTGTTTACATGAGTACATGAGTAGATGAATACGTGAGCACTTACAATCAGTCCTCGTCTGAAATTAAACACGTTGATTCGATCCATCGGCCGTTTGGTGATCTTTTTCTTCAGGCCAATATATCTTGTATAGATCTTTCGAGAGGGCTGCTATCCCATGACCATCAAGTCTGCCGTACAAAATGCACCCCAGGGAAGTGAAGCCAAATGCGCTTCAGATGTACTCATTATGCCCTGCCCACGCAGTATCGCCATACACACTAAACCCCGACAATCGCAACGCTATGCTAAGAATTGGTTCAAGAAGTAGATCAACGCACGAGGATGCAATGAGCTCCTCAGAAAACCGCGGTCAATCCACTCTTCGACTGCCGCTTGCTGAAGCGCTTTCTCCCCTTAAGTGATTCGGCATCGCCTCCAGACTGTTGTTTGTGCAGTATTGAGCGACCAGAATGGCCATGCCCCGCAGCGTGTGGACTGAGGTCGGTCGTCCGATCCATGGTGCTCGCATGACTCGACAATGCCGAGGATGACAGATTGAGGGAGTCGTCATTCGAATAGTTGTTGTTCGAGGTTTGCAACGAGATTGCAATTTCACGGGCACGAGCCAAGGCATCAAGCCACTCCTGCGCAGATATGGCTGTCGCCATCGGTTCGTTCGAAGGTGGTTTCGGGTCTTCAAAGACAAAGTGTCGATCTCTCTGCTTTCATGTCAGCCCTGCCACATTACAACCACTGTTCCACGAACTTACCGTGTTGACGATCCATTGTGTAATCCCCTTCGAATCAGTGGCACTGGAAAATTCGACCCCGGGAGAGAGTAGCGAGATCTCTGACTTGGACTTCTTCTCCTCGCCCCCAGCTGCGGCTATAATAATTCGAGCGCTCGATGTGACCATGACAAGTCTCTGTCGCTTCTTGGTATCTCTGCTGCCAAACAGCCTGGATAATTTATTCCCCCCTTCGCTACCGTGAGGACTGTGAGGGTTGGGCGACGATACCACAGACAGATTGCCCAACTTCAGTATCCTCTCGTTGTTTCTCGTCAGAACAGGAGACCATTCAATATCGAGTTGACTCGGTGGTGGTAATTCAGTGATCACCCTTGGTTGTGGTTTTTGATTGTTCGGAGGGAGCATGGTCGATTGCGTGCTATGAGTGGGCCCAATGTCTGGGGGATAGCTGTCTTGACCGCCACCTCCGTTGAGCTTGATGGGAGGTTGCGGCGGAGGCATGTACGCCTTTAAGCGTGGTGCTTTCTGTTGCCATAACGCCTTCCCCCATTGTATGCCCGCAAAGAATGGGTGGTTTTTGGCATGTTCCAGCGACAATCGCCTTTGTGGGTCAAGGACGAGCAATCTCTCCACAAGGTCTCGAGCAAGATCTGGGAAGCCTCGCGGAAAATCGTAGTCGAGGTTGACAATCTTCTGGAAGGTCTGATAGTCGTTGGCAGCCTTGAATGGTGGCCTACCAGCAAGCAGCTGATAGAGAATACAGCCAAATGCCCACAAATCGCTGGCTTTGCAGGCGTTCTTGTCCGTCAATAATTCCGGACTCACATATTCTGCAGTGCCGACAAATGAGTTGGCTCTATTCTCCGAAGAACTGGTCGAATCCGGCTCAAAATCAACCCGTCCATCAAGATCTTTCCGCTCTGGCAGTAGTTTGGCGGTTCCGAAGTCGGTCACCTTGATGTATTTGTTCTCGTCCAGTAATAGATTCTCCGGTTTCAAGTCTCGATGGATGACTCCGCGGCTATGCATATACTCGACGCTATCAAGTATTTGTGCGCCATAAAATCGAGTGCACTCCTCATCGAACGTGGACATCCGCTTCAGGACGCCTAGCAATTCACCGCCGGGACATAGGTCCAGAACGAAGTATAGCGACCTCTCATCTTGAAAAGTGTAGTAGAGCCGAACCACACCCGGGTGATCTGTCAAGCGATTGAGTGTGTCTCGCTCAATGTTGACATACTTCACCTTCTTCTCTTTGATGATATGTCTCTTGTCCAGGACCTTGATGGCATAATCTTTCCCATTCGATCGATCCGTAGCTGCAAGCACCGTACTGTAAGAGCCTTCTCCCAACGTCCTTCCAAAGTTGAAATCCTTGACCCCCTTCTTGACCGGTTTGAGGGACACTCGACCGTCTGCATCATACTCTTTCTTGACCCCCACAGCTGCTCCTCGTTCTTGCCAGTCGTCAGCCGCGGTGGTCAACGGACGATCTTCGAGGTTGTAGGGAGAGCTCGACAATGGAGTTTGTATCGAGATCGGAGTCGTGGACAGAGGTGTATTGCCAGTCGGGGTAGTGCCCAGGCGAGCAGAGCCCATGCCGCGAGATGCTTTTCGCGGAGGGAGAGGTGCGTTGCCCAAGGTATATTGTCCCTGGCCATACGCTCTTTCTGTATGTGAGTCGTCTCTTGACGGCACCCCGGCCACTTCGCCCATGCCCGAGCGTTTCGATGATGTTCTTACTGGAAATCCGGAAGTGCCAGAACCGTCGCTGCGTACCCTATACGACCCTTGCCTCGATACTCCGTTACTAGCAACACCGTTGGCAGGCATTTGGGTATAGTATGCAGAGCCGGGTCGGTTCGAGTTCGAGTTCGCCCGAGGATCGTGCAGGTTTTGAGGTATCATGGTAGGGTATTGGGGAAATTGTGCTTGTTGCTGATCTTGATAGGTATGGGGGAGATTTGACCTCTGAGCGGTTCGGTCCGCTGGGTGATTATTCTGGTTAATTGTTGATGGCGCGGATGAAGATGTTTCTGGCGGAGGTTGAGATGGGAGGCCTTCCAAGGGCGTGTCCACGGGAGATACGGGACTTCCAGGTCGTGCAGCGCCGGCGGAGAGATAATCATTTCTCCCATTGGCATCGTAGAGAGGAGACACTTTTGGGAACGAGGACGGAGGAGCGTGTTGCTGTAAGGGAGTGTCTGGAGAGGCATCATCGGGATTCGCAATCCTTAATGGACCAAGAGAGAGGTCGGCCATCCTTGTTGTAGGGGTTTGCGTCGTGGACGGAGTGGCTTGGAGGACCGATGTGGCATGCAATGACGTCCGTCCTCAGGCCTCAAGAGAATGTCTTGTGACGGAGTATTGGTTCAGAACAGATATGTCCGTCTCTTCATTGCTGCGGCATGGAACCCGAGCGGTGTAATTGTGCAATTGAGTCTCGAGGACCTGCGCAAGAATGGGTCTGGACCGTAGCGAACTCGATTTCGTTTCAGGAGTCTCGACTAGGTATCGGGGGAAGACAGAGACCGTCGGAGAAAGCGCGAAGGAGGATGTCGGTGACGGCGAAAGGCGGCCAGAAGAGCGATTTAGCGAGCGTAGATGTATGTTGAAGGAGAGGATAGAGTGTCGTACGAGGAAGAGAAGAAGCGAGAATGTAAGATGGTGTTTGGGGCAATGATCGAGAAAGCCGCAGCTCGCCAGATACAGATGCAGATGCAGGCTCAGGCCTTCGCTTCCCACTAGTAGTTAACTTGTTACTTTGGTTGTCGAGCGGCGCAGTCACCGTCTTGCGCAGCCCGATCCCATCAGAACAATTCAGCAACCTCGTTCGATGCCGATGCAATGGAGATGGCTTTGTCGTCCTGTCGTAAACCTTCGCAAGCCACCACACACGCAGCTTGCTCAGTGAAGGATAGCTTTCAGTCTATGCAACTGAGAACTATCCCTCTTCGGTCGAACAGAGGGAGTTGGCCCAGATTAATTCGAGATTGCTGTGGAGTATGTATGTGCTGTGATATGACTTTGCAAAATCAGGTCCACCAACTCCAGTTCTTTTTCTTCTTTAGCACGGAGTACGGAGTATATTCTCATGCATTGCACCGGCGGGTGAGGAGTCAAGACAGCCTCTATGCTTTGGGAGCGTCAAGAAGGCGTGAAGGGTCCAGAGAAATGACAGTTCTGCAAGTCGGTGAGTAACTACAAGTAGTTTATGAGGTAGGTATACTGTGCGACTTTTTCAAGGCGAGCTGTCTGAATGCAATGCTGGTTACAAGGCTCCTTTTCACATCCTCGTGCCTGCTCATTTTGTCCACCTTGATGGCGGAGTCAAGGTGCAGGAACGAACTTCTTACGACAAGGGTCAACATGGCGTCCGAGATCGATATCCTAACGCTCCAACTCATCACCATTCTTTATGACCAGGAATTGTAGAGCACTCAAGCGGACGCTGGTGGCTGAGCAGGCTCGAAGATGATCCGCTTGCCACCGACCAGTATCTCCCTTTCCGAAGCCGATATCGAGTTCAACCTACGGCAGGCTGATATCTACTATGGCTTACTTAGACAGGGATACAAGAAGAATGACATCGCTCGATATCTCGACGACTATCGGAAAGCTCAGGCGGAAACAAGTGGACCGAGTCACACTGACTTCAATCTGTCTGCTCCAACTACGTTTGAGCTAGCCTGCCGGCGGCCTTTTGGGCCCTCGATGGATGAGGACACCGACAAACAAGAGCCCAAGAAGCAGGTTAAATCCTTCGGCAATCTTCAGACGTCCTCCAAACATGCCTCGAAAGTCTCTTCTGATGACTACGACTTCGGGAAGCACCAAGATGCTGCAGACACCGCCGATGGCCGAAATGAAAGATCGCCCTCGCCCGAGTCCTCTGTCCCAGCAATGCAAGTCAATAAGCATGCTCCACGTAAAAGCTCACTTCTTCGATTCTCAAGAGGAATGTCCCCTGAACGACCCCCACTACATCCTGAAGACGAGTGCGGTGTTGGTAGCTCATCTAACCTCACTGCTACCAAAGGCTACAGACGAAGAAGCCTCACCTATTCATACAAGACATCTGACCCAGAAGAGTCGGATGCAGAGCTTTCATTGCAGACTTTACTCACCGGCGACATGGATCGATTGTCATTGGAAAGCCCAAGCCGACAAAGTGATGATTTGGCTGAAAGCATGCCGTTCGTCCTCCCTCCGTCATTCACAGCCACTTCAAGAGCATATACTTTCGGCAACCACAGTTTCGCAAATGACCTGCCAGACAGCCAGACCTCGGAGATGCCTCCCGGTCAACTTCTTTCTACGGATTCCGGCACACCCCGACGAAGTAGCAGCCTTCTCGGTCAAGCAGGTTCGTCGACGAGTCTCCCAAGCTCACCTCCTGTCTTGAACGCATCGCCGATCGAGACTCCTTCCACAATTCAAGCTGCCTCGACATCTCCTGAGTTGCCTGCAACTCCAACACCTATCCGGAATGCAGCCTCATTTCCTCGCAGCGAGCCTCGTTATTATAGGCACCAGTACCTAGATGGCAATGCGTTCTCCATATACAATGACTCTCTTCCTGCAAGCTCTCAGCCACAGACACCCGCCGATCTGTCCAGAGGACCATTCGTTACCGAGCGTGACGCTGCCTACACGGCACCTCCAGGAATGGTTCGTACCGGTCCCCCTAACGGCTCTGATCTTGACGGAAGTCGCTGGGAGCGGAACGCAGGGGAGCAGACTCCAACAGCTCGAGCGATTAGCCTACGTGAGAGACGAAACCGAGAATTGCAGAGAAGCGTCCGAGCCGAAGGCATTCGGCTGCAGAGACTGAGATTGAGGGACGAAGCTATGTTTACTCAGCGTCAAACTACAACCAATGATATCGGCGGTGACGGTGGGAACGATGAGGCAGCTCGGGCAACAGCGGAGGTGTTCCAGGATGCCTGGAGAGATGATCATGATGCGGACCGGGTCGGCGAGGAGAACTTCGAAATGGAGGTCGGACCAAGTCGCCCTCGACCGATGAGGGTCGTCAGCGGCAACGCGAGGATTGATGACTGAGAAGATTGACTATCGGGCTGGAACTTCGTAGAGGAGTGAAGGTCTGAATACCAAAGAACCCCCGAGAAGTGATGATCATGGCTTACGAGTGCCGTTGGGTTATATTTTTTAGAAAGTAATGGTATCGTCGTACATAAAGCACAGGTCACCAAATAGACCGAATACCAAGTCAGCGCTCTTGAGGTCTTGCAACTACCTTGAGCCAGTCTGTCTACGACCCTTGGCTTGCTTAACGAAGATGAGACTTGTTTGCGTGCTCCAATCTGCCTTTGTCCTTGCCTTTTGATTGCTTGATTGGAGGCCCTTTGTCGGTGGCCATCGAGCTAAGATGGAGGGGCTTGCCTTGTCTCGTCCTTCCGGAAAGTCTCCGTCTGCAGCAATACAGCTTGGATGCAAGGCAAACGAGAATGAAGCCCGAAGTATATGGCAAGGCGCCAGATTGAATCATATGGCCGGCCATGGCTATATTTCTCGCTCTCAGATTGTGTCATTGTTCAGAGCCTCAAGGACCGCTGTTCGCTTATATTTCGTCTCAGCTCTACATGGTGTACTCGGTAGGTGACTCTGACGAATTCGAGCAAGTACTACTACTGCTATCAACCCCAAGGATCAAGGGAGACAACATACAGCACACAGATCAGATCAGATCAGATCAGGCCAGGTCCACACCTTGGCTTGTTCGTGCCCCGTGCTTGCTGGCAGTTACAACAACCTAGCACTCTGACTGACTAGTACCACTGGCTGCTTGCGTACGTGTTAGATACCGTGGTGGACATTGGTGGGCCGGAGTCTTCCCGGCCCTGGGAGGTGGGTGTATGGGAGCGCGAATGCGAACGCGAACGCAGAATAAAAACTCCGCGACCAGTGATATGTCCGGCCATGCAACCAAGACCGTGCATCGCGGTAAGCTGGCGCGCCCATCTCACATCGTTCCCCTCTGCGCGCTTGTGGCTTTTTTGCGGTTCCTGACATCTCGTATCTGTGGTGCACATGTAGGGTAGGGTTGCCCATGTAGCGCCAATGTATGGCGATCGATCGATCGACCGTGGCAGAGAGAAATCCTTCGATTAGCCTTGAAGGTCGATCTGAGATCTGGGAAGGACCCGGAAGTGTAGCGAAGTGAGGAGCATGCATTAGCTCGATTCTCAGCGTTAAAAGTGGTGACAACGTTCCCCATCGTGAGTCGGGTTTTCAGAAACGCCACATGCTGGTGTGCTCGTGTGCCGTTCGAAGATTGCTAAGGTTAGACTGCGGTGTAGGGCTGTTCTGTTACTTTGCTGGGGCGAGCCATGCTGTCAAATACATTCACATCTACCGGTTTACCCAGCCTTTTCCTCCACTGCTCGCCTCTGAAGATGATGAGTAGCATGGGAATGAAAGCCAAAACACCGCCGATGAGGGCGAACATGAGAAATGTCCATTGATAGCCAATCTTGTCTCCGAGTCTGACCACGTAAAAGGCAAAGGTCATACCGATCTCCTGACGGATGAAGTTGAAAAGCTGCGCCACTTCACTGCTCTCGGTCCTGTAGCAGTCGATGGCATAAGTGTACGTGGTCGTGGTGATGATTTGCAGACCGAAGCATGCGACCCCCATGCCCAGTATAGGCGCGATCCAAGCTGTATGGTATTGCAGGCAAAAGCCATAGATCAGAAGGCCAGCGGGGACAATGATCTCGCCCATCCAGATGGCTTTGAGTCGGACTTCGGGTTCCGGATCACGGCCAAGGCGCTTTCTCTCGCGTTTGACAATGCGATCGACGACCCAGCCCGAGACGCATTCGCCGAATATGCCACCCAGGGTGAGCGAAGCTCCATAAGTGAGGCCAATGGTGAGCGTGTTCCAATGGAAAAACTCTGTGAAGATCGCCGCGACCGTAACCGCAGGGAGGATAGAGGCGAAGCCGTACATGGTAGCATAGTATATGGCAGGAAATAGTACAGACGGGTACTTAGCCATCTTCAGAGCCGGTATGACGAATTGATCCAGCCGGAGTGTCAGTTGAGGAAAACGCGAGCACAGCCGTAATCGTGAGAGATAGACCGATCTATTGAACTGGGACTGTTGCGGAGAGAATGTAGTTGAGGACTTTGTAGCATCGAAGCTAGCAGGAGAGCCTGGTCCCTTTCTGATGTAGAGTGTCTCCGGTAAGCAGAAGAAGGCAGTGATCAACATGACTGCATCGACGATTGCGACGAACTTGAAAATCCATCGCCATCCACAATAGTGACCCAGGAGACCTCCGACGATGGGTGCCAGGTGGCTGCCGTTGACCATAGTCACAGTAAAGAAGCCCATAGCTTTTCCCCGCTGGTCGTAGAAGAACATATCAGTGATGGTAGCTGCGCCTAAGGCAAAAGCCACAGGGAACAAGCCATTGAACACTCTTGCGACGATAAGTTGACCGAAGGACTGGGTGTACGAGCAGCCCAAGGCTGAAATAAAGCCCAGGAAGGTGGTTCCGAGGTAGACAGGCCGTCTGCCGTATTTGTTGGAGAGAGGGATCCAGAGCCACGGCGCAATGCCATTGAGCGCAATGCAGACCGTCCTAACGCATCGTCAATGCTGGATGATCGGTTCGTCAGACCAATCGGCCTTACGTCTGATATGATGCTCTGACGGTGCTGATACCAAACTCCTCAGCAAGCAGCGCATAAGCCGGGTTGATGGCGGCAGTGTTCAAGCCTCCGATAGCTGCGAGAAGAGAAGCTTGTGTAAGTATTACAATCTCAACAAAATCAGCAGCCGCTCAGAGGACGTTGCTCGAATGCTTGCCTTGAGCCATAATGGCCAATTTATAGGATCTTGTGCATCTTGGGAAGGCACGGGGTTGGTGAGTTGGTCGTCTGTACCACGACTGTGCGACGTTGTGTGCTGATCGCTTTTCATCCTCGAATCTTCCCCTATGGAAGTCTCATCACTGATCATTCCCGCTCGCCATGAGCATTCGCTCCCCTTGTGAGACTACTAACTGAGATGCAACAGCAAAGAAATATGATCAGAAAGACGGCGGCGGTCAGACTGTCTCGGGATGCAGCGGTTGTCTGTAAATGCATCTTAGCTTGCTGTCGACGAAAATCATGAAGGCCGCTAATTCTCAGGCTAGAACTTCAATTGCTGAGTGGGCCTCTCATGCGTGGCGTACACCCGTGGGGTGGTAAATGTAGGCGAGCAAGCGAGTAGGGAGGCTAGTGCCGTGGCCTGCGAGCAATCCCTCTTGAACTAACCATTTTCCCCGTATCTTACTATTGCATATAAAAGGTGCATGATGGTGCTGATGTGCGGCAGAGAAAGATGTCTCAAACCCTTGTACGCGACAAGCAGCAAAGCAATCCCGTGTCAGCAGATCGCAGAAACGGTATGAGATATTGAATGATTCACAACTAGAAATAATACCTGTCCCTCCTTGCCCTGAATTGTAATTGCAGTGCCGTGGTCATCTGGTAAGTTCTCGTAAGCCCCAAAAGACCCCATCATGACCCTAAGCAGGGAATCTCTCAGTTAGATTTCCGAAGAGCAAGGCTAATAGGCATGTGCCGGCTCAAGAGCACCGGAACTCATGTAGTCCGCCCAGTGTGTCGCAATTCAAAGCGCGGTGGAATGACATTACGGAGCTGTTCAGGTTTAAGATCGTTTCGCCTGGAATCAACTCTTCTCCTGCAAATTGAAAGGCATGAAAACTTCTGCACGAGATGAGGATGAGATCTCAGGACTTGAGGGGCCCTGCTCGAATATGTACCTGATCATCTCTCGAACGCTGTCCATCTGCACTACAGACTATCAAACACGCCTCACCGGCCACTCTCCGGCCATTTCCTCGATTTCAAGGATACTTTCTCTTCAGCAATCAAGTACTCGGGCATTTTGGGAGGCACCTTACTTCCCCACCATCGATGGATGCATATCATGCCGCCGGATATGATTTGAAAATCTGCAATATACCTCCAGTACGGGTAGAGGGGAGTTAGCTCTGTAGGAGCAATCACGGCGCTAGATCCTCTGCTTCCTTCCCCAAGGACCCCGGATCTCGGCTGTGACCAAGGCTGATGATTCCAGCGTCAACTTGAAAGTCCCCGTGCAGGCTTGGTAGGGCCATTGAATGATCTTAGCATCGATGGACAGCCACGGTCGCTGGTCGATGAGAATCCCTAGTTGTGCGGACCTGAGGTCAGCGAGCTCTAAGCAGCTAGAGAATGAGATTCCAGGATAGCATTCGATGACGACTTGGTCAATCGATTTTCCAGAGGACTGATACTCTCAAGCATACACTTGGCCGCAGAGGATGCATTCGCAATCGTAGAGGCTGAGCCTAAACCAGGACAATCATGTTCTGCACTAGGGAAACTTGCATTTGTCAGGACTAAGCATGGCATTCCCCTTGTCAATCATCCTTCGTTTCTAAATCCACCAAATCGTACCATGCAATGTGTGACGGGGAATCTCTATGCGATTGTAAGCCTGTGGAAGCGCCGGTTCGGCGCGTCTGCTGATGACCGGAACCGCGCGTCGCCCACAACAGAATGGTGAATCGTTCAGCAAGGCTCTGGATGTAAGAGTGAACCACCACGCAGGGGTCGGATATGAGCGGCGTCAAGTTGGAGACACTGTTGCTGAATGTACATCCTGGATGATGCGTCCCGGCTCATGCTGGTAAATGGTTTTGCCTGTGACAAAGGTCTACATCGAGGCGTCAAATGAGAGGACTGCTGACGAGACACTATTTCGAGAGCGACCGGGACGCTCCAGACTTTGACGGGATTATTTTGCTGAATCAATAAGGAGGCGGTGGATGGGACGTTTACCGAATCCTCGTGGCAGCAGGGAACTGTGAGTGGTTTCGTCCGTCCGGCATCGCTGGTGCATATTCGTTAAGGAGCTGACGGTGGTTAGGACGAAAATGGACGTGCGTAAGGACCTCGTGTTCGCCAGAGATGCGGATCCGCTCCTTGATGAAGAGGGGCTGTTCGACCTCGAGCTGGACTGTTTTTGACAGCCGCAGCATGGTCCTGGGGACAGTTCAAAAACAGCCATGGGTGTATGTATGTGTGTCCAGGGCAAGTGCATTGCGCCAACTACAAGTAGTTTAGGCCAATACAAATGGACGCCCTTGATCCCCAGTTGTAAGCATCCCAGCTGCTCCGTACACGGGAGCTTAGACGGTGTCAGTCGGTGTAAGGTCCTTATGCTGTTGGTGAGGGCCAAAGCTCTTCCTCGTCACCGCCATTCCGGATCTTCCAAGTTTGCTCAGCGTTACGGAGTCAGATAGGCGAGAGAATGAAAAGAAGACCATAGTATTGATGTGAACCAAGCGACCGTGTTTGCCTTGAACAATGGACAAAACAGATGCACCAGACCTGGTGGCACTACAATACGAGGAGGTCGTCGTTGTTGCGATGGTCAGCGCTTGCTGTAGTTTTGCAATAGCCTCATGATGCCTGCAATCGCCATGGCCGCCGTTCATGCCGATGCCGGTCATCGCAGGGGGACCACCTGCCCTTTCGATTAGAGTGATCCCCCTTCCTCGCCCTCCTTCTGCGGTACCCGTTTGGATGCCGGCAATATCTTGACAATACGACAGCGCCACGACGGATGCGCTTTTAGGGTAGTCAACTACGAACTTCTCCAGCTCCATTCAGTAGGCTTTGTCGAGCGAGACGACAGGCCTTAGACCACTAACTACTTGCTGGGTCTTACGGCCTATGCCACCTCTGTCGACTTACCCCGACCTCTCCAAAATGTCGTTTTGTAAGCGCATTTTCTCATCAATAATGATCGACCTCAGTCCACCAATTTAGTCGACATTGGAATCTTCGATGACGCTAATGGGAGACTCCGAGGGCAAGCGATCGAAAGGCCCAAGTCTCGAAAATCCTAGTCTTTGAGCCGACGCCTCTTGCGATTCAGTGCACGGTAGGGTCATCAGGCTAGGAGACTCTACGTGCTTCGGCGGCTTTGGCACTTGGCTGCGATGACATATTTTGCAGGTCTCTTGCTGAATTGACTGGCTGAAGTCCCTACATCCTTCTCGTGGTCCGGGATCACCACTTCGTCATTTGTGCACCACCCCCGAGGTTGGGTCCAGGGATTCGAGCAGCTAGTAGGCTTTTCCTACATGCTATTTCCGTCCCTGCTAGACTAATCCTGTATGAGATGGCTTCTTTTTGCATTTGACTCTGACTTCGCTCCTGGTCTACTAGAGAGTGTGTTGTTGCATATCGCTTCATCATCATAAGGCTAAACCTGCGTCGTGTCTGTGACACGGGGACGCCATCCCCGTAAAGATACAGGGCTCTACAGGGGTCACAGGGGTCTAGGACTCCGCTGACAACTCCAATTCTAATCGCCAGTGAGGAGAAATTGAACAAATGCTGCTCGTGCCCGACGAGGCTCGATCACGTTCTGATTCAACCTTAGGGTGTCTCAATCTGCACACAAAGGTAGTCTCGTCAAGATGCCTGCGGATGTCGAGGTGAAAACAAAGTCCAAGCATCGCAAATCTACATGCGCCGGCTGTCGTAGAAGAAAGGTATTTCATTCCGTGTCCCACGTATCTGTTGAGGCTCGCCTTCTCCAATCCACCGCCGCGAGACGACCTCTTTGACAAACGACCTCAGATGGCTGACTGCTTGATAGTCAAAATGCGACGGAAAGACGCCCAAATGTACAACGTGAGCATTGGAACCGAGCCAACCACTTTTGCTCCCTTACTGACCCTTTGCTTAGGTGTATAGCGTACAAAGACGATTGCCACTATGATAAGCCGCCGTCGCTTGCGTACGTAAGGTCGCTCGAGGAGGAAATACAAGAGTTGAAAGCCCAACTACGGCAAGTCAAAACTCAAGTTTGGTTATCAAGGGTACGCGGCGACGACGATGGAGCACTGTCTTGGACGTATGCTAACACGTTTCAGGCCGGTCCTCAAGAAGAAAAGAAACTACCAGGCGCGTCGCCAGTAAGTGAGACCGCAGGCTCGCAAGGCTCGAGTGGCCTCGCGCATCGCAATCGCCAAGTGAAATGGGAGACAGATATTAGTATGGACGAGACTGGCACTGTCGCCTTCCATAACTCGACCTCTCCCATCTATCAACCACCTTCGGCTCAACACCAGCATTCTCCACTACCATCCGCACAAACCCGGGCTACAGGAAGCGGCCAGGATGATCAGCGAATGAGACGAGACCTTATCCTCAATGCAAACCACCAAAGACAAATCGAACCTTTTGCCATTGCCAATGGGGCGGCCAAGGCAAATGTGCCCAAGGAAATCTCCCATGAGATGCTCAAGTATCACTGGTGCTGGCAGCATCCCCTATTTTTGTTTGTTTACAGACCAGCTTTCACAAGGGGAATGGCTATGGTCGATCTGAATACGCCCGGAGCACAAGATCCACCGTACTTCTCGGAGACACTCCTGAAGGCGAGTATATTATCTTAGTGAACGGTACAATTGACGTCTAACAAGTCACTAGGTCATTCATGGTCATTGCGCCAGATTCCTGAATCATGATGTATATCAAGACCAATACCATAGCGTCTTCAATCAGCAGTCTTCCATTGGTGGTTCAATGAGCGCGGCAGATTTCATGCAGAAAATGACCGACGAAGCTCGCTTTGGCCTGGGTATGGACATACTGAAAAAGCCAACCATTCCGACAATCCAGGCTCTACTTCAACAGTCGGCTCGTGACGTTATGTTTGGGAATGCCTCGCAATCGTGGACTTTCGCAGGCATAGCGTTTCGTATGGCCTTGGACATGGGAATCCATTTGCCCAGCGACCGACTTCAATCGTTCGTGAAAAGTCTGACTGCAGAGGACATTGAGGTTCGAAAGCGGCTCTTCTGGGGCTGTTACACCTGGGATAAAATATTATCTCTATATCTCGGCAGAATGCCTGGCTTCACTCTGAATACAGATGAGGTGCCTCTGAACTTTATGGACGATTACAGCGATAGCGACCTCTGGGTGCCATACTATGGTGAAACACCAAGGCCTGAGATCCTCGACGCACCCAATTACCCACCGTGCCCCGGCTACGTGGTTTCATGCTTCCGTCAGCTGTGCAAGATCTGCGTCATATTGAATGATGTTATGCACAACATTTATTCCCCTGAAGCTGCGGCTAGGCATGACATGGAGGAAGAAGACCACTCAACAGAAGCCAAAGCAACCAATGAAGCAATTTTCGTCCGCATCTCTCGGGATCTGCGTGACTGGCTGATATCCTTACCTCCTCATCTGAGGATAAATCCTGACCAGATGCCATCTTTGGCACCGCCGGTTCATATCATGTCTCTGAACCTGTTATATCACACGACAATCATTCTCTTGCATCGACCTGTTATCCTTGGAGCACGCGACATGAATGCACCTGGACCTGCTCGATCATATCAAATGTGCATACAGGCGACAGCAGCAATCCACGATTTGATCATGTTACAGGCCAACACCTTCGGTCTGTCACATATCTCGTATTTGAATGCTTACAGCGTGTACATTGCCGCCACAATCGCGGTCTCACGGTTTGAGCGAGAGTATCGACCAGGGGAGGATCAAGCAGCAGCTGTCCAGAAAAATGGACTCGGTTTCCTGTTGGAAGTGCTACAGAAGACAGCAAATGCCATGCCAGCACTCGAACGAAGCAACGCCATCATCAGGAAGCGGATGAAGGCGGTTCTGGACCGACAAAAGGCACATGTCCGACCCAGCTATTCGAATGGTTCGACACCACCCAAGTTCAACATTCCGACTCCAACAAGTCACCAGATGGACCTTGCACAACCAACCGCCTTCCAAGCACTCTCTAACCCAGCCCTAGGTCATTCAGGTTACTCGGGATCAGATACGCCTGGATCGTTCATAGCTCCCATGTCCTGGCAATCGGGTATCAGAAGCAGTATTTACTCGGAGCACACACATGTACCGGACGACTTTCTGCCTGCTTTTCCAGGACAGCAATTCCCAGTCGGCTCCGAGCACAGTTTTGGAAGTAACGAGGTCGATTCACACGCGCGAACAGCATTGTTGGGCTACAACCTGGATCCGCATCCGCGACTCAATTCGGGCGACATCGACTGGCATTTTGTGGACGCGTTCGAAAACAACAACACGGGCCGTCTATGATCGCCATTGTTCTGGGATGTTTCCCAAATTTGGCTCTAAAGGGGCGCAGGGCGTCTTTCGCATGAGTCCGTGCGAGCTGCAATTTAGCGATTTTACAAAAAAACAACACACGAGAAAGGTTCTACAACGGATTTAATGTGACCATGAATGGAGGAAAATGCTACGGAAAAGCAGGGAAGCACAAGTTTCTACCAAGCAACGGAGTAGGAGAGTCGGCATTTCACGCTTGAACGGTACACTGTCATTACTGCAACATCATGTATGATCTGCTTCGAAGCGTTTGGCGTTTCCTTGGACTTGGACGGGAACAACTTGCAAAGCGCGGTCTGGCAGAGCATCATAGAATACAATAATAACAATCCCAACGCATCTTCCCTCCATAGCCGGCCGGGAGACTATCAGACCCGGCTGATGTTCGAGGTGAGGAAGTAGCTCTGCGAACCGTTAACAAATCTAGCAACGCACGTCCTACTAGCGTGTACGATCAAGAATAGTACTACTAGTAGCACTGGATGAACAGGGACATGTGTCTCGTGATTACGTACAGGAGAGCATCATAAAACAAAGCTGCGGGTTACAAAAATAACAACCTCTGGGCCGACTTTCGGGGAAAAGGTACTGATACGTTGATGGGGGACACGGATACGAAGTATACGAGGCATGGCGTCTTTCAGAAGGTCGCGGGGGGCCGGGGGGAGTTTTGACTAGAGCATCATGAAAAGAGGTCTAGTACAACATCGCTGTGTCCTGCCGAGTCATCCCTCTCTCGATACAGAACCCAAGTCTAGTAGGTAGTAGGGGAGCGAAGCCTTGCAGACACATCCCGGCCACAGGACGCGAGGACGCAAGAAACCGCAGCCTTTCCGCAAAGCTCTGCGGTGGTGGTACTGGATATAGATACCTACCCGGTAGACATGGACATTTGGAATTCTTCTGATGCACGGCATGCGTCGGCTGCATGTGAGATGGTGTCATAGGAAGGAGTATGTAGCTAGTGGGCCAGATCTGAAAGACGCGCGGTGACTTGTTCACGACTGTTAGTGTTTTGGAGACCGGGTTATACCATGAATGTGCCACCCCGGGGGATTGGCTTAGAGATGACTAGCACTATCGTAGCATCCCAAACTACCTTACTGTACCAGCGGCCGAAAGCTCCAGGACGAAGGCCGAGAAAAGGGCCAACCCACGGGAAGACGCCGTGGTTGGGTACGGGGGAGAGGGAAGGATTACATATCAAGTGAGAGGGCCGCCACCGCCGAGAGACGCTTCAGCCTCGTCGCTTACGTATAGTTCCAGACCGTTGTCAGTACGTTTCTGCGGCGAATATCTATATTTGGTAAGCGTGGCCTGTGGGAGGCGCAGGGCCCAGGAAGATCAGAAGGGGCCATGCATCTGGTGAGTAGTACCGCCGTGGATATGTCCTGCAAGGCAAGGTGGACTGTGGGACAAGAATAGAAACAAGCAAGCCCAGGATACGGTATACCATCGAAGACTGAGATTGACGGAAGAGGCAGGTAGACAAAAACCGCATGGGGTCCCAGGCGTACCGGACTATCATGGAGATGGAGGCCGTAAGGGGATGGAACACGAGCTTGGGGCGCAGAGCTCGTGAAGTCAGGGTTGGGCCCATCAACATGTGTTTATGTAATGGTCAGCATATGGGGACGGGGGAGAACAAGGTAGGTGTAGGTCAGCACGCAAAAGATGGCAAGGCAGACCTGGTTTCTTGAAACGTTGGGCAACGTTTATCCGGATTCGTGAAGAATAGGCGGTTGTATGAGAGTGACACCAGGCTTGAGGTTCTGCGCTTGTAAAGGAGTGCCCGGCATGGCGTCCGAGGGGCAGGCCCGAATCCAGCACAGATCAATCATGCAGGAGGAAGCTGTCTTGGCTTGCTTCTTCAGCATGTCCGGGAAACACTTTCGAAGCTGGTCCCAGTCGACCTGTCAAGCAGCCAGCTTCCTTGACACTTGCTGATGAAAGCGTTCGCGGGCAACTCTGCATCGGCAACCTGGTGATTTAGACACATCTGCTGCAACCGAGCTTCCCGTGTGGTTGTGCGTCTCTGATGCGAGTTCTTCGAGCTCTTGCAGGCGTGAAGTGAGGACGTCCAGGCTCATGGTATCAGCACCCGCCTTCCTAAGGTCTTCAAGCTCGCTGACGTTTCACGCCGAGGCAATGACTGGGTCGCCATGGCTGAACACCTCGAGGAGGCCAGACGAACAGCCATCAACGGATCATGCTTTGAATTTGCCATATCAATGGAAGTCGATCCAACACTTGCTTGAAGATAGGTCCGGTGCGACGTGCGATGGGGCGTGATGGATTGGATCATCCCGAAACCAGAAGAACTGGAAGATGTCGCCTTCGGATATTGTTTCTTCAGCAGTGGCTCGTAGAATCATTGAATGCGGTCGGGATGACTGGTTCAAGCACCTGTAGACCCCAGGTGTGATCTAGAGCGCTATCAGGCCGGTGCGCTCCCCTATCACGATCATGGAATTGAGTTGCATAGCAAAATGCTACTAGTATGGACCAGTCGCGCATCTTGGGAGCCTTGCGGCAGCATCGTCCGTCCTCCTTTGACTCATTATGAATCAGCAATGGTCGAGTAATCAGCCATACGGCGATGCCTGATGAGAACGACTGTACGGGTAGGGCCTTAGAACCGAATCAACGTTCAACGAGTGGGATAACTAAGATATCGGGGACTTCTCTGTTGTGATGCCTCTGGAGCACGGACGGTTGAATCGACCAAAGGGAAGTATCCAATGACTTGTGGCATTCCAATCGATGTATGTCGTCGATATCAGCCACGACAGAAAGCGCGAGAGCGAGGCCAATTACCTTATGCAACTGTAACTGCAACAGAAATCCTCGAATGTCTTGGCGGCAGGCACGGTATTCCAGGTTTTGAATGCATCTAACTTAAGAGTGCTCGTCTTGTACAATTTTGTGAACGAAGAGAGGTCAATATCGAAAGGGTCGCGAGGTGAACCCACGATCCTTTACAGTTGAATGCAAATAGGCAACAGATTTTGTTCGTCCATGCCAGAACACTGTGATTCTCTCTTTTCTCTATCTGCACGAGGATTTTTCCAAGATCAAGCCGAAAATAGCCACCCTGATCAAGACCCTTGGTGAAGCCTGACTAGTCTTCGTCGTCAAGATGTTCAGTCTCGGCTTCGGCAGCGGCTGTCTTGCTCTCTGAGCCTTTGACGACCTTCGTCTTGACCGCAGGCTCATCTTCCTCCTGCTCTTGCTCGTCAGCGTCATCTTCGGGAGCCTCGTTCTCAGCCTCCTCATCCTTGTCCTCGTCTTCTTCGCCGTTCTCTTCAGTTTTCTTGGTCTTCTTGGCAACCGGTTCGGTAGCATCGGTATCAGCTTTGCGCTTCTTTGGAGGTGCGGCTAAGTTGAGGTAGTGGTTAGTATTGGGTCACATGGTGGATTGAGGTGATGTCTTACCTTCCACTTCCTCGACTTCCTCTTCCTCTTCGCCCTCTACCTCCTCTTCTTCTTCCTCCTCGTCTCCTTCTTCGTCGTCATCGACCTCAGAGTCTTCATATCTGAGAAGAGTCATGTCAGCATGCTGCGAACGTCCATGCTGTCTCAAAACTGCGAGCTGGGAGAAGAACAAGGAAGATCAGGCACAGCATCTACAAAGTACACTCGATGAAACAGAGAATGGGGTACACATTAGCCCAGGATGCGGCTGCAGACCACTCGAGGATTATTGTATCAATCTCAATAAGGCGCACCCCCGGTGAGAATCCGAAGCAACAGAGAGCGGTAAACAAATCAGTGAGGAGGATCGCTTACTCTTCTTCCTCTTCCTCTTCGTCGCTAGGCAGAGCTTGGAGCTCTTCCTCCTCTTCCTCCTCCTCGTCGTCTTGGCGTCTTCTTCGAGGCATTCTGAAGGTTGATATTGACCAAGTTGGGGTGATGTGAAAATAGAGGCAGCTGGAAGAGGCACAAAAGCGTTCACGGGATGACAAGGTGGACAGAATTTGGAAGGAGGAAAGTCAAGAACAAAGACAGGAGAGGTAGGTCGAGGGAGAACGTGAGTACGGCTGAGAGACACCTGGGGAGGAGCTTCTGGCAAACGTCAGGGCGCAGGGCAGGTAAGACTAGTGGGACTTCAGGAGAAAAGGCACAGAAAGCAAGCAGGAGGAGCGAGTAGGAGAAGGGAGGTGAGGGTACTCCGTTAGAAAGGGCATGATGATGATGCAGTGGGCGCGCGGTTCGGGTTTGAGCCCGGGTATGGTGCGAGCATGTCCAAGCTACTGGGCGTCAATCGAAGCTGGTGGGAGAGGCTGGGTCAGGAAAAGGGAGGGAGAGAGAGAGCCAGCGGCTGAGGAAGGGGAGTGGGAGATCTCTGAGGTCTGGTTGATTGGGGGAGGGGGTCTGGGAGCTGGGAGCTGGCACGAGCTGGGTTGCTGAGAGCTTTGGCCCCCTTCCATCATTGCGTCCGATGCTTGAAGCTTGAGCCGAAGTTGCCAGATGGACAGACTTGCCCCTCACTTCTTATCCGCACCTAGACACTCTAGAACAGGTTTGGCGTGATTTGGGCTCCTTCTTCGCCAAGCTCACGTGATCCCTTCTGCTGACCCAAATGCTGAGGGAGTCGAGTAGTGAAGGAGCTCCCATGCGCTTTCCCTCCTCTGTGTCCTCTCTGTGTCTTTCCCTCCATCTTCCTCGTTTGTTCCATCAACGTCATCATCTTCTCTTGGACTGAATTTCCATTTTCCATCTTCTTTCGTCTCTGTTGTCTTTTTCTGGCATAGCTCGGGATTGCTGACGTGAAGAATGAGACTTGTCTCGATTGACTCTGTATAGCGTTGGACCACTTCGTCAATCCCGTTTGCCCAATGGTCCTGTCCCATCACTCGCTGCTCGGCAAGCAAGGGGTTGCAATTTGAATCCAGCTAGCTGTCGGTAGGCATTCACACACCGGCGAGCAATCCACTTCCTTTGCCGCCTCCAGCCAAAGATAGCTGCACTGCGAACTTGCCCTCGCAGCAGGTGGGCGCGGGTAGTACCGACCATCGCGCTCATCAGCCGAACACCACCCCCTGTCTTCCGAAGGTGTCACCATCCATGCCGGCCGGGGAATTCTTGCCATACCATGGTGCTCAATTGTCCATCACGTTTGCACTCCCAACAAATACCACGAGAACCGCAGCAAAGGCCGTGGTAGACATAAACACGTCAGCTCGTCTTTGAGCAATCACATTCATCACCAATGAAAAGACCAGGCTCATGAGGCTAATGGCGATTAATCGACCTCCAATGCTCTGCACACTGAACAATACCAGTATTGACAGAGCCGGTATGACTGCGGACAGGAGCATGCAAATGGTATTGCCCACTTGCACCAATGTCTCGGGCGTATAATAGCACGTTCGTTCGAATGCTTTCTCTGCCATCGTCCGGTGAATCCTGTGCCCAACGACACGATGATACAGCGGCACTATTCTTCGGCTCAAGAATCTGGCCAATGCGTCTTTGCTCTCCAGGTTCTCTTTCAGTGTCATCAAGTCCGCATCGTTATCATGGTCACGAAAGATGCCGGCTTCCACGCCGTATAAGAATTGGTTGCCACCACTTTCTTCGTCGTACCACTGCCGCCGCAGCTCCAAATTGTTCTTTTGGGGACCATGCATGGCGTTGATTCTCGCCGTCTGCAAGAGGGTTCGATCTTTGTGTTCCCGTCAGCGCATGTTTCTCGATCAGTGGTTTGAGAAAAGGCCCCCTACAATACTCGTCCAGCAGGGCCCTTGACCGCTCAAATATTTTACGTATATCGCCTTCTGACATGTGTTCAGGGCATTCGATCCAGATCCTGTCGAAGCTGTTCAACGCCGGGATCTTCCTAACTTCATTGATCACCACTTCTAGATGTTGCAACTCAGCTTGCATGTGCAATATGTTCTCCATGTTCATGCTCGAGAACTTCCTGAAAGCTTCGGCATTCTGGTGGCTTGCTATCATCGATGCTAGAGCTCCGTAACCTGTCATTTTGGAAGGCGAAAAGGCAACAGTCTCACTTGCAACTTACAAAGTCAGGGACCTCTGTCAACGTGGGTGTACAATGAGCGGCTGTCTGCTTATATGGCGGGCCACTGTGCACTTGTCCAACTCGACTGCATCTTTCGGCCAATTGCAGCAGCTTGCTGCACGGATACCCGAACTGGCCAGCGGGCCTCGCCATCAAGCATGAAAGGACGGGAGTAGCCTATGCAAGCACGTTCTCGTCTTCATGCTGGCAGGATCGCTCGATCCACCCCTAGACCCCCTTCGAAGGTCCCTGTCTAGTTTCCTGGACTCCCGCACGCCACACTCAAATCTGAGTGCTGTCACGTCAACATCAGCCGTGTCTTCTCCCGAAACACCTGTTTGTTGCGAGGCCAAACAATGATTCGCGCGAGTGGGTTGAGACGGCTTGCTATCGCTCACAGATTGTTGCATCTTGGGAGACAATTTAGAATATGTGATAAGTCGGCATATGGTTTATCCAGTCACATATTCGGGAGGACTACTCAGACTCTACGATTACGACAAGTTTTGCATTTGTCTCGGGACTGGCTGTGGCAACTTTCCTTGCTATTCTCGTGCTTGAAATAGACACAGCTACAAGCCTGAGAGCATCTGAGTTGTTCCGTGTCAAACCAGCTTTACTGCAAGTTGCAAAACAGTGGTCATCTCGGTAACGCTGATCCAGAATATTGGGAGGTGCTTCGGGGTGCACTACAAGCCCCGGAAAATGATGAAAGGCCCCTCTTCTGCAACAATTCATGGACCATGTCTCAAAACCGGAGAGCCACAGCTGTTACGAGCGCATAGTTCACCCTATGCTTGCAGGAGTTTGCAACTTGCCGCCATGCTGCATTGCCTTGAAGGACGACACTTAGCTTGTACGACACTCTGCATATCTGCGAGAAGCAGAGGCTCTCAAGGTGTAAAAAGTGGAGTGATAACACCTCTTCGCATATAAGAGGTAGCAACAGCACTCTGCCTAGGCGACCCGATTGCTGGTGATGAAGAACATCGAAGGGTCTTAACCTGTCGTCGAATCGTTGATCAAAGTCCGCTCTGCAAGTGAAGATAACCGAGCCTTCGGTTGTGAGGAAATACTGGAGGCAGCCCTATCCTGAACAATTCAGAATCGGAGCAGCTTAGTTGTCTTAATTTCATTGAATGAAATATTTCATGCCGGAGACATGACGAGATCCTTTCGAAAAGCCCATAATCGAAGTCCAAGGCGTTCGGCGCCTCAGACCCATGTCCTGCAAGAAGGCGAGTCCGTCCGCCTTTCCCAACGAAGATGTCCGAAGAAGGAAGACGTCGCGGGAAAATGTACCGACTCACACTGCATCGGCAAAGTCATGGTGGTGAATTGGAGAAGGCCACAACTCAACCCTTTCATTGTCCTCATGTTCATACATCTGGAGAATGATAGCGCTCGGGTCGAGAGCCACAAGCGTCCAACGACGACACCACGACGTGTGCTTCTCGACACCGGGGCCGACTTCAATCTGGTCTCTCATGATGCTTATGCTCAGCTCAATGTGGAGAAGAGACCCTACCAGGGCCTCGTACACTCCATTGGAGGATATAGCGAGCTGGAAAGCACCGTTTTTCTCCGCTGGCATTTCCGGGTTCCCGGCTCGAAGTCTGTTCGGTCATCTGAACATAATGCCCCATTCCACATACTGCAGAAAGGCTCTGATGCCAAATTCGACTGTATTATCGGCCGTCCATGGATCCTGGAAAACTGGACGGAATTCCTCGCTCTGGTCGAGGACAACCGAAAGAAGCAAATGGGACAGGATGACAACCTAAAAGCTTGAATTTTCCTTTCGAAAAAGTATTCAGCAACAGCGGCGCACCACGGGCGGTTTTCGTGACGGGTATTTGCCAGAGTATCTCACCCAAGCGCGGGCAGTCAACTTATGGAAATCTGGAATTTTCCAATGTACGACTTAATTCGAAACACAGACAGGCTCGAACGAGGTACTTGCCAGAATTACGGTGATGCGGGAGGCGTGTGACAGAGCTCGCCAAAATCTGGATTTGAACCGAAGTGGTGAGAGGCTCACCCAACTGAAAAAGACTGAAGCGGTTTTTGGGCACTGTGTTACACAAAAAGCTGTGGCAAGATCCCAGGTTCAAGAGGAACCCTCGAAGTGGTTCATGGGACTGACTCTGGGAAAGAGGTCATCTGAACATTTTTGAGCCGCAATGATCGCAGAAAAGGAGACTCTTCACTCTTGTACCTCTACCAACATCTGTTCCACCCGTCCATCTCTGGTTGTCAATTTGTTCCAGTTGCCGTATCTCAGTGACAAATCAAGATATAAAGGTGACCCGGGTCTCATCGAACATCGGAAAGCAGCATCCATCGAGCTCTTGATGTTGCTCTGGACAGGGATGTACTGTTGAAGCATGGCGAATTCTGGAAAACTCTGACACGAATATATGAGGAGCAGCGAATCCTCCAATGCGATTTCGCCAGCACATTTAGATTTGGATTCGGCCTTGGGCACAGAGGCTGTCCAGTAATACAGTTGCAAGACTGTGCATTTGCTGCTTTCTCATTGCTCCATCGTTGTGGGAATGGCAACGGGGCGCAACCACCCGCCCCCGAATGCGAATGCTTTTATGCAGGATGGCCAGCTGGATTCTTCATTTCGCTCCTGGCAA
Source organism: Exophiala xenobiotica (assembly GCF_000835505.1). NCBI lineage: Eukaryota > Fungi > Ascomycota > Eurotiomycetes > Chaetothyriales > Herpotrichiellaceae > Exophiala > Exophiala xenobiotica. Next base: position 2,823,403 of record NW_013562490.1, read on the forward strand.
AGTCGTCGACCACAACTGTTCCATCAATCAGGCTCGGTTGTCAGAATGGTACGTCACTTCTCCTTCCTGTTCGAGTTTACGAGGTCGGCTCTCCCTGGGATCATACTTGCTAACGGCGATGCTACAGCCCGCCAACACCCAAGTTCGGATCTCCGTCATTGCAGATGACCAGGAAGATGCTGTCAAGCTGTCCAATACGCTCTACGATGGCACCTTACAGAAGAGCCTGATCTCGAAAGCCAAAGCTGTGGCAACGTCTGGCTCCATCCGAGCGAGTCCTTTGGTCATACTAGCCGACCACACTGGCCAGACGCACAGTTCGAGCGCTACCATCTCGCTTCGTTGGTACTACGATGACGGCCTGCAGACGTTCAAGGAGACGTTCTACATTGTGGACAAGCTTCCACGGCCCGGGCCCAATGCCGGGGAATGGGACGCCATCCTCCGTACGGGCGTCGAACCGAGCCCGGCGGATGGGCCCGCAAATGCTTTTCCGTACATGACGGTCCCACCGCGTCGAGACTCAGGGGCGGAACAAGAGCGAAGAAAGCAGGCCGAGATACGCCAGAAGCAGTATGAGGCTGAAAAGGCGGCTCAGGCTGCCAAGATCCGGAAGAAGCTGCTGGAGCAGGCGGCCAAGCGCTGAATGGGCGACGACATGCGTCGATGAGGTTATGAGACTAGTTTTCTTCGGGTTGTTGATGTTGTGTCGACAGTATATCATTCCTGAATGTAAACGCTGTTGCAGCCGATTCTACATGGGGACTGTTATGAGACAAGTTGCGTGCAAGACACGGTAGGTCATGGCACAGGATGCAATTGGTTCACAGTAGCCAGTGTGTATGATCAGGCTGACTTGCATGGCATGTTGCAGAAGATCTACGGAACAACAATTGTACCATCACACATATCTGCTGGAGCTATTTGGCGCACTCTGGCTGGCTTATGCCTGACCACCATTCACCTTGATAGTCTGTCCGCTGACCCATCTTGCCTCGTGCCGGCAAATGAGCACGATGGCATCCGCCACTTCCTCGGGTGTTCCTATGCGATTATTCGGGTTCATGCTTGCGATCATTTTGAGGAGCTGCTCGCTCTTCCCTTCCATGAACAAGTCCGTCCCAGTCGGCCCCGGCGCGACGGCATTCACACTGATCCCCTTGCTGGCTTGGAGGTCTTTACTCATCGTCCGAACCATTTGCTCGATTGCACCCTTGGTCGCGCAGTACAACGTGTAGGGCGGCGTGACCGTTGACGCGTGGCACTGCGTCGTCGAGAGCAGGACGATCCTGCTGCCGCGAGCCATGTACGGCAGAGCCTTTTGGACGAGGAAGTACGGGCCTTTGACGTTCAGGTTGAACGCCCGGTCGAAGTCCGCTTCTGTGGTGGCTTCGACGGTCTTCATGGGCAGGATTCCCGCGTTGGGGATCAGGATGTCGATTTTGCCGAACTTGTCGACGGCGCATTTGACGAGCGTTTCGACGCCTGTGATGCTACCGGCGTCGGCTTGCACGGCGATGGCGTGGTCAGCGCCGCCCAGGCGGGAGACTAGGCTCTCTGCGGCGGCGGAGTCATGCCCGTAGTTGATGACGACCTTTGCTCCGAGTTTGACCAGTGCAGTTGCGGTGCTGGCGCCGATGCCCTTGGAACCGCCGGTGATGATGGCGACTTTGCCGGAGAGAGCGGCTGAAGACATGGTTACTGTTATGATGTATCGGGTGGGATGCGGTTTGGCTTTGGCTGTTAGATGGCTCGGTTTGTGTGATACAATTAGATTGTCGAGATAACGTTTCGTGGACTTTGATGTGGATTGAAAACGGGCAGACCTTGATTTGTACGAGGTATACCTCACCTTATGCTTCTCATTCTGGCCGGACTTTGCGATGGAGCGACATGTTCCTTCCATTCCAGCCGCAAACGGCATGTCTATGGCACGCTGTCGCATCTAAAGTCCCCAAGATAGACGCGATCTTCTCGCATCAGATGGTCCTCCGTGCAGGAGATAGGGATGTCCGACAAACTCAGATACTATGAAAGGATGTTTTAGACGGTATGGGAGTAATAACATGCGCTGAACTTCAATGGACGGAGTTACACGCCTTCTCGGCGAAGAGGCTTGCTCTCCCATGCTTTTTCCACGCAGAGCACCTCCTTTGGGAAGGTCCTGGCTCCGTAAAGACCGAGATGGCGTGGATTGTCGAAATCAGCAAATCAACATGTAGGAAGTGTTTGACCGCTGACTAAATGCGCCACCGATGTCAATTGCAATGTCTGAAAGTTCGCTTATTTGGATTTGTTACCATCTTGCCATGGTCTCTCTACCACAGAAACACATGGAAGCAGCTCAGATAAGGTATTTGAGACGGCATAGTGTGTCAAACACCAAAGAAGTGTTGCTGAAGCGCACTGAAAGTCCCCGCAAACATGCCAGGACTTTGTGATAAGGCCTCCAACGGCCGGGATTCTCCAGCCAGTGATGGTGTTGTCCGAGTCATTGACGAAAGCGTGCGAAAAGGCATGCCGAAACGTTGTTTGTCGAGAGCCTTCTTGCATTCAATGTCGTGAAACGGCAAATGCCTCGGCAAATGCACGATCAGGACTGCAACCTAGCATGCCAATATCCCACCATCGACGGCTAGATCCTGGCCGGTGACATAGGAACTAGCGGGACTCAGCAGGAATGCCACTGTGCTCTTCAGCTCAGACCGGTCTGCAAATCGTTTCATAGGCATCGACTTCTCAAACTTTTCCAGCAATGCGACATCTTGTTTGAGATACCCAGGGGTCATGTTGGTCAAAAAGAATCCGGGACTGACGCTGTTGACACGGATGTTGCTTTCGGCAAGTTCGACTGCCAGTGATTTGGTGAAGGCCAGCACGGCGCCTTTCGACGCGCAGTATATGGAGTTGGTCTGTCCTGGGATTCCTCCATGGCCCCCAATCGATGAGATATGCACAATTGCACCACCTGTACCTTGCTTCATCATCTGTTGGACGGCGAGCTGAGAACTCAAGATCGTCCCGGTAACCTGCGTCGCGGGAAAATCAGCCATAGATACTAGTAGGGAGTGCCGGACCCCGGCAGACCCTGGGATAAGCTTACATTGATAGCAATGATCTTGTCGATGGCAGCTTTCTCGTAGCTTACCAGCGGTCCACCCATCCCAATACCTGCCGCTGTGACTAGACAGTCGATGCTACCAAACTGGCGTGTGACGGCTTCGAACGTCGATCGCAAGGCATCATGGTCACTTACATCGACGCTATCGACCACAACAAGTCAATCCCTCGGGGGGGTGTCCAAAAGCACAAGGTGTTCAGACAGGACGCACCTGTAATACTGGGCCTTGACACTCAGGTCGTTACCGATATCTGGAAAATCGGCGGCGGGTTCAGTGAGGACATCGAGTGCGGCGACGTTCGCTCCTAATTCTGCACAACCACGAGCAATAGCTAGGCCGAGACCACGCGCACCGCCTAACAACTGCAAGATCAGCCGATATGGCTTCCAGCCTGGCCATCAGAACATGGATTGCGTCGTCGTACCTGTGACCACCACTGTTTTGCCCTTGAGAGTGAGGAGATCTTGGACAGATTGCTGTCGGTAAGCATCTGATTCGGCGACGAATCTCTCCATACTAGTATTCTAAACAAAGTCCTGTCTCGAGATCGAAAGTCTCAAGTCACATGTGTGCAAGATTGAGCACGACAGAACTTGAAGCATGCCTTCTAGTCTGGTATTTTCCGGTGGGAGCGGCTCGAGCCAACTCCAGTGGAGAGCAATCGCCTATGACCGCTGGGTGATGCGCTGAACACCGAGGCCGATAAGCATCAGCCATCCGCGGCATCTGTGTCTCCTTAACTTTAGTAAGCATTTCGCCCTGCACGATTGTATCGTTGAACAAGAGAAGACTAACAAGATTGAAGGCCGTCATAATCCTTAAAACTCCCTCACTCAGTTTTCAGAGCCCAAGTCAATTCTTGTGTTCCACTACTTCCTGCTCAGCAACATCGTCCTCCCGCTTCTTCTCCGGCTGTGCGTAAGTCTCTCCTGAAACTGCATGCTTATTTCCGTAGAGTCCAATTTTGTACCATGGCAAGGTGAAAAGAACGTCCATGCTCTCGAGTGACCTGCCCTTGGTTTCAGGTATGGTCACCCACACCCAAATTCCGCCCAGTATAGTGACCGCGGAAAACATCCAGAAGGTCCCCATCGGAGACAGGCCTCCATCAGAGACTGGGAGCAGCATGTTAGGAACCGCTCGACTGTTCCCATAGGAGTTCGCAAAATGTGCACACATCACCAACGAGGTCGCTGCGGCTCGGATCCGAAGAGGGAAGAGCTCAGCTGTGAGTAGATACTGCATGCTATTCCACCCCATGGCCCATCCAAACCCCGAGAGGAAAATCATCACAATTGCCCCTGTAGCGGCTTGGGCCTCAGAGGGAGTTGGTTTTTGTCTGCGATGTTCGACACTGCCGTCAAAAAGACGGCAACGTAGATCATCGAGATTGACTGCAAAAGAATACCGATCAAGAGCGATCGTTTTCGACCGACGATGTCCACCAGGAATAGCGCACAGATAATTGCTGATACGAGTTTGACGACGCCAAAGATGGCTGTGGCAAAGAGGGATTCATTAGAGCCGGTGACACCGAGGATCGCAAATAGATTGACGGCGTAGATCGTGATTGATGGGCCTCCGGACCATTGTGATAGGAGCTGACCCCCGAGACCAATGTAGACGCGATAGAGGTTGCCCGGTATGAGGAACATCTCTTTCACCAGACCGAAGAATCCCGTTCCGCGCGTAGCCTCTTGCTCCTCGCTGAGACCCAGGCGGATCGCTGCAGGCTCCCTTTGAACGAAAGGATGGTCGCGGGGGGAGGATTGTCGAATTTTGTGCAAAATCACCTGTGCGCGTTCGTCTTGGCCAGACTTGATCAGGTATCGTGGTGATTCGTAAACGAGGAAAGACAATGCTAGGATTATGGTGGCGAACATCAGGTGAAGAGTCGTGGGCACCTCCTTCTGCGAGTCAGTGGCTGTCTAGGGCCGTAAGAGGAGTTAAGGATCACATACCCATCTGGCAAGCCCATCCCTCATATGGATAGAACAAGCCCAGTTGGCAAAATATGCAAGCATAATACCAAGGTAAACGGCCCCGGTAAAGGCACAGGTACAAAGACCTCTCACAGATGGCGGCGCGACTTCAGCCAGGTAAACTGGAGCAACAACGGTTGTCTGACCGATTCCAAGCCCCGCGATGAAGCGGCCAGCATAGACCGCGCCCAAGTGGCCGCCGTTGGCCATGAAGATTGCGATACCAAGGATCAAAGCATGCAGAGGATTCGTGTCGCCCACACCCTCCCAAGCCTGTCACATACCAGAAAGGCTCTACTAACCGTTAGCGGGCTGCAGTATCTGTCTCTCACCTTGTTACTTACACAAGCGTACCTCCAATGCTCCCAAGATTGACCATGGCCGTGACATTGCCTTTAATGTTGGCAAATGCAGATTGACCGAGCTCATTGATATGCAGTCGTCGCTGAAAGTCCTGGAAGCTGAAGACTCCGCTCACAAGGCCCTCGTCGATTCCTCTAGCCGCGCCGCATAATCCAAAAGTGAGAACTGCCAGCCAGAGGCGCCAGTTGAGTACTTCTTTAGGCTCGTCAGCCCTGGAGAGTTTGAACACGTTCATAAGCTTTCCTCCTGCCATAGCTTGCAATCCGCGATGGACAAAATATTGTAAGATGTCGAGGAACGCCGCCGGACCTCATGGTGGTACTTATATGCTGATGGGCGGTAGAGAACGAATACATAGTCCTTTGATGGCGTAGACACGGTCGTAATGCGTCGCGCAAAAGACCGCCATAAGGGACCTGGCCGGTGCCTGGGATATGGAGGAGCATTCTCCTGCTCGTATGAACTCGCCGTGATACCTAAAAGGAGTTAAGTTTACGGGCCCAGTAGGGTACTCGTAGCTCTTGTCAGGTGCAACGAGGTCGGCATGGTGACCATGTTAAGGAAAGCGTCACCCCCGATCAACGCCACAAGGACTGCATGTTGAAAAGACCCACCAACTTAGAAGATATCGCTTCAATTTCCTCAAGCGACCCTTCGCCAAAAGTTCATGTTTCCTATCGACACCCACTAGAGCCGCTCTTTTGGAATAGCTCACCATCTGTCACTGATGAAGAATCTTTCCGACTTTGACTAGATGTGCTTCACGCCTATACCTTTGACACGTCTATGGCCTTCCTTTCCTGAGCTAAAGCGGTCAGTCCGGCCTCCCCGAAGATACTGGTAGTCATCATCAGACCACATGGTCCAAGGACATCAGAAGCAAGCCCGCCGTCGCGCTCGCACCTTCACGGGTTGTATCACCTGTCGACGGAGGAAAGTGAAATTTAACAGTCCGCCGTTTCCCTGCGCCGATTGTCGTCGGCTTGGGTTGGAGTGCATCTCGCCTTTCACCCAGAATCTTCGCCACAGCGAGTTCAAGTTCAATAATGAACATGAGGGAAAGGCGGGAAGCAGGCCAGACCTCTCTCCAACATCAGCAGGCCATTCAAGGGAATGTCTCGATCAAACAACCAGTATTAGTACTGGATTTCCCAGCCACTCCGAAATGCCGCCATTATTCTCGTACGATTCAAGTCTAATACTACAAGTTGAGGAGCCGGATCCCCTGTTCCCTGCACCGAATCAGCACGAGGAGTGGGAAGGGGTTGACTTTGCCTTCTCGGAGCGCGTCTCTGCTACGGGCGCCGTTTGGGTTACAAGATCCAGTTTCATGGGGCGATTTCGACATCGCCTCTGCTGCCATGGTGACCGATGCCCCCAGCCTACGAGGAAACGCATATCAAGATTGGTGGGATGATCTCCAAAACACTGCTCCAGAAATGCCCGCAGTACTACTGCCTTGGGAGACCCAAACAGTTCCGGCATACCCAACGCAAACTCCTGAATGTGAGGATAAGAGCGAGCCGACGGTGCCGTCTGTTACGCCTGAGAAGTCTTTGCTTAACTTTGCGACAACTTCACAAGTCTGGGAGCCTCCACAGATCCGGGAACTATTCCTTCCCTACTCCTCTTCCGCCACTTGCGTCCAATGGCGCATACTTGATCATTATACCACCTGTTTATCCTCAACTTTGACGGTTAAAAAGTCTCAATGGAGCTTTTTCTCGTATATGACACGCTTGGTGGAGCGGACTCCTACCTCCCCCTTGAGGAACAGTGTGCTCGCGTGGGCGGGTACACATATTGGCCTCACGGACAGCAGTATTGCGCAAGTGGTCCAGGACCATTATGTCGCCGCCTCTAAACAAGTGCTAACAATGACAGCTGATACGCTCACCAAGGGATCGATGGTAACGAAAGGCATGACTGCACGTCGTTCAGATATGATGACCATGGTCTTGCTTTCGTTCTTTTCCTTGTGTCAGAGGGACATCATGACTTGCGATTGCAAGATGTTTCGCCGCCACATGTTAGCGTTGAGAAACCTCATCTTCGACCATTGGCGGAAATTTCGGGAAAGCCTCAACAGTGTTGGACTGAGAATTCTACTCTGGCTTTCTTATCTGGAAGTTCGAGCTTTAATATGGACCCCGTCTGAGCTTTTCAATGAGCCGAAGCACCCTAGCATCATTGAATTCCTAGGTAGGAACGAGAATCTTCACCAACTATACCGCAAGAGCCGATCGTACCTAAGGGAAGCGTTTGGTGCAGATTATCCCAGCTCCGAACTCAGGGATGATATGCTCCAGGATGCGGCCAACTCCAAATGGCTCGATCTGATGTTGCTCACGAGCCGTATCGCGTCTCTGAAGTGGAACGGGGAGGCCAAAGACTGCAATGGTTCCATGATCGAAGTTGTTGATGAGAGGGCTGTTCGCGAGCTACAGGCGGATCTGGCTGAGATAAATGAGGTACGATGATTTCCCCCACAGACATAATACCAATGGGTTGACCGTGTCACATAGGACTGTGAGCTTTCTTTGCAGAGCTATGAGGATGGAGGAACCATCGTGGTTAGCCGATCCTCCTATCACTGGCTCAATCTGAGAATGGCACACAACTGTTCCCTATCTTGCTCAACCGGTTTATAAAGGCAGACAGAAGCATCGATTTGGAATCCGCCCATGCAGCCAAAGAGACTTTGAAGATCATCCTCAAGTTGAAGAATGCGAATCTTCTTCATAACCCGCATACAATATGGTCGCCCCTTGCCATTTTCATTGCAGGTATCGAAATCGAGGACGAGATCTATCAAGACTGGATTTTGGATTTATTAGCAGGCTTCCTCATCTGGGGTCCAAACATGGGCTAGGTTCGCGACGCATTGAAAGAGATTTGGTCGCGTCGGAGAGCTGACAATCGTCATGTCTCGATAACCTCGGTAATGAGAGACCATGGCCTAACTCTCATAGCTTGAATTGTAAATATTGGAGCACAGCATGTCACTGCGTTCAGCCGATATAAGGCGAGATCACCACCGGTAATAACTCCGTACCATCATGTACCAATAGTAAGTGCGTGCGATGAGCCGTGGACTTATCCGCTAAAGGTAGTCATTCTGGTCGCCGAAAGGCCCTGCATTTGGTTTAGCCTCGTGATATATATTGACTGATTCGCCTTGCCGGCATCTAAGGCACGCTGTTAGAGAACGAAGAGCTCTCACTTAGAAAACGACTGTTTCTCCAAATAACTCGGGTCGTGGGTGTCGAAGAAGATACCGGGAATTCCACCTGACAGCATGGGATCTGTTACGCCCGGTTTCGAGCTTCGCCAAACTCAGATGCACCGTCTATCGGCTTCGGAAACGGTGACAATGCTGCGAAAGGGGTACCTGACCGTCTCTGACTATGCTGAGCGTCTTCTGTCACGGGTTTCTGAGCGAAATGATACGGTCAATGCCTGGGCATACTTGGACCCGCATCTCGTGATGGAACAGGCCAAAAGACTGGATGCCATCCCAGCGAATGAACGAGGTCCTCTTCACGGAGTCGCTGTAGGCATCAAAGATGTCCTCACGACACGAGGTAGGCTCTGGATTCGCGGCCGACCCCTCTTGCTGATGACAAAGCACAGATATGCCGACGCGATATGGCTCGCCCATCTTTCAAGATGACAAACGCACGTCAGTGGACGCCACAGCTGTCCTCATCCTGCGCTCAGCCGGTGCCCTGATCTTTGGCAAGACCAGCACCACCGAGTTCGCCGCCACACACCGCGGAGGAAGCTGCAGGAATCCGCACAACACCGACCACACCCCCGGCGGTTCATCTTCAGGTTCAGCAGCTGCGGTTGCTGACTTTCAGATCCCAATCGCCATCGGTTCTCAGACTGGCGGGAGTATAGCTAGGCCCGCTGCTTACACTGGCGTCTATGGATTCAAGGTACGCCTGGCCTGTTGACATGATATCCGAAGCTGATCTCCTAGCCTACATGGGGTGCTGTAGCAACTCAAGGAATGTCCCAATTTTCTCCAACCTGCGATACGCTGGGCTTCTTTGCTCGCACCGTGCAGGACCTGGAGCTATTGGCACCCGTGTTTCGGCTTCCCCTGCAAAAAAGGCAGGTATGGGCTGCTAATGGCGATCCTCGGGTAGCCTTTCTGAAAACGGCTGCTTGGGAAAAGGCAGAACCTTCATTACAAGAGGTGTGGGAGGATTGTAAAACGAGCTTCGGCAGACTCGGTGTTAGCTACGCAGATGTTGAGCTCCCACAAGAGTTCACAAATCTTCAACTTGAAGGGTGGCACGACGATATCCTTACATTCGAGGCTCAAAGGACCTTTCTTGGTAGTAAGTCTGGACTTCTTCCACTACTTCTGCCGACATCCGCCTGATCAATGATGTTCGCATCAGTGTATTTGACGTCAAAAGACATACTTGATCCAACAATAGTTCACCGTCTGGAGAAGAAAGATGTCAGTGCAGATATAATTCTTCAGAGATACAACGGCTGTGTTGGGTTACGATCCGAGTGGGACGAATTCGCACGGAACTACGATATCATTATCACGCCAAGTGTAACCGGTGAAGCACCCCATGGCCTTGAATATACGGGAGATTCGGTACATCCCCCATACAATCTCTCCCATCTACTTTTCAGGAAGAGCCCCAAGATTTACTGATCACGATTGATAGTGCTTCAACTCCATGTGGACATTGCTCCATGCTCCCGTCATCAGCGTCCCCGGACTCAAGGGAAAAGGCGGTCTTCCGCTCGGGCTCAGCGTTGTCGGATCGAGATATGAGGAATCCAAGGTATTCCGCGCCGCACAGTTTCTGGCAGACGTCTTTGCAAAGAGAGAAGTCTTGCAACCAGAGGTAGGAGAGGGGTAGTGAATGCGATCTGTTCTCTGACTCACTCCCTGCTCACCACCAAGGTCATGTCGATTAGCCAGGTCTCTGGGACTTAACCATTACATATACATCGCATCCATGTCTCTGCACCCACCAGAGAAGCTTTTGTCTGGAGTGAGTCTCAACTTCCTGCTACTGAACATATCCGAGTTGAGTCAGGTGTACGAAGTAGCGTGCAGACTTCCTGCACAATAGACATCGAGCAAGGTGGTGCAGTCGATTACCGCCGAATCGATGATTCCCAGTTGTGCTGTCGAGAGAAAAGTTCTAAATCTCCTGGTAAGTCCCCGTGCTGATGGTCATGTTGCAGGCGAGGCTGACAGAACCAGGGGAAAACTGCCCTGGGTTGCTGTTCCCACTCTTCCATTCCCTGCCTCTAAGTTAGTGCTTACACACTTTTCGACGTGACTGGCGTCGCTTTAGAAGTGTCGAGTTCCTTCTCACATGAAAATGATTACCCATTCACCTCTTTCTACGAAAATACTCCATCAGAATGATTTAGTTGTCGGCAATTCCGGGTAAATGTCCGGCCATGTCAGCATGCAAAGACCCCTGCCTGGTCTCAGATATATATGCAAGCGCACCTATCAGCGCTATTGCTAGCTCTGACCTACGGATCACTATGACAGATCATGGAGCAATATTGCCATGAAAGTGTCCTATCACAGACGGACAAAGAAGCTGACGAGGTCTCACTTCTACAGTGGCAAGGCTTGTTCTCACGCGTGGACCCTACAAGATGAGTCGATACCGCCTATACCCCTTGTGACGGATGTCCTGCTGGACATTCACTTGGCTATATTCACACCTGCGCAGCAAAGCATTAAACACAACGGAGGCATCTGTTGGTTAACTCTATGGCACTTTCCGTGATCCAGGCTGGCGTGGCATTGACTATTGGCCTACTCCTTCTGAAAATCCTCAAGGGACGATCTACCAACAGCAGCGCCAGACCTTTACCTCCAGGGCCGAGACCGATACCACTCATTGGCAACCTACGAGACTTACCTCCACATGGCGAGCAAGAATGGGTACACTGGTCCAAGCACAAGGACCTATACGGTCCTATCAGTTCTATCACAGTCATGGGTCAGACGATTATCATCTTGAACGATGCGCGGTCCGCAACTGAGCTCCTCGACAAGAGATCTGCTCTCTACTCCTCGCGACCAACATTGACCTTTGCATTTGAGATGTGCGGATGGCTCAACTTGATGGGAGGTCAACCGTACGGTGAGCGTTTCCGAGCTTATCGAAAGCACGTCCACAGTCTCATGGGAGGATTGCACCTCCTTGACAAATTCGGCCAAGTCCAAGAACAAGAAGTTGGACGCTGCCTTCTCCGGATCCTTCAGAAACCGCAGGATTTCGTGGACCACCTCCGGACCGAAGCAGGCGCTATCATTCTCAAAATCGCTTACGGATATACCATCGACGCACATCGTCCGGATCCGCTTGTCGTGCTGGCAGACGAAGCTCTCGACCAGTTCTCGCAAGCGACCGTCCCAGGAAAATGGTTGGTCGACACCCTGCCGGCCTTGAAGCATATGCCGGACTGGTTTCCTGGAGCCGGGTTCAAGCGTACGGCGAAGGAATGGAGTCGGACACTGCACGCGGTAGTCGAGGCACCTTACAGGTTTGTCGAACATCAAATTACCGACGGGACAGCTCCAGACTCATTCCTCGGCGACTCTCTCAAAGACGAGAAGCTTAGCGCCCAGCAGCGGGTCGAAGCCAAATATACAGCAGCATCTCTCTACACAGGCGGCGCTGATACGACCGTGGCTTCGCTTTCCATATTTTGTCTTGCCATGACCATGTACCCAGAGGTTCAGAAGAAAGCTCAAGAAGAGATCGACCACGTTATTGGAGACCAACGGCTGCCGACATTCCGTGACCGCTCCAATCTGCCTTACATCGAAGCTGTTATCAAGGAAACTTACAGGTGGCACCCCATTGGACCCATGGGTCTTCCGCATGCCTCGACTCAGGATGACGAATACAACGGCCATCTCATACCCAAAGGATCCATCTTGATGCCGAACACCTGGGTCTTTACGCATGACCCGGAGAGATATCAAGATCCAATGCGGTTTAATCCCGATCGGTTCTTGCCGACTGAGGAACACGCTGCAGAACAAGACCCGACCAGGTATATCTTTGGGTTTGGACGAAGGATCTGTCCTGGACGCGCGCTGGCCGACCAGTCTATATACCTCACCATTGCCCAAACGCTGGCTGTTTTCAACTTCTCGAAGCCTGACGGGGCTGACAATCCTAGCCCTAAGTTCACCGCTGGCGTTATCAGTCATCCGGAACCTTTCCAAGCAAAGATCAGAGTGCGCGATAGCCAACGTGAAAGATTGATACGGCAGATCGAGGTAAAATATCCATGGGAGAAGAGCGATGCAGATTACTTCAAGGGCGTGTCCATGCCCAAGGGTCACTAGGGTTGGTTTAGAAGTCCTGGATTCAGCTATGAGGCAGTTGCTCTACAGTATGTGCAGCAGGCTCTGGACTACTGAAGTGGCGGGGGGCGGATGCGAGGCATCAACGATCAAATCATTTGCGTGGGAACCGGGTACAGACTGTGGTGAATATTCGCATCATCGCGGCCATGAGATCTGCTTACTACTACTGCCTACGTAGGACGTACTTATCGTGCTGTTGGAGTTCGCATATAGTAATTAGTTGCGTTGGGTGGTTGGCAAAGCCGAGGGTTCATTATATGCGGAGACGACTTCACGACCAGACCCCAATTTGCCTTGCCACTCATTCAAACTTATTTTCGATGGTGAAATTGAACTTCTGCGTATACACATGCAAAATAGGTTGCGCTCTGGGCGATACATGAGGTCTTAAAAAGACTAAGGACAGTTTGTGACATGAATCCACGTTACAGCGCGATTGAATCTTCTTACGAGTCTAGTACCCTACAGCCATCATCATGGCTTCCTTGTTCAGTCCAATGAGCATCGGCCACTGCCACTTGAGCCACCGTCTGGTGATGGCGCCGCTGACACGGCTCCGTGCAGCTGAAGACAATGTGCCGCTGCCCATGGTCGCGGAATACTACAGTCAGCGCGCCGGTGTCCCGGGGACCCTGCTCATCGCGGAAGCCACTGCTATTTCCCTCGCCGCCGCAGGGAGAGACGTCAATGCTCCTGGCATCTGGACCGAAGAGCAGATCGAAGGCTGGAAGCAGGTCACCAGCGCCGTGCATTCCAAGCAGTCGTTTGTGTTTCTGCAACTGTGGCACGTGGGCCGGGCGGCGCGACAAACAGCACTACAAGCGAAGGGCATTCCGATGGTCAGCAGTAGCGATATCCCGATCGAGGAGGGAGGCGTGGCCCCGCGGCCCATGACCGAGGAGGAAATCGAGCAGTGCATCAAGGACTTTGGGACGGCGGCACGGAATGCCGTCGGAGCAGCCGGGTTCGACGGCGTCGAGATCCACGCCGCCAATGGATATCTGATCGACCAGTTCCTGCAGGATACGTGCAACAGGCGCACTGACAGCTGGGGAGGCAGTGTTGAGAACAGATCGCGGTTCTGCCTGCGTGTCGTCGAAGAAGTCGTCAGACAGATTGGCCCGGCCAGGACGGGGATCCGTCTCTCTCCGTTCAGTCCCTTCGCGGGGATGGGCATGGCGGATCCGATCCCACAGTTCACCAACCTCATTCGAGGCTTGAAGCCGTTCCAGCTGGCATACCTACACCTCGTTGAGCCGCGGGTCGCTGGAAACCAGGACGTGCACCCCAGAACGACGCAGAACCTGGGATTTGCGGTGCAAGAATGGGACAAGTCCAGGCCCCTGCTACTGGCGGGAGGCTACGACGGCGAACGAGCGAAACGAGCTGTCGAACACGATTATAAAGATCGGCAGGTGGCAATTGTCTTTGGCAGACATTGGATCTCGAATCCCGACTTGCCTTATCGGCTGAAGCACGGTCTCGAGCTATCACCCTATGACAGAGGAACTTTTTATGCTGTGAAGCAGGCGCATGGCTACACAGACTATCCGTTCTATGAGGACTTTCCGGATGCGCGGCAGAAAGTCATTTCCGCTTCGTGATTACATGGTTGCAAGATGCAACCAAGAAGGAGATTGATGTGAAACTTCCAATGGAGGTGGTATCTCCTAAATAGAAGTATAGTAGACGTGTGTTGTATTTGTGGGTTGATAGAAGTATAGAATCTGCTGGGCTTTGACGCCGCGTCTGCACCATGATATGAATTTGAATGGCCGCAAATCGTCCTTGTCGGTATATCGTTGTGCCTCAAGCAGAGGAAAGAGCGGTTCGCCCAATTTTCGAATAGGGAAGAAAAGTACACCTCCACAGATTTCCGTTGCGTGTCCATCAGTCAGTGGTAGCAGATCGGTTCACAGAGTACATCGAGGAAGGGTCTCCTATTGGAGAGCGACCCGGACATCTCAGTTAGCGGCACATCAGATGTCTTTTCTAACTGTTCAATGGCGCATCGCTACTGGTGCCCCGGACCACATGCGGTTTGCATATCTGGAGGGAGGATCCGCCGAGTTACAGACCGCTTCGGCGGCAGAAGGAAGGTCGAGTGAGGGCTGGATGCGCGGATTCCACAGAGCCACGACGAGGCTGCTTTGAGATGGGCTACGGGTGAGCAGCTGTAGGTCCATGGGAATACAATCAGTGGAACGGAGGAAGCAGAAGGGTCCAGCAGACGTCGCGGTATATTTGCTCAATCTTCATCTTCATCATCGCTGCTCGGAAAATCTAGACCCACCTTCTTCTTACGCTGTCCAGGCGGCAGACCACCTGGTCTCTGGGCGAGCTGCGAACTCGAGGGCTGTCCAATTTGTGGTCCAGCTTGGTGAAGAGCTCCCGGTAACGATTGCTTTGCCATCTCCGGACTCGTCCAAGTCGCGCTCTCTGTCGTCGTTTCTTCAACTCTTTCGACCACCGCGTCAGCAATATTCTCGCTTTCCCTGACAAGCCTCTCAACCTCCCGGTCGACCATCTCTTTTACGTTAGCACCTGTGCCAGCCTGCTTCTCTTGCAATAACTGTAGCTGCCCTAACGCGCCTATACGTAGGATATTCGCATCTGGAAATGCCATGCCCATTTGTGCTCGTGTCTGCGCGACTGTGTTGTTGATCCGCTCCAATTCAGCTTCCGTCTCTGCCGTGGCGTTCTCGGCACCGCCATCTCTGACTCCATTGGCCGTGTTGTTCTTAGCAGCGACTTTCCTCCGGACTGCTTCGGCTTCTGCCTCTCGTGCGGCTGCGGCATTGTGTTTGCCTATTCGTGCGGCAAAGGCTAGGAGGGTATGGTAGTCTATCTCTGAGACCTTGGTATCTTGGCCCTCCTCTTCGTCGTCCGACTCGTCAAGGATAGAAGGGTGGACTTTGACAATCTCTTGTCTGAATGAGACGCACCCACGGATCGTGTCTTTGAGCTGAGACCGTAGTTCTTCCACCTCGGTACGGAGCTCGAGGATTCGTGCGTAGTTCTGTTGGTGTCGCTGAAGGAGGGTCAGAGATGTTGTAAGGTTGTCGTCGTCCGTGACCAGGTCCTTTGCAATCTGAGGAGCACTGGCGAAGGTGTTGGTTTGCGCGAGGGATGTTATGAGGGAGTCGAGATGGGTTTCGATGGAGTTGAGAGGATCGAGGACGAGTGATTCCATGCTGAAATCATGCGAGGACTGATCTATCTGAAGCTTCGGGCGTCTAGTCTCGCACGATGATCAATTTCTAAGGAGTACGAATTATCTCCTGCCCATCTGCGGAGAGTTCTCAAGGTCGGGGGAAGCCTTGGCAGGCGCGTCCCCGGGGGGGTGGTTGAGGCTCCATCACTCACGTCGCTCATATCACATACATAGGTATTAATCCATCTCCTCCACTAAAAGCGTCAGCCTGATAGATCTTTACTATCAACCTGCACAATAGCCATGAACAGATTAGCACTGGTCTGCTACGATTGTATGAGAGGAGAAACGATCGAGCGACGACTCCTGTAAGTCGATATCTCTGGCCTAACCGGTCGAGTCCATCGAGCACTGGACAACCATGCGGGAGGTCACAATTGATAGGATGTTCTGCTACGCCTTGGTTATTGCATGAAGGAGCTCGGTTCGTGGCTTGCGTTGGCTTATGCAGGTCAGGTCGTCCAATGATAACCCCTACAAACCATGCGGCCAAGGGGCTTCTCACAAATGTGAATTGCCAGGAGTGTCACCCCAAATTTCCGCTTTGTTGTCACTACTTAGTACAGTGACGACCTCAGAAAAAGAGTCCTGAACGCTATCTGGTAGACTCTCGACTAAACTCCCACTCCGAAGCGGGTAGAGTTCTGGCAACCATGTGCTGCCAGATCATTGAAAGATACGCGGGTTGTCGCTGCCTCTACCACAAGCACTCTCTTGATCACTGTCAGCGATATGGAGCAAAAGGTCATCCTACCACCGAAAAGACGATCTTAGTGGCATTCAACTGCCCGGACCACTGGGCGAGAATTGTTCAAGACCCAGTCAATAACCCAGCTGCCCTTGACACGCCGCAGAACTTCCAGGCAAAATTGCACAACAGTGGGACACAAACCACGAATACTTCCTCATCGACGACTCAGACCGACGCTAATATAGCTACCGTCGTCAATCTATTACCTACTACAAGAGCTCCTCAGATCAACAATGTCGACGATAAGCAGGATCTTCCTCGCCCATACAGATGCCCCTTATGCGATCAAGCCTTCCACCGTCTGGAACATCAAGCAAGACACATTCGCACTCATACAGGAGAAAAGCCACATATGTGCCAGTTCCTTGGCTGTAGTAAGCGCTTCAGCAGATCCGACGAGCTGATCCGACACTCGCGCATTCACAAAAACCCGATCTCGCATCTGACCACCAAAAAGACTGTTATGCTTCCCGAAATGACGCGCCAACAGAACGAAATTGTCATGAACGCCGATGGAGGCACCAATCCCGAGCCCGTGGCTCCAATATCGCCATTTCAGTCTCCTCGGCTTGAGCAATTCCCAGCGTTTCTCGTCGACCACCGGAGTCGAGCAGAAAATGCGGAGCATGCGCATTATACGCAATGGTTATCAACTCCGGACCAAGTATCTCAGAAGTACGACCATGTTTCCCCGTTCATCTTCTAAAAGTGAAACTCATCAATTGTACAGGTCCGACCACCCTACCAGCTATGCCTCTTCTCCGGCCCATGATCTCGACTGGGAAATACAGGCAGGGAAAACGTACCGCCCACATGGACCTAGCCGACGAGACAGCCAGGATCGTCGCAGCCACGATCTTCAAAGCTCAAATCTCTTGGTCACGCAGAGTCGGTCTGTCAATGCCAGGTCAAGAAGCCCAAGCCTTGAGAATCTATCATCGTCGTTGAGCAGTACGAAGCACTCAACCCGTGAAAGCCGTGAACAAGCCCTTTCCATGAAGATACAACGTAGTGTTCCAGCTTCCCAGAGCTCAAGCGAGGACCTATTAAGTGAAATCTCCCCACGTGGGCCCTTTGATTCAGCTTTGCTCAACAAAAGCGGAAGCAGATCTGCCCGACGCGGACCTTGGTTTCCCGATGAAGATGCCACACTGCTACATCTCGTGAGAACACAGGGCCCTAACAACTGGGCTCGTATTTCCCACCACATGCGACACCGGTCTCCCAAGCAGTGCAGAGAACGGTATCACCAAAATCTTAAGCCGAGCCTCAACCATGAACCCATCTCGCCACAGGAAGGAGAGCTCATCGAGCAGCTTGTGGGAGAGGGGGGAAAGCGTTGGGTTGAGATTGCTCGGCCACTTGGGAATCGAAAGCGCGATGGCGTAAAGAATTGGTGGAATAGCAGCATGAATCGAAAGACCACTTCGGTTCAGCAAGGTAGCGGCACCAAATCCGTGGGATATCGAGAGGAGCCTGCGGCAGCCATACAATCAGAGTCCACCTTCTACTCTGAGGGGGAAGAATCTTTCGTTCTGGACCCATCGTCACCACCGGAAGTTAATTTCGAGCACGATAACAATCTGGACAAGGCAATGGCGGAGATTGTGCAGGGGCTTGTAAAGGACTTCCTGCTGCTTTTGAAAGCCCTTGCTACTGATTCTCCAGAGCATTCGCAGCATCCATCCACATCCTCTGGTACTGCTTCCCATAGACTCACGAGCCCTACGTCTACAAGTGGCACAACATCTCTGACGAGTATTTCACAAGTCAATGGATCCCGCCGCAGTGACGACGATGATATCGGAGATGAGCACAGACAACACAAGAGGCCTCGATTCGTCGAAGTTGAGCCGGACCCCCCGTCGTCAAAAAAACTCCTAGCATGTCCGTACGCGAAGCACGACCCCGAAAGGTATTCCGAGAGGAACACAAACCGAAGTGAGACGGCTTATCATAAATGCGCCAGCAAAATTCTCACCGATATTCCTCGGTTGAAGCAACATCTTTATCGCGTTCACAAGCGGCCTGAGTATACCTGCTCTTCGTGCTTTGCGTGTTTCGAGAACGCGCAAAGCCGGACCAGTCACGAACGGACGAGATCGTGTGGAATCTTGGAATGCCCCTTTGAAGAAAAGATGAATCCAGACCAATACAGAGCGGTCAAGCGAAGGCAGGTGGGCCAAGACTGCGTCGCATCTTGGTTCGCAATCTTCGCAATTCTGTTTCCCGGTGCTCCTTTGCCCGACAACCCCTACGTCGAATGTACCGAGACTTTGATGATAGGCCGAATTGTTGGTGAATTCACAAATTTCGTAGAACATGAAGCGCCTCGAAGACTCGCTGAGACGATGGGAGTACACATTTTCGGTGTCGGTAACCAAGGGGAGCACCAATGGTGGTTAAATCAGGTCCTTGAAGAGTCGCTACCGACTGTACTTGCCGAGATACGTCGTCAATTCCAGATATTGACGGAAACTCAGGTGGCAGGCCGTACGACAATCCGCACAACAGACTCTCGTCCAGAATGTTGAGATAGATATCGGTGGCAATCTCAAGTTTTACGGAAATAGTTTCCAATGGTGTTCTTCTGCGGACTTTTCTCGACCGTTTTGAGCTTCTTGGATTTAGGCTCGTCTTCGCCGTCTTTCTTCTCCGGCTTCTCGCCGATTTTGAGGAGCTGCATCAACTCCTCGAATGCTTCGGCAGGTACCACACCACCGCTCGCCTCTTTGTGACCTCTAGCGAAGCTCTCGCCGAGCCTGTCTTTAAGCCCATCAGTTGAGAGGTCTGCCGCAGCTTTCAGACTCTCAATGATATTCACAGGTGGGTCCCGTAATCGCGCACAGCGAGCGATTCGACAAGAGAAGTTGACCATGCCAGGCAAATAACCAGAATTTGCGCACACCACTATTTCCAAGGCCTTTGAATTGAGATAGCCAGCCCACCGTGTCGCGATGACAGGGTGGACCTGTGCTGGAGTGTTGATGCGCAGGACTGCGATCCGGCCATCAGCGCTGAATTTGGGCGGAGTATGCGTGTTGATCTCGACTTCCTCGTTGATCTCAGCACGGGCACCCTGAAGTCGACCGTTGCTCAATAGATCCTTGGGATCGGTAGAATCAAGCAGTGCCGTCCAAGCAGTTATGACATCGTATTTTGATGTACGACGAGGAGCGTTGACGAGGGAAACTGCATCATTGATGGACTTTTTGGTGTGGATTTTGAAAGCCTCCTTCATGTCAGGAAAAGGTGGCTGCCATTTCAGTGTATTCCCCAGATCACCGTGTGTTCCAATACAAGCGAGATATGCGCAAGAAGATTCGATACTGGCATCAAGAGTTTTGCATATCTCATACGTGAGCAGGGATGTTGTCGAGACTGGTGGATAATGGCACGCAGACACGACTTCAGCTCTCTCCGGAAAGTGATCGCTCAAGTGATGGTCGATTATGAGGGACTTTGTGCTGGAGGAATCAATGACAGGAGGTCCTGCTACGGAGCCCTGATCCAACACGAAGATATAAGATGGGTTCTTTGCCGCCATAGCTTCTCGTTCGGACTGGACGTGGATGTTTAATCCTTTCTGAACCAGATGCACGTCAATCAGCGACTTGTCAAGGCCGAGAGCCGTCAGAGTTCGATATAATGTGACGCCAGATGAAAGGCCGTCAGCATCTTTGTCCGGCACGATCAAAGTCTTCTTGCCACTCGCTGCACTGTAGTCGTTAGTCATCGCAAATCGAATCCACAGAGGTTTCTATCGGAGTACCATTCTTTTATTAGTGCTCTGGCTTTCTCCATAGCCTCTTCTGGAGCCGGCCATATTGCTTTCCCATTCTCGTCCCGTTTTGGCTCGACATCACAGTAGTCGGGAACCTTTGGGCGAGGTTTTGCAGTGGTGGTCCGCTTCATGCCTCTTGAGCCATTAGCGTGAGGTAAGGGTATGAAGTTTAGCAGCAAGGGTCGAATATCAGGCGACAGTAATGCTGTGAGAGGAGTCCGGCAGGCACTTGGAATAGCTGTGCGGCACAGCCTTATAGTTGTTAGCATAGAGAGGCACAAAGTATAAGGAGAAAGGCCTGAAAGCCCGAGAAGAGATAGCGTGAATGATGACGTCTGTTTCTTAACTGGCGTCTGTCAGACGTGGTGACCAAGGGCTCGTTGAGCGAGGGTCAGCACTGTCAGAGAGGTGTATTCGACAAATTCAATGTCTGACAAGCGCTGCTTAATGTATGATTATGATGCCCTTAAATCCATCGAAGAGACTCCTCCACCTCCTCCTTACTATTGTCGCAGTATGTAGCATATTCTATCAATCAGTCTGAAAGATGGGCTGAAGCCATCATAAATGTCTATCAACATGGCAGCAGAAGAGTCAGTGATACTCCTTCTCCTATTCTTGCTTGTCGCAAATTCAGATTGTACGGCTGTTCCCCTTAGACCTTTCGCTGCACGCACTTATGCTGCCCTCGGCGACTCGTACGCTGCCGGCGCGGGTGCTGGACATCTGATATTCACACCTAGTGGGGGCCTTGGTTGTGGACACTATTCGGACGCTTACCCTGTGCAAGTTGCAAACAGCACCAACTTGGACATTGAGAATTTCAAGAACCTCGCTTGTGGTGGAATGACCAGTGTCACAGTGCTGCGTGATCAAGTGCCTCATATTGGTGGATCGGATGTTGTAACTGTCACAGTCAGCGGAAACGAAGTCGATTTCTTCGTTGTGCTCAATGAATGTGTCTATCACTGGTGGCCATCTTCGACCTGTGAAGCAGAGCTCGCTAAGGCCAGAGGGCTGATAGAGTCTCATGTGTTATGGGACAATTTCCAGGCACTGGTTCGGGGAGCTGGAGAGAAATTACAGCCTGATGCCCTGTTGCTGGTAACAGGCTACGCCAGGTTCTTCAACGATCACACCAATATATGTGATCATGTCACATTCAGCCGGACGCGGCCCTTGGACTACCTCACTAAGGCTAAGAGGAAGACCTTAAACCAGCTGGTCATGATGTTGAATGACGTTATTCGAGCGACCGCGGAGGTGCATGGCGCTGTGTACGTGGATATTGATGCAGCATTCGAAGGGCATCGCTTCTGCGAGGAGGAGGTGCAAGAGCCCGATCTCAGAAGACACGAGACATGGTTCTTCAACCTACCGTCAGCGGAAACAAGCATGCATGTGAGCGAGCAGATGTTGCGTGTTCAAAATCAGAATCTGCAGGCACATGGAGGGATCAATAGGTTGCCGAACGGGGATTTCCCAAACATTGAAACTTGGAGGGTGTTCCATCCCACAAGCCTCGGGCACAAGGGCATCGCGATGGTGATCATGGATGAAGTTCTTGCGCGTACCGCTGGTGGGAAATAATGTTCGCGACTTTGCATTTCAAGCGGCACCTTGGGTCTGTTCAAGGGATGTTGATGGAAGAACAAATCAACGCCAAAAGGTGTCCACTGGCAGTGAGAGATTCTGGGAGTAACTTGATGACGTAGATTTTCCCTGCATCTGATTGGCCGGTGGAGGACGCGTCGCTCACAATCGAACACGCGACGGACCGATCGTTCACATTCCCATTCCCATTCCCACTTCCATTTTCCAAGCACTACACATCCCCGTACCAAACTATCCACCTGCAACACTGATACAGCAAAAGATTGCCTGGCGGAAGGCTCAGAAGACTTCACAACGACGCTGTTACCTACATCCACGATTCGCGCGCTGCCAGCAAGTTCCATCATGCGCTACTAACCTGCATCTCAATGCGATGCCCACAACCCTACAACCGGCCGTCTTGTTCGCTTGCTCAGTCCAGCCATGTACTTGCCACGTCTATTGATATCTCAGCTTTACACGAATCTCGTCCGTTCACATCATCCTCTTTCGCCGCCTGTCCTTCTTCTGGTCGCTCTCGAACCGGACTCATTATGTGCCTGCCGTATCCTCACCTCATTACTCAAACGCGACTATGTCCCACACAAGATCCAGCCAGTCTCCGGGTATGCAGACCTTGCAAGAGCCGGAGAAGAGTTGGTGCGGCCTATGAAAACCACAGCAGGCGGTAGCGGAGGTGTTGTCATCTGCCTCGGAGTAGGTGGTCTTGTTGACCTAGGAAGCCTGCTGGGTCTGGAAGATGAAGACATTCCAGAAGTGATGGGCGGCGTGGAGGTATGGGTTCTAGATGCCAGACGCCCCTGGAACTTGTCCAATATTTTTGGTGGACTGCCCTCGGAACCACAGGTTGTGGAAACCGACACCAACACAAGGAGGACCCGGGGGGTGGAAAAGGGCTGCATTCAAAAGTCATACAAATCAGGCAAGGGTGGCATAATTGTCTTCGACGATGGAGACATCGATGCTGAACTAGAAGCGGAAAGAGAAGCATACTGCGCGTTGGTGGAGATGCCCCAGGTGGAAGAAACTGAGAGTGATGACGATGATAATGATTTGGAGGACGAGGACAGCCAAAATACCTCCTCAAGGAAACGAAAGTCTTGGTCCGACAGAGATGGAGAGGACGCCGACATTGACCTAGACGAAGAACGGCCACGTCAACGGCGGAGGAGTAATTCAGGCTCCTCCATTGCCTCCACGCCTCGAAGCAGAACTCCTTCTTCCTCTCAGCCGACCTCACCAGCCTCAAAGCCTCCCTCGCCAAAACCACCAACAGCGAAACAACTTCGAAAGCGATTACGGAAAATACGAGAAAAACACGAATTAGTCCTTCAACAGTACAACAGTATGGGGACGTCTTACTCGGAGCCCATATCAACTCTGGCCTACTCCCTGGCCTCAGCCCTGGGCCGGGAAGATAACGATCTCCTATGGCTTGCCATCATCGGCGTCACATCTCTAGAACTCTACGGCCATACCTCTACTGGTCTAGGGACCTCCGTCTCTACGACGAACACGCACGAGCACCACAGATCATGGCGCTCAACGCGCTCCTCGCAGACATACGCCCTCTTACGAGACGAAGTGCGTCGTCTCAACCCTCCACCAGCCGATCAGTCACCCACCATATCACCCGGCGCCGGCGGCACAAGCTCGCCCAGCGACACCTCCATCCGACTTTCCCCAGATCCTCGCTTCCTCCTTCTCCGACACTGGTCCCTCTACGACAGCATGCTCCACTCACCTTACCTGGCGTCACGACTACATGTCTGGAACGAGTCTGGGGTCAAAAGGCTGCACAAGCTCCTTGCCAAGATGGGCGTATCACTCACCCAGTGCAAGCAGACCTATACGCATATGGACATGGACCTGAAGAAATCGCTCCGCCAACGACTCCTCAAATATGCTGGCGTGTACGGCCTGGATGACCTCGTCCCATCTGGCTCGGGCCGCGCATCCTATGACCAAGAAGGATGGGGCTTCATCCGGTCTTGGGGTTGGAAAGCACAACTCTCCGCCGTCGATGTCGGCGTTATACTCGGCGCCATACTTGACGTTGGGACAACGCATATCCCAGCCACGCCATCCATCTCATATTCAAGCTTTTCTGAATCTTCCCAGCGGACAAATACCGCCGACGACGTGCCCGAGCGGTCCCAAGCCCTATTGCCGCGGTTCTTCGCCGCATACGACGCCCTCGCTCCAAATCAACCGCGTCATCTCCTGGCTGCAATCCCTGTAGCCCAGCATCTGCTCCGGTCCGTCTTACGGACGGGCTCGTCACTGCTGATGAAGCATCAGATCCGCCATCTGCGTGCGTTCAGGATGGGCGTGGTCAAGGACGGGCCTGATCTCGCGCTGTTCGCGAATAGTCCCGGCGCGTTGGTCAAACTGGCATTGTGGGTCGGCGAAGCTGTTGCTGTGAACGAGCGGGACAAAAAAGGTTCTGAGGGTGCGACGCCATTGGTTCTCGCAGCCCTCGATGAGGTGAGGGGGACATACGTCGTCGTGGGGACAGGTGGGGGTATTGGTGGAGGCGAGGATCTCGATGCACGGAAGGAGAAGGCGGAGCGAAAGGCGAAGAAAGAAACGGAGCGAGAGGCCAAAAGGAAGGTCAGAGAGGAGAAGCGGGCGGCGAGGAAGGCGCAGCGGGAGTTGAATGGAGATGATAGTGATTTTGATGATAGTGAGAGCGAGTCAGAGGAAGAAGAAAGCGACGAGGAAAGCGAAGATGAGGATGAAGAAGAGATGACAAGGCGGAACAAACGTGGGTACGGGCATAATCGATTTGGCATTGCATTCCAAGAGGTTGTGGAAGAGACGAACGCGAGAGTCAAGATTGACAGTTTCGACCATTGCATTGTCGAGGTGAAGAAGGAAGATCTTGGAGGGTTCTTGGAGGGGTTGAGTTTGAAGGCTGTTGTGGGGAGATGATGTGATGGACTGTGGTTTGAGGGGAGTGATTGTGATGGTGATGGTGATGGTGGAGAATGGTGTCTTGATGAGTCTGTTTACGCAAAGCGCTTACGTTTTCCATTTGCATATGCTTGGGTTTTGGTTTCGTTGGTTGCGGCATGGAGCATTTCTGCGAATGTACAGCCATTACGACTATCGTGGCCTGGCAAGCAACGATGGATTGATCGACATGGACGGTGTTAAATGGGCATTAGCATGAGCATACTCCGTATAAGCCTGGCCTTCATGATACGTTGCGGACCGGCATGATCCAAGATGAATGCTGCTTTCTCAGCTTGAAGGGCTCGGAGAATATGAAAGCGGTACTGTCAGGATTTGGCTGCTCGGTGTCCTCCACTGAGTCTGGGGTCCGCCCGTACAGTAGACTAGGCGTCGCTCTTCGAAAGGGCCGGTGATGACATACAACGGGTTAGAAGATATGATCCGCTCGGTGGCTTGACATCAAGAAGGTTAAACAAGTGATGATGAAGGTCCGGCATCTTGCGGTCGAGATATGCGCATTTTAGCGGCCTATGTCATCCTCGAGACGGTCAACGTCTCTCAGACGGGCTTTATGTCCGTCGTCGAAGTGCCAGGCTCATCCGGCGGTGTCGTCCAAATAAAGATCGATATGGACGGAGGCATAGACCGAAAAGGGAAGACGTCCGATGAGATACCTCTTACGGCTGTAAGGCTGCTGCTCACGCGAGATCCGCAGCTATACTACTCGTACATGGATGTATGGAGTAACCTTGCACGGAAATAATACCTCTATTCTTTTCCAGGTGTTTGTTGTCGTCCTTTCTGATGTCCATCTCAAAGACCCATGTTGGCACAAGCAGTCTCCCGGGAGAAGGAGCATCTTCGCAACTTCACACCGGAAGGCGAGTCTCTAGCTGTAGGCGGTAGTACCCTCGTACTACCCACCACTTCGAGCGACTTCCGGGGTATGCTCTCCTTCTGAACACAATCCGAAGATCTGGCGCAAAGCTGTCGGAATGCGTCCAAACGCCGTTGGCATGCCCGAACATTGATACAAATCACTAACCATTGGGGGCCAGTTTTGGCGGAGATTGAACCAAACAAACATCACGGGGGTCGAGAGCAGAGGTCAACAAATCTATCGATCGGACACATTCATCATTCTCTTCCAGGAATTCACTTCCATGCCAACGACTTCATCCATTCGGCAACAAAACACAAACCGCTTCACTGTGTGCAGGGGACTCCTATCTTGACACACCCAATGGCTCACAGGAGACAACAGCCGTCTGTACCTTACCTGTGGCAAGTGTAACCCGTCAAGTTTTGTTGAATGGCCTTCCCAATTCGTGGTAAGGCGTCCAAAGCGCCACCAACTCGACTGGCGCGGCGGAGACGGCAAAAGTCCCATCTGTATGGACCGTCCGTGATGGTCCCTTGCATAATCAACGCCTCCCGCAGCGTGGCAGGAACATGAAACACCTAACCACGTTCCGGCCATATTTTGCCAGGAGGGATTACAACAGTCTTGAGTTTCGATCGAAAGTGCATATCATCATCACCAACCAAGCCAAGCACCAGTCATGCATAGCCTTTGGCAAAGAAGAATCTACCATCGTATCCTCCTTCATCCCAAAGACTCCACTCATGAAATTGTGCCCTTCGCGGGCTGGAAGCGGCTTGAATCCTTACGAGATTTTTAAGCGAAGACACCATACCACGTCTAGCTCAATATCCTGGGGTGGACGGCACTACAAGCGAAAGTGTCTCCTGAAAAACGCGTCTCACCAAAGGACAAGGATTATCGATCACTCCAGTCCAGGGTAGACTTGCGAGGAACTCCATTTCATAAGGCAGGTTTTCATCCTCATTCGAGCCCACTCGTTATATCCTCCCTACTCACAAAGCCATGTCTCTGGTCCTATTCGTGCCTAACGAGCAGTCACCATGTTGTCGTGCGCGGTAGCATTTGCCTTCCTCAGCTTTATTGTTGGCTGCTTCGCCGCAGATCAGGACATCCTTACGATCCTCAACCAACAGAGCGGCGTATCAACGTTTATTTCCCTGCTCGAACAATTTCCTGATTTGGTCGATACATTGAATGGAGGGTCTTTCAGTGGTAAGGATCGTTCTTGAGGCGACAGTGGGAAGATACTGACAGTTGGAAGTCCTCGCACCGAACGATAAAGCGATAGCGGCCTTCGCAGATGCCAATCCTTATGTGACCTCGCAAGAAGACGCGGTACTAGCCTTGTTGCAATATCACTGTGTCAATGGCACCCACCCCTCAGCTGGTTTCGGTCTTCAGCCGCTATTTGCCCCAACCCTTCTCACCAACTCAAGCTATACCAACGTGACGGGAGGACAAGTGGTGGACATAACGTCGCAAGATGGCACACCCACAATTCTGACCGGAGTCAAGGCTGCGTCGCATCTCGTCGAAGCTGTAAGTGATTTGCGGGAAACAAAGCGAACCGGACACTGATTCAAATAGGATATCTTCTACCTCGGCGGACTCATCCATATTATCGATGCGGTGTTGACCATACCACTTTCGTTACCAGCAACAATCACGAAAGCCGGGCTAACCGATCTCATTGCCTTGTTGAACAAGGGAGGATATTTGACACCAGACTCGCCAGCCGTGACTATCGGTAGGTCCTCGAGCTTTTCACCCTTGAAAATCCCTCTTCATATGCACAGGAACACCTCGTACTGATGCGGGCCCTACACAGTAAATACCCTTTCCGACCTTACAGTATGGGGCCCAAACAATCCCCAGTTTGGCGCATCATTCACTGGCTGGGACGGTCTGTCCAACGCCGACAAACTTGAGATATTCGAGTACAGTATCACTCAAGGACAGGTCGTTTATTCATCAGATTTCAAAAACAATTCTGAGCTTCTGACCCTGGACAAACTATCTTTGACAATGACAAACACAAGTGGTGCGTTCTACGTCGACACTTCCAAAATCACAACCTCAGACTATCTTGTCTCCAATGGCGTGCTGCAAATTCTTGACAGGTACGAGTTTTTGCTCTTCTTCACGACGTAACAGCTTACCCGGCTTGACAGTCCCTTGAACCCCAACACCACCGGTCAACGCCCAGCCTCTCTCCCTTCCGTTTCGAGCGGCGGATCCAGCGGGCTCAGCGCTACTGCTGGAGCAGGAATTGGCATCGCCATCGGTGCCGTCGTTCTTGGCGGTGCCCTTGCGACAGCCCTGTACATACGGACAAAGCGTCGTCGACGAGGACAAATGGGCGAAAGGCAGATGCTCGACGGCGAGTCTCGAGAGCGCGTTGTATATCGTTCCGATCCCAGTGAACCTCCCCCAACATACGAACTTGATACAAAGTCAATACGTGGAGGTCGAGATGGCGGTAGGAATGGTGGTGGAGGTGGTACCACCACACACGTCTTCGAAGTTCATCATCCTCCGAAGCCGCCCTCACCACTGGAGATCGATGGCACAGAAAGAAGTCGGATCAGTATCACGATTCAAGGCAGTCCTCCACGACATCTGGGCTTCCAAGCACGATACTGATGACGATTCTCATATACATGCCCATACGCACTGACGGAGGAAAAGGCCCTCGAATTACGAGGACAGTTTGTTAGACTCCCGGTGCTTTGATGTTGACGTCCCAGATAATGAACATTCTTCTACCCTGTTCGGCGTTGGTGGGAGGTCGGTGGGTCTATTTGAGGACCTGCACAAAGCTGTACCAGCATATTGTACAAGAAAGTTTATTCAGCTTCAGCCTGTTCCTTAGAGGTCCAAGGCCACAAAGAAAAGTCCCTTTTCAAGTTTCAACCAAGCTGCCAGTTTGGTGACTCACTCATGGCCACCCATGGCTGAACCCTACAAGACCATAATGTGCTCATTGCCACTCATCGTTCGCAGGTCCTCAACATCCCTTAAGCCTTTCGGTGTGGACGAGCAATTCCCTTATTTGAAAGATGTATTTTCCGCTTCTCTTCGTCTTCAACTGTGCAGGCAATCTTACAGTGCTGGCTTCCGTCAGCAGAACCAACATATCTTTGATCTACTGAGCTCCCGTCAAACAGATCAAGTAAACGGACCACAATGAGCAGGATCACACCTGCTGCCTTACAGGGCCCTTCACCAGGCCTTGAGGCCCTTCCTCCCACGATTATCGAGGGTATCTGCCATAATCTCATGCCGACGCACAAAGGTCCGATGCAACCCAACGAGACTAGTTATACAAAGTACAAGCTAGCTGCAATGTCCGGCAGAAAATACGCCGGGTCAGTCCGAATCCAACGACTCTTCCATGAACCACGCGCCGACGAGGCCAGACAGGACGCTCCGGCACTATGCAAGCAGGCGCCCATGGGAGTCACTGTTAAGAGTGACCCCTACTACGAAGATTTAGAGCAACATGTCCGGATGGTCGATGAAAAGATGATCTATATCCGTTACAACGACGACGCAGAGCACATGCCCCGCGATCGTATCAACCACCTGGGCAATTTTGCACGCACCTGCAAGCTCTTCTCCGACCACGCACGCAGCGTTGCTAGAAACCATACCTTCGAGCTCTCGATCAGCCCCTATGGTGTGGCTTTCGAAGGTTATCGTGACGGAGTCCTTGGGGATATGGGGCCCACGAAGCTAGAGGAACACGACATTTGGTGGACCCAAGGCCTGGGGGAGCTGCCGTTTCTGCCTTCAAGGGATGCCATTCAATGGGGAGTTGGGATTCCCCGAGGCACTGTTCCCGGAAACCTCGCATTCGGCAAATTCGTGCAGATGTTGCCTGTCATAAGAAGATTGAGCATCAAACTCGACGTTTCCGAACGCACTCGGCGATTCGGCGACCAATGCAAAGCGCGGTTCTACGCTGAGCAAATCTGCCATTGCCTGGTAATGTTTCCAGACCCGCACTTTCGCAAGATCGAAGTAGGAGTCAACTTGCATTTTGGTCACCCGATTCTGAATCAGACCAAGGAGCCTGGAAAGCAAGACGCCGATCGAGCTGCAGCCACGTGCAGGTACATGGCTATGAAGCTTTCTCAGCTTAAAGAACGATGCGATTGTCGACCAGAGTCCGAGGGATTCCTCCAGCGACCGCTGGAGATCGAATGGACAACCAAGTTTACCTGCGCACCAAGTTACAGCCTCGAAGCAGGCAAGCTGGAGAAAGCACTCACTTTGAGGGAACATGTGGCAAAGTTCAGCGAAGTGTTCAAACGCGAGACGGCTGGAGTGTTGACCACGGGGCGGACGTTTACTAGGGTCTCTTGGATACAGGATGATCTATGCGAGGAGAACGTTGGTGCGCAAAACAGAAAGTACGACCAAGTCACGGGGTAGGTACAATACTTGTACATCCAAAAATGAGACATGGGGAGCTCTCCAACATCAAATGGCCCAATGTGATCGAGGCGCACGTCTTGGGCATTGGCACATACAATAGAGCCACTTTGTGGAGAAATACAGGTCGTAAACACATGTTTTAGCAGTTCCCTATAGTACAATGGGGACCGTCAGGCTCAGAAGAAGATTCCAATTGTTTGTGCTCTGCAATGCCGCTGAGTGCAAAACTCATGTCACTGAGCGATACACAGGAGTCCTACATGTCGGACAATGCCTCCTACATGCTGTGCAATGTTCAGCCTCGTGCCAAGCTCGCACAAGGCTGCACTCCTTTTTTCTTATCTTGCAGACTTCGCATGCTCTGCACACTTCAGGACAACTACTTGAGTTGTTTCAGATGATATGTTCCTGGTAAGAGAGATCCTTGCAGTACAGCCAGATCACAGGGGAAGGGTGCAGACAGACGTAGGCTTTGAAGTTTGACTGTTTGCTCCCAGAAGAGTCACTTTCCGAATAAACAAAGGAACTTTCCTACGTCTTCGGCTGAGCTACCTCAATGACAACGAAGCTATAGACATACCCTTGGCAGGTTTGCTCCTTCGCACAACAATATGTCATATAAATGGACTTCAACTCATCGGGTAGAGTTGCCCTGGGCCCAGGGTGCGCTTGCAGTCGGCAATTACTTCCCTGCATTGTTTCGATCATATCGTTCATGCACCGGCGCAACCGCCATCCTCTCCTCTCCTCTCCTCTCAGGCTCATCAGCAACAGGCGACTTCACAGCTCACCTCCCTGACAGACTGTCCTGTCTCAAACATCCTGTGAACATTCCAGCAACCTCTTTTTCACAAACCTAGACCCTCTTGCAGCCCCAGCGACAAAGATGGGGCACACTGAGTCGAAAATGGCGAGAAGAGGAAGTGAGCAGTCATCTGGCGTTCGGCAAACATCTTCCACCAAGCTCAAGAGCCTTCGCACAACACAGAAGGAAACCGAGTCCAGTGAGCCGACATCCGAGCCAGTGCAGCCGACGGAGCTCGAAATTTCGCGGCAAGAACAGCAACCTTTCCCTTCAGGCGTGGCAGTCAGAGACTTCGCCATCAATGCCGGCACTGTTGAGGACAACCCAGAAGTCATCGGCTGGGAAGGACACTTGAAGCTCACCGATATGCCACCCGAAGTGCTCCGCCGCATCTGCGAAATGCTCCTCCCAGACCGATCTGTGAACCGGCCAGGCAAAGCAGTCCCCTCCTGGGACCACATCCCAGTTCCAACCACATGGTCTGGACCGCCCTCCTCCGGCGACGGCTTGTATCCGATTGAGGACTACACCGAAGAAGCACATGAGGAGCTCGACCGGGAAACGCGGCGTTCTCGACTGCAAGGCCGACGCAGACCTGAAAATCTCTTTCCTCTGATGGTCAACAGGAGCGCACGACAACCTACCGGACAACAACCTCTCGTTGTCAACGACCTTGCCAGCTTTGCGGGCACCTGCAAATTGATCGGCAACTCAGCCCGTAGCATCCCTCCAGTCAGACACTTTGTCGTTTCCATCTGCTATGACTATATGGCCTTCGAAGGAATTCGCTCCGAAGAACCACAACAATCGTACACAACTGCGGTACCAGGAGAATGGATCATGGTGAACAAGGACACAAACACGCACACACTGGGTATCATGCCACTCGCTCAAATACCAGGCAATGTCGCTTTCACCAGTCTCGCCAATATGTTGTCGAGAATCAAACACCTCACCATCAACATCGACCTAGACACCCCTGTGTTGAAGGTTTCGAAGCCAGAGTTCTTCCTGGCAGATTTCATATCTCGCACGGGAAGCTCAGACATCGCCAAGCAGGAATTGTGGTGCCAGAAGATTGGAGAGTTGCTGTGGTCGGCTTCTGGCAACCTGTCGCATTTGTCGTCGCTCGACATTGTCATCAAAGTCCATTTCGACGCCTTGAAGGTGTACCAGGAATACTTTTCGCGGCGGTACCCAGACTTTATCAGAGAGCGAGGCTCGTACCCACCTGGCATACTGAGAAAATGCCTTCACCGCAACAACCCGTCACAGACAATCGGCGAGGCCATCGTCCCGACTGTGAGAGACATTGTCAACCCTCTCATGGGGCCCTTGGCCCGTTGGCGCCTTCGCTCTCGAAATCTGAATCTGAAGGTCTTTGTGGACGGGGAGAGTCGGAGCAACAACTGGGGAGGAGATGAGACAGCGATGCACGAACGCTTTGGCATGGTTAGAGTCGGCTTTGGCGAGTTCGACGTCTTTTGCAGCATGCTGCAAGAGCAGCTGTGTGGTGGGAGCCGTGTGCCAAAGGCACAAAATGTCATGGCGGAAGAGAGGGCGTTTTACTGCCAGTTGGGACTTCACAAGCTGTAGATAGATTGATTAGGTAATGAGAATGCACGCGTGCATCATGGCACGCTTGAATTCCTGGAGGGCACCAGACACATCGTGGGTTGTGGACAGACTTGTAGATGGCATACGCAGCAACTCCAGAATATGAAATAGCAAAGGACATGAAGTTGATGTTCAGGGTCACATCCATGAAAAAGGGGTAGAATACATTATGCGGTCGGTGTAGTCCGCCGGAGCCAATGCTCTAACTATTCCGTAGGAGGATTCCAGCCTTAATTAAGCGACTCCTCAAGATAAGCCTGGCGCCCGCCGCAATTCTAGAGATACGAGCACGAGCGATATCTCTGAGGTCATTCTCTGCGCCAACTATAGAATTTTTCATTGGTCGTGCTTTGTGGTAGATAGACGCCTCGGTTCGAGCAGGCCTCCTAGAGATGGCGGCCACTTGAGCTCTATACTCCACCCAATTCCGGCTCGGTAATATTATCTTCCACATTCATTCAATATCCATCGCGCCGCACGCATTTCATGCTTACCAATATCCTGCAGTGCAGGTGTTCATGTATACTACTCGAAAGCTTGCCGTGGGAATGGAATCACAAAGACTGCCTTGAGCCGAGTCTGTCTCTGTGTCCCCCGACAACACCTCAATTCTCTCCGCATCTGTCCTCCAGCAACAATGAAGACCCTCAACTCATTATGGGCATTTCTGGCCCTGGTCTCAATCGCCTGCGCTGCCCACACTTCCAACTGGGCAGTTCTTGTATCGACGTCTCGATTCTGGTTCAACTACCGGCATCTAGCAAACACTCTGTCTCTCTATCGGACGGTCAAGCGCCTCGGCATCCCTGATTCTCAGATCCTGCTCCTCCTCCCTGATGACATGGCCTGTAACCCGCGAAACGCCTTCTCCGGAACCGTCTATTCGAACGCCGACCGACGGATGGACCTCTACGGCGAGAATGTCGAGGTAGACTACCGGGGCTACGAAGTCACAGTCGAGAACTTCATCCGCCTTTTGACGGACAGATGGGAAGAAGGAGTGCCAGCGAGCAAAAGACTACAAACAGACGAAGGGAGCAACATATTGATTTACATGACGGGGCACGGTGGGAGCGAGTTCCTCAAGTTCCAGGACAGCGAAGAGATTTCCAGCTGGGATCTAGCAGACGCATTCTCACAGATGAGGGAGAAAAAGAGGTACAATGAGATGCTGTTCATGATCGATACGTGTCAGGCCAACACGCTGTATCGACAGTTCTACGCTCCTGGAGTCATTGCTACAGGCTCGTCCGAAGAAGATGAG
The DNA here is from genome assembly GCF_000835505.1 of Exophiala xenobiotica. Taxonomy (NCBI): domain Eukaryota; kingdom Fungi; phylum Ascomycota; class Eurotiomycetes; order Chaetothyriales; family Herpotrichiellaceae; genus Exophiala; species Exophiala xenobiotica. Next base: position 2,857,587 of record NW_013562490.1, read on the forward strand.
AGCTCTTACTCACATCATGCGGACAATGACGTCGGTGTAGCGGTGATTGACCGCTGGACATATTACGTGCTGGAATTTCTGGAAACTCGGGTCACGGGTCCAACGTCAGACAAGACGCTCGGCGATCTGTTTGATAGCTACGACGTTGGCAAGATCCACTCCAATCCTGGAGTCAGATGGGACTTGTTTCCTGGAGGTGAACAAGCGGGCAGGAGTCGAAGAGTGGTTGATTTCTTCGGCAATGTTCAGAATGTCGAGATTCAGGGCAACCAGACTAGAGTCGAGTCGCTGAAGGAGGACCTTGAAGGCTTGAAGCGCTTGGTCCAAGACTACGAAGCATTCGCAGCCGCCCAGGAGAGCAACGAGACTGAGATGTCTGATGTTCTGCAACGGAGAAATCCCGAGGCTGTCTCCAGTGGGAAGATTCAACCGAAGCAGCAGCACACAGTTGGGAAATTGAAGCTGTCAGAGAATGCACATTGGGCACGGCAGGTCGCTGGTGCGACGGTTCTCTCGGGGCTTGCAGCATTGTGGTATTTTGCTCCAAAGTTGGTGTGAGTCGCTATCTGCCTACATCGTTCACAGAACGATGTTGCCTTCTCAGGAGAGTGCTCCGCCGTCAAATGTACGGTACCGGCTTGTTCTTCTCCACCCACATTTTCTCGGCATCAGAGTGTGCCGGAGGCGGATCAATGCCCTTTGTACGCCAGAGATCACGAGGGGTCTCGGAGATATGCAGTTCCCAATCCAGCTCCACACGGTCGATAATGTATGGTTTCAGTGTCTGTGAGATGGACATCAGCAAGTCTTTTCACGACATCTCGAATTCGTCGAGTCGGGGAGCACAGCGAGGATGGAAAGATACAAGGAAGGAATTCTTACGTCGTTGATCATGTCCATCCACATTCTTCTGCTTTTCTTGCCCTCGTCGGTATCGGGCGAAGACATGGTTCTGGCAATCTGCTCGATGACAACTCGGACAAAATTCTTCTTCGGCTCTCCACCGATGAAGATCCCGTTCTCGTCGATGTCGATGAAGATTACGTTGACATAGAACGCTGGCAGGCCACGGGAAACGTACAACTCAGTGACCTTCTGGGCGATACCGACACGTTGATCTTTAGAGAAGGTCTGAGGGTGGGAGAAGATGCGCCAGAGAGGCATGTTGGCGGTTTCGGTGGTGAAGAATGAAGATGGGCTGACCCTACGGGCTGGGCGCAATGGCGAGGGAGGCTTGAGGCCAAAGTCGTTCGAGTTTTCGCGAATTATCAGAATTCCGGGCGACTTGACTCGGGAATGTCTAGTCTTATATAAGCCTCCTTCCGGGCGTATTGCTGTATCTTGCGAGATTGGACGGTCAGCACAGAGCCGTATTTGATACTCTGCCTCTCGGCGCCCTATATTTGACGACGAAACAGTAAGCTTCCTGACTTGTGTATTGCTCCGTCTTCAACTACTTCGTATTTATCCACACCGCTTGTCCAGAGGCTTGTGAGATGAAGTGAGGTGGCCAGACAACGGCTGATTACTCAACATGCCGTAGCCAAAGCTGTCTCCGCCAATCTCACCTTCCTCGTGTGCCCGCATTACTGCTTAGTAGCGTGAAGGGGGGTAGCGTGGTGGCGGATACATAAAGAGAATATTCCCTCTTCGGGAAGGGAGTGTGAAGGGCTGTGAGTGCGGAACGCCGCACGAGAGAGGGAAGCTTTGCGTTGCACGCCACGCTGCGATGAGCATTCTCCTAGAAATGACCCCGACCGTCTCAAACAAACAAAACAGTACAACTGTCTGGTACATAGGTAGGTAGTGTGTAGCACCCGTGGTATCGAGTAAGCAAGCAGATTTGTTTCAGAGTGGCTTGCGCAGTACTCTGCATCTTCCAGGCCATGAGGCCAGAAAACATAGCCAGCCCGTCGGAAGATTGAGTGAATTACTTGGACGAGCTGTTCCTCCAGGACCATTCTAAAAAGGACTGGGTGAACATTGGAAATCATGAGGTGGTCTGGGTTCACATGCAGGTTCAATACTCAAGCTCTCCCGTTGCTTCAGCTCTGACCGACAGTAGCAGAACGAGAACACCTCTCACATTGACACTCAAATCCCCATATCCTCGTCAATTTTTCTCTCCGTTCAGCCGTGTCCATATCCCTCTCATCGCCACCGAGGTAACTTATACACAACTCCTCGCCGGCCCGGATGTCCCGACTTGTCCAGAACTTCCACGTCCTCCCGTTCCGCTGCTTGGTCAAGTTCGGCTTGCAGCTATGATTCCAGTAGCTTGCGGCCGGCCAGACGCCGAAGCCGAAACACTCGCTTCCCGCCGTTCCAAGCTCGCCGCCCTCGTCGAGCGAGCGCAAGCCGAAGGAATTGTGCGTTGTGCGTGATTGGATCGTGCGCAACAATGATGGCTGAATGTGTGGAAGGAGCTTGTGGGGGATGATGGAGAGCAAAGACAGATATGCGTCGACATGGAGATTGAGATCGTCGGCGTTGATGAACGCTTGAGAATCGGCGGCGAGATCGGCCGTCACCTCGACGATGTCGTGTTGGCGGATGGACTGGATAACGGCGTCGAGAAGGAACCATATCGTATCTGGGTCCGGGTGAAGTGATTGAGCTTGCCGGAGAGCTTTGAGCTGCGCCTTCGTCGGCGATGGGATTGAGCGAGCGGCGCGGATGAGGGTGGCTTTGTCCTCGGCGGCTGTCCAAGCCTTGTCGATGGCCTCTGGGGAGGGTTTGGAGAAGTCCTCGATCTCCGTGTCCCATAGCTTCTGCTTACGAGCAAGTAGATTCTGGACTTCTTCACGAGCGACGAGCGCTGCGGGTGGCATGTCCGTTGTCCAATTGGTCTGGCATGACTCGCTGCAGAACACGACGCTACGGGCGTTGTCGCGGATTTTCCACAAGACGCCGCGGTCGTAGGAGAAGCATTGCGCGCAGACTTCTTTGGCGTAGGGCTTGTAGATAGCACTGGCTGCGACGAGGGATGTTTCGAGCAGTAACGTGTCTCGTGGGATGTCGATCAAGGCGAAAACACCGCGTCCTGACGTTGCTGTGGTACGGACCTCGAAGAAGGATGAGGTTGGACGGGCGTTCGAAGCAGTGGGGAGAGAGGGGGACATAGCATGTCGACCCAGCTTTCCCTACCTTATTCTCCGCACGGTCAAGGATCTAGCAGCATCGGTAGCTAAATGGTGCTCAAAAACTGGATTAAGCATTGTCGAGAACGACATTCAAAATCGGCGGAGGTTTTCGAGATGCTTGGCGCCAGCCGAGTCAATTCCCGTCTACTTCGATTCGCATCCTGGCACGCATGGCCTAGCGTTCGTTGGGGCGGAACAACTTCACATCAAGTAGCGAAGGAATCATAGCGAACATCTCGAAGCGAAGCGAAAGAGTAGAGACACAAGTACAAATCCCCCCCCCCCCTTCCCCCAGATTGAGAGTCTGTGAGGTTGAAGAACGTTTTTGATAGTTATTCGGTGGTCGATATATTGACGTCATTAAAATTTCCCACGTCACAGCCTCGTCGATGTATCAACAACCCACCAACACCTCTCATCGACTGACAAATCGTATACAGAATTCTGCAATTTCTACAAGTGGAGGGAAGTACAGCTTCGATCCGTACAACAATGTACCACATCCGGAAGCGGAATAAACACAGATCGATCGCGGCACGAGCGAGTCCCACTAGGCGAAAGATCTTGTGTCATGGGGGGCATCATCATCAGTGACGCACTTCATCTTCCCGCATTGCAAAACTCCAATGAACTGTGATCTGAGTGAACTCCTCCACCTCATTGTAAGTGACTGGTCATGATTCATTTCGGGAAACAATGGGGTCGTCACGGTCGTCCATTGTGTGCCCTGACACGCCTGAGTTCCCCCTCATCGAGCTTTCTACGTAGTGGCATGTTGCGTGACCTGTGCCATACCTGCCGTCCCTGAAGAACGACGTCACCCCTGTATGACACTGTCCCAGTCCCTCATTCTCGTTCTCATATACTCAGCAGTCTTCTTCATCTTCCAGACCTCCGTACCGAATTCTCAATCTTACCACCAAACTCCCGCCTATTCAAATTAGAAATAACCAACCAATTTCACACAAACATCCACCATGGCTTCTGGACAACCTCTTGACCCGTTCGTCTCTCTTCTCACCTCCTCCCGAAACCCCCCGGGTCGAAGCTGACGCCCGATAGATACAAGGCCAAGAACAAAGATGAGCCCGGCGTCGAGACCAAGATCAACGAGCTCAACAGCTTCATCCAATCCCAGAAATATGGAATGATGACCACCCGCGTCGCCGACTCCGGCCTTCTCGTCTCCAGATGCATGGCTCTGGCTGCTCAGGTACAGCTCCTGTCACTTCCCACACCGCACCCCACATCATCGATCAGCTCACAAAAACTAACACAACTGGCTTAAAATAGGAGAGCGGTGGTGTCGACCTCCTCTTCCACACAAACACCGAATCGGGCAAGACCCACGACCTCGAATCCGACTCCCACATCAACATCTCCTTCTGCGCCTCTAACGGCAGTTGGGCCAGCATCTCCGGCACCGCGAGCGTCATCTCCGACCGCGACTTTGTCAAGAAATACTACACTCCATCCCTCAAGACTTGGCTCGGTGACCTGGGCGACGGCACACACGACGGCAGTGAGAATGACCCCCGTATCGGCATCATCAAGGTGAAGGCCCTGACTGCAACATATGCTGTGTCCCAGGGCACTTTCATTGGCAGGGGCGTCGAGATGGTCAAGGGTGCGATCACGGGCGAGGCGGCACAAGTCAATGCTCTCCGTGAGATTAACGAGCAGGAGATCCAGCAGTGGAGATCTTCACACTCTTGAGGGTCATCCCACGTTCAAAAGCATGCTGACACTTGGAACTTTGTTGAGCATGTCTGCTGCAGAGCCCCTGTCTACGAGTGACACACCACGAGCAGAATGAGAACATAATAGCTTTCCCTCTGCGCTCAATGCCACAGAAAGCAGTAGCACGCCTGCTCCCAGGTTGACAATACCAGGGCAATGTACAGTATCATACTTCAAACCCCTCTTCCACGTCCCATGCTTGATCGTGACCAGAAGAAATATCTCGCAATTCGAAACAATCTAGCAGTATGGCCACTAATACGCTGAACCCATACTCCGTACAGTAGTGTACACATATTGCATTAGAGGAGATTGTGATTTCCCTTGCCCATTCTTGCCCATCCGTACTCCTCACTATGGTCATCACTAGATTCACACAATGGTATCATGCTCTCACGCGCACCAATTCTATATACATACAACGCACCAACACGCTCCTGAGACACCAGGAACACCCCTCAGTAATATCCAGCGTTTTCCAGCAAGACGAGGGATCGAGAATTGCCCTCTGTTGCTCAACTCGTTCGGTCTGGCAAGATGATGGCCGAAAGTGTTAATACAATGCCTCCGGGAGGTGAAACCCTTCCTCGGCAGAAATACGGGCTGAGATCTTGATGAGCAGAATGGAACCCGACCAAATTGTCGAGTAGGCTGCGCGACCGATGCTCGCCACTCAGTCGAAGCCATGGTTGGAGCCACCGAACGTGGCGCGGGACAGCTCTTTGTCCCTCTCAAAAGCGGCCGCCGTAGAACTTCCCGCATGAATGCACCGATTGCCTCCGTGGGCCGCAGGCTGGACCAGAAGGTCGATTACCAACTTGATCTCCGGTCCCCGGAACCGCCATCAGTTGATCTGCTTCCATAACCGCCGCCACCAGAAGATCGGCCTCCATAGCCACTGCCGCCAGAAGACCTGCCACCGAAGCCGCCACCGCCAGAAGATCTGCCACCGAAGCCGCCGCCGGAAGATCTACCGCCGAAGCCACTGCTGGAAGATCGGCCTCTAAACACACCTTTGCCGCTGAACCCCTGACCAAACGGATCATCTCCATCACGATCCCCTCCTCTTATGCGTCGCATATTCCCACCTCGATCCGAGGAGTCCGGGCCAACCTCGAGACCCCTTGTCCCTCTGAATCCCATCTTGTCAATCCAGTGGCTGGATACATGAGGAGGTGTCTGAAGACCCCAGCCAAATTTGGCGAGGTCGTTTGCCATGTCGACTATGCTCTGCTTGCTCCTGCTCGCCGGGCTCTGAATCATACCGCCCAGGATAGTCACGTAAGCTTTTGACTTATCAACCATCGAAGTTGCTTTGATACCCGTCTCAACATATTGCATGATTTTTCCAGCCTCTGCCGACAGTTGTGAGGGCTGAGTCATGTCGAGCTTAGCCGTCTCCAGGTTCTCGTTCTCATTGATGTTGTGAGCGTGGATGTCGCTGATGAGTCTTCTGAATTCGTGCCGCTCGTCATCCTGCAAAAGTAGCCAGCCCTGGCCAGACTTGCCGGCGCGTCCAGTTCGACCGAGCCGATGAATATAGTCTTCACTTGTTCTCGGAAGGCCCACTTGGATGACATGTGAGACATCGGGGAAGTCCATACCACGAGCCGCAACATCAGAGGCCACCATAATGGCACTCGAAGAGTTGCGGAACTCTTGGGTATTTCTTTCTCGAATACTTTGGGTCAATTGAGAAGACATTTCGAGAACCTTGCAGGGTGCCAGTGGATGCGGGGCGAAGAATCCGCCTCTCTGAGCAGGATCGCGGAGGTTCTTTAGAATCTCATAAGCAAGCCTGACTTCGTTCACGGAGCTATAGAAAATCATTGCTTTGAATGGCGGATTGTTTTCGGGGTCTTGCTGGTGTGCCTGGGTGGCTGTGTAGGCGATTTCGGTAATGGCAGGAATTTGATTCTGGAGACCGGGCAAGTACACAACGTTTTGGGGGACAGATTCGTGAGTAGCAGCTTCGTTTGGATCGACGGTCCTGACAAACTTGAAGTCCGGTTTCATAGTCTGTCTCACCAAGCCTACCACAGACTTGGGCATCGTGGCAGAGAACATGAGGGTTTGACGGTCTTTTTCCCGCAATGGTGGCATGTGGGATTGTATCTCGGCAATGGCCTCTGCAAATCCGATATTTAGCAGGCGATCTGCTTCGTCCAGCACGAAAGTTTCAATGTTGTCGAGTCTGACACCGCTGTACTGATCTGATAAGAGATCGTTGACTCTGCCGGGTGTTCCGACCAGAATGTGACAACCCATACGCTGCATGAGTTTGAGGTGATATGCTTTCTGAGTGCCTCCAACCGCAGTCTGTACTTGAATTCTGGTTCCTTGGACAAGCTTTCGTGCCTCATCAGCAATTTGTTCGGCGAGTTCTCGGGTTGGGGAGATGATCAGAGCTCTAGTATCACTGATCTGAGGTCTCGAGGCCTCAAGGTTCGGATCTCTGAGCATGCGCTGCACAATTGGCATTAAGAAGGCCAAAGTCTTTCCAGTACCGGTACGAGCTTGAGCAACGACATCGGCACCGTCCAGACATTCATTGATGGTCATACGTTGGACTTCAGTCATGTTGACAATATTCCTCTTCTTAGTCAGGTTGTTAGTGATCCTTCGATCAACAATGCCTGCGTCGGCCAGCTCTTCAAAGGTGGAGTATTCTCGGTCGACATTCGAGATGTCCTCGGCGCCCATATCTTCGGCGACTGCATGTTGCCGGCTTTGGGAAATTGATGAGAACTGGCTGGTGCGAATGGAGGTGGAAGGTATCTTTCTTTGAGAGAAGGGAGTGAAGCGTGGAAGGGGGGAGACAACGGATGTCGATTGAATGCATCGGAGTGCTCTGAAGGCGAGACGCCCCTGCCGGGCTGCGCCGTACATCTTGAGCTCGATCGGAAACCTGTAATCCAAAGCGATGAAGAAAGAGCCGATATGGATGAAAATACGGCTTCAGAGAAGGAACGAACGAACTAAATGAAGATGAAGATGGAAAAGTAGAAGGAGGACCAGGAAAGAATCCCTAGGAGACTGTCGCGAGTCCAAAATTTCCACGCGGACAAAAAGTTCTCGGGACTTTCAGAAAGAGAAGCACAAGCGCCATTCTCCCGCAGCCAATTATCACGCTTCATGGTCCGCTAGCCTTTTTAGGATGATAAGATAACAGTTGGACTCTTTTAAAATCTCCTTCGCTGCTTTTCATCTCGCATGAATGACTCTGTCCATCTTCCCAGAAAGCAATCATATTGACGGCATATGGAAGAAGGGATTGCTATGGGGAAGCTAGAGATTGTAAGAAGGAGCTTGGATAGTGAATCCCAGCAAGCTCCTGATGCCCATACTTAGCCTGGACTTCACCACGGTTCTCGATGATTGTGGAGGTCCACGTTGTTAAGACTCATGTGTCTAGGAAGGGGTGCGACCAGTAACCTGGCTATGGCTCTTTCAAAATCTAAAGGTACTCCCGTATGAGCAGACAATTAGTGCTTAACCAAGCGGAATATCTGTTTGCATTCCGCACCCACCTTGCCAAAAGAATCAAGAGGTCCCCAGCAAGGCATAGAAAACAAGCAGGTTCACGAAGGACTGTGTGACCCAGAGGCTGCATGATGGTAGTCTCAGCTGACGATATCTTCGTACGGCCATCGGAAAAGCTGTAGATGGTGTTCTATTTGGTTGATGTTGACGAGATTGGACTTGAAGGTTACATTCGACACAATACATCTTTCGCTAGTAAGGGTCTGCGTTCTTGACCACGCATCGTCTGAGGCAGGACTCGGTTGGTGTCAAAGAAGACCCTTCAAAAGATACAAATATGTACTGTGGTACATGACTTGATTGAATTGAGTGGGTCCCGCCTGACTCGCTGGATACGCTATCAGCCTGGTGTAGGCTATCAATCGGAGGGCCAGCCATTTACCGAGTCCAACCTTTCACAATCCCGTTTTCACCAGTCCCGCATGAGAGCCAGTAAGACGGCAAATAAGCTTATGGTGAATGGTGATTGCGAGGGACTGTGCATGCGGCAGAAACGGCACCGTGTCCGGTGGAAGACCCAGTCGAACATTGAGCAATAAGTAATCGATCGCCTGTCCCCGCAGCAAAACCCACCCGAAAGGTCGCCATCTAGCCACTGATTCGCAATCAAAGATTGTTTGTAGCATCGGCCTGGTCAACGGCATTGGACAAGAGGGAGCCACGATTCGCTATCTCGCTGTGGAGTTGGCTGTCAACTCCGAGGCCCTCGACTTTCTTGCCACTTCCCCTCGTCTTTCTCCAGCATTGATCTGTGTACTCGTATCCTTTCAAAAAGTGGCAGTCTTACTGTGCTCATCTCTCGACTTATTACCCGCGGTTAGAAGGCATCTCCTCTGTCAACAACCCAACATTTGTCCATCAAAATTACACCGCATCTCATCATGGCACCTCCCACAGCGACTTCTACAGAAACATTTACCCCACCCATGGGCTTCGACACGCCTGACGGCCAACCTGAAGGCACCGCACCCAACGAACCCAAACTGAAACAAGGTGCCGCCGAGATTCAACTGCAGAAATTCCCCAGCCCACCACGCTTCACCGACAAATACGAAGAGCGCGAATACCTCAAGGGCCGCCTCGCCCTGGCCTTCCGCATCTTCGGCAAGTATGGCTTCGACGAGGGCGTGGCTGGGCATATCACCCTCCGCGATCCGGTCGACCCTCACACGTTCTGGGTAAACCCCTTTGGCGTGGCCTTTTCCCACATCAAGCGTTCCGACCTCATCCTCGTCGACCACGAGGGTAAGGTCATCGACGGTGGACCCTGCCGCTTACTCAACACAGCGGCGTACATGATCCACGCGGCGATCCACAAAGCCAGACCAGACGTCCTCTGTGCAGCACACTCGCATAGTATCTATGGGCGGAGTTTCTGCGCCCTCGGCCGACCCATCGACATCATCACCCAGGACAGCTGCGCTTTCTACAACGATCATGCCGTGTATACGCAGTTCAAGGGTATCGTGCTGGCGAAAGAGGAGGGTGAGAACATCGCAAAGGCCATCGGGCCCAAGAAGGCGTGTCTCCTACAGAATCACGGCCTCCTGACGTGCGGTCAGACCATCGAAGCTGCGACGTTCTGGTTTGTGAGTCTCGAGAAGTGCTGTCGTGCGCAACTCATGGCAGATGCAGCGGCTGCTGGTCGTGGCGGCGAGACCGTCAAGATCGATGATGAGGATGCCGCATTCACCTACAAGAGCGTTGGAACGCCGAGGGCAGGCTGGTTCAGCGCGAAGCCCATGTTTGATGTCATGGCCAGGGAGTGTGGAGATGAGTATCTGCAGTAAAGTAAGCTCGTAATGAGACTTTCCTCAGATGCGAGATTTCGAGCTCTTTTATGAATTGATGCTATGCGGTGAGGTAAGATAGTTCTTGTGAAACCAAAATTGTTATGCCCTTCAATCCAAATGGTCATTGTGAATTGCATGTGCAGATTCGGTTATCCACGTTAGCTCGGTAAAGCCCTTGACTAAGGTAGTTAATGCGTCTGGTCGCGATTTGAACAATCAGGTCCGTAGCAATGGCCATTGATAGCCCGAGCAGTTCTGGGGGTGATATTTAGCCAGGCTTCTCAGGCGTTCATGATGATGGACCTATCCACGGCGTGGTCATGACAGGAAACTCGTCTGGGGACGGATCAGAGATCAAGTTGTGGTTGATCAATGACCGTGCTTCTGTGGACTCTATCTCAAGGGAGTTGCTCGATAATGAGGTTGTGGCCGCCAGTGCCACCATTGGAGTATTCTCAACGAAACCGGTTGTCTCCGTTCATTAGCGTGGGTGAGAAGGTATGAAGACTGGTGTCTCGAGAACAGACCATGCTCAATGGTTCCAGCATTGTCCAGTTTCATGTATCAATCTAATTGCACTGGCGTGTACTTGCCGGACACCGTTGATGGCCCTGAATTCTACCGAAAGGAAAGCAGTCTCGCAGTCTCCCATATGACGAACATGGCTTCGGATATCGTTGTCCAAGGCTCTGACGTGCATATCACCAATGATCGAGCGTCAGTATCATTCAGATAGGCTGTTGATCTTTTGTTGATCACCATGCCATCGACGTCATAAGGCTAGATATTTGGCCTCAAACAATGTAATTTTATGTGAGCACTCGTCGAGTCGTACAGAACAGGGTCAAACGAAGCTTTCGATCTGACGGGCAGTCGGTCGCCGACTCTCCGTGCTCCAATGTGTCCAGTTCATCCTTTTGCCGGCGGTGTTCTGGTCTGTTTCACCTCTTTTGTCCCTGATCGCTTGAGCTCCACGAGCTCTTACGTCGACGCTTGAATCGTTCGTTTCGGGGCCCCCTTGTCTATCGTTTTCATCTGGCCAATTGTACGAGTGGCTGCCAAACGGCCTTCATCACCCGGAACGCCTAAATCTTCTGAACCCTTTTCGGCCGCCGAACAACCAATGTCTGGTGTCGGCCGCATCACTGGGCTCCCGCGCGTAGACATGCTGGCCCTGTGCGACGAGCAAAGACCAAACCACTTGGCAAGCCACTCTCGTAACAAAGCCCAGTCACCCAGTGAGCAAAATGAGGGGCTAGGATTCGTCAGGCATGGTCCTAGTCCCTGCGGCCCTGACCCTGCGTAAAGCTGAAGACGAACGTCTCTAAAAGACGAGGGCCTCAACCTGGGCTGGAGAATTGTCCAAAGAACAAATAAAAGACGCTCAAGCTGACATCTCCTCGTATTTGCATCGCAGTCTACTCATACCCTTCGAAACCAAAGAGTAATCTCTCAGACTCTGCTACTCAATCACCAGTCTTCACATGCTTCAGGCCCTCCATTGATATTGGTATACACATCTACATTTCACACCACTACCACCGATCCCATACACCTCTCTCTTGCGTTTCGTCACACGAAGCCTACCGCGAAAAGCCAGTCTACCCATCCATCCCATCCTTATAGCAAAAGAAAGTCCAGAATGTCCCACGGCGCACCCGCACCCCCCACCATCACCATCAACGCGTCCGCCGTACCTGCGCCGGCGCCCTCCTCAGCCCTCGGCAGCACACCCGTCACCGCAATCAGCTCCCCGCCCACATCAGCGCGCCCACAGAAGCCCGTCCTCGTCAAGACGTGCTACCTCTGCGACGAGCAGAACCCAGGCGACTTCTCGCCCACGACCAAATTCCTCGAGACATGCCTGTTGTGCTCACGGAATTTCTGCCCGATCCATAGGTCCGAGTCGTGGGACCAGGTGTGCAACATCAACCACGCATCTTACTACCACGAGTGTCTTGACAAGGCGCGGGAGGAGCTGGATGCCCAGGGCAGAGGCACAGAAGGCAACAAACGCGCGCTCGCCGAGCAATTGATCAACGAGGGCATTTACCCCAGTCTCGGGGAGCGGGAGAAGGCCATCTTCTCGACGAGTCCTGTCACGGATGGTAAGCAAAATCGCCCCCCGCGTTCAAGAAGAACGGTCACAGTGGCTGACGTCCCGAAAACAGAGAAAATGCACGAGATCGAACAGTTTCGCAGTCTCGACGCCGCGTTGACGGGCTCGAAGGGTAAGAAGGGACAGCCAGTGGAGGAGGTGGATATCGTCGGGGCAGATATCGCTGTATGAGCGAGCGGTTTAGGTATGCTACATCCGAGTTGGGGTGGTTCACCTGCTGGCAGCAAAGTCCGTGAGCCAGGCCTAACATGGCATACTCAGATAAGGAGAAAGGAGATGCCGGGACAGAGGTTCCCCATGCTTATCTTACCTGAGAACTCTTATGCGTTTCGACTTGAGCCGTATAAGCCCGGAGATTGAACGTGCTGCTTTGGCAGAAGATCAAGATGGACAACCCAGGTTGCTATTCACACGTAGAAGAACAACGGGATAACAGCAGCGACGAGATATGTCCTGTCATAGCAGCGTACATCACGATCAAAATATTTGTATACCCTCGATCCAAGACGAAGATGTCGTGTCCATTGACAAGGCTGCCAAGTGCAGTACAAAGGCACTCCTTTGAACGGCATATCCCACGCTACCCTGATTGATGTTAAAAGCTCTCAAAACTCCATACTCGCTCATAATGCATACTCAAGTGCGATCACAGCGCGAACAAGTGTTACATCCCTTCGCTGGAATCGGGCATGCAGAAACGCAGCCTGACCAAAAGAAGAACCGCTCAAACACACTTGATTGCCTCCAATACACCCATCGCCCTCTGTCCCTCGCGTTCGAAAACACCCACCACACGCTCCGCCTCCATGCGCAGACTAGTCTCCGCCTGACCCGCGACATGCTCAATCCACTCCTGCACCGTCATGGACTGTTCCTCGGCAGACAGTTTGCCGCCCGTAAGGCCCAATAGATCGGCTGGTTGAGGCGTACTAGGCTGGAAAATAAGCTCGATGTCCGCTGGGTTCCATGTTGGGATGCGTTCGCCGGGTGATGACGTGGCGAGAGGGATTGTCTGTGTTTGACTGGCAAGTAGCTGTCGAACTGAGGCGGGGCGAGCGCTTGGAGGGGCGTTCTCGATGTCTGAGGGCGGCGATGGGCTTGTTTGCTCGGGGACCTGGTGCGCTTGAAGTTGTGGCTGCGTCTGTGCTTGCGGTTGTGAATGGGATTTTGTAGCTGTTCTTGGAGTCACCGATGGTCGTGTCGCGGAAGGAGGTGCTCGCGTCTTAATCGGCGTGGGCGAAGGCTGTGGTGGGACGCCGACAGGGCCCAGGTGTCTGGGCGAGCTAGGTATGCCAGGAATATTCGCGATGGTTGGGTATTCGACGTCAGGCTCTGGGCTGGATTCGGGACTGGGGAGAGAATGTTGTTCTGGGAGACCTTCTGGTTCGGGATCGATCTGAGGCCCTGGCTGAGCCTGTCTCGGTGTCTCTATCGCTTCTGTTTCCTGCTGTTCGACCTGTTCTTCGACGGGGTAGGGCTCTGGTACTGGCTCAGCTTTCTTCGTTCTAGTCGCTCGCGTTGTCTTTGCTCGTTTCTTGGTTGCCTTCGTTGCTCTCCCTGTGCGATTCCGCTTGCCCTTTGTTGTGGCTGTTGATGCGGTGGACATTGTTGACATTACTGATGTTGTACTCGTGTCTATTGACTCGTCGAGATCGGGTATCTCGTCCATACTAGGGGCTTCTGAGAGCATAGTTGTGTTATTCGATTGCGTAGATAAACGTGTTGAAGCTTTCGATGTTCGAGAGGATCTTGATGCGCGGCCTTTCTTTGCTTTCGGGCGTTTTGAAGGCGCAGTCGTGCCTGCAAAGTGGAAGAAGGGACAATCAGGCGATCTGCGGTAGTGCTCGTTGAAAGGGTTATCTTTGGGTTCCCAGCCGTCCAGTGATAGCTTGCAGTATGTGCAGCTCACGAAGTCGTCGCTTTCGGGTGTAGGCACATAATACCAACCTGCTTCTACCATTTTTTCGGTCTTGCATGTCCAGCCACGTTTCGACTCATGAGGCCAGCCGATTGCAAATGTACCTCTTCTTGCATCAGCGGAGTGTTGTCCAGTGGGATCTTCCATATTATTGACATCCCAGCTGGTGTTCTGACCAGCATCCATTAATATCGCCCACGCGCAGTCACTTGAGTGTTTCACATGTTCTTGGATTGGATCATCGTCTGCTTCCCACCCGTCCAGAAATCTTCCGCACAAGAAGCAGATGGTGTTATCATTGCTTTCGCTCGAGGGTTTGTAGTAGAAGCCTGCTTTGGCTAATTCTTCTGGGGTGGGTGTTTTGTGAGGCCATCCTAGTTTTGAGCGTTTGGATGGAGGTTCAAAGGTAGCAAGTCGCGATTCGTATGTCGCATACTCCATTGCGAGCTTGTTCTGAGTCGTGAGTTGCAGTTGAGAAGCGCTCGTCCACTGCAGGCACGAGTGTTTGTTGTCGCGACGCAAATGGAAACCGGGTCGGCGCCTGGGAAACTTTGCCGACTCCAGCTCCTTGCTTGGCACGTCTTAGTCATCAAGGGGTTGCTTGCCAATGACGCAAGGCTTGAGGTAAGCCTGAACTTAATGGACAACAGAAACCTCCACGTTGAACTTCACACCGATTCCAGCCTGCACACGACCCCGTTCACCAACACAACATGCGGACCTCCAGCAAGCGATAGCATTGGCGATGAACCATCCTGCTCAATATACTTTGTTACCACCTGAAGGATGACGCTTCGAGTAGTGCCCAGCGTCCTGGGTAAGAGAGGGTTTCAAGAGCTCTGCGCGCGTGGCCCTCGACTCCCACTACTCGCAGCCTCCAGACGCTTACCTCACGTTTATTTCCGCCATTATGCTACTCTACAAGAAGAGCATGGAGGTGACAGCGGTCCCCCACCGGGATTTAACGCCTCAAAGGCCAAACAATCATCCGACTCCTCTGCCTCAACGAAGCCGCAGTCTGCAACGAGCAACTCCAGCTCCTCCGAGAATCCCAGTCCTTCTTCTGGCGGGTCCGCCAGGCCATCACCATCCACAGAAGGACCCTCCGATTGGGAAGACCACCCTGATCTAAGCATATCAAAGTTCTCCGAACTACCGAGCAGAGACTTTGGTGTCAACCAACACATCATCATCAACGAGGAGTTCAAGGAAGCTCTAAGACAAATACTTTGGAAATTTCGTGCCCCTATTCGCTATGCCTTCGCATATGGATCGGGTGTGTTCCCCCAAAGCTCTGGAAAGACCTCTGGAGATTCCCAGCTTCATCCTTCTCCTCCTGAAGCGATAGTGAAGATGCAGGATGGTAACCAAAAGATGATTGACTTCATATTTGGGGTATCTTACTCTCAACATTGGCATTCTTTGAATTTGCAGGAGCACCGTAACCACTACTCGGCTGTTGGCTCTCTCGGATCCTATGCTGTTTCCAAAATCCAAGACTCTTTCGGAGCGGGCGTCTACTTTAATCCTTATGTCACCGTCAATGGTACTTTGATTAAGTACGGTGTGGTCAATTTGGACACATTGTGCAAAGACTTGTCAGAATGGAATACGTTATACCTTGCAGGCCGACTGCAAAAGCCGGTTAAGATTTTACGCGACAACCCTGCAGTACGCCTGGCGAACCAGGTCAACCTGATCGCTGCTGTCCGCACCGCTCTCCTTCTACTCCCCCAGGAGTTCACCGAGCGAGAGCTCTACACCACGATCGCTGGCATCTCCTATATGGGTGACCCTCGAATGACCATCGGCGGAGACGACCCTCGCAAGGTCGAGAACATTGTCAAGCACCAACTCTCCAATTTCCGCCGTCTTTACGCGCCCCTCATCGATAACCTACCAAACATCTCATTCGTCGACTCGGCATGCTCGAACCAAGACTGGCTAGACGACCCGACGGTCAATGCAAAGCTAGCTCAAAACATGGACCCTGTCACGCGGGGCCATATGGTCCGCCGTCTGCCCAGCTCTTTCCGGCACAAACTGTACTTTGAATACCAGTCGAAGTTCAACATCCCCCGAGCAGAGTTCATGAAGATGCTCGAACAGACCAGAGACGAGGATCCGGACCGCATCCGAAAACGCGAAGGCGGACCATTCGAGCAGCGGATCGCTTCTGATACGGAGGGTGGAGGGCTACGCGAGGAAGTTCGCCAAGTGATCGAGTCTACGATCCGTTGGCCTTCGTTCACGCAAAGCCTCAAAGGTCCGATTACGGCTGGCTTCGCACGGAGTTGGCGGTATGCGAAGGAGAAAAGGGAAAAGGCAAAAAAGGGGGCGCTCGCGAGACAGGAGGAAGAGGCCAAGGAGAAGAAGACTGATTGAGCGGAAGAATCAGTGCTTGGGTAGGGCTGGGTGACGCATAACATTTCTTGTGTATATCTATAGCAGACTGGATGAGACGCAGCTACTTTCCTGCCTCTCCAGATTATATGACAAAAATTCGAATGATGTTGGTGGGATGGCCACGATGGACCCCCAGCACAGTACGCTTGTGACCGAGTCGATGACCTTCCTTTTGGATGTGGAGATTATTATCCAGCCTAGTTTATTTCTACCTGAATTCTCCTTCCTTTGGAATATACGTAATGAAACCCAAATGCTGAGCGGAGTTGCCATCATTGGCATACGTGTCACTGGGTATATACGTAGTGACACTTGCCCTCACGCTGATGAACGGCGCCCTTCAAATCTTGTCCCTCTCGCTCGCAGCAGCGACTTTCCATCCAGCCTTCCACAGGACATAGAACGGAATGCCGACGCTGTAAAAGTACATGGCTGACCTGAGATAGCTGGCCGATTCGCTCCGGACAGTCATGTACAAAACACTATACAGCACCCGGGCCGCGAGGTACTCGGCCGCGCAGATGTTCAATTCGCGAGGCGAGATGTTTGTGTATGTGCCTGCCAACTATACGTCGATTGAATTGGAGTTAGTATGAGTCCGGTCCAGCTGTTCGTGGTCTGGGATGGAGGGGGATTATCCAAGTCAAGGGGATGTGGGATGGGTTTTGGGAATGAGAAGCTAGGTGGAAAATTGACAGCAACCAGGAAGTTCCGGTGGCTATGAGAGCAGGCCAAGGACACATAGAGTGGAGTTTGGGAGTGAAAGAGTCAGTATGGGGGCGTACCATAGCCGCAGCAAACAACGGAAAGCCCTCGAGCGCATTCAAATGGCACCCTCGTGCTCGCCATAGCATATCCGCGGTCTCCTTGGGAAGACTCGGGCCGAGACGCTCCAAGTTGGCACGAGGGACCATGTTCGTATATGCGTAGTTGGAGGCCTTCATGAATTTGGTGAAGAAGTATAAGTGCGGGGGGTATGCGAGGGCGTAAGATAGTGGGATAGAATGCAAGGCGAAGGCGTAGGAGGAGAAGTATGGCAACGGAGTAGAAGTGGTACGAGGAGAAGGGGAGTAAGTCGTTGGTTTGGATGGTGAAGACATGATCGTCGATTGAGAGATGGGGAGCGGACTGTGGTTGTGGTTGTAGTTGTCGATAGACGGACTTGAGATGTAGTTTGTTTGCAGCATTGACGAGAGAGTCATAGATCCGTACGGAGAGGTCCTTACCTTTATATGCCCCCAGGCAGGACAATGACTGGTGGCCTACCTTATTCCTCGCGTTATGCGAGCCATTTGAGGGTGCATTGAGTGGCAGACATGGGATAGAGACGGCCTTGAAGGACCATAACGTTAAGGAAGGCTGTCTGACTTTGCGTGGTGGAGCAAAGGAGAATGGGCCTTCTGATGATCGTTGTTACCACTTGTTTAAGCGGCACGATTCTTCCGTTGTGGCTTTCGCCGTTGAGACACATAAGGAAACGTGCAAGGGAAGCGGACTGGAAGACTTTATCGGAGTGAAGATGTTTCTTCGATGGAGTTCTTGCGGCCTTCCTTTGAAGATACGATGGCTTCGCAGAAGATTTCTACGTCATAGGCAGTAGGGCGGTAATTCCTCTTGCAGCAGGCCTTGAATGAAACTGTGTCCAAGGCAACAGCGAAGCAGAGGAACATGGAGACACTTCTCGAGGCCCATAAGCGATTGATAGAACGAGTGCACATCCAGGGAGTCGATATCATTACGACACGTAGTAAGCAAAACGAAGTTTGCCTCTTCTATGTAGGCACCGCTGCCAAATCCATACTACCTTCATCACATCATCAATCGCTGAAAAGTCGTAAGCAAACCAATAAGCTCTTGTAAACCCTTGATGTTGGGGAAATAACGACAGCAATGATCCTTCAGTATCTTCGTAGCCGGGCTGGCTGGCCTCTTGTCCGTCCGCATGTATTGTGCTCCAAAGCGACAAATGCTCGTGCCTCCATTTGGAGGTTTCGAGCTATCATACCGAAATCGTTGGGTGTGGACTCTTGATCTCTTTAGATGTATCCGCCCTTGTCGTCCTTCCCTTGCCGCTCCGAGCGCGTGAAGACTTCTTTTGATGTCAAGTTGCCCACGCCCTCCAGGACGCCGCCTTTGCCGAATTGTCCACCGACACCCTCATTCACGCCGTCTTGGATAGCATCAACGTTCTTGTCTCCAGTGATCTTGGTCTGCCCGAGTTTGTCTAGAATCGTAAGTCTCAAGAAGAGCAAACTCTGGAAGACCCAATAAAGAGAGCGTACCTTTGGCGACATAACTGGTCTTGTTCTCACCCCACCAACCCAGGACTTTGTCTTCGATCCACGGCACCCAGGCCTCGTATTGCTTGTTGTACCAGTTCTTTGTGCCTTCCATGACGCAGTACTCAGAGGTTTGGAGGCAAGGAAAGTGGGATTCGTCTGGCAGATGGATTGTCTAGAGTAAAAGGGCGACTTCTGGTCGTCTACTAGAGGGTAAATAGATCAGAGGGAACTAACCGCATGTTGCAGGGTCTTTAAGAAGGGATGGGCATGATGGCATCATGCGGACACGGGAACATGTGGCAGACTAGATGTCCAGAATGTGGCTGGTACGTCAGTCACTCACGTTGTTGAGGTCGACATGGGCACGACTTGGCCACAGGTTACAAGGAAGTGGCTTTGCACAAGACATTGTGAAAGTCGAAACTGCAACGAATCATGCTTCGCGGCATGTTCAATTTCCAGGATTTGGACTGGAGAAGAAGGACAGTCAGAACGAGCGACACGCAATACGTAGAGACTGAGTGTCCGATGACGTACGTTGAAGGGATAATCCTGGATGCATGGCAGGGATCTGAGGATCGGGGCCAGGCTGAACCTGAGCATCGACCAGCAGAACGCTTGCTGGATACAAATGAATGTTCCTGGTATGAGATGTTCAGACACTCGTAGAAGGGAGATTAGATCATATGAGCAAACTTGTTGTTGCCAAAACCAAGATCTCAATCCGACATCGGTCCTCCGTACGCCAGTCAGAGAATGACCAGGTTCTACCAGTCAATCAATACCCGCGCCAAAGTACAAGGTCCCCAAACAAATATGGCAGTCCAGAGAGCAACTCGACACAGTTATACACTAAGAAAAGTCGTACATGAATTGAAATGTTGGACTGCCGTGTCGGCTCTACGACATGCCCTTTTCGAGCCATAGCCATTGGCATCGTGCCCACGCCATTGAAAGCACCGCTGGAAAGAGAGCTGTCGGATGGAACCACAACCCCTTCAAATCCTTGAGCCCCCTCCATAAACATGTTCGCTTCGGGTGTCGACAGCAGAACCATAGCTCCCCCTGTTCATCCTATGCACCTTTCGCATGTGTTCAT
This sequence comes from Exophiala xenobiotica, assembly GCF_000835505.1. NCBI lineage: Eukaryota > Fungi > Ascomycota > Eurotiomycetes > Chaetothyriales > Herpotrichiellaceae > Exophiala > Exophiala xenobiotica. The sequence continues at coordinate 2,877,630 of NW_013562490.1, forward strand.
CAAAGAGCGTCCGGCATTCAAAAGTTAGATCTTCATCATCACAGTGCTCACAAGTCCGGGGAAATCCACTGCGATGTTCCTCTCTGTCCCGTGGACTCATGAAGTTCTCGGAGCAGCTGTTGCATCGGAACGGTGAGGTTCGTTGCTCGCGATGGAGAGACACAAAATCAATGTCCGCCCCACAGTTCAGCAGGAATGTCAGCGCTTGGTTGATGACAAGAATATCTCTGGTGGAAGTGCTGTAGACGTCTGTCCCGACCCGATCGGTAGTGATTTGTGGTCTGTTAATTAGACCTTGGGCCGACGCCTCTCTGACGGCGGCAGCAGTGAGTTTCACTGATATCCCACGTTGTTGTAGAAGCAAGACAAGATCGTAGATATGTAAGAGAGAAACCTCTGGCAGCTGATTCATCGGTGGCATGGGGACCTCCAATTCATCGGGTTCCTGTGGATCTCTTGGTGCTCTGCGTACGTTTTTAGCACGGCCACCCTCTCTTTCTCGGTTGTTCATTTCGGACTCGTAAAGGCTTTCGTTGGTATACTTGGGTACCACCTGTTCTCGAGGAACTTCTGTTGGAGCTTGGGAAGAGAAGCCGGTTATGATTGAGTCGTTATCCCACCTGCTTGTAGATCTTTTTGGGATTTTCTTAGGCAAGTTAACGGCCTTGTCGAATGTTCTGCCAACAGGAGTAGGGCTGCGACGTCTGTTTCTTGCGTTTGGAAAGAACGGCGGCATCTGCTGTCAATTTGACTTCCTCAGGACGGACTTATGGTTCATTAGGCTGAGCGAGAAAGGGGGGGGGCAGTGGAGGTTTATGTGTTGTCAGCTCATTGACGCCCGAACACTATGTTCGCACACCATGGACGCGAGGCACAGCGAAAACCTCCACGTTTGCATGATGCAGAGAAATAGGTCCATGCAGCACCACCTTTTGCATGCACAATCCTTGCTGCCGATGAGTTGCTAGTTAATCCTGAATGTCAGCCGGCAACTGTAAGGTTGCCTTTAGAGCCTCGTATTGAGCTTTGGGCAGAATTAGGCAAACCTGTTGTTGCCTTACCGGTTTGGCTACTGCAAGGGTCTTCAGCGCGAATGGCCGGTCTCGAAGGACGCCAAGGATTGAAAATCGATTACAGAAAGATGGATGAAGTGGCAGTCAGAGCCTCATTCTGCCCTGCGTGCCCTGCTTTCATTGGCGTCTACCAGCGCGCTGTCTTTGGCGTGCAGGCTTTCTCTTGCCCGGTACGAGATGTCCTGGCAATCGTGGTGTGACTGCGCATTTCCATGCTTCCGGAGAGGTGTGGTTGGAAGAGGAGGATCTCTGATCCTTGGTGTTTTGATGCTCACACAGAACGAGTACTTCTGATTGAGAACAATGACTAGACACCAAATGAGCCGAAAGAGCGACGCGCTTGAAAATGTTATGCCTGGCAACGTCGAATAACCTTGACTTCCCTCCGAAACCACGAAAAAATGGCTGTCAGACGACACTGAGTTGATCATTGGCTCATCGTCCTCTCATCACGTGAAATAGTCACGTGGAAGGTGAGCAGACTCTTCTTCTCCGCCTTTCCCGACCGGGCAAAACGGCCGACTACGCCGTCCCCGCCGGCAGTTGAAATCTCCTCCCAAATCAATCGTTTCCATCATCAACACCAACCAAGATAATATGTCCGTCTCCGCAAACTTTTCAGCATCGGCTTCCTCGGCCGGCCCCATGCCGCGGAGTGGGTGAGTGGCCATTCAGCCATATCGACGATCGGAATGGAACCCATACCTAGGTATGTTGGCTTTCTGGCGAAGGTTTGTTTATATTCAACTTCTTCATCCTCTAGAGGTCCGCTTGAAGATTCTCTGTACAATTCAGTCCTGTGCTTGATATCCCTACCGCTTGCCGTGCAAGTTGTAGTCGTCTCATCGTTGTCACTACTCCCTTAGTCTAAGTACAACTTAGCTTCGAACCACCATGGCGATCACACATTCAACCGATTCCTATCCCAAAGTGGCCTTCATTGGCCTTGGAGCGATGGGTTTTGCCATGTCCACTCATCTCGTCCGAACAGGATTTCCCGTCATTGGCTACGACATCTACGGTCCAACGTTGGATCGATGGCAGTCTACTTGCAACGATATCCCAGGCTCAAAAGCGAACACAGCGAAATCTCCGCTCGAAGCTGTCAAGGATGCTTCGGTTGTGTGCTTGATGGTCGCAAACCACCACCATGTACATTCAGCTCTTTTCGACGCGAAAGTCGGGGCTGTACATGGCCTGCCCAAGGATTGCACAGTGATCATTCATGCCACTATTCCGCCGACCGAGCCATCAGCGGTACGCTCACGGCTGACGGAGGAATTCAAACGGACTGACGTCAAATTGATCGATGCACCTGTCTCTGGGGGCGCCGCCCGGTCCGTCAACGGCACACTGACCATTATGGCTGCCTCTGACAGTCCCAAGAACCTGGAGCAGCCGGATGCAAGGATTGTTCTGGACAATGTGGCTAGCAAAGGAAAGACGCTCTTCATCATTCCTGGCTCTCTTGGTGCCGGACAGTCTGCCAAAGCCCTGAATCAAGTCCTGGCTGGCATCCATATTCCCGCGGCTTCTGAGATCATGGGCCTGGCTGCCATCAATGGTGTTGACACCAAGAAGTTCTACGACACCGTAACCGCGAAGGATGCTTCTGGCAACACCCCTGTCGGATGGAGCTGGATGCTTGACAATCGTGGGCCGAGAATCTTGAGCTCCGACCCACCTATGGCTTCAGCCACCCTAATCATCAACAAAGACGTCGGTATCATTCGGGACGAAGAGGCCAGACTGAACGTCGAATTGCCTCTGCTGAACGAGGCGAGCGACATTTTGAAGGAAGTCATGAAGACACATGCCACAGCGGATGACAGCTGCATTGTCCAGTATTACCTCGGTTTCGGGTCGGACAGAATGAACCGTGTGGTTGAACTGGCCGGAAAGCCTACCGTTGCAGCCAGCGAACAAGAGAGCCTGATCCAAGATCTGGCCACAGCACACGGGATCATCCATCTCGTTTCGGCATACGAAACAATCAGCTTCGCCAAAGCGCTGGACCTCATGGGCCCGGAGCAGAGAAAACGATGGTTCACTATGATCTCCGGTGCCGCAGGCGGCACCACAATTTTCTCGGAAGTGATTCCCAGAGCTTTTGAGGACCCAGAGGGCGCTGAGGCTGCGTTCAAGAAATATGCAAAGGACAAATTCGGCGGTGCCTTGGATAAAACGGTATGACCTACTCGCTTAGAGTTCGTTGGCTTATGAGATATAATCTGTTAACGCTTCCTTTTAGGTTGCTCTCGTCAAGCATGCGAAGAGCCACGGCTACGAACCAAGACTCCTCGAAGCTGCAGTCGAACATTTCAGGAAATTCGTGCAGGCATAAGCACTTATTGGATGATGGTCATTTGGTATATTATGGAACGTCTTGAAGACCGCTTCTACGTTGTTGATCATTTGGCTGGGCGTTTTTGGTACTTTGGGATTTGTCCGTAGAGTCTTGTTCCGGCATTCACGGCAGGCAGGCTTGTGCTGTTGCCAAATTCAAGTTACTAGCAGCCATCGGGCGAATGGCGAGAGTGCTTCCGGGGAGACACATCCCACTCGCATCTTAGGGAGGAGTAGGCTCTTGTTAGATCAGTCATAAATACATACTTGAAGAGATAGTAAAACGAGGCATGTGCTCCATCGTCAAAAGCCTCAATAGATGACCCGGTCCTACCGAGGAAACTAGAGGTCATTGATTTTATTGCACAAGTAATATATAGTATCTATTTCTCAGGACGTTTCATCATCACCAAGGCCGAAAGTGTCCTGTACGCGGAAGTCAGCCTTAGATCGTGAAACAACTCGCGCCAACGTGTCCGCCGCGCTTTGAGCACCACATAAGCCAACAGCCTGTAGCCCACAGTGACGCCGGCCAGAATTGCCAGAAACATGGATGCATTGTGGTCTTGCTGGTACAGTTCCAGAACCTGCTGCGCGGTCTCGATTGGACATCGACCGTTCGGCGACCGCTGCGCCTCTGTGCAAGTGAAGGTGACTCCATGAAGACTGTAAGGCGTAAGATTTCCGATCAACCATTTGAGTGGCGAGATGTAATTCAGACCACCCAGAAAACCGGGGATCGTTATGGCGATTATGCCCGTAAGATGGACGCTGATGGAAATCAAGATGCAGCACAGCGAGACCGCCAGGCCGGCATGCGATATGAACGTCAGCAGGATGATGGCCAGACTCTCACCACAGTTGACGACGCAGAAGGCGTTGAACGCGAAGATGAAGACCAGAGACGGCGTTCGTGGAAAGCCGACGCCTAGCACGGTGATGACTCCAAAAAACAAGGCCGACAAGACCTCTATCGGGATCTCGAGGATCGAATACGAGACGAAAAATGCTTCAAGAGAGTACAGGTCGTCCTCGTCTTCGCGGTAGAACAGTTCACGTTGGGGAGGGTACAGTGCAATGGCGTTCAACATGCCGACGAAGTACAGCGCCGTGACTTGTTGGACGCAGCCCATGCGCGATTGCACGGAGTAGTAGTCGTGCTTGAGTGGGGTGCCGTAGCAGATGAGGATGAGGGCGACGCCGACGAAGAGTGAGACTCGGCCCATGGCTAGAACCGGTTGGCGTGTGATGTTGGTGAGCTCCCTGCGTACAAGCAGAGAGAGTGCAGGGCCGAATCCGAGCGGCTCGCGGGCATATGTGCCAAGGTGGGCTGGTAGCAGGACCGAAGGCAGGTCTGTCTCAATCTGTGTCAACAAGGGGTTTGGGGCTTTTGTCGGCGATGCACGTGCGCAGGGGTCCGTCTGAATGTCGGCCATCGACTTTGGCTGAGTGGATGTCTTAGAGGCTTGGGCGTCAGAGCGAGGACATTCTTGACTGACGAGGTCAAGTACGAAATCAGCTGGATTCTGATGTTGAGGACATTCGTGACCCATTTGCCGGAAGTGGTCCAGCATGGACGACGTCGGTCCTACATACGCGACGTCTCCTCCTTTCCCAAGTAAAAGCACCGTTTCGAATTGTTTCAGCCATTCCGACCGAGGCTGGTGAATGGTGAAAATAACAGTGCGGCCTGCGTTGGCGAGGCCTTGCAGTACGTCAATCGTGGAGGCTGCGCTGACCGTGTCTAGTCCGGAAGTCGGCTCATCCAGAAACAGGACAAGAGGATCGGCAAGGATTTGGATCGCGATAGACAGCCTCCTCCTCTCGCCGCCGCTTATACCTCGACGCAATTCGTTACCGACCATCGTATCGGCGCAGTCCTTGAGACCGAGGTCTTCCATGAGCGATTCGGCACGGTCGATTTGCTTTGTTGCAGACATCCACTTCGGGAGTCGCATACGCGCGGCATAATGGAGTGTTTCGCGAACGGTCAGGGAAGCCAGCAATCCTTCATCGTCCTGAACGACGTAGGAGGAAGCAGATCGGAGCGCGGCACCCGAAACAATGGCACCATTGAAGAGCATCTTTCCGCTTCGGTGCCATTTCGTAGTTGCTGTATCGTGCACTCTTCGGGATATATAGTTCAGCAAACTGCTTTTCCCACTCCCAGAAGGACCGAGAATGACGTTCAAAGCGCCCGGTCGGAAAACCGCTGAGGCATTGGACAAGACCGGCCGATACGTATTCTTTCGCCAGATCCGGGTCTGCTCGAGACCGAGCGATATCTGCTGCAACGTCACGGTGGTCATTCGCTTCGCCTGCTTGTCACCAAGCTGGACTCTTTCCGCCAGGTAATCGTTGTCTGTGCCGACCTTTCGGGAAACCTGGACTTCGTTGGGTTTGGAGTGGAGGATAAGGATTGCTATGAACAAAAACAGCACCGTATAAGCGAACGTAGCCAGGATGGGCCTCCAAAGGATCTTCCTCCTAAGCCAGGTTTGAGGTATATTCAGCGACCGTAAAATGAAGTCGCCATCGTACTCCTTGCAGGCAGCAGAGTCTAATGCACCGACAGAGCTTGGGCATTCGTAAACGTGGCCTGCAAACTCATTGACGCACAAGGCACCGAATGCATAGAACTTTGGAAATTCGTTAGCTATCAAGTGGGACTTCCAGCCACGAGGGGAAAATACCAAGTAAGATATCCATTTCGTCCACCGCAACCAGATAGAGATCTCCAAAGTGTTGATGAAAAAGCCGCAAGCCATCGACTGGGCGGTGTAGATCATGTTCGCAATGAGCGACGATATCTGGAAATTGCGGCTACACGCAACACATATCGTGGCCACATTGACTGCGGCGTAGTGCAACATCACGACGATGGCAAAGAAGACCAAGAATTGATCTGCATCGTGGCGGAAACCCGCCATGAAGTACAGGAGTATTGAGTAGATCAAGGGAACCGGAATATCCTCCAGAAGAGCTCGAGCCATTCGTCTGCTGGCTACAAATACAGCTGCGGAAGACACACCTTCCCGACGTTCTCGGTCGAACACCTTGATGTCGTTCGCAAGTCGATATGTCTCAAAGATCAGCACCAGGTAGCCCTGAAGGCCGACGGCTGACCACATGGCTCCTTCTCTGGAACGAATCCCGGAAAGATCGCTTCCGACGTCATAGAAAATCCAGCCCGTCACGACTCCCATGGTTATGGCCTCGATGATGCTCGCAAAGACGCCTAGCCGGTCGCGGCAAGTCACTTTCCATGTGCGGATTGTAAGGACCATTGTCCGTTGCATGATTGAAACACGATGATCGGAGCGTTCGAGAAGAGCCGTCGCATCGCACGCAGGTTGGCCGAGTATCCCTTGAGGCTCGGAAGCATACAACTGCGCAGATTTCCGCTTCCACAGACGTGTCAGAGCATCAGCACGTGCACTTGACACGGACTCAAGCTGATGCGATCGGCTGTCGATTGCAGTTATGTCCATGACAAACTCGAAGGGATTGACAAACGAAGGAATTTCATGGCCAGCCTGCTCGAAATATTGGAGGCACGTAGCCCTAGAACCTGAGTAGGCGGTTCTTCCCTGAGTCAAAACAATTAAATTGTCTATCAACTCCCACATCTCCGAGCGAGGTTGGTGTACTACCAGACTGAATCAGCGGAGTTTCGTTTGTCCAAAGCTCTTGATAGACTTACTGGTCATAACGATGGTCCTGCCCATATGGGCCAGGCGCCTTAGCACCTTCACAAGCTGAAAAGCAGCAGCAGCATCCAAGCCGGTTGTAGGCTCGTCCAGGAACAGAACCGAGGAGTCTGTGAGCAATTGTATGGCAACTGTAATTCGTCGTCTTTCACCACCGCTACAACCTTTGTGCAGACTGTCCCCGATCCTCGTGTTGGTACACTGTGTAAGGCCGAGATCTTCGAGGACATGGTCGACCCGCTGAGATCTCTCTTTGTGTGTCACCGAAGACGGCAGCCTCAAAGCGGCAGCGTACGTAAGGGTCTCGCGAACCGTCAACTGTGGCAAGAGTACATCGTCTTGCAAGGCGTATGGCACGGCTATGTGAGCATTGCTACCCTTATCGAAGCTTAGAAGTGATGTGTTGTAGTACACAGAGCCAGAAACATCGATTCGACTTGTTTTGACCCGTCGGGAAATTGTGTCGAGAAGGGTTGTCTTGCCAGAACCGGAGCTGCCGACGATAGCTGTAAGGCTCCCAGCAACGATATCTGCAGATACACCATCGAGGATGGTTTTGGAAGCAAGTCGCGTGCGCGCGAGCTGGCGTGACACAAGAGAAAAGACACCCGTGCTCTGCTTAGCCGGCTCGCTCCAGTGTACAGCAACTGTCAAATCTCGCAAATAAATATTCGTTGGCAAAAGAGACCATCGTAGGTTTCCAGCCTTGTCCGTCTGCCCCGGACTGCTATGGGGCTGGATGCTGTCCATGGCTGAATCTCGTCCAGGACTGATTGATTGAAGCGCGGTTAAGCTGGGAGACTCTTTTTCCTCCAGGCGAGCCATGGACCTTTAATCGTCCTGCCGGCAGGACGACCTCGTAATAACGTAGCAAGCCGCTGAAAGACTATGCTCCGATGCCGTAGGTCACAAGAAGGTACCGACTTGGTAGAGCCGGAACTGAGTTGAGCTGGATTCAGCTGGAGGATCTTTCGCGCCACCTACCCTCGAGCATCCAATCGTAAGGGTTGGGCTAGTAACTCTCCGACAGGTGAGAAATGATCATGCCACCTCCATAGAGAATACCGCAGGGAGCTGAAAGCCTGCAGAGTAAAAGAGCGCGTACTGGATTGTAGTGGGTGTGTAGAGCTGCTAGACACAGGGAAAGATTGCAAGTCGCGCGAGACTGCTGGTGTGAGGCACCATACAAACAGCGCAAAGATCCTAGGATAGCGTCGAGATAGGTCAGGATGGGTTCAGGATGGGTTCAGGTCCAGGTTCAGGGTCGGTTCTGGCTCAGTTCTCTGCCCGGACGTGGATAGTGTTGATATTTCGTGGTTACCGCGCGTCGAAATGATATCGGTGGCTGTTAAGGATAAAAGAGCCTGGCAAACAAAAACGCCGGTTGACCCCGCGATGACCCCCAGATGTGCGTGTAGGCTGTTCGGTTGCCGTAAGATATATGTCGAGGTGTAGAAGAGAGGTAATATCGTTGTTGCAATAAGGAGCATAGTCCACAGTCTCGGCAGGAGCCAACATCGGTCGAGTTTGAGTCTCGTGGCGTCTGCGCCTCAGCTGAAGATGAGCGCGGCATTGTCTGGGCTCTTACTGGGCCCGTCCAGTGAGTTTGTCGGTGGAATCTGTTCGAGGACGATGCGTTCATGCTTTGCACTCGTAGTATGTTGCCAAGTCAAATTGACTTGGACGGCTGAGGTTTGGCATGTGTTGGCTCATTTTTCGCTCATTTAAGGAGTTGCCAAACCCAAGCAGGAAAGCGTTGTCAGAAATGGTTAAGCGCTGAGATAGGCGAGAAGCAGAAGCAGCTCGCTTAGACTCGCTGTAAAAGGTCACTCCTGCTATCATTCACTCCCATTCATGACCTCTGTTACATCTACTCGCCCTAGAGTCGGTACTGAGACTCCAAGGAGTGCAAGAGACATATGTTGCGACAGCACTGCTAGTACTGCTCCTTCTGTTTCTGCCACGGTGTTGTGTCAGCCAGCCACACGGTCGACTGGACCACGCCGGAGCTTGAAAGTTTAGACGCGTTCACGAGCTTGAATTCCCTACCGATTCTCGGCCAACCTGACGTGTTGATGTGGATCCAACGGCGACTAATGCTGACCAGACACGGTATCTCAAAGCTAGGCGATTGGTGTGATGGTCACAGCTAAATAAGTACGTCTCGATAAGGTCGAATGGACAGAGCCTCGATCAACCTGGGCATGTGCTGCCGGCGGCGCGCCTGAGCCGATGATCTTAGCCCGGTTCCGGAAAGTGTTTGAGATTCGACACACGGCTTATAGCTGCTCATCTGCCCAGATTGCCGCTAGCTGTGTGCCGGTATATGCACTTGGATGTTTGATATGGCACCAAATGCTCAATGATCTTGACCTTCCAGCAGACTGGCGGCTAACGAAGGACTGATGCTTCGGACCAAAATATCAAGCCTTGCTGCAAGTGCCACTGGTACAAAGTAAGTTGCATGTACGAAAATGCACATGAAAGGGTGCTCAGCATTTGTACGTCCTGAGTAGACAGATTCCGTTACTCTATCTCAATAACTCCAGCTCACGTTGATAACGTCTTGAATCTTATGCCGTCACCTCCTCGAGACCGCCTGTCTTAAGATCAAAAATAAAGCCTCGGATATTCGACTTGAGCTCTTTCGGCACCAATGGCGAGGCCCGCAAGAAATCGATGCTTGCCTTGACATTGTCTTGCAGGGATCTGTTCACAAGGTCTTAGTCCACGCCTGGACAGTTTGCATCTGCGATAGTATGGTTGACGTACCCTGTAATTTCGCCAAACTTCATACCTTCAATGTCTTGTTGCAGGGCTGGAGCCCTCTCTTTGAGGCCCCCTTTGACTGTCGCATCTCGGAAGTGGGTGGCGCCGCAATCTATCGATCAGGTTGAGTGAGCCACCATAATGCTTCATCGGAATCTCTCTGCCTACCTGTGTGCTGAACGATCAGACACTCGGTGAAGTGCACCAGTGAGTCGATGGAGAGTATATGTTCTAGAACGAATTGAGCATTGCCTCCGGCGACTCGGAGAACAACCGCCTCTGCAACCGCCACGTCAGCCGTTATTGTCCAATGTGACAAAGGCAATTCTGCTTTACCTCCTGTGTGGAGATTGAAGATGTTCTCTGGGATGCATCGAGGATCCGCACATGTGACTACGAATCCGTCAGCCTTCCAATGGGTGTTTTGAGCATTTCATGAACGCTCACTGATCAGGAATCGGGGCATGGTGTCGAGATCAAGCTCGGAGAAGTAGGGAATAGGCTTGAAGGCTCCGAGGGTGGCTCTGTCGGTAGCATATCAGTTGGGACAGTTCGCCATGAAACACGCAGCCGACATACTCATGGCGTTGAAGCAGTTCTTGGCTGGTCAAGGTCATTGTTACTCAGTGTTCATAGACAATTCAGTGGAGAGAGATGCAGTAGCGCTGGGTCTTTTTCGAACGGATTTAAGGTATGCGCGTTGAGCTTTGAGACGAGGAGATCCTTTTGTTGCTGTAACTTGCTCACCTTTTTATATGCCAACATGCTCGATATAAGGGGGTCAACATTTGGAGCCTTGTGGCCGCAGCTGCATCACGAGAAAAGGCATTTGATCAGTTTCTGGAAATGAACAAATACCAAAAGCAGACGTTGAGGAATTTCAGATGAATCAAGCTTGATATTCCTGGTACTATCCTGGTCGTCGAGTCGTGTAGTTGGCCACCGAGGCAGCCTCCCACTAACCCTGGCACTACGCTTATTTGGGGCAGTTGTACCCTTGTCTCCTCCCGCTTCGGGCGTCCTACTACTTCTCGAAACAACCAGTTTGACTCCATCAGACTCAGATGAGTAATCTGATCTTACTGTGCAGCAACGACTACGTCAGTGTAAGGACGAAGACTGATATCAAACACCTCTAGGGGCAATTGTTCCCTGGTACCGGCGTCCTCTTGTGTCCCAAAGTTGAAAGTCACCCGCACTTCGCGAGAGTCCAGCGATTGCCTCCCTCTCATGCAACCAGTGAGCAGCAATGGAGCTGTCATTCATCAATCATGGCACGAACCATCGGAGCTTGAGTGACGCAGACCGGAGCACGATACGGAAAATCTCCAGGCAGGTGGGAGCCGCAACACGGAAAGCGAAGGACAACGGGAAGAAGGTCAATGTTCTACAAATCCCGGATTTTCTAACTGCAGACGCTGAGAGTGTTGCCAGTGCGCAACAGTCAGCTGGCTACTCTCAAGAACCCGGATGCCTCGTCAAAGTGAAGCCACAAAAGCCGCTGGGGCATTCTCGAGAGCTATCGAATCGCGAGCGAAAGCATCACTGCTTAACAACCAGCGTTCCTGCCTCGTTGGCACTCTCCTCCAATGGCCGGCCCTTTCCGTCATCCATGTCTGTTTTCATGCTGCCTGACCTCACTACAAGACTGCTCGACTATGCAACGGGCCAGGATGTGCTGACAAATCCTCTACGTTGGGTTAAGGCCTTTCGCCTGAGTCGACAATCCGTGCTCCGGTTTCTACCTCTGTGCTATGGTCATAGCAAGTGCCTGGACGATGCCATCAATTGTGTCGCTGCACGTCTCCAGCTATGTCTGGCAGGCAATGGCCAAGGTCATACAAGCCAGTTGCAGGTGGCCAGATTGTATGGCCGCGCCTTGAGGAGCCTGAATGCCGCCCTTACCTCCTCCGACCGGATTGACTGGACCATGTGGTATGCGACACTGACTTTGCTTCTGTCCGAGGTATGAAAGCTGGCTATGGTCATCCGAAAGCCACTAACAATATCAGGTATTGGACGAAAGCAGTCGACATGGCTGGATCATGCATGCTCGTGGAGCATTCGACATCTTGCTTGCATTAGGTCCGGACAACATCCGCACGGAAATTGAGAAAGATATGTTCATAACGCAGGCTGGTGGCATGGTAAGGGTGGATCATGGTGCCATAAAAGCAAGACTAACAACATGATAGATCATGGAAGCCACCTTCGCCAACATCGGCTGTTACTTGAACAGACCCGAATGGCAAAAGGCCCTTCAATCGGCCATAGATCATTCCGCCCAGCTCAGACATCGTTCCGAGTCGACCGTGAAGCTATGGATGATTTTGGCTTCTGTTCCAGAGTTGTTCAGGAGAGTCACCGAAGCAGTCATGCAGCAACGTCTTGAAGAAAAGATTGCATTGATGGCGCGTCTTCACATCTTGCTCGAAGACCTGACAGCTTGGGGCGCTCACCTTCGGTCGGAAGATGGCACCTTCCGCACCCACTATGCTCGTAGGCACTATAAGTCGACAACCACAAGATACCTGGTATATGTGGCTTTAGCAAATCGTTTCCTCACCGCGATTGACGCAGACTCGGCATCTGTGACAGAAACCAAAGCGATGGAGACGACATCATATATCGGACAAGTTATCGAATCCCATCAGCTCAAAGCGGCCTCACCTCCAGCATTGAGACTTGCGAAAAAGGTTGTCTTGTCAATCGAGGCTACGACACGGGATTGGTCCCAGCCAGAGACCACGGGAACCTCCGCCTTCTCTGGGACAATCGAGCCCAAGGTATTTTCGTACTGGTCTTCACTAATGGGCCGAGAAATATAAAGTTCAGGGCAGTCTCTCAGCAAATGGGTTCTTCTCGTGATACTCGGCCTCCTGATGGACATTTTGTGAAAATCCTGCATCATGCCGGAAGTCCTCGCGCTGGAAGAACCCGCTGACGCGCAATATCGGCAACTCTCAAAGAGAAGAGAAGAATTGACGAGGCGGCGAAAGACCTGCAATGCCTAGGGCATATCCAACTTCATTCGACAAAACCACGATCGCTTCAAAGTCATTCCCTTTTGACATCGGACGCGTTGCGCGAAGATCTCGGCTTACCACAGTGGTGCATACAAAAATAGACGAGTCTATCACTTGTGCAGTGCCAATGAAGCGGTGGGCAGATCCAAATTTTGTTTTGAAACAAAGTGGAAGAAACTCAATGACCCAAGCCACGGAAGCAGGCGGACCAACTATACCACTTCCACTAAGCGCAAGGTCGGCAATTTCCCCTTGCCTCATCGGAGTACGACTCCTGTCGTCGACATGTTTTGCTCTCAACTGTTCATCCGCCGGTTGTCGACTCGCAGACTCTACGGACATCACCCTGCTCTTGCATGATGCAGGTGCCAGTGACCGTGCCGAGAAGGACCAAATGCTATTGTCGTGGGTTTCGGCAAAGCCAATATCGCTATAACATTGGCTCCAACATTTCGGTCCACACAACTCCACAGATATGCATTATGCATACTCAGTGTATCCATCCACGACTCCTGGATTTGACGATCCCGCCAAGGCCGAAAAGAAGAATACTCGTACTGTGTACGCCTGGAAGTTCATCCCCGCGGGTTCACGGTTTCGAACGACCTCCCCAGCCGGAACTTCACAGGCCTTCATTCTGTGGTGATCACTAGGCTGTCGTGAAGGGGTTCTAGTTGGGCTCGACTTCCAGACATCAAATGCTGGCCTTGTTGAGTAATTGTGCTCAACACATAGAAGCTAGCCTACTTATGTCGTGAATATCGGAAGAGAGGCAGCGAGGGCAGCCCGAACATGTTGCCACTTATCCAAACATCCATGACACGAGTGCACGTACTCTATGCCGCCTCTTTGTTGATTTGTCTCATCTACATCTTCGCTCTACCGGCGCCAGGCCGACCGAAGTTCGATTGGATCGACAGGTTTCGTTACAAGTCTACAGGCAATGACGGTGAGACATGGAACACAGCCAGCAGCAAGGATGCGACGTCTTCCTCCTCCCCCGAGAACGGCCGGCAGCCATGGGTTCCTCCCGATGCGACAGACTTGGACGAATCCAGGGTGCGAAATCTCGACCCGTATATTCTGGCCATCATGAACCCCGACAATACATCTATCGACCGCCTCTCTTGTCCGATGTTCGTCCCGGACAGGTACGAAGCCCTACATCAATCCCGCACCTCAAAAAAGACACAAGACTCGGACGATATGTCCGTCAAGCATTACTTCTTTGCCCTGAATCTGTATCAAAGCGCACATATCCTTCCACGCTTACTCAGCTCCGTTGTGCAAGCACTCGAGTTCCTCGACCCAGAAGACTGCGTTCTGTCGATAGTCGGCGGCCGCTCGAACGATGGGACAACGGAGATCCTCGGCGCCATCAGAGACCAAATCGAAGCACTCGGCGTAAGCTACTACTTCAGCACAAGCGACATCGACCCCCTGGAACCTGGACACGACCGCGTCACCGAACTCGCTCGTCTACGCAACCTAGCGCTCGACCCCCTCGTTCAACAACCCGAATTGTACTCCGCCGACAATACGACGGTCGTCTTCCTTAACGACGTGGCGATTTGCGTCGACGACATTCTCGAGCTAGTCTATCAGAGGACCAAGGCGCTGCAAGCCGACATGGCCTGCGCCATGGACTGGAAGGATGATGGCCACGTCTTCTACGACTCTTGGGTCGCCCGAGGGCTCAATGGCGACTTGTTCGTGGAGATCCCTCAATCCGGGGCCTGGGACTTTGTCAGAAACGTCTTCTGGAACGACCCGGCTTCGAAGGCACGACTCGAGGCAAAGCTGCCCGTACAAGTCTACGCGTGCTGGAATGGCGCCGTCGCCTTCAACGCTGCGCCTCTTTTCAAGCACAACATTAGATTCCGGGCGTCATACCAAAACGAGTGCTACTCGGGCGAGCCGACATTGTTCTGCAAAGACATGTGGAAGCTCGGGTACACTCGCATTGCAGTGATTTCGAGCGTCAACCTCGGCTATAGCGACGAGCAGGGACGCATCGTGAAAGCAGTTCAAGGTTATACAACGGACAATATCCGCCACGCCGAGAAAATATCGGGCAACTCCACCAATATCGACTGGAGGTCAGCGCCTCCCGAGCTGGTCAAGTGTCAACCGGACTGGCATCACCCTTCGTGGGTGGAATGGGATGAACCTGCAGCTAAGCAGCAACTTCCCTTCGACTGGTCCAATTCCGGGTATTTTAATGCCAGGAAAGATTCTGACGATGAAAGTCACAACACGCCGGGGTAATGCAACTGGCCAGGAGACTAGAGCAGCGACAAATATGAGCGTAAGAACAAAGCACTCGAGATCAAAGCGCTCGAAAAGATGTATGAAGGCAATCCATATCGCGTACATTGAGGGATTCGAAGCGGGTAACGTCGTCGCCATGATATTACTCGGAGTGTTTCCACTTGGTCTCAACATACAGCTTTTCTCCCCTCTACGATCAAGGAGGCAGTCATCGCTCCGGTCATCTGTTGCGGTCTTGCCCTCTTCAGGTCGCACGAAAAGAAGTGAAGGGCCACTGGTGCGTTCGCCAACAAAGCCATCCTCTGCAGCGGAGACTGGTTCCGTTGAGAGACGTCTGAGTATGATAAGTCTGAACCAAACGTTCTTTGCTCTGGCATGCGAAAGGTTGACAGGGAACATCAACGGCTGAGTTGGCAGGGATAAGACATGGCGCACGGTGTCTAGAGGACTGTTAACCACATTATGCGCATCCTAGTAGTCATCGACGGAAAAGACTTTGTGCCTTGTTTTGTATCTGCTCTTCTCGGACGCTTTTCTCAAATCCTACCATAATGACTGAGGAGGCGCGTCATCATGCCAGCACGGGTTCCTGTAAGATACTAAACGCTTCGAGGAAGATCGTAGTGGGAGGGAAAGGATGTGTCGTGAATGAGTCCAAGCACCCATCGTTGTTCCGGACGTATTTGTCGCGACGGCCATGATCAGGGATAGGGCTGAATGCAGCTCGGTGCTGTCAAGAGAGCAGGATGGAACACCGTGCAGCTCGTGTGATCGAAGCTGCGACATCATGTTTGCCTCATCTTGGTCCGATTCTTTTTGCATGCAGGCATATAGCAGCCATGCACGTTGTGTAAACATGCTGCGCAACTACTAGTAGGACTCCCCCCCATGTCGAGACTAATTGCAGACACCCTGGTTCGACCTTGCATCCGCGGCCAGCAACATGGGTAGAGGTCCATGGCGTTGTTCCGGTCGTCTGTGATGTGCGGATGTCTTGCTCTTTGCGCGCTTTGACTTCCAGTCTCATGCAGACAAGGGGACCTTGCCGTTCGGTGAGCGATGAGGCTTCGGCAACCGGACGCTAGATGGCCCGTCATACGCTAAGTTCCGAATCCGTGGTGCTTTTCTTGACGCTTGGAGACCCAAATATTGATAGAAGAGTGATAGGATATGTGCAAAGGAGGGCTCAAGTGGTCTCTGTCTTCTGGACTAGAAGAACCGCAGAGCACGACTGGATCCAGGCGTTGTGCTGGTCATCGACGTCATGCTGAATATCACGTCTCATGACTGTGCAACGTCTGCAAGGCAGAGAGAGAAGGAGGTCGAAATGGGAGGAAGGACAACTTGAAAAGGCGGCAGCATTGGGAACACTTTTCCATTCTTGAAAGGAACAGATCCTGCATGCGGTCACACAGACCGAGGGACCAGTACAGGGCATACTTATGTGCTGTGCAGAGTATTCGTACAGCGGACAAGGTGGCTGGGTCACTGTGGAGCTGTGTTGAACGTGTTGTTGCTCTAACCCATGATCCTCAGGGTTCAATTGGCGCCTGTGCTACGTAAGACTGACAGACGGGGATTCTGACATAAATTGCGCGCATCATCCTCAACATGCAACCTGGATATCTTCGTGGCGCCTGGAGGTAGGCTATTGAAAAGGAAGCGCGGTCCCCATCGCTCTGGCTTGGATATTCCACTTTCACAGTTCGTCTTTTTTTTGTGGATTGTACGATTAAATGACTCCGATAAGGCATCTCACCTGGCATTTGTTGGGCTGAAAGGGTAACCAAGTGCTGAAGAAACCGCTCAGCAGTGGAGAGTCGCTGGGCGAGTAGGGCTGGTCTTCAGCCTCATTGGGAGCACGCAGATAGGGTAGGGTGCCCCTTTCCGGCCGAGCCTGCCAATTCCGCAGCCTATAAGGCAAACGCTGCCGGACCGTTGAGCAGGAACAGTGGTGATCGACATGATCAAATATGGAGATGTCGCGCGTAGAGTTGCTGTCCGTTTATGTTGCACCAAACCAAAGGAAAATTCCGGGTTCTCATCGACCGATTCCACTCTAGAAGCCCAACCAATTTTCCGCGTGAAGAAGGACTGGTCAAAGATAATCTGGTTCGTACGCAGTGCTTCACTCCTCGTTCCTGGCGATTGTTGGACAAGAGCAGCTGAGCTTCAGCCCTTTTGCACGGTAGATCTCAGCCTTCTTCAGCCAGCCATGATCTACCCCGACATACATGTGCGAGCTAGCTCCTCGGTGGATCTCAGGGCAGCGGCTGAGCTTCCGGGGGTGTGGCTCGACAAGCAGATGACACTTGCATATCATGCACGAAATCAACTACCCTGTCGCCATCGAGATCTTCAGGGGAGATGACAGCTGATGCAGGACTTTTGGCGCTCCTATTCGTCGGAATGACAGAGCCTTATGATTTGTTGCCAGCTGACGACAGCCAAGTGCAGGCCAATCCGACAAAATTATTACCCAGCCCCTGAAATGTTTTTGATGTTTGCAGCCCTTATAAGCGCCCACAGGTCTGAGACTTCAAAGCTTCAAGCACGGTCCACTCCGTATAGTCCTGGCTTGACAATACCGCAATAGGATGCATGATTTGGTGCCTCGATGAGCGAACATCAGACGCAAGGGTCTTATGAGTGGACTGACACTGATCTGAATAGGAGCCATCATGAGCTGTGTCAGTCAGGAAGATCGGCACTCAGAATTAAGCATGTGGAAGCATCGTTACGCCTGGTGAAGCGACCATACATGACGAAACAGACTCTGATGTTCTCCAGGCAGTCCAGATATTGACAGGCGAGTGCTCGCTAGTCCGTTACCCGGCGACATAAGGCAGTTGAGCCTACTTCTTCAGCTGTTCAAGGGTAATGAAAGGTCTAGGCCTTGTGCGAGAAAGTGTCGTGGAGTCTGGCAGGACGTGATCCAGGACCACTTCGGTGGACTTTCGACAACACGACAATGCATTGGAGCCCTCCGAGATGCACATTCCGGTAAGCCTTTACCAACCGAGCAGCCAGCCACGGCTGAGGCTCGCAAAACTTGGATGAGCAATCATGACTGGCAGGATCTCCCTCTCGGTGGTGATATTTTGGAGTACCTCGTCGTCATAGCAGCCCCAACTGACGCAGAATGTGTTTTCTTCGAACCGGAGTCGACTCCAACAGTCAGCTGAAAGACTTGTCCTCCTCTTGCCGTCCCTGTTCAGGACTCCGAGATGACCGGGGGGCAGGAAAATGGAAGGACGGGATGACTTGGTGCCACCAAGGCGGAAAGGTGGAGAACCGAGAGCCTGATGGCTAGATGTTTGCTATGAATCTTCCTTGTTCGAGGTTCCGGGTTGGAAGTGTAGGAGGTGGGTTGGTACTGATTGGCCGAAAGTTGCTGGATAGCAAGAGGCCTTGTGCCAAGATATACCTAGGTAGTGATTGGGAGCGGCTATTGGTGCTTCAAATATCTCTCAGCCCGAACACGCGGCAGAGGTGCGATCGATGGAAGGTACGAGGAGGGCTAGAGTCCAGTCCTTCAGGCTCGATGGGTGATGGCTGAGGGTCAGGTACGGCGGACGAAATGTGTGAGACTAACGGCGGTGTGGTCTACGGTCGGGCAGTCGTGTGAGAGGATAGCCTATCTGACCACAGTGACCGCATAGCCCAGCTGTTGCTGTTCATTGCGTCGAATGGTGGATATCACTCTGCTTCGATACCTTCGCACATCACGAGAGCCTGTTTTGAAGAGCCCAATAGACTCAGTCTCCCAGTGGTGATTGGTGGCTCGTGAGACTGACGTTGCGAAAAGTTCAGCTCGTGCGGGTTAATGGTCTTGGATTTCAGCTCGGAGTCGCCGATCTGCCTGAGGCAGTCGGGGCTGCCTTTGCAAGTATCACCAGGAAGTGCCGAGGTCTCGCGGGGGGTTTCCACACATGATACTGTCAAGTCTTCGAAATGAATGCAACAATGCCTTTACGGTCTGGCGCAATGTAGTTGTACGAGTCATAATACTACAGTAATTATGTACCAATGGAAGAGCTGGTAGACATGCATGGATGCAGCTGGTTTCACGGCTTCTGGCGGGTTTGATTGGTGACGTACGGCACAATCGAACCGGTGTATTATGTAAGCAGTGACATCTTCAATCAGCCAATCATATGACTGGGCTACTTCGTGAAACGTGGCATTCTTGAGCATGTTTCGCGTTCATTCATACGATACTCTAGGTACCTAGGAACGGAGGATGGTGAGGAGTAATAAATCGCTCAACATTCTGAAGAATGCCCCTTCATTCCCAAACTATGTACACTCCAAAGTAAACAAATGCATCCCGTCTATAGCAACCCGACTGACCGAGGAGTTCGGTCACAACAATATCCCTATTGTGGTAATGCGTGATGGATCCACCCCAAGATTGCGAGCAAATACTCCGTACGGAGGGTTCGTACAATTACAATGGTAGCGCGGCCCGGTGCGCAATCACACAGCTGGGGCCACGAGGACTTCTGACAGCAATCCATGTTGATCAAACCGACTTCTGGTGGTGGTGGTGTCATGTTTCAGGTGGTTAGTGGTGTGTCTGTGCTCGTCGATGGCGTACCCCGGTGGCTTGAGCCCAATTCAGTGGCTTTGCGGAGCCAATTTCCCCTGCCCATCATGCCATTCGAGTTTCAGATGTTCGAACCTTCGTCGAAGTCGCCTGGCGCAACTTCCGACAAGGTGCATCGAAGGCTGGAGCTCGACTCCATCAACTCCATCCATCCACCCATGTCGCCTTACTCTCGCTTACTCCATCCGAGCTCTTACCCATCTGGCCGCGACCGTCCTGAAATCACGACCACAGTGCCTCCCAAACCTTCGTTGACGCCATCTCCACCGCGTCTTGCCAGCTTTGGGACAGTTCGAGATGACTCGCGCAAAGCCCTTCGTCAGCTCGCTAACTCTGGTCCAAAAACAGTGGTCCCCGTCCCAAAGCGGCACTAATCGATCATTTCAGTCGGTCGTTTGAAGATGCGAAAGTCAAAACAAATCCAAGTCGTAAGGGAGTACGGGTTGAATTCGTGACAGGCCGTGAACATGGCCTATGTTGACCTGCAACCTGGCGCACTTCCAAGGTGGGATAGTAAAGTCCACTCCATCTGCTCCCAAAGCCAGAGAGCCCTTCCAACCTGGTAGAGATACAGGGACGAATAAGCGTCGTATTAACATGGGTTTTGCCAGCCGACCGAGCCTCAAGGAAAATAATGACACACATGCACAGCCTTGCATAGCGACCACAGTCCGAGCAACATCTGACCTCGCCAAAAGTACCCACGCCCCACCCCTGCTCCTGCGCTTCATCTCCGGACCAGCCAGATGGCTCAGCTACCGCGTTTCAGATTTTAACCCCTCATACCGAACGGAGTGGTCATCGCTGGACCCACTGGTCGACGAGCTAGTCAATTGCCTCCTTGGGCCTGGCGCACCGCCACTGAGTTCGTCTCGACGTTGTTGTCGACTGCTAGGACGGGCAACGTGACGACTGCCAAGCTCGTGATCCCGGACTGACACATCACTGTCTTGACGAGAGTGCCGACTTGGGCGGTTGCGATGCCCTGGTGAAATTTCCCGCTCTCGCGAAGATCGAGCCGACATGGCCTGCAATGGATCCGACGTCGGTGCTGGAACTGGTTGACCTCCTGCTCCTTTGCGCTTCTTGGGCGAACTTTGATAGTCTGACCGTAGATGAGACGCCGTGTGTTGGGAGAAAGGAGAACTTTGAGTGCTTTTGGCCGACGGCGTCGGAGGTTGGCCCCCGGAAGAAGGATTAGGCGGCGTCCAGTGATGAAAGAACAGTCCCGGCCCCGAAGATTGCTCAGAGGAGGCTGTCTGTGTGCTCTGTAGCGGATGAAGAGCTTGCCGGTTTGCCTGACCTGTGGTGGTGCCAGCAATAAATTCTGTAGTGTTCAAACGTGACAGGGCGGACGAGGGACCCTGGACGCTGGATATTGAATTGTTACGTTGATTAGGTGCCTGTCCTGATTGTGCCGGGAGGTGCCCCTGTGCCTGCTGTGGTGGTTGTGAAGGTTGGATCGACCCGTAAGGGTTGGGAGGAATCATTCGGCTGTCACGATGTAGGTCGGGGGATACCTGTGGCTGCTGTTGTTGTTGGAGCTGTTGTTGTTGCTGCTGAAGTTGTTGCTGCTGGGCCTGGATCTGGTGCTGCTGCTGTTGGTTCTGAATGCTCAAGCTGGCTAGATATTGCTGTGCCCATTCCAACGTGTGACTGGGTAGGCTGCCTCCACCGATACCAGCAAAGATGAGGGGGACCATGGGAGGAGGAATGCCGCCTTGAAGTGATTCACGTAGCATGGTTTGCTCGACGCGTCTCTGGTCCAGGCGTAGACTCTCTTGACGGGTCTTCTCCTCCTCTTGCTTCCGACGATCCTCCTCGGCCTTTGCGTGGAGCCAACCCCGCATCGACTCATCCTGTCCAGCCCATTGAGACGGAGGAGCGGGCAAATGTCCCAGAGGAGGAGGAGGAGCCGTAGAATGGCCACGATCCGGAGGAGGTAGACTGAGACCAGCAGGTAACGGCAGCCCGCGATGAGAGTTGTTCATCCTCGTATCCCTCGTATCCTCGAAGAAGGAGGATAGGGTGCGAGGGGACTCGGGAGGAGAATAGGTTCTTGTCGGGGGTGGTTTGTGATAGGTTGGATATTCATGAGTTTTGAAATCGTTGTGCATGGGTGTCGGAGGGCCTGGTACTAATAACATGAGTGCGGTTGTTGAGGTGGTCGGGGGGAGCAACGAGTCGGTATGTTGAAGTACATGCGAGAGGATGGTGTGTGTGCCTGTGCTCAAAGGGTTGATATCTCGAGGGCCGGAACCTCGAGGGTCTTTGTATAGATTCCGGAGGGAACAAGGTTGATTGAGGGTGCTGTCAATGACGTGCGGTACGAGCGTCGACGGTCGCAATTGTGCTTTGACAAGAATGCCCAGTCAGAGAGAGAGAGAGTCCAAGTGTCCCAGTGTCCGAGCGATGGAAGGAATTAGCCAGGTAGTTATGGGTCGAAGCGAGAGGCGGCGTCTACCAGGATCTTTTGAAGCGTGGCTTTCACCAGATCTTCAAACTGAGATGAGTCTGGTCGGTTAAGCCAACAACAAGTCAAGCCAGGAACAGAGCCACCGAGGGTAATCCAGATCGGTAAACTGGGTACCTGAATGGAGAGGTTACGCTGTTTCTGGAGCAGAGACTTTTTTGTGAGCTGGACCATTTGTCGTACAGAAGCAGGGACAAAGACAGTGTCGACCAGGGTCGACCAGGGTCCCGACTAGACTTGCGGATAATAAGAAAGGGCCAGGTCATAGGCAGCGTTGCCCGAACCGAGTTGGAACGATACTAGTTGACTAGCAGTTACAGGAGAGGGCAGTGGATCGGAGAAATAAAAAGCGGTTAGGCAGAGGAAAGTAGGGTACGGTAGGGGTATAGAGGGTAACCCAGGGTTTGTTTCATGGAGCAGGAATGAGGGAAGCGGTGATGTTGTTGGTGGAGTCGTCGTGGTGGGCTTGCTTTGTGGTCCGTCCCACGCAAGCGAGAGAGCGGAGTCTGATAGCACCGGCCCAGTCTAGAGAAGCCGGGGTGTAAGAGGTCGATGGGCGTATCGGGCAAGAAGAGGCGGATCAGACGCCATTATGGACAACAGGGTGCTTGTTGTCATGGTTGGAGCACGAGAGGAATGTACCAGTACTAGACTATTACCATAGTGGTACGAGTATTGGTGTGGGTGGCAGAGCCAAGTAGGATAGAGTTGGTCTGCCTCGTCTGCTAGGAGAAGCCAGCTAGCACTGGCACTCACACGCTGGAGCAGCCATAGTACTGACGGAGATGAAGCAGGAGCAGCAAGGCGGTGGTGTTTTCTTTGTCGCCCAGGTCGACGAGATCAGTGGCTTAGTGGCCCAGCAGGAAAACGGCCGTTAGAAAATGTCCTAAGGCGTCATACCGTTGGAAAGGAAAAAGCCCGAGTGTCAAAAGTGGCTCGAAACGACAAAGAAAGTTCGGACGGTTGAACGACTTTGACAAGCAACACAGCAGGGTGTGACAGTGGCATTGAACACGGCAACAACCTAACAACCGAACAGGGACCAGGGAAGCAGGCCGCAGGTCACAGTGTCCAGCAAACCTCTAAACCTCTCAGAGAGAAGCATGACTGTCGTACGCTGTCGTCAAGTCTGCCGTGGCTCCTTCTCCCACCACAAGCATCTTGACTGATGATAGGACAAACTACGCCTTTCGTTTTGCCTCTGGGCGAACCAGTCCCAGTCCCGACTCCAAGTCTTCATCACCCAGCCACACAAGTCATCATCCGTCACCATCCCATGGCCGACCTTCGAGAACCTTTCTTTCTGGCCATCGTGATCGAGACTTTATCTCGGTTCACGGCAATGCAACTCTAAAGACCACACGCCTTTCCTACACTCCATCTCGAAAGCGGTAGACAGACATGCCACCAGGAAGAGGGGGCTACAAAACGATGGAAATCCATACATCCATCGATCCTATCTGCGACCCTCCTCTGTCCCAAAACAGTCTTCGTACCTCGTGTGTGCCGGTCCCGATGCGTGCCCGTGCCCATCAGTCAGTCAGACGAATGTTACAAGAGACGAACGACGATGGCCTGTCGATTACACTTGCCCCCAGTGGCGCTGCCCTAGTCCAGTCCCGTCTAGTCCCTTACTCGATTGTCGGCTCTCGAGACCGACTGTGGGCATGCAACCCACAACTGGCTTTGACTTGCTTGGGCCACAAACAGCTCGTGGCCTGAGGGACTAGTTCAGAGGACCGTCGGGGGAGCTATACGCAACGGCACGCCTATCGTGTGCTCATCATGGCTCGGGAAAGGGAAGATCACCATGCTGATGACGGGCCCTACAGGCGCTGCGCCGTGCCTATGATGCACATCTTTTGACACCAAAGGGGCCATGATGGGCCCTAATCCGCCCATCTTTCCCCAATATGCTAGGTGGTACAAAGCCTACAGAGGTTGTGATCTTGGCCAGTACGATGCACATGGCGGCCACACCTTTTTTGCCATGCGGCCCGCGAGGAATGCCACGAGTTCGCCGATCTTTGCTCTTCGCGGCCGCACGAAAGGACTTTCGTCATTCAAAGTTGTGTGCAGATGGTGGTCGGCTTCGGCCATCGGCGCACCGCATATGCCCGACCTGGCTCTTTCACTGGCCCTCACGATCATGAGGCGCGGCACCTTTCCTTAACTCGGTGCAATACCCTGGAAGTGGCTTTCCATCAATCAGCGCCCGAGTCACCTTGCCCTGTAAGAGTCGAATATGCACAATCGCAGAAAATGCTCGCTGCCCGGACATCTGCTCATCGCACGGACACTGAACCACGAAAACATGAAACGTGCACAGAGCCATCAATGGCTGCGAGCATACTATGGTACACTTGGACATCAGTCAGATCTGGATGCATCTGAAGTAGTCGATGGGTTACCACTTTTGCAGTGCACGGAGCTGCTTGTGGTCGAATCTCAAACTTGAACTCTGATTGCTTGCCTCGCAATCATCAAGGACCTGAACGCTCCTCAGCTTCCGCAAAATGCGAAACGCTGGCGGGCAAGCTCTGGGCACCAGGCAAACATTCCGCCCACTTTGGTTTTAGGAAGAAGGATCTATACTTATGAATGTTATTTAACCTCGACTTAGAAGTCGGCATGTCACAAAAGCCTACTTCAAGAATGCCAAGCTGAACTCTGGATTGCCACCCGGGCAACTGATGGTTGCCATTTTGGTTCCCTTCCAGCAAAAGGCAAAGGTGAGAGGTCGGTGAACCCGACACAGATCTTCTAACGGTTTGCGAGTCAGCAAATGAAGTTGGCCATTATTAGTCCTGCCTCTAACCTCCGGTACCTCCCGGAGTCAAGCGAGCCCATAAATGAGACGAGTCTTCCTTGGGAATGACAAGACGCCTGCGTTGACGCTGGCCAAACCGCGCACAAGTCCTCAACCACAGACTGGAAGGCTGCATGCGCATCAATGGATTGATTCCTCGCATCTTGCATTCCCGTAGCGCCTCAGGGTCCAACCTAGCCAACCCTTGGAGAGGAAATCCTCCGGATTACGCCTCCAATAGCCAGACAGTGCGGATCACGGTCAGAACCTGTCACAGCGAAGTGCAAGTAGGGAAAATGTCAACCGTTTCGATGCCTCGCGTCACGTCCATCAGAACACAATGAAATGTCCCAAGTCGGCAAGGTCACATCTCACGTTTTTGTCTAGCAACTTGAGGGAGGGTTGCCGGAACTAGGCGAACGCAGGGAGCGAACTTGACTTGATAGGGAACTGGGTGTCTCGCTTCTCAGAGGCCGAGTGGACGAATCGACGTCAGCCTTGGTTTCGTAAGGCCAGACGCATTCGCGCAATCAGACTTCTGTGGCTGAAATCGCCTTTCCCTGCAGGCTGTCTACCGAGATCGCTTCGGTCCATATATGCGGCTAAAGGATCTAACTCCTCAAGCGACCCGGTGAGCCTCCGGTGGCGTCATTCATTCATGCGTGTGAGAGGTCGAAATTCGCCTGCGTGCTTCCAAACAACTTCCCAAAACAATCCTGATCACCGTATCTGTCCATGGTTCCTCTACTGTGATACAGGGTAAGCGAGGCCGACACGCACACAAGCTCCTTCAAGTCTTGCAAGTCTTTCAAGTCTACTCCATACCTGTCCCTCCAATTTAGATCGATCTGGAAGAGCCACAAGGAGAATCACGGATTTTACACAGTGACTTCTGGTGCAGCACAGGCTCTATCAGCGTCGCCGCAGTCTAAGGATCATGGCAGTTCACGCAGTCGAGACTCGACCCCATGACTGGCTCAGTGGTGGCAGATTTATTGGACATTCCTTGTTCTCGAGCATTGCTGCCATCGCTGTTCGCCGAAGCCCCATCTTGGCTTGGTCTAGTATCACCCTGCAGCAAGCCTCTCGACTCCCAGTAGGGTTTTCAGGCCAAATTAAGCTACAGGCATTTCCCTTGTGCACGAATGTGTCAAAGAAGTTACCAAGACGGCAACAGATCGACAAAGGGCACGTTTTGATGTAACAATATCACGTCCGAATTCGGATGTCCATGATGCATGAGATCATCGCGGACTTACGAAAACGTGCTCGGTTGACGTAGCCACAAGCAGTCCTCCGACCAACCTGGACGACTGTTTTAGCAAAGATATGTGGGACAGTCACACAAAGGCACACGTGTAGCATAGCCAAACCGCCTGGGTATCCTCGCAAGCCATGTGATTGATGACACTGATCGGCTCCACGAGGCTACAAGCATATCAGCACGCGATCCTCCTAAGCGAGCGCTGATCAGCATCGGCTGTCTTTATCTCTATCTCAACGCTTTGTCTCACAACCCAATGTGATGATCCCCCAGCCTTTTGATTGCCGATGGGTATGCACATTTTTCCGTCTGTGGCTAGCTGGCCTAAGACTGTCTTAAGACTGTCTGGTGTCGCTTGCAATTACTTGTAGATCGACAGTGCCTTGGCATTCATGGTGTTTTGGGAACAGGCTCTTCCAAGTACCGTACGTCTGGTCGTCCTACGTATCAAAAATCAGAGATGTCGCGAGTTTCCCGTCCGAAGAGTTGCAACTGTTTCTAGGCCTTATTTCGGATCCTACTTCCAATTGAGAAAAATTACTTTACACACACTTCAATTCCACCCAATGGAAAATTCCACGGTGTTTGTTCAAGGCGCTAAAAGTGCAACCGGCCTTCAAACTTGCAGCCACTGACTTCACCATTCTGGATCCTTAGCCCCTTAGACCGTTTGTGGCACCCGGGGTTCAGGCACAGGAGTCGTCAAAAATCTCAAGTAAATGTCTGTGGCTTGTCGATGACGGCAGAGGTGAGCATTTGGCGGGAGGTCTCCTCCATCGCCAATGCAGGACTGCAGTGTCGTTGGCTGTCCCTACCGGGTTGAGTGCCAGGATGATTTCGATGACAGCTACCACGTTCGAAAGAACATGATGATCCTGACGGTCCCCAAGGCAAATTCAAAGCTTGCTCTCATTTGTTGAGGCGGTGAACGTCGGGCAGGCGGTGAGCTATCAGCTCGGCTACAACATGGCTGCATATTTCGAGGATCTGGACTGTCCTTGCAAACCAATTTCTGACAGAAATGAGTCAAGATGATCAGCGACACGTTTTACAAGGATCCAGAGATGGATAAGCAGGTCGATCATACTCGATCCAGAAAATCCTGTACGTAAATCACCACAAGAGATACTCGTACTTACAAGACGGGGCTCCTACTGCTTTGGGTATCTATGGCGGTCAGCTGCAACCGAGCTACAGGGATATTGTCGACTTCGAAATCTCAATACGAGCTGGTCCCGACCTGGCCTCGTTGTCGACTTTGACACTGCTTGACTGCCCTTGCTGATGTTGCAATCCCGCAGAAAAAGCCGGCATATCGTCGTCAGCGGCACTGTCAGGCGGCGGCGGAGGCCTCATCCAGACAGGGCGTCGTCTTACATTTGGGGAGAACTTGTGATGAAAAGTTGGTCTTGACGGCGTTGGCCGCTTAAGTCCAGGGTTCTCAGTATCCAGCCCAGCCCTTGCAGGAAGTCGTGTTCTGCTTCTCTTGCCGACCAAATGAGCAAATGAGCCCAAGGGTGGATGGTAGAAGTGGTCGACGGCAGAAGAAAGTCATCTCGTTTCAGCAATGTTGCAGCTAGCTTCAGGAAGTCAAGCTCAATTTGGGCATGTCCCGGCAGATGCTGAGCGCCGAAATGCCTCATCCATGCTTTCAACATGCTTTCTTCCGGCCTGCTGATACCTCTGGAGGTCACAATCGAGTAGGTCGATACCCCCAGGTTCTCAGGGCAGAGCAAGACCGTCGCTATATGGTTGAATTCGCAAAGTGCTTGCCGACCTTCGCCGCAGCACCAAGTCTAAGGCATGCCTTGCCCTTCACCAGGCGACGGTTTCGGCATAAGTAGATGTGGAACCCTAGAGTATGTCCCATTACCATTCCGCCGGCTGCGACGGTTCATGCTTTACTATGCTAGCCGACCCTTTCCCGAGGCGCAACGCCACGTCGATATCGGACTTGGAGCCAGACCCTCGAGCACCGTGACTTGGAAGGTATCTTCCTCTGTAACGGAATAGATAAGATATCCAGACCTTCACAGGGGCCGGGAAGGACACAGAGGTCTGTATGCATGTACAGAGCGGATCTTGACTTCGATACAATTATATGTGGCTCGACTTGTTTAGGAGATTCAGTTTGTTAAAGAAGCTGACGGTACGAGCCTGGAACGATCGCAGGCAGAATGACTTAACGTATATCTATATTCTGATGACATTGGATACTCTACCGCGAGGAAGACTGATGTGATTCTGAATTAACTTGCATTATAAGGGTATATATAACTTATTCGTGACTTTTTGATAGAAATTTTTCCCTCAAGGGTGTTATTATTCAGCCCAATGAATAACGATCACAGCACATGTAGGGCGTTCCCAATCCTAATAATCCTGGCTCTGCGCTTTTCAACATTTCGTCTGCGTTCATGGATTCCTTGCGGCGAAATGGCGGAATGTCGAATCTGATAAGGTGCAGTCAAAGCCGGTAGGCTCAGGGCTCAATTACTTCCTCAATCCGGCTGGGGCGCCTGTGCAATGCACGCTATGCTGTTGGGTGTTTTCACTTCGCAGCCTTCCTCGCACTCTTTGCTGCATCATGCTTCAAATGCATCTTCCACTCGGCCCTGGCGATGCGCATGAACAAATCCTCATCCTGGATCGGAATCCACGACGTGAGGACTTTCATGGCATTCTCAAAGTCCGACTCGAGCAGGATATCGCGCATACCGTCGATCAAGGCTGCGGACGACGCATGTAGGATATCAAGTGTCGTTCCGAAGTGAGGCTCGGCATCTGTGGTCGGACTTTGAATCTGGCTGTGGCTGACGGACGGTGAACGGCTAGCAGAAGTGTGAGATGCGGTTGTGGTTGCTGTGTTGGGTGAAGTGTCGTCACCAAGCAGCATGAAGACATCCCAGACTCGGAGTTGCGCGGGGAAGGGGATGGTATAGTTGAACAAGGTCAGGTACCAGCGCGTGCCGTAGGCGGTTGGGCCGATGTTGAGATCTTCCTGTAGAGCAACGAGTCAGCATTGGTCGTTGACGTCGCGGGAGGTTTGAAAATTTGAAGATAACAATCCTTACACGCGAGGCAGGAAGAAGGCTGGTCATGATAGAGACTTGGAAGTCATGTCGACCGCAGTCGGTTCTGGAGAACAACGCAGCAAAGCAAGGTGAAAGAAAATCGCATACGTACCAGCTTCCGGGCAACTTCGCCCTGGCCTAGCCAGCCTCGTTCAAATTCATTCAGCGCCGCCATCAGACCTCCGAAGCCGGACTTGTACAACTCACCCAGCCCCCTGAGTTCCCACATGCGGACGAGCATAACGAAGGCCTTTTCCTCGTCATAGTACGCCAAAAGCGTGACTGCCAGCGCTGCCATACCTTGCACATAGCCGGTTTCCGGACAGTGCAGCGACATTGCATGCAATACGCGGAAAAGTAGACGCTGCCCACCACGGTACCGCCTTCGAAACATGATATGTGCAGATATCGTGCGAGGAACATCAATATCGATTTGCACGTCGTCGGGCGATGATCGTGTCTGATAGTGATGAAACAAATCAACCAGTTCCCCATCGCTTAGGCAATCCTGCCGCCGCAATGCCGATGTGCTGAGGAAACTGTGCCACGCGGTTGCTCGCCATTTATCTGGAATGCCCTTCCATGTCCGCTCTATGAGCTTGGAAGAGGTGGTATTGAACGTGTATCCTGTTTCGGATCCACCGCCTACGACTGGCAACCCAGTTTTCGCGTCTATAGCAGGAGCCTTTTCCCGTGCCATTTTCCGCCACTTTTCTTCCCGGGCAAGCTCCTTGCGTCGAGCTCGTGCATCATCGATGTGTACATGCCCATTCTCCACGACAGATTTCGCAGATCGTGGAAGCGTGAGCATGTCCATTGCTGAATCCATAAGACGTCGATCTTTCGACACTGGACCTAGAATTCGTGTCGATCCGCTTCTGCGACTTGGTGTCCGGGCATAGCCACTCTGTGAACTTGTTGGACGCGGGGGAGTCTGATCTGCAGGGCTGTGTCTACTGTGACCAGATCTTATAGAGCCTTGAGCGCTGCTGGGCGTGCGCCGTATTGTTACTCTTCGTCGCGGCGTCTCTGAAGCTTGCTGTAAGCTTGTCGACACTCTTGTAATACGTTGAGGCTTAGATTCATCCGCGCCATCGACTGTTGGCGCCCGAGCTAAGATGAAGCCGTATCGGTCGACATCGGCGTTGTCGACGTCTTTCCAATCCTCCAGACCACCGGCTAGTTCGGTTTCCTCTCTCTCGGGTATAATGTAAGTTTGTGAAGCCGACGCAGTCATGCTGGGGTGTCGCGAGCTATCCATGTCCTCATTGATATCTGTCGTGGAAGTTGCGCGCGACAATGATGGTATACTGACGCTCTGTGTGTCCGCGCCCAGCGAAACTTGCCAACGCGCTCCCATGCGAGTAGCAAGATTGGTGGTCGACTCAGTTTCCTGTTGACTGTCTGTGCCAGCGGCATAAAAAGCCCGTACTTTTTCAGACAACATCTCCTCGTCGGCCGAGAGAACTTTTGCCGAGGGCCGCTCCTTGATGGTATGTCTAGCAGGGGTAGAAGTTGACATGGAGGTTTTTCGGACATTGCTGTTCGCAGACAGCACAGTTTGTGGGCCATCTTGTTTCTTCTCTTCGTCCATAATTGAAGCAAGCATGGGTGAAGACCTGCGATTGTTGGACGGGTTCACCCTTCGTCCATCAATCAGCATGCTCCCCCTCTTTGAGAATTCAATGCTTTTTGTGGATAACTCGTCGCCAAAGCCGCCCGAAGGGATACTTATGTCCAATGATACCCCCTCGAAGCCCGAACTCGCATGATTTGTGCCCCGGACTGTCTCTTCCCCAGTTACCATCGGAGTTGATCGAAGTAGGTTCAGCGTTGACCATTTCCTCTTCTCTTCAATGCTACCGTCACTGATCCGATCGGGCGCGTCGTTCACACGGATCTGGGGGACGCTGGCTGCGGCGGACGTCAAGCTGCTTACTGTCGGGGCCTTTGTATTGAGACTTGTCTGACTGTCTCGTGCGGAAATTGAACCTGCGCCCGTAATTCGAGGGCCGTCTCCATCGTGTGGCGACGCGTCTGTGAGGTATTTCCGATTGGACAATGTCGACGCGTTGTCCCCTGTTTGCGGAGAAGGAAGAGGTACGTTATGCTCGTCGTCAAGGATGCGATGTAACGATGTCGAACTCGTAACTTTGATGGGTGGTTGCGATGCCACAGTCTGGCTGTAAGGCAAGCCGTGTAGGCTATATCTGAACTCGGAGGTCGGAGACTTGTTGGATGAGGCAGCGGAACCGCCCATTATCCTGCCTGCGAAGCCGTCTGGGCGGGTGAGATGGTGGTGCGGGTTTGAGCACGGGCGAGAGGGTCGGCATGGGCTTGAAGGAGGCGGTGCGATTGGGGGGATCGAGGACCGTAGTACGTAGTAAACCAGCAGAGTTTCATTGACGGGCCAAACTAAGGTCGATCCTTCTTTTTGATATACTGCGTGTTTTCTTGTCGTCCTCCTGTCCCAAGGACTGCGATTGGTATGAAAAGATTTCTTTATGAT
Organism: Exophiala xenobiotica; assembly: GCF_000835505.1. NCBI lineage: Eukaryota > Fungi > Ascomycota > Eurotiomycetes > Chaetothyriales > Herpotrichiellaceae > Exophiala > Exophiala xenobiotica. Next base: position 2,909,563 of record NW_013562490.1, read on the forward strand.
TGTCCCCGTGTCCTCCATAAATGCGGTTCAAATTTCGCACAGGGAAAAGGAGAAATCGACGAAATCGACGTCATGGCCTAAAGTGAAGCGAAGCGAACTTGATCTACTAGGAAGCTCATTCCCCTATTCCAATCTCGGAGATTTTGCTCGAATGGTTCTCACATCATGCGTACTCTAGAAACAGAGTCAAAGACACTGATTGTGAAGACTTTGCTGAGGGTATCGCAGTGACCGAAGATGTTTGACTGTGAGACGGACGCCACTGATATCGATTCAGTTAGTAGAGATGAATGGAGGACACAAAGACAGGCAGCACTTTAGGTCGTCTTATGTGACCTCTTGTGACAGTGGTCGACGTGGCTTTCAGAATGCATCTTGTACCGGACGACGCCTAGGCCTCTATCCTTTATTGGTCGAACATTGGCACGGAGACGGTCGCCATACACATCGCACTGCTATACTGCTGACGTCGGACAGTGTGTGGAAGAGCATTAGGAGCACAGATTATCTCATTCCTATCTTGACGACCTCCGTCTACATCTTAGCCTCGCACAACCACTTCCTGGCCACACGGAGGCCCGAGACAACACGCTCCTTCGCTTTCGCATCCCCCTTGAGCATAAGCAAGGTGTGCTTCCTATATGCAAGCCGGTTCCTCTCCAAGGCCTGATACAGCTGGCGCAGTCTTGTATCTCCACCTAGCTTCCTGGCCATCTGATCCATGATCCAGTCATATTCAAACCAGAACGTCTTCATGACGGCTGCGGTAATCTCTTCCTCGTATGCTTTGGCAAGCATTGTCAGTTCCGCTCCGATATTGGCGAACTGCTTGATCTCCATGTGCTGCGACGCGTCCACGCGAGAGAAGTTCCAGCCCCAGTGTAGGTAGAATAGATTTTCAAGTCGAACGCTTCCTTTACTGTCATATGCAGCGCCAGTCCGCCATTCCTTCATCTTCTCCCATGCATAGGTAACAATGGCCGGGTCCCGGGCTGGTCGGCGACGAAGCGCAAGCAATGCAAAGAATACCAACATGCGGCGTTGTCCGGTGAAAAGATGATTGGTGAGCCGTGCGCACCTATCAATCTCGGTGGTCGATAGCGGGTATTCGTTGTTGAAAGCTGCTGTTCTCAGGCGCGCCAACCCTACCGAGAGAAAAGTGTGCACGTTGGACGCATTTAGCTCTGGGAGAAGCACGTTGATGCCGTCGCCATAGAGTCTCAAGAAAGGAACTCGCGAGCACTGTCCCTGAAGTTGGTTGAACACCAGATACTCTTCGTGACAGTCGTACTCAATGAAACGCCTGTCCTCGATACTCTTGACATAGGTCGCCAACTCGGTTGCTGTACATATGAGCTCGTTGGAGATCAGTGTGCTTGTATCCACTGTAGTGATGGTTACATTGCTGTATCCTCGTTTCACTTGCCACATTGCCCGTTGAAGAGTCGCCAACAGCGAGCAGCTGAAAGAGATCCAAGGACTCTGGAAAGCCTGGCCCCGGAAATGTTGAACATTCCTGATATGAATGAGGGCAATGCGTTGAATCTCTTCACCCTCCATGCTCTCCAGATCCATAGCTTGCCCTGTAATTTTCATATGCCGAGACTTGAAGCCTTCTTCCTCGTTGTTGATGCCCATGCTCCTGTCATTGGTGACGCGATAGAGGATCGGGGGTAAAGTAGGATTGTGTTTCTTCTCTCGGACGAATTGCTCGAGGCGGAAGTAGGTCGCGTACAACGGAGCTCCCGTTCCAATATCAAGAAATGGCTCGGAGTCATCACAAAGGTCACTTCCAGCTTCTTGAGTCCATCTCGAAAGTCTCCAAACTCTTTGTCTTCTGTCCCAAAGGGGAAGCAACGGCGTAGGTGGTGGAGGAGGCGGGATAGACATGATTGTGGTCTTCGTGGTATTGTGGATGGTGGTAGTAGAGGTTGTTTGAGTGATGACTTGCTCACTGAGATATCCCACCAGGTTCAAGAATCTGCAACCCATGGCGACGACAACAGTGTGTGGGTTCATCGGTGCCAAGGACAAGCTCATGATGCTGTTCATGGGAGCGTTAAGACACATGGTGCGTATAGCGGGTATGGTTTTGCGCTCTGCTGCGTTGCGAGCTGGAAAACAGCAGGTATACAACTCAAGACAGAACGCAGAACCTTGCACACTTTTGATACAGACAAAAGACCCCAAACAACTCGTGCCGGGCTTGTGAGCGAACCAACATACTGTAAGCGGTACAACTACCCATGGCGTCTGAAGTGAAACCTGTAACAGCGGCAGCCATGCACATCTCACTGCATAGCTTCATTTTGCCATGAAAGAGAAGTCTGATACTTTGCACCACAGTCAGTCATCCTGTCGCCACAACATCAGACTGATTGATGACATAGACTTCGCCATCGTGTTGTCCATACTACGCCCATGTCAAGGTTGGGCCACGCGAACAGATCCGAACATACGACCGTTGAGTGATGGGAGAACGGAACTTATGCTGGGCAGCAAGCTGTCTTTTGCGCTAAAAGACAACCGTCTCGGGCTGACCATAGTCCGTTCACGTTCTTCCACATTCATTCTCTTATGCCTTTTCATACTGGAAAGCCCGGCCTGTTCAATCAGGTACCACCGCACACCGGGAGCGAACAGATGTCGCACTAGGAGCTGTGACTGCACCTGTTCCAACGATCTTGACTAAAGGCGTAGCATTCAAAGACTGTAGACCTTCCATGACATGCCCTCGTCAGAGTCTGCAAGCTTGTAGTAAGAAGAGGCCTACCTTGAGGTGAACGTTGAAGAAAGGGGTCACGAGGGGCCCAACATAATCATCAAGTCTGACATTGGGATTGTGATAGTCTTCGCGCTTAATTTAGGCTTGTTGAACCACTATTATGACGTCAGACTAAATCTGATTCTTTCTCTTATCGATAAGGATTTCTTGCGGAGAAATTTACAATCTAGAAATATTTTCTGACGCTCTGCAAACCTTCACCGAACGACAAGAACCCATCCTCGCAAGTGCTGCTGACTCCCCTCGAAATGGCGGTGGACGACTCAACCACTGGCCTCTTGACTACATTGGCTTTCGCCTTAGAGTCTGCATCATCCGCTTTGCCAGATGATGGACAACAATCTCTGCCACCAGCCGACGGCATTTCCCTGCTCGACATCAAGAACGATTTACTTCTGTCCTACCTACAAAACCTGGCTTTCCTTGTCTTATTTAGACTGAGGCACGACGACAGCGTGCTTGGGTCGGATGGTCTCGAGTCGGACGTGGTCGGAAAATTGGTCGACCTTAAAGTCTACCTAGAAAGAGGCGTGCGCCCACTTGAGAACAAATTGAAATACCAAATCGACAAGGTCGTCCGAGCTGCCGAGGAAGCCGACCGCCGCGCTTCTCAAAAACCATCGACAGACCGAGAGCCGAGGAAGACACCGACGACGAAGACACTCAACAAGGGCTCAGACGTATCAGGTACAGACTCCGAAGAGCTCGAGTCAGAGGAGGAGCTGGACAGGGAGATGGACGGGGATATCTCTGCTGCACCGCGGCCTGCCGCCCTCTTGCGAAACTTGGACACCTCAAAGAAAGACCCATCGTCTACCAGATCTCGGGCGACTTCCACAGGCGCCTACAAACCGCCTCGCATTACGCCTACTGCAATGCCAGAACCCCCATCAACCCGAGAACGCGATGGACCTGCACGGAAACGCCGATCCCAGCTTCTAGATGAATACATTGACGAAGAACTTTCCGCCGCACCACGAGCGCAGCCATCAATCGGATCAAACAGCACCATTGTTAAGCATGGCCGTGGTGCAATGTCGTCGAGAGATCGTGAAAGGGAACGAGAGAGGAACGAATACGAAGAACGTAACTTTGTGCGACTACCGGCACTAAGCAAAGCGGAGAAAAAGAAGGGCAGGTTACAAGGCCAACGCGATCCAAGAGACTTGTTCGGTGGCGAGGACTGGACTGGTCTTGGAGGTCTTGGTGATCGCATAAATAGGACTGTGGCTGGACGGTCGCGAGGGGAAGGTGGAAATGTTCTTGAAAGACGGGAGAAGCGCCGCAGAGATCCGCAAGATGGGCCTAGAGGTGACGGAGTAGGCATAGGCGAGAGCTTTGAGAAGAGGAGGAAAGTTGTGCAGCAGAGGGCGGAGAAGAAAGCTCGAAGGAAGGGATGATATGGACAGCAGACCTTCTTCTGGCAATCCTGCGTCTCCATGATCTGGATCAGTGTCAACGGCATCCCGGAAGGGAGACAGGTCGAGGATTGAACATGATCTATGGAATAAATTTATGTCTCTCCCGATGTATCATGAAGCTAATGAGGTAATGAGACAAACTGTAGAAGGATTACCATGGTCTTCCTTCTCGCTGACCAAACTGAGGTATCTCTACGAGCTCTGTCATTCAGGTCTCTTGTGTCCTCTCTGAAGAACTGCCTCTTGTCATGCTACCTGCATTTGACCATCTTCTCGTTGATCTTCTACAGTAGTCCCATTGCTCTGGCTCCGCTGGTAACATGTTTGACTCGAGCTAACCTCCCTCGGCCCCTGTCGCTCTACCTATCCAGCGACTGTCTGAATACCGTAAGTAGCAAAAATACTGCGAGGGAAACCAGTCGAAACAATCAAAAAGGCAAAAAACAATCAACAATGAGGATTCGCTGCTCGTCACCGACGCAACTACTAACTCATCGGCATGCGGCTTAAGTACGGCTGAGCGGACGGGAAGCCCTGTTTGTACGCATCCTATGGTCGATTGCGGAAGCAATTGTAGCTCTTTAAAATATAAACCCAAATTTTGACCGAGGTTTCTTTGGAAAACTCAAGACTCCAAGAAATGACTAGGTTGGTACCCATAGATCATCTTGGGTATACACTGATACACTTTGTGAAACAATCTTCCACATGGGAAGGCGTCAGCTAAGATGACTATATTCGCTCAGTGAAAGGCGCGGGAGCTGTATATGCCCGCTGCTCGGGAAGTTGTACCCGGACATCTTCAGCGCTGCAACCCTCCAAGTTCCCAGTCTGGTCAGAGTATGCGGGCGTCAGTAGTTAGAGCTGACCGAACCGCTCGTCCGTTCGGATAGAGACCGTGAGGAAAGATCCCAAAAGCCAGAGAAAGCATGAGGATTGGACTGCCGCATGCTGTTCGGAGTCCCCACCGTTAGATGGTCTATCTCAGGGCTACTGTCAACGTAGAGCTGAGGGGTGGATGTGATCGCGAAAGCAGGATAGTGCCCAGGTGATTCGGCATGCCTCTTCCATAGCCTTTGTTGACGTTATCCGGTCGAAGAGAAGAGGATTCATGGCTTCCTAAAGACCTGAGAGGCAGTGGCCGTGTCTCTGGTCGTTGAGGGTTGTTGCTTGATGACGGCAATACGATTTCCTTCGTCAAGTCCATATCTTCATGCAATAATGCCCAGTCTTCCCTCCCATGGATCCTCCTTCTTGATGCCATCTCCGCCCTTCCTCCGCTTCTCATTCCTCTTGCGCCTCTTCTCCTCCCGTTCGGCTTCCTCAACCTCTTCAGCCTTCTTGATCCTAGCCTGAATATCAACTTCTCCAAGCCTCTTATCCTCTTCTTCTTGCTGCCTCTTGCGCGCCTTCAGCATCTCCAGCCGCTCATGCACATCCTGTAACGTCGCCCTCTTGACCTCCCAGGAGTGACCGGTGTTGACAAGATGCTGCTTGGAATTCAGATGCTCGATATACTGCACGTTGTCTTTGTATGTGAGATCGCAGGCTTCGCAGTAGAAACCAGCGCCCTTTCCTCGTTTGCCGACGCCCGCTCCAGCTGGTACGAGAGTGCTTTTGCCGACCATGCTGGCCACGTCTAACCGCGAGCCTCGCGCCGATGTCGCATCGAGCGCGGAGAGGTCGACGGGCTTGTGCCATTTCTTGCCTTCGAGTTTGGCTTCATACCGGGCCTTCGCGTCTTCTCGCCGTTCTTCCTGTTCCTTTTTGGCCTTTGCCTCGTATTCTGATCGATCCCATGTCCTGCGGAAGTCTGTGTCGGAGGCTGCGGCTGTGCCGTAGGCGGATTTCGGGTCAGGCATGTCGAAATATACCTCTCAGGTTGATGCGTAGGCACGCGGGATCGAGAGTGCACGATGGGATTGTTCGGGGAGGATCGAAGAGGATGGCACGAATTTCATGCGCGGTGCCTGCATCTGGCGTCATATCATGCACAATCAAGTCCGAATGCGGAGAACTTTTTGTAGAATCCTCTAAGTTCAGTCGACAACTTTTTCTAGCAACACCACACTCATTCGTTGCGCATCATAATTGTTTCAAGATGTCTAAGAGATCACCTTTCGATCTCTCTAAATGCGCACGACCTAATATTCTCAAGCTCCAGCCCTATCGCTGTGCGCGAGAGTAAGAAACCTTTCCTCCCCGCAGTCAACCTATTGACTCATATCCATAGTGACTACAAAGATGACGGGCACAACATCCTGCTCGACGCCAACGAGAACGCCTACGGTCCCGGCCTGGCTCTGGACAGCAATGGCATCCACCCTCCTTCCAACTCACCCTTAGTGAAACCGCAAGTCGACTTCCTCGGCCTAAACCGTTACCCAGATCCTCACCAGCACGACCTGAAGTCCCTCTTCTGCCAGCTGCGGAACACCCATACACACACTTCCAAGACCCTCACACCGTCCAACCTTTTCTGCGGCGTTGGGTCTGACGAAGCCATCGACGCGCTCCTTCGGTGTTTCTGCACGCCTGGCAAGGACAAGATCCTCACATGCCCACCCACGTATGGCATGTACGCTGTGTCCGCCGACGTCAACGACATTGCAATCGTACACGTGCCCTTGAACCCCGACGACAATTTCTCCCTACAGCCCGACGCCATCCTGTCCAAACTCTCCGAAGACCCTTCTATAAAACTAGTCTACATATGCTCCCCAGGCAATCCGACCGCTAGCTTAATCAGTAAATCTGACATTCAACGAATACTAGAGCATCCCACATGGAACGGCATCGTTGTTGTGGACGAAGCGTACATCGACTTCGCGCCCGACAACTCCAGCTTAGCCGAGTGGGTGCTTGAGTGGCCGAATCTGGTCGTCATGCAGACTCTCAGTAAAGCGTTCGGCCTCGCCGGGATACGATTGGGCGTGGCGTTCGCGGCTCCCGACATAGCAGGGCTTTTGAACAATATGAAAGCGCCATATAACATATCCAGTCCAACAAGCGCCATCGCGACTGCAGCGCTGAAGGATCAGAGCTTAACCATCATGCGAAACAATCGCGCAAAGATACTCGAGCAAAGGGATAGACTACTGAAGGAATTGCCCACGATCCCAGGCGTAGGGCGCTTCAGAGGCGGAACGGACTCGAACTTCCTACTTGTCGAGATCTTAGACAAGCCGAGAGAGGAGGGTGGGCAACCTGATAATGTTACGGCACTACATGTGTACGAGACGATGGCTGGCCAACGTGGTGTTGTGGTCAGGTTCCGCGGAAAGGAGTATGGGTGCAAAGGCTGTCTCAGGATCACGGTAGGCACGGAGAAAGAAGTCGACCGGTTCCTGGAGGAGTTGAGCGCGGTGCTGCAGGAAGCGCACGGCAGAGCGAGACGATCAACACCTTCACAAGTCAATGGAACTGGGGCCCGCGACGGAAATGAGGATAAGCGGGAAGCCGAAGCCAGCGGTATCATCTCGTGATTGTCTCATCTCTTTTCTCTTGGATATGACTTGGGCGACTGGACGGCCTGGCCTCTATGAGACTTTACGGCAAAATTCAGCTTGACCGGAGGCGCTTATGTTAGAGTCGGAAATGTAGACGGACAACAAAGGCGAGGCCGGGAGTTGAGGCTAATCACCAGATTCCTCTCGGAAAATATCGCTATAGATCGCTGATTATGGTTTGTGGAGGCAGGCTTGTACGGTGTTGTGTCTAGACAATTCAGTTGGACGAAGACGCTCAAAAATTGGGATAGATACTAGTATCACCGTAACTGCGTTGCCCTCAGGCTCCGGCGAAGGGATGGTGTTGCTTGCATACCTCTATAGACTTGCTCTCCTGTTGTTGAACCATGTAGTAAACGAAGCACGTCCACGATGTAACCTGTTTGAGAAGGGAGGTCAATTCTGATTGGAAGTCTCACTTCATCTCCTCTGTCGCTAAGATGCGAAGAAGATGGTCGTATATGGCTATCTAGATGTCATGAATTAAAAAGTAATTAACCGAACATAGGCAGGTGGGAGGAGAGCTCTGGCTCGACATCAACCTCTTTTCCCCCATCCACTGAAGAATCCACCAGTACTCGCAGACGCGGTATGAGACGCTTTCGGTGTTTCCTTTATACCCGGGCTGATGCTTGCGGAGTTCGCCGACGTTGGCGACTCAGATGCTCGTGCAGTTGGAGATGAGGTCGTCCCACTCAAGATCTTTCGAAGAGCATCCAGCTTGCCCTTAGTCTCGTCCAGCTCCTGTCTAGCCACTGCCTCGGCTGTCTTTGCATTGGCCAACTCGATCAATAGGGCGTCGTTCGATACAAGTTCGTGGTTTTCTGTCGCAAGAACAGCTTGAGTGTTGAGGCTACTTGATCTTTTGGAGAAAGGCCCAACACTGGATGATCGAGACGGTTGTTCTGGTCTTCCCAGTCTCAGCTCTCGAAGTCCTGACTTTGGTGCGGGCAATTTGAGGTCTGGGAACTCGTCAACAGGCGTGTAAAGGTCTGCAGGCGAGTCAGGGACCGAACTGTTCCGCGATTTCAAATCCGAGATTGTGCGTTCCAGGCGTTGCTTTTCTCGGTGAGAATCTTGTATCCGTGTCCTAGCTTCGCGCAAGTTTTCTTTGACCGAGTTGTATTCGGCTTCACGTTCGTCAAGTTGTCTCATAAGTACGCGGCATTTCTGAGCTTCAGCTTCGTGCCTCTCCTTCCACTCAGCCACAGAATCACGAAGTTGGTGTTTTGACTGCGCAATAGAAAGCCGCTTGGATTTGTCTTCGCCGAATCGTTGGTTGGCTTGTTCCAGCAGAGCATCCAATTCGGCATCATCCTCCGTGGGTTCTTTACCAGCAAGCTCCTTGATATCAGCTGTCTGTTGTCGTAGGTGGTCGAGAAGGGTCCGGCCCATTTGACGATCTTCTTCTCTTTCCTCTCGCTCTCGTTGCAATTCGCGAGCGAGCTCAACATGCTGACGTTGAACTCTGGACAATTCGGTCAGCAACTCTTCAATTTGGTGATGGAGATCTCGGTCGCTTGAGTTTGGAAGTGATATTGCAGTTTCATTCACGACGGAATTCGAAGCAACTGGCTTAAGTGATAGCTCTTCAGATATCTCGGTGGCCAGTGTGCTGGCATCGGAGATAGAAGTGTCCACCGAGTTGAGCGTCGATGTAATGCTCTGGCCAGAAGAAGATTTACGGACCGACGTGTTGTTTCCAGGAATTAGTAGACTGAGGTTCGCAGATTTTGAAGGAGTATGCGATGAACCTGCCCAGAATCGGCCAAGGAAAGATGCAGCAGCACTCTTAAGTGACGGGGCAGCAGTGAGATTCTGCGAATGCCTGAAGCTAGTCTCCAAAGACTGAAGAGCTTCCTGGCTGACGAGACCGGTCAAAGACACGAAATCAGAGACCATATCATCCGCCTGCTGTGCGTACGTATCCCACAGACGTCTTGAGAGGAGAAATTGCATGGCGTCCTCAAACTCTGTGTATGCCATGAGCTTCTTCTGATTGCGCTGCATTAAAGAAAGAGCAACCCGCATCAAGGTTTCGGTGGCACCCTCGGACAGAATGACATCGTATATCCGGAGCAACATCGGTAGTGGACAGGTTACGGCGAAGAATGACAGAAACCACTGAGAGACGTATAGTGGTTCAATCTTGAGTGTGTCGAGGTGAGCAGCCAAGTCCGGAAGATGGCGTGTTAGGAGCTGTTGAAACTGGTAGATACGGAGATGTAAGCCGGAAAGATCGGGTAGATAGCACGATCTCAGGTCATAGTGTTCCATCAATCTACGACTTGGTTAGATCTGGTTAGAGACTGTTGGTGCTGGACTTACCTCACGAGGATGCAAAATGCTTCGGCCTCGCCCATATGCATCAACAGCGGTCCCACGACAAAGCCCAGACCCTGGCAGTACCCAATCTTTTCGTCGTACAGACTGAATGCCTTCAAGACATTTCCGAGCATTCGTTGACCTTGGCCATCCTTTTCTCGGAACATATCGACGTTTGGAAAGCTTCTTCCCACATCTTTGCCAATCAGAGCATCGTATGGGCTGGGCTCGACAGAAAGTCTGTGGTATTCGGATTGCAGGAAAGGGTCCCGAGCGCGTGCGATGCTGGGCCATACATGTTCTCTAAACATTGGTGGGACGCCGCCTCGGATTTTGTTGGACGTGAGGGTGGGAAGTCGCTGGGCTGTCTGGGTGTAGTCCTGAACCAGTGCTGCCCAGAATTCCAACTCTGTAAATCCTGGAGCTGGCAATATGGAATATCTCAGGGATTGTCGTACAGGGCCATCAATCATCCGCTTTAGTTGTTGGATCGATGGTGGTCGTGTGTTCTTCCGAGGGCGAGATGCATTTGCAATTCCGGATTTTGGATCGGTAGCTAGCGCAGCATTCTCTTTCTCGAGCCGAGCAAGTAGAAGAGCCGTAGACTAGAACTGTTAACGCTCGTCCGTACCATCTCTATGCCGGATCTCACCTCGTCTGTAGCATCATCTTTCTCCTGTTCTTCAGTCTTCTCCAAGCCCTCCCAATCTACGGATATCAAGGAGATAGAACTCTCGGATGTTCTGGAAGAAGACCGACTCGATCTTGTAGAAGAAGGACTGCTTTGGTGGATCGATGGTTGAGGTGAAGCATCTTGTCCCAACTCCTCATCGACATCTGGGTGCACCTGAATGTCGGACAGTCGGACGGTGATCATTGAGCTTCTTGGAAGAGGAATGTCTTCTGGCTTGACGTCGGTATTGGGTGCGGAAGGAAGCTCTTGCTGTGGCTCGAGAACGATTTCCTCCACCATAGTTTGTTCCATCGTCGATGATGACCTTGCTTATAAGGAGCGGCGACGAGAGAGGCGGGAAAGGTAAGGAATGACGAAGGGCAAAAGGAGTGAGCCCTCTGGAGGTTGGAAACGGCAGCAATGATCAAAAGAAAGGCTGCTCGCAGAAGTTCGTCCAGCGACCGTGCGAGGGGAGCGCCAGAGGAGGCCGCGGGAGGTAAGGAAAGGACGTCGTCAGAGACGATCAAAGCGACAGGCGGCAGAGGAGAGAAGAGTGGTCCTTGGTGGAAGCACAGTTCGCAGAATGGAATGAATGTTCGAGTGTCGAGTGGGCCAGGGGTTGGTGATTGAAACTCCTCATTTGACACTAGCCCGTCATCTTCGACCATCCAATACTGATCGACCGCTATAGGTGTAATTTCGGTTGACTGTAGAGGTGCTTTAACTATCTCTGAGGTCTTCTATATCTATTTTGTTCTGTCGTGGCCGAGCGAAAGATGTCTCCAACACCTGATTGAATGGTGTTTGCTGCATAGTAACGGGCTATGGCTTGGGACGCGTCGATGTAAGACCCCAAACAATGTGGGGGCAGATTGAGCAAAGAAAGGAACGAGACATAGCTGAAGCAGTGTATGCTCCGTGTGTCTTCGGCCAAAGGTTGATGTCTAAGATTCCTTATTATGAGGTTGCCATAGACATACGTCTGAGATGTTGACAAGATCTGCAATGATCCAGGCTTTGGATATGGACGATGACCCAGAGCCATGGGTCAGGGGCAGGCAATGTTGATGCTTAGATTGCTTTCCTCTTTGTTGCATTCTCGTCAACGCCAAATCCGCAGCTAACGCGCAGAATATTCTCGACGCCGAGATGCCTTGAACTTCCTGCTTAGCATAGACTCCTTGCTGGCCTTCGTCACTCATGCAGCACACGTCCATACCTCGATATCTCCGTTGCTTGAACTTCAATGGGACGGAAACTGACCAAACAAGGCTAGCTCCAAACTGTACCAACAAGGACTAGCGTCCGTCGCGCCAAGATTTCGCGACAAGGCTTCTCCCGACTGCCGGCTGACCTGCGGTTTGTTGTTGTTTGGCGCCACTCTGTGTTTACAATGCACAGTTCCTCGACGACTACCTTTTAATTTGATTTCAACCCCTCCTCACTCTCTCCCACGACCGACCTACTTGATGCGCGTGGCGAGAGTCATTAGTCGCTCCTTCCAGGGAAATTCTTGAAGCACGAATCCATTCGGATACTCAGCCAACATGGATACCTCAGTGTTTGACGTTGATGGCGGCACCTCAGACTTTGAGCCGGCTCCTGTGAGTTCCCGAGGTGTTGACGCCGTTCCGAAGGGTGGTGTTAACAACAATGTGCAGAAAGCAAAGTCCAAAGCCGCGCCAAAGAAAGCACCAGCCTCCAAACCCGCAAAGACCACTGCGTCTAAAGCGAAACCCGGACCGAAACCCAAGACTACCGTACCAAAGAAGCGCTCTAAGAAAGACTCCGAGGATGAAGGCTCTGACGATGGATCGGCCGATGTTTTCGACGACGAATCACTTCTCGCAGACACTCCTCCTAAAGCGAAGAAAGTCAAGCCCAATCCAGTCAAAGGCAGCCACAAGAAGCCTCTAGGCGACCTGGTCAACGAAGCCATAGGCGTCGACGGCGCAAAGGACTCTCCGCTACCACAGAAGAAGAAGCGTGTCTCTGAGCAATACCAGAAACTCACTCAGCTAGAACACATCATCAAGCGCCCTGATACCTATATTGGCTCTGTGGAACGCACAGAGAAACAAATGTGGGTCTACAACACCGAACTCGACAGCATGGAGTTCCGAGAGGTATCTTATGTCCCTGGTATCTTCAAAATCTTCGATGAAATCCTGGTCAATGCCGCAGACAACAAGCAAAATGACAAGAATATGGATGAGCTCAAGGTCACCATTGATCGGGAAAAGGGAGAGATTAGTGTCTACAACAATGGTCGCGGTATTCCCATAGAGATTCATTCCAAGGAGAAGATCTACATCCCGGAGATGATCTTTGGTCACCTACTTACGGGTTCCAACTATGATGACAACGAGCAAAAGGTCACAGGTGGCCGGAATGGTTACGGCGCAAAACTTTGCAACATCTTCAGCACAGAATTCACAGTGGAGACTGCCGATGCGAGACAGAAGAAGAAGTATAAGCAGACCTGGACCAACAACATGTCTGAGATGGGCAAAGCTAAAATCACAGACTGCAAAGGCGAGGACTTTACCAAGGTCACGTTCAAACCCGACTTTGCCAAGTTTGGCATGGAAGGTATGGACGATGATCTCGAAGCGCTTTTCAAGCGTAGAGTGTACGATCTGGCCGGTACCTGCAGAGGCGTGGCTGTCAAATTGAATGGCACCCGATTGCAAACTCGCAACTTCAAAAAGTACATCGAGATGTACACCAAAGCAATCAAAAAAGAGCGAGGCGAAGAGGCTGCAAACGACACTTCGGAAATCATCACCGAGTCTTCAGATCCTCACTGGGAGATCGGCTTCACAGTGTCGGACGGCTCCTTCCAGCAGGTTTCGTTTGTTAACTCTGTTGCTACCACATCAGGTGGCACTCACGTCAACTATATCGCCGATCAAATTGTCAACAAACTAATGGACGTTGTCAAGAAGAGGAACAAGGGTGGTGCAACCCTAAAGCCCAATCAGATTCGCAACCATATCTTCATCTTTGTGAATGCGCTGATCGTCAATCCAGCCTTCACGTCACAGACCAAGGAGCAGCTTACCACCAAATCTAGTCAGTTCGGAAGCAAATGCCAGGTCTCGGAAGAATTCATGAAGAAGGTAACAAAGACTGAAGTCATCAACAACATCCTCCATTTCGCCCAACAAAAGGCCGACCAGATCCTGAAGAAGTCTGACGGCAGTAAGCGAAGTCGGATGAACAATCCCAAACTGACTGATGCAAACAAGGCCGGCACCAGAGAGGGCCACAAGTGCACACTGATCCTGACTGAAGGTGATTCGGCCAAAGGTCTTGCTATGGCAGGTCGATCAGTCGTGGGTCCCGACTTGTGGGGGGTGTTTCCTCTTCGAGGCAAACTCTTGAACGTGCGAGACGCGTCAATTGACCAAATCTCGAAGAATGCTGAGATTCAGAACATCAAGAACTTCCTCGGTCTTCAGCACAAGAAAGTCTATACTGACAGACAAGGCCTTCGATATGGTCGCTTAATGATCATGACCGATCAGGATCATGACGGTAGCCACATCAAGGGCTTGTTGATCAACTTTCTGCAAGTCCAGTTCCCAAGTCTGCTTAGAATTCCGGATTTCTTGGTAGAGTTCATCACTCCCATTGTCAAAGTGTGGAAGGGCGACCCGCAGAACCCCTCGCAGTCGCGCGCCTTCTACACCATGCCCGAATATGAGGCCTGGAAAGAAGCGCATAAACACGAACGCGGATGGGAAAACAAGTATTACAAGGGTCTGGGTACGAGCACCACAGAAGAAGCGCAGCAATACTTCAATGACTTGGATACTCACCACAAGGAGTTTGACACCATGAAAGATGAAGAGCCGGCTTTGATCGAACTCGCCTTTTCGAAGAAGAAAGCAGATGAACGAAAGGAATGGTTGCGTCAATTCAGACCAGGAACGTATCTCGATCACAACATCAAGAAGATCACCTACAGTGATTTTGTCAACAAGGAGTTGATTCTCTTCAGTATGGCTGACAACATTCGATCTATCCCTTCTGTTGTGGATGGCCTGAAGCCTGGCCAACGCAAGGTGATGTATACCTGCTTCAAACGCAATTTGAAGAAAGATATGAAGGTTGCCGAACTCGCAGGTCTAGTCGGCGGTATGACTGCTTACCATCACGGTGAAACCTCTCTCCAACAGACTATCGTTGGGTTAGCTCAGACATTTGTGGGGTCAAACAATGTCAACTTGCTGGTTCCTTCCGGACAGTTCGGTACACGAAATCAAGGAGGCAGCGACTGCGCTAGCGCTCGTTACATCTTCACTCGCCTCTCTCCATTCGCTCGGAAACTCTTCAACCAGGCTGACGAGCCGCTTTTAACATACAATACCGACGACGACCGGAAGATCGAGCCTCAAGTTTATGTCCCTGTCATCCCCATGATTCTCGTCAACGGTGCTGATGGTATTGGGACGGGTTGGAGTTCGTCTATCCCCAACTATAACCCGGAAGACATCGTCGAGAACCTCAAGAGACGAATGGCAGGTGAAGAATGGAAGCAAATGCAGCCATGGTTCCGTGGCTTCAAAGGTGAAGTCAAAGAAACGGCGCCTGATCGGTTCCAGTTCAGCGGTATTGTCCATGAGAGCGGGCCGACCGAGGTCGAGATCACCGAGTTGCCTATCCGCACCTGGACGCAGGACTTCAAAGACAAGCTTGAAGAGATCATCAAGGCCGAGAAGGTGCCATCATTCATCAAAGACTACAAGGACTACAATACCCATGACCAAGTTCATTTCATCGTGCAGATGGACGAGAAACACATGGACAAGGCTCGCGAGGAGGGCTTCCTGGAAAAGTTCAAATTGAACAAATCCATAGCCACATCCAACCTTGTCGCATTTGACCCAGAGGGTCGCATTACCAAGTATGCCAATGTCGAAGCCATCATGGATGAATTCTACAGCTACCGTCTCCAATTGTACGCGAAGCGCAAGGAATGGCTGTTGCAAGATATGCAGAAGGATTTGAGGCGCCTCTCGAACCAAGCCCGTTTTATCCAGATGATCATTGACGGCAAGCTTTACATCTCGAAGAAAAAGAAGGCCGTGCTCATTGCAGAGCTCCAGAAGCTCAATTTCGACCCGATTCCCAAGACCAAAGATGCCACCAAGGAAGAAGAGATCCTCCAAGTGGCCCAAGACGAAGAAGCCGAAGAGGACACCACTGACGCAAGTGCTTATGACTATCTTCTGGGTATGCCTTTGTGGTCGTTGACCCAGGAACGGGTTGAGAGACTGCTGCGACAGATTGGCGACAAAGAAATGGAGGTCGATGCACTGATGAAGAAATCGAAAGAGGACTTGTGGAAACATGACCTTGATGAATTTATTGCAGAATGGAGATTGCAACTAGAAGAGGAGCATGCACGCAAGCGGAACGTTCGAAAAGGGCGACGAGTGTCCAAAAAGTTTGCCACCGCCGCCTCAAAGCCAAAGGCGAAGAAGCGGAAGGCATTGGGCGATTCTTCTGATGAATCAGATTTCGAAGCATCTGCACCAAAGGCAAAGAAGAGTGTGCCCGCGCCGAAGCCAGTACAGAAGCAGCGGCCTATTACTGCTTATGCTGCCCCGAAGACCAATGCGTTGAAGAATGCAATGGAGCAGCGGAAACTGTATACAGATGGAAATAGCGACCCTATTGAAGAGCTAGAAGATGCCAAGGTCGGCGCCACGGGCGAGGTTCCTGTCAAAGAAGAACCTGCCGTTGAAGAGGTCGTGTCAAAGCCTGCCAACCGGCAATCTCGAGCAGTCACAAAGAAGCCGACTAACTATGCTCTGCTCAGCGACTCAGAAAGTGACAATGGAGATGGCCTGCTAGCGGATCTGGGTGATATGGTCAAAGGACTTCCTAGCAAGACAAGCACTGACAGTGGAAGCGAGTCCAGAGCATTGTTTTCTGCGTCTACCTCAAGACCGACGAGCAGCCATGGCTACAAACTCCCAACGAAACCTGCTCCAAAGGATGATCTCTCGGCCGATGAGACTGACTACAAGATGTTGGCACCACAATCGTCTCCAAGACGGTCCATTATCGTCACAACCAAGGAAGGGACTACCGGGGCTGAAGAAACCGATGATGAAATTGTTCCGGCGAAAGCAGTCAAGAAGGCAGTTCCAAAGAAAGAGAAGGATGTCATGGACATGGACAGTGACAGCGACGTAGCTCCGCCAAAGAAGACCAAGCCCGCAGCTGCCAAGAAGGCACCCAAGGATGCTAAGAAGCCTGCTGCGAAGAAGGCACCAGCTCCAAAGAAAGTCCAACAGTCTCCAGTGGCTAAAGCCTACGCGAAGCGATTGGCAAAGAAGAAGGTGATTGATTCAGATGATGAGATGGATGCACTTGCGGATGATATTTTGAAATCTCCTTCGCCATCCGAGTCGGACGAGCCTGTGTCCCGCAAGCCAGCAGCACGACCAGCAAGACGAGCAGTCGCCACGAAGAAAACTACCCAATACACATTTGAGGATGACGACGAAGAAGACGACGGAGGCTTTCAAGACGATGGATCTTCTGCGGCGTTCTCGGAGAGCGAGTGAAGGACGGGTCCGCGAGTTTGAGCAATCTGGAGTGAGCATGAACCAATTTGGTGAGGGTCTCAACATGATAGTGTCGAGCGTCCCTGGACATAGGATAAGCTGGGCTGTGTGAGTCACTTTGCTACTGTTGCATAGATGTGTCCATAACTTAGCAAGGACAGTTGATACTCGATATTGGCGTTCTTGATGTCTTGCGTCAATGGCTGCCCCGTGTTAGCTATTACGATTTTGAGACGAAACCAGATTATGGCCTCCCCCTGCCTTCACCTGCAATGTCCGTTCGACCTTGACAGCACCATTCACCCTGCCAACTCTACTTTGAATCACGAGGATGGTGAATGCTTGGAGCGTGTATCTATCCTTCGTGCATGGTCTGATACAGAACAGTTCTTTGTCTGTTCGGCAAGGCTAGCCACTCTGCGGCGTCGTTGTGACACCTATCAATGCAGGAATCCGCGAGCAACACTGGAAGAGGCTGACCAGTCCCAGACTGGCCTGGAAACAGCAAGAACTCGGACATATTCTGCAAACGGTCCGACTGATTGGTCCAGTGTAAAAAGTGTACGGCTACGGACCCGACGGCACTGTATAAGATGGCTTCGCTAAGGTTTGAAGATTGCGAAGTACGAGTCCTGCCCACCATTACTAGTACCTTTAATACTAATGAACCACAATTCCAGATACACCCTCCTTCAAGCTAACGAATTGCGATTTTCTTCCACATTTCTCGTAGCGATCAGAAGCATTGATTCAAAGACATTGACCAGCGATTTCCCCAAAACCGAATAAATGGTTGCAAACCCGACTGTCGTCGAGATCTTGAGGCTCCAGACTGCGTCAATCCGACTGCCCAGAATGAACTGCTTCACCGCTTCTCCCTTGTGTGGGCGAGTTTCATGCCGAAGGCACTTTGATTCGTCGATGAGTGACGATCTGGATGAGTGAGAGCTTGCCTTCCACATTGGCCAGACTGGATGCCTGCCTTAGCATCAGTCTTTGATGTATGCGGTCAAAGAACTTCCTTTCTCTTTGCTGAAGCTGTTCAGAACTGGAAATGCAGGTGGAGCCATAATGCCCCTTGTATGGGGCGTGTTGTGGTTTGTGAAATCCAAGCTTTGTCTCAACAGATGTGTTGATTGCTGTTTGTCAACTGGATCAAGCATGAGACTTGATTCAGGCAGGAAGGTATTTGAGCCCCTCTGGAGCCGATCATTCTCTGCCATCTCTCTTCATCTTCTTACCTGCAAATACGCAATGGCTCAAATCCAATCACTCCTCAATCCTACCATGGACGACAACGATTACGACAGCAAGGACGAGGTGTCCACTCACGACAGTCAAACCTCGACAGAATCCGACAAGCGCGTACGTGGCCACGACCAGCCAATGCGGAAGAAGCAGAAGGTCGTCAAGGATGCCGCAGTCTTCAAGCTTGGTACTATTCGAGAACCGTGCCGATATCCACCTCACGAAGACCAGAACGAAACTCTCGCTGTGCACCATCAGATGCACGAGGTGTATCCCATGGGGAGCATTGCTGACTACCCTCGCCACATACCATACAATGGTGGCAAGAAAGTGTTCTGGGAGAAGACAGGAAGAGAAAGCTTCGAAGGTGCAACGCTCCAAAACCCCTGACGGTTCACTGTGTGTTAATTCATGCGTTTTAGTATTCCAATATCAATTCAAGATCCCGGGAGAGCCGACCACTTACACCATGCTATGGGACTACAACATTGGACTTGTACGCACTACCCCACTATTCAAGTGTGGCCACTACTCGAAGGTAGGCAAAGTCACTCACCTGTCGCACTGAAATATCTGACCGGCACCAGACAACTCCAGCTAAAATGCTGGCTCGGAATGAGGGACTGAAAGACATCTGTCACAGCATCACTGGAGGCGCTCTCGTTGCACAAGGTAGATCCATCCTCTCAGGCTATCCTTGTCCCATTGCTGACCTATCAAGGCTACTGGATTCCATACGAAGCTGCAAAAGCTGTGGCTGCTACTTTCTGTTGGAACATTCGCTATGCATTGACACCGGTGTTTGGCACAGACTTCCCGAGCATGTGCGTTCCTACAGAGTCTGAGAACTTCGGCTCTATGCAGATTGACCCAGAAATTACCAAGCGGTGTACTATGCAAGCTCAGCACTATCGGGAGATGGAAGGACGGCACATCCCAGCACAAGCACCTGGAACACCAAGTTCGCAGACACCATTGACACCCAAGATTGGCCAGCAATACAAGAGAATTCTGCCAAAGCCGGTCAGGACCACAGACTACACAAGCGACTACACTTCTGACACTGGTCCGGAGGACAAGTATGCTCTGTCTTCTCCTTCCCCACAGGTTGGCTTCACCAATGCGTGGTCCGCAATCAACTCTCCTCGGTCACCTTCCCCCAAAGTAGCCTTTACCAACCCATGGTCACCTGCCACCACGACTCGGTCGGATTCCCCTTCAGGCACCTCCCGCAGAGGACGGAGAACTGCGAACATCCCTCGTTCTCATACGCCTCTTGATCTCATGCCTCCACCACGCAAGCCATTGTACCCTACCATTGACATCATGGCAGTTCAGGCACCAACCGCACCACCAACCCCTATTGTCACTCCTACGACTGGCATATCCCCAAGATCCCGAGCCCGATTCATGGGTAGCGATGAAGACTACGATGCTGGGTCAGATGACTCAGAGGTTCACAGAGGAGAGAACAGCAGGAAGAAATCATCGCATACATTCACAGAGACAAGAGCTGCATATGTGTTGTTGAAGCTGGCAGCCACAGGGAAGAACAACGTCCAGGAAGGGTTGAAGTCCCTTAAGCGGAGAGCTTCAGCTTGAAAGTCGTGGGGACGGCACAATAAGTGCTACTTGAAATGGCCATGTTGCAGCCAGAAATTAACCATTTGTTTGCTTGCGAAAAGAGTATGTTGAGCTTGATAGTCTCTTTCTTCCTTACTACGATCATGTTGCAGCCTGCGCACCTTCCTGCCAGCTCACATCGGAACTTCTCCCTTCCCATCTACCTACTTTTGGTCTTCTACCGTCCTTCACTCTCGTCATTCATCCTCTTCCATCCCATCATATTTCCTTACCACGATCGGACGACCTTTTCAATTCGTGTTCTGCTCTTGTTTCTGTTGTAGAATACCTATTTACATCTTTTTCCTGTGTCGAGGACTTTAGTTGCCCTTTTGATTTTAACGGATTCATCTCAATTCACTTTGCACCGCCTTTCTCGGTATTGCCGAGCACTGTCTTTGTCTGCGGGTATCATGCCTCAGCAGCTGTCCACCTGCCGCTATTGGGCACTTGGTCCAGGTTGTCCCAATGTCGATGCTTTTGGCACGAATATATGTCCTCACGCTCATTGGGACACTGGTCGACTGGCAAGCCCTTTCCAGCAACATGGTACCTGCATACCCTGGAAATGCTTTGGTTACTGTGGAAGGGGGCCTGGCTGCTGGTACGAGCATCGACACACGGGAGTGGATGGATTGTACCAAGGAAGTACGTTTACCATCCATATCGAGGTTCAATTAGACTGATGGAGTACAGCGATTGAACTTGGTGGTCCGGAGCTACGAATTGCAAACGCAGCTAACAAAGCTGGTTTCGACACCTTCAACCACGAAGCACTGTTCGATCTCATTTGGGCAGCGAAACAGGCAGCAATGACTGCACGCACCAACCGAACCGGTCCTGTCTCCATTCCTCAAGGCCCCCTTTACCCTGATAGATATCGTCCGAAGGGCAGTGCGAACAACTCGAAGAAGAGAAGAAAGCCGAGAACAAAAAAGCCACCACCGAACCATAATATCGAACTGAAGTACCATCCGATCGAGCCTTTGATGCGGAAACGTCCACACCAAAACGGGAAGGAAGATATCCTCATTGACTTGACCATTTCTTCGGATGATTTCAGCCCGGCTGACCTATCCAGCTTGCCAAATAGTATCGTCAAGAGACAGAAGACTTCAGGGGCTGGCGGTGGTACAAAGGAGCCAGGACCCGGCAGCGTCCGTCTGAGTACCAGGCAAAATCGCAAAGGGTTTCCAAACACGGCTCAAGCTGCCATAACGTCCGGCTCGAAGCGAAGTGCCTCCCAGCAGACTGCTCTATCCGCTCGACAGACAACACGCCCGGCACCTCTCACTACGGAAACCGAAATCACTAAGCAGCTGCTCCTAGTCAAGACCAAGCTGGATGACGCACGAAAGAGCATGAATACTTGCCAGTCCACTATGAAGGCGTTGTTCGATGCACATTACGACAAGTTCGACGACGACCAGATGATGATGAGTCTGCAAAAACTCAGCAATTTCATGAACAAGGTGTTTGACGGCAGCAGAGATGGCGCAGCTGAAATCGACAGTGCAGTCGTGCTGCTCGGCGAGGGGAAAGATGGCAGAGCGTGAGAATTTACGCCGTCTGTCATGAAATCGTGCTTATTCATTGTTGATAGGGATGCTTGTTGAGTCGCATTACAGACGGAATAGCGGGCAGGACGACACCACTGCTGGTCCACATGGTGTATGGTTAGCAGATGATAGAGGTGTCATTACTAGTCCATAGGAGGGTGACCAATGCTATGCTATGCTTCTCCTCGTCGCAGGACTGTCCAATGTGCTACCTCTCGCCGGTGAAACCACTAGTAGATGACAAGGCTGAACACTGGCAGGGGGCAAGCGACAACATCAATCAAGTCTGACGGAGAATTACTACCACCAAAAGAACATTGTCTCC
Organism: Exophiala xenobiotica; assembly: GCF_000835505.1. Lineage (NCBI taxonomy): Eukaryota > Fungi > Ascomycota > Eurotiomycetes > Chaetothyriales > Herpotrichiellaceae > Exophiala > Exophiala xenobiotica. The sequence continues at coordinate 2,931,615 of NW_013562490.1, forward strand.
AGGATACAGAGGGTGACCTCATTGGAAACGAGACTTTTTGGAGAGGATGCCAGTGGTCTTTCTTGACAAGGAGGAGCAATTGGAGTTCTCTGGCCAGTGCCGGTATCCTGCATTGCTACAAGTGCGAGTTTCTAGCTCTGATGGTGATTTCCTGATTCCTCGGTCAGACACTGCCTGTTTTGTTGAGGAAGGGTGCGACACATCGTGCCTAGTAGCCCCAAGGCCAATGAATGGCAGATGGCAGGAATAGCCGGCCAGATCCGAGGTAACAACTACACCTGTCATTTTCTGCTTCTATCGGCACTCGTCCCTCGTCGAACAGAGCTTGCCCAAGTTCGATGCTGCGTCTCGTTACCAAAAGAGACGCCTTGAAAGGTGTAGCTAAACTCCTGTCTCCAAAGCACTCTTCTGAGACGATGAGGTGTTTGCCACGGAAAAAAAAGCGGCAATGGCCTTGCGACACTGCACACATTTGGATCGTGACTGAGCACCTTGTGAAACCGGCCATCTGCGCCAGAGGGCTTTGAATCAATCTCTTTACTGTCTGAGCAGCCGTCGTGAAAGGCTGCGGAGGCTTCCTGGGATGAGGTTGGAGTTGTATCTTCAACGATGCTATCGACAACCATAGGTGAGGCAGATCACAAAATTTCAAGTATCGGCCGGTATTCACTGCACCACTGTAGCAACTGAAAAGGACGGATAGCGGGTGCCCGCTAGCAAACTACAACATGCACACTGCCGCACCTGGTAAACATGGAGTCAGGTTTGTTTACGACAACATTCACTCTTCACGAAATCTGTCACTCGCCCTCGAGCAACCAGAAAGCATCGTTCTCATACAGTTGCAATTCGCCCTTTACCGTCCCACGTTGTTGCTCCCAAAGTATCACACGTTATTGCCGTCTCAAGCTGTGGTCCGGCATGACTGCGACGAGAGGCACAAATTATCCCTTTCAATTCGCAGGCTGATATTGGCGGCTGCTCAACCGCACTCTGCTGTCCGTGTCTTCAAAGGACGAACTCTGCGCCAACATCACCGACGTTTCCTAGCCTTGAACCATGTCCCCCCAACCAGGCGATCAGGCCGCGCCGCCATCCCTGCCAATCTCGCCGTCCCTGATTGTAGGAATAGTGATCCTCAGCTCCTTTGCCGTCACCATCGCCATTGCCAGCATCTTCGGATATTGTCGTCACAGCCGGGCTGCTTCGGATGACGCTGAAAGCGCTGAGGGTGGAAATATATTCAACCCGAATCGACCACGTCCCGCAGGACAGAATGCGCGCATGAAAGAGGTCAGATGGGTCAACAACATGTACGCCTGGGAACGAGCCAGGAACGCGAAAAAAGAGGTTGGCGAAGTCAGACCAACGACCTTGCTCCTTGGCCGGCCCGGTCAAGAGCGCAACTGGGATGAGTGGAGTAGCATCGGCACTGGCGAAAGCAGCTCTGGGAGTGGAAGACATGTAGGCATCGGATGCCTCATGTGCACTAGAACGAGTGCTGACTTTATCGATGTAGGGTGTGGGTAAGGAAGCTGATGACTGCACAGGCGCCGCACACTTCTACAATACCGACGATCCATATGCGCCCTCCAGTCAACATCGACTAAGTCGTCTGGCTCCGCCTTCAGCAAGAGGGTCGTACCAGTCCAACCGGACAGGCCTGCCGCAGTACCCGTCGCTCTTGCTTCCGCAGCTGGTGCAGCGTGATTTAATTCGAAGCCCGTTGAGGCATGAGTACCAGCCCAGCGATGTCGAGCTGGAGAAAAAGAGACGTCGCATTGAGTCGGAAATGCACAACTCGAAGATTACAATCAACGCTGGCATCGAAGATATCTCGCGCGATGCGTACTATGATCCGAATTTCGAGCGGATCGCTTTGCACAGTGGAGATCAGTCTAGGCAGAGCCGCATGGCAGCATCGAACTTGAGAGATCATCACGAAGCCTTCATGCCCGACGAGCCGTATCCACATCTACCTGTACGTCCACTCACTCCGGGCTCGGTGATCATTTACAGTGAGAATGAGGGAACGGCGCATGAGCGTGATCTCGACTATATGGAGATGTCGAAGGATCAGGAGGTTGCGCACAGCTCGAAGATGTCTCAAGAGAGTGTGAAGGGGATGATCCAAGAGTGGGAGAAGGTTAATGGGAGCTTTGGTCGGACTTGTTGACTTTGAGCGCGTGGCAACTGGATTTGGGCTTACAACTGCGCTGCCTCACGGTTGCGATGTAACATGAAGCACATGACTTTTTGACATGTGTGCGAGTCCGGAAACGACAGGAAGCCTCTTCCCCGTCCTCCTCCCTTTGACGAATAAGCACGGATCTTGATACTACAAGGGAGTGGCCTGTTCGGAGTATCAGCAACAGAAACATTGATCTTCTTTTCACCACTTCCAAGCGCAGCGATATTGTGTGGTCATGAGACTTTTGGAAAAAGCATGATGGCAGCAGTGGATTTCACTCTGTCTCGGTCGCGAACGTGGCTTCTTCTCAGGCCACAACACCTAGCTGCTCTGGTGGTCATCAAAGACTTGGCCAATCTAAATAGTCCTTTTTTGTCGGCCAAACAAATCGGCTTCGAGTCTGCACTGCAAATACAGTCTGGAGACAGGATGGGAAAAAACTCAAAAATGCATTTTCGTTCTTGATGTTGCTACCCGATCCAGATTTTACACTCGAACTTCCATTATTCAATGTTCGGCTCTGCTCCGTCTATCATGCCCAACGTACCTTATACTGCCAGACGATGATTCTCCATGTTTGAGAAGAAGTAGGCACACCCATCTTTCGAGGCTAACCCGAGCGGTCTGACTGGCCATACCAAACATATGTCGCCTTTCATGGAGATACGAGAGGGTTTTAGATCTTTGTCGGGCAATCTCTTTGAGCAGAAGAAGAAAGGGTATAAGAGCCTGCCGCCTTTCTCTTTCTCCTTCTCTTCTCCGCTGCATTCTTCCTTGTATCCAGTACTGCAAGGATTTCTATGGCCATTGCATTCTACTGACCCTCCCTCGCTGTTGCCCTGCTTAGTCTCGAAGACCCTTGAAGCCGTCCTTGCCTCCATCACGCAAAGAGAACAACAACATCACCAACACCAACACCACCAACACCAACACCACCAACACCAACAGCACCAACACCAACACCACCAACACCAACGGATAAGATGGACAACATGCTGTTCATCGTCATGCTGATCCTCTGGTCATGGGCAACCAGGGCCTTCGCCGCTCCCGCTCCCGTCACTGGCTCCCAGCCCTTTGTCCCCTCGGTGGGCTCCGACATCAACTCGGCCGTTACCTCGACTGCGCCGGAAGTGACACCGTCGTCGAAGACGATCGTCGAGGTCAGCGATGTGTGGTACACCATTTCCGATGTCGACGGCTTACTCGCTACGCCTGCTTCGATGCCGACGAAGGCATCCTCAGAATCAACCTCACCCTTGACCGGGTCGGAAACCGAGCCACCGCTGTCCATACAAACCAGCATGCCTCCACCGTCTCCGACCAAAACCGACCCTGTTATGACGACGATGGCAATCTCAGATGTAGTCTCAGCCTTGACGGGGCTTAAGACTGAGACACGGTTGTCGATACAAACGAGCATGCCACCCATGCCTCCGTCGGTCCCGACCGCGTCGACAGACCCAGCGCTGTCGATACAGACCCAGCGCTGTCGATACAGACCAGCATGCCTGGCCCCACTCTGACGTGGACCGATTTGCCTCCTACGAAGATGCCCGACGTGACGGGACCTCCCGAGGCGGACCCCACGATGACAACGGTGGCCATCTCAGCTTCAACCTAGAGCGAGCCGTTGTTCTGGGAGCAGACCGCCGTGCTTACGACGGCTGCTTCCTCCCCGAAGTCCTCATGACGAGCGGGTTTCTTGTTTCGCCAGCCGACAGACCCCGAATGCGAATGGTGTTCGGAAGGATGATGTATTTTGAAGAAGGATTGACGCCGGTGGCCTTGCCGCTTGATAAGGGGTTGTGTCGGTGTGATGGTGTTGTCAGATATAGCTTGCGAAGATGTGGCTAGCCTAACTGTGCCAGACTATTCAAGGAGAGAGTAATTTCCAACCTGGAGGCCTTTTTTTCATTATCCCGTTCAAGGTGGAGCCTTTCTCGCAGGGCATCAGAAATAAAGATCCTGACAGCATAGGCAATAAGACAACATGGGAAAAGCAACCTCAGCCTGAGCGCTAGTAGACCAGGATTGTTTGAGAATATTGTTTTGGTAGCGTCCTGAAGCGATGGAGCAATAGCTATATATGCATTGTGTTGAAAAAGCTGAAACCCATTCCCGATCTACCACGAGGACCGCTTCCGCATGTGCTCGAGCTATTGCTCTGAAGGATTAGCAAGAACGACAGAGTGGTGTTTCTTGAGATCGGACTACTCTAAACGTGTAGCTCCCTCCAAATTTGCCATGAGAGATGAAAGTGGTTCAATTGATTAATTGGACAGGAGTTTGGCGAGAGAGCGAAGACTCGTAGAGGAACACTTCCGGGCTGAGATCGCCGGAGTTGTCGCTCTAGAAATGGCCTCTGCTGGCCTGTTCAAGCAGGGCTCCAGCCGCACCACAGGCCACGACGATCCAGGTCCATTTGTTGCGGACTTGATCGAGCTTTGGCCAAAAACTGTTTTCTTGTTGCTTGTACGCCTCAAACTCGCCCAATTTAACCGCGGCGTCGGTATTATCACGCAGAGCCGCAGCGTTGTACCGTTCTTTCTGAGACTCTTCATTCTCGCGATCACCGCCCACATATCGCAAGAAAACGTAGTTCGCCAGGGGTCCCAAAAATGTCAACAATGGGTGGATTTGGTTGGTTGCTGACGAAGACAGTAACAGAAATGGGAAAGCCAGATGAATGAGAGCATCGCCAAGGTAGCTGCTTCATGGTCAACGGAGGTCAATCTTTCCGTCGGGAGGGATGCTTACTTTGGATGTCGCACAATGCTCCAGACACCACGCCTGTTGATACCGTGCTGACCTTTTTCTTTCTTGTACTTCTCAAGCTCGTGGTCGGCAAGGACTTCCAGAGCAAAGCCTGTGCAGAAAAGACCTACAGCAAGCCCTCTGAACAGCTCGGCCTGTTGTGGTTCTGGACCTGCTTGGTAGGCAACGCCACGTCCTTCGACAGCGGTTGCGCCAAGCCGGAATGGCAAGATGAAAGGCAGCGTGATGAGAGACTGGAAGACAGCTTCTGGCAAGAAAAGCGAGAAAAGTGCCTTGTTCCAAAAGCCATCTGTCTTCTTGGCTTCCGCGTACCTTGGGTCATCGGCTTGCCGCTTCCAGCTACGTGTGGCAATACGGTAGAACAGACGACCTCCCCAAGCGGTGACTCCCGTCAAGAGAAGCTTGTGAGGCCATGGAAGGCGGATAAAAGCATCGGTGACTGAAGAGTTTGGAGTCTCGGAAGCTTTGTGAGAGAGAAAGGCGGCCCAGGTGTTCAGGACCATGCCTGATGGCCATAGCCAGTCTTTGAGCTCGACACGATCGGTAGCGCGAGCAGCAGCATAAGTGAGTAGCGAGAGGGAGCTATGGAATGTTAGAGAAGGAGGCAGCCATGTTTGAACGATGCCCAATGTCGAGCCTGTCGAGGGATACGCCCGAAAGGCTTCACGTTCGCCAGGGACAGCCATCTCAGCAGAATGGTCAGTGGTGAAAGCTCTTGAGATGCGAATGTCTGGTCAAGTCCATATACCTTGAACAAGGAAGTCTCTGTAAATGAAAGGTCGAGGTGTTGTCATGATCTTGCAACGGTTGGGACTCCCGACGCCGACGTCATCGCTGATAATTGACGGGATCAGGATCGCTTTCCGAGTGCCGACTCAGGCCTCACTTCATTTGCAGCCGCCGGTGTCGATACCACAAAAGACATTGCAGAGGTATACTTGATATGTTTAGTAGCCCTCGAAGATAATGATTCAAATATTACATTTCTGGTGGCCTCTCCTGTCCTGAAAGCAGGGTCATCAGCAGCAAAGACACAAACAATATCACATATCACACAGGTATCGTCGAAATCACTACGTGTCATCCCAGTCATCAGCCAAGATCGTAATCTCCTCTTCAAGTTTCCAACGCATCCAAAAGTATAGCCACCATATGGTATGGCTATAAGTGGGGATATCTCGAGCCAAAAGCAAAGTGCCTCCAAACGCCGTCGCTAGAATGATACAAACATGGGGACAGGTCCAATCGATAATCACATCAGATCGCCTGCCAACTTGCTTTTCGAGCTTCGCTGCTGCAATACATTGAAAACAGGATGTCCAGCAGACTGTAACGCCATGGCATCTCCTCCTGAAAAGGGTCGTCATCATCGAAGCAGTCCACCTACATCGACAAAAGTCAAATCATCAGGCCCACTTGGGCGCGGCCGTATAGGCTCTTCATCCTCTTCCTTTTGGGACGGCAGGCGGTTACTTCGCGAGATCTTTCTGTCCCCTCCCAAACGCATCGGTGATCGACCTGGGCTCCTGCCCTTCCTCGTGGGTGAGGACGTCGAACCAGAATGAGTCTCGTCTTCCTCGCGAATATGAGCGTGCCGTGATAAGAGGCCACCAATATCAGATAAGAAAGCTTTCGAGCCCGACCTCGACGCTGCAGGGTTCGGCAGGGATACTCGACGTGCATCGTGGATGGAGGTCTGCCGCGACAAGGAACTCGGTGATTCCGGGTTGGCGACTAGACCACCAACGTCGAAGAAGCCCATCTTACTCGGCGTATCGGGCTCGGCGGATGGGCTCACAGGCTCATGTAGTTGAGCCTTCAGATCGCGCAATTTGATGTCAGTCGATGTGCTGCTGATGCTCTCTAGGGAGTTGCGCCGTCGACCACGGGATGCCGATGCGAAGTTCCAATTCGAACCGAACGCTGAGCCGTGCCGGTGGTGTAGACCGGCCTCAAGGTCAGTAGAGCCGTCGCGAGGTGTAGCGGCCTCTGCGAGGCGTAGTTCCTTGTTGCTACCGTGTCTCAGCGGGCCGGGTAGTGAGACGCCAACACCTTTGGCGAGATCTTCATCCGAGCCCCAGTGATGATGCGTTATAGAGCGCGTCCGGGTTCGTGTCACGCTGCGACCAATCGAACTCGTCTCGTCGACCGATGCAACACGGAACTTCGCCTTCTTGACGCCCTTGTCGCGGATGAAACTACCAATGGCAATAGCATTAGACACGCCAGCCGCAGCGAGAATTTCAAGTGACGCCAACAATGATCGATATTGTTGCGAAGACCGGCGCATGATGGTCGAAGGTATTCGGTATGCGGTGATGGCGATCAGGATGATGGATAATAAAAACAGGAGGATCAACGATATTTTCTTGGTAAATCGCATCGAGGACTGCCAGACGAGCGGGATGGGGAAGACGATAAGCACCACGTCAGTGACCATGTCACATACCCCCATGACAATTAGCTGGACCAGTCCCTCTCGACATTTCGGGCCCGGGTCTGGTACCACTTGCCAGTAATGGCTGAAAGGCTGGCATTCGCTAAGTGTACCAATGACTACCCCCAGATATGTGATAATGAGGAAGCCATAGATAAATCGCAGACCGACCTCGTAGGACTTGGCCCATGATTTACCGATCAGGCGCTTGAGGAATTCGAGCACTGTCCACTTGGCCACCCATATGTACGCGGCGTAGAATATGCGTGCAGCCAGGACTAACCTGCTTCCGGTCTCGCGATGGTGGATTTCCGTCTCTGTCAATCCTGTGGTTTTCGTGTTGTTCGTGCCCCAGATCAGGATGACATGGACAAAGGCCATGCGCAGCATGAGCGGTATTACGCTGTAAAACATGATCCAGTCTTCCCGGAACAATCGCTCTGTACGGATCCATCGGCCGAATAATCTTATGAGGATGACCGTGAGGGAGAACAATGTGCACCACCAGGACAGTATCAGGGTCGGGTTCATCTCCAACCTGGACTGTAGATCCGGTGGTTCATTGTGGTACAGATGGGAGACGACCATACTGTGTCCCGCCATATCATTTGGATATGCGCTCGTGGAAGGAGGTAGGTGATATTGGCTTCATAGCCTCGACCGTGTTGGGCAGGGTCGATTGAGCTCGTGGCTGCGCGAAAGTGCCATGGGCATGGAAGAGGGACTCGGGTGCGCCGTCACAGATGCAGATAAGTCAGTTTCCCTCTCTTGCTCTTCACTTTGCTCGTCGCGCCGAAGCGGATATGTCGGGTACAGGAGGTGAACGGAGAAGCAGTGGACGGCGGTGAACTGGTGGACAGATACCAATAGCAGGTAGGTAGATGTGATGGTGAAGGTGAAGCAGATTGGAGAGCCATGACGAGGTAGGGCTAGAAATGAGTGATAGGTGCCTCGAGTCCTGGATGGCCTGGTCATGCAATTGTGGATTTTGGGGGAGTAGGAGAGGGCCGACTGAAGTGGCCCCGTCACTGATAGAGGCGGGAATTTCAACTGGACAATTGGGAGAAGGATGGAGGCGAACGAACCACTTAGCGAAGCAGGGGAGCAGCGACTGGCTAGAGAGGACACGAGAGGAGTTGATGCAAGTCAGGCGATGGATAAGGTGGATCGGTCAACAACCAGCCCGTACGGTACTTGCATTCGTGGTTATCACCCAGGCCTTCGGGGGGGTGCCAGCTCGTGGAAATGGCGTGAATGGGCACAGATGGGGGCATTACCACGACTCAGGGTGCGCAAATCGTGCCAATGACGATCAGCCCAGTGGATTCAACTTCCAGCTGGCCGTTTCCCGTCGACGCCGACCAGGTTCAGGAGGCGGAAGGAAACTCTAACACGACTCTGGATTCTGGATTGGCGTCTGTTTCCTTCTGCTGTTTCTCATCCACAGATAAGGAACAGAACTGGTCGATGTGTACTCAATCTCCGCCCTCACGAAAGACATTCCAGGTGGAAGGTCGGCCATAACCACTGTCTCCTGCTTCACCTCGCTTACTATCTCGTAGCCTGAGCAGAACCGACTCGATACTCGGCAACTGTGGCCCGAGGCACATGTCCAACTCCTCTCTCTTGGATAAGATCTGAACAACCCAACCACGCCCAACTCAATTTAGATATCTCCTGGCTGGTATTTTCCTAGAAGCTAAAGATACTGCGGCGTCTTCCTGACAATGCTATGGTCCTGTACGGAGTACTCCTGCTATCATTAGTTTTGTCCAAATGGCCGAATCATCTACCGTAGTACTCCGAGTTACACAATGATCGGCTGTTTCAGCATCTGCAGCACGAGAGTCGCCATTCCAGGTAGACCGGTCCCGTACAAAAGTACCCCTGGTTTCATCTTCTTCCCTCATTCACCCACTGGTTCTTGAATACTTCGTCGTCCTCACCCACTTCCAAGCTGTCCGCCTCAGCAATTCCAGTGTCATCCAGCTCGATGGCGCTGGGAGGCAAAGAAAATCTAGATGAATTCGAGAAGCAGACGTCAAATGTTCTCTCTGAGCCTACTCGGACGCCGGTAGGTTCGATGCATATGGGTCCAACCAGCTCTACACCACTGATAGCTGCGCCTTGATGGTGGGAAAGGTGCTCCAGAAGATGCTCTTCGCCTTGTAAAGTGGACGACGAATCACCGCCTAGGATGCAGATCAGGCACTTGTAGACTCGTGGTTTCTTCTCCTTTGATGACAGGTGAGACTTGAATAGCAGTAGTGGCCGAAATCGAAGTTTCGATGCTTCGTAGACGTCGTCGTCAAAGCGCGGTCGCCCCCGCTCGTCTCTATCAGCTGGCGTTGCGAACGAGCACTTGCGACAATGACAGGCCCATTCCATATTCTTCATAGAGACTTGAACCGACTTATCGTATGCGCCCTGTTGGACATAGTAGGCGCCCTTGCAGAACCCGGCAGCGGCGATTGCTTCGACTGGTGAAAATGTGGACGCTGGGCTGATTGGCGGAGTCATGAGGGTTGTCCTGCGAGGATCCCGCGTGGTCATAGAGCCGGGAGAAGTCGACATCACCGGTCGTCCGGACAGTATGGGAGAGGCAATGTTGGCGGTTGACGACCTTGAAATAGGAGGAGCCGACGAGTCTTCTCTCGAGTGCTCTGCTGAGCCTGCGCGATGTAGGTTCTTGAAGGGGTTCCAGGACGACTTTCGAGACCTTGAAGGGCTAGGTGGTGTCTCCGGTTCTGTTGTCCGCGTATCGCTGCGTTTCTTCAGATCTTTGAGCTCTTTTACTTCATCGCGCCTATTGTCCTCTCTTTGACCCCGTAGGGGGATCTGGAAGTCAGGTTCGATGCTGAGACTGGATCGTTTCTGCTGGCGGAGGTATAATTCATTGAGGATGGTGACAGCCTTGAGTCTGGCTTCAATGGCGGAGTCGATGCATAACTCAAAGTCGGTGACATTATCGTCCTTGCTTGCCATCACAAGATGATGCAGGAATGTTGCCTGCACCTCGATTGTCAGGGCTTGTAGAGCTCGATGTGCGATATCTGCCTAGTGTTAGCGGTGCAGTGTTGCTCGCTGGATCAGGCTACTTACCATCGCCCTGCTCGAATTCTGTCCCAAACCGTTGGATTCCCTTTGCTGTAATTCGTTCGATCTCTTCTTGTCCTTCCTGGAGTGATTGTTCCAAGGCAATGCTGGGCGGTAGAGCGCCCTTGGCCCTGCGACGCTCTTTGATGTTTCCCACGATGCCGCCGGCATCTTTGTATGCTGTGATGAGAGCTGCTACCGCTCCAACAACTGCGATACCAATCTCGATTCCGGACATATTGAATCTGGTCGTGTAAATCCAAGTGCAGTCGCGTGATTAGTTCACCATTGGGTTAGGTCTGGGGAAGAGAAGCCATTGCTTTACTGGCACGCGCCGGGGTCAACAAGTAGAACGAGCATGTTGAGGACAACGGGTGCTCGCAGGTCAAGAACAGCAAGTTGCACAGTGCAGGCAGAAATCAATACGATTTGGAAGGCAAGGAGAGGTCCATTGACGCTTTAAACAAAGCCCTGGAGTCACTGCCTGTTTCTGGCGGCGTACGCCCTGCAGGACTCTGCGACAGAGTGTTTGAGGGACAAGACAGCCCGTTGCTCGCGCGCGGCACCGGGAACAAGAAAGAGCTGATGCTTGAGGAAAGGGCAGCCAATGGAGAGAGCATGTGGCTGCCCCCAAGGACTATTTGCCTGCAGTACCGAGGCGCAGTCGTCCATTCAGTGAGGCAATCTCTAACCCTTTCTTGATGCACACCGGCCCGCCTGACACTTGGATGCTTCGGACGCTTTGGAAGAAGAGCTCGGACTCATAACGATTGAAGCGATCGGCCCCCTCCGCTGCGACGACCACGAGGACCATGACGATCTGTTCGGCAAGATGAGCACTAAGACCACCGCATGCAGCCAAGCATTTGCTATTCTTGCTCAGCCTCGCTTTGCTGCACCCCTCGAAATCTGGTTTCGAGCCTTTAACAATCCCCGTCAAAATTGAGCCTTTTATACAAGTCCATCATCCTTGCAAGGCGTTCTGGATGACTCCGAGGGTCTGCCAGATCTGCCAGATCACGCTCCTGCTGGCCGAGCGCCAGAAATTCGAACAACATTGCTACCTCCTGAGCCCAGATTTCCCTCCTCAACCCATCCAGGCACCGGCTCACCGCCCTCCTTGCTCTTAATGACCTTCCACACTTCAGGAAACCCTGCTCTCATGGGTCCTCCTGCCTTCTGACTTCCCGGTATAGCAAACCGTGGATTGGTATGCAGCGCAAACCCTCTGAGAAACCCCTGCTGTATAAGACTGAGCACCACGGATTCGACTTCCGTCATAGTCGGCGACTCTTCAGAATCATCCTCGCCAGCAGGCTCATGCTGCCCGATATAGTCATCAAGATACTCCCCACTTTCCATGTCAAACCCTGTTTCGTTGATTGCGCCATCCATGTCAGCGAATTCAGGATCAACGTATGATTCTGCTGCATTCATCGTGTGAGATCCAAACCCATTTGCTCTGGACCGAGCTGTTTGCTGCTTGATGGCCCAGGCGGCAGCGTGACGGACGTAATGAAGCCTCAGGAACGGGACTTTCTTCTCTTCGCCCATATACCCGCTGAAAAGAAACGTTTTACGAATCAGGCTCCTCCACACTATGATCTCGCACCTGTTTCGTAATTGGAGTAGAATGGAACGTCTTACGAACCATTGCCCAGATTCGCTGTCCAGGGCAAGATACTGGTAGAACTGCCCGAGGTTGCCACTTCTCATTATCTGGCAAAGAGGGAGAAACCTAGGTCCGAGCTCTGCGGCCTCTGGGCGTGCCAGCAGCGTCGAGGAAGGGAAGCGACCTAGGCATAAATTGGCCGAAATCAGGTAAGTGAGGATTGACCTTTTATGTTTGACAGCCTGGCGGTGACATTGCTCATATGCTGCCTGAAGTGCTGTCTGAGCGCGCATGAAATGATTGTTGGCGAAGTGATATCGTCCGAGGTAGTAGAGGTATGTCACTCGTTGAGCGGCTGGATAGTACGCCAGTGGTGGTGATTGTGCGTCAATGCTGGAGAACATCTGTTGTGCATTCCGCAGCTTACGGCATTGTGTGAGCAATTTCAAACAAGAGTCTGCCGTCAGATAGATGCCCACACGCTTGTCCTCCGCAGCTGGTCTCGAAATCCGCGGGACTCCTGGACTACCTGCGAGACACTTGATGAACGCGTCGCGCAAGACATTGGCGGCATCCTCAACGAAGCTGACTTTCCCGGGGGCACCCTCTGTGTTTTGAGTCGTCAGGAGGTCGTTACTCCTGACCAGAGAAGGATTCCGGTCCAAATTTGTGGCAATGGTTGCTAGTGTCCGTGAAAAGGACAAGACGATAGGTATCATGATGACTCCATACTTGGAATCTCCCAGAGCGATAACGCATTGACTAAGAAACTCGTCAGTCGAGCCTCACTTGCAGCAGTAGGTCCACGAACCTCGTAAGCTGCCTGATTTTTGAGGCTTTGGCTTGATTGTCGGCTGAAGTGAAGTCCCTGAGGTAGCGAAAGTACTGCACGATGCTGTCCGAGAAGGTAATGCTGAAGAGCCCAAACTCATCCTGGGACAGATCTCGCTGACATCGCGCGGAGAGCTCTCCATCCTTCTCTGGAGGGTACGTGCGGTTCAGCTCTCCATTCAAATCGGCGTATAGTGTTCGTTGCTCTGGCGGTAGACTATCGAAATCCAGTTGGATAAGTTCGGTGATTCGCTGGCCGTTCTTGCTTCGTATGCTGTCGACGATAACAGCCAAAAAGGAGTCCAGAACCGGAGTGTTGGGCCCAAAAGCCGGCATTATGTTTCCAAATTCACTGCCTCTGGAAGCCTTCCGCAGGACACTTGGTTTGATCAGATGTGTCTTAGAAACCCGGTCATGTTCACCGGGTTTGTACGTTCACTTTTTCTTTGAGGATCCTCACTGCTGTAAAAGAGCTAAAGTGTCGCATCGTTCAGCAGTACATCCTGCGAAGCAGATAGGTCCTTCTCAAGCACCGAAGTCTCAACTACAGCGAGATACTGCAAGTAGTGGGTCGCTCTTCTCAGTTATTTTTGGGAAGAGGTTGGCTGTGACACTTCAAATCAAATCGTCATGACAATCGAATTAAGCTTGAAGCCGCAGGTGGTGGCCCAAGCCTTCGCCAGGAGTGTCTTGTCAGACGAGATTGATATCCTTCCTCGAGCTTCAGGAAAGCAAACATCCTAATTTAGGGACACCAGCCATATACCTGACAAAATATTCCTCATACCCGTTTAGGAGACGCGAGAGAGAGAGAGAGAGAGAGAGAGAGAGAGAGAGAGAGTAGTATCAGGTCGATATGCTCATTCGTGAATTAAACGAGGATGCCTCGATTCATGAGCTTCTTTCAAGCCTGCTAATGTGGTCTGTAAAGATATCCTGCCCGTTGCGCGTAATAGTATATCAAGATCGGTGCCCTTCCCCGCCGCCACTTCCAGAGCATACGGCCGTGTTCGCGTCGGGTTTGATAGCCATCACACACGTTTTCTCTCGCTCCAAGCTCAGCAAAACAGCCAACCGCTAGTCATGAGATGATTCTTCCAACAACGCCTGGCCTCTGTATGCATTCCCGGCCCAACACATAGTCCGTCAAGGAAAGTCATTGCTCGATCATACCAATCCATCGTATAGCGACAGCGCCGACACGATAGTCTCATCCCGCTTGCTGCCCTCTTTGAACTCAGCCATGTCCAGGCTTCCGTTCTCGTCCTTGTCCATCATTCGAAAGATCTTCCTTACCCGTTTCTCTGGAGTATCCTCATCTTCAGGCAGTTTGACCATCGAACCGACCTATTACGCCCTACATGTCAGCCTTTTCATCCAGCTTCATACAGAAATACTCAGACTTACCATTTTATATATGGCCTCCACAATTGCCAGCATCTCATCATAGCTGATCTTCCCATCGCCATCGATATCATACAGCTGGAATGCCCAGTCCAGTTTGTCCTCCATCTTGCCCCGACTTGTCACGCTCAGCGCGCATATGAACTCCTTAAAGTCAATCGTCCCGCTCTTATCCGAGTCGAACACCTTGAAGACGTAATCTGCAAAGGAACTTGGGTCGCCGAAGGGAAAGAATTGTCGGTATATCTTCTGGAACTCCTCCTTGGTTAATGTGCCGGAGGGGCAGTCCTTCAGGAAGCCTGGGAATAATGTTCAGCCGTCAGAAAACCACCACCGCCCAGGGCGTCAAAGACGTACCCTTGTACCATTGTTGCAGTTCCTTTTTGTCAAAATGCGTCGACCTCTGGAGTTCCTCGAGTTGTTGCGGCGACAGCTTGGACTGTCTGGGTTACAGTGTCAGCCTTAACTGCGCGTCCAAACAAAAAAAAGGGCGAGCTCGATTCCAGGGTGTGCTCACTTCTGACCCATCTTGGTAGCCCACCTGAGGCCTGACGGCCAAATATCTCAGGAATCAAGCGGGAGCGAGATTCAGTTGTGCCAGCAGCGACGTCACCCTGGATAAGCTGTGGTGGATGGGCCTGCGCTATGTTCCTGCGGGGTGAAAACGCAGTTATTAGATGCGACGCAGGTTTGTCAAAGGCTGGAAAGATATTCGTGAAGTCGTGAAGAGTCAATTTGCGCTCACAGTACTAAGTGTCTGCGATCACAAAAGTTCTGTCCAGAGTTGAAAGAAAGCAGGAGACTCAGAGCCTCGCTATGTTCGCCGGAAACAGTTGATCGAGTCCTTTGGCGCCTGGATTTTCTTTGGCCAAGTTACATGGGCGCGGAGCGAAACCACCAAATGACAAAGCCCGCATCGGCACGGAACTTGAAACTACGTTGATTAACCTTCTGCCAACTCCCAGCCTGAGCTGCTTATTCTTAACAGGGATCACTTGGTCTAGAACCTGGACGCTTATTAGTGCCTTGCCTGAATCAAGTACGAGAGCACCTAGTCAGCGTTGATACGCTTCTCGCTATGGTGGTTGCTGTCAGATTTCCCGGTGCCCAAACTCCATGCTTTGTCTATTCTAGCAGTGCCGCCTGGTTCGTGTAGAGAACGTCGACCACATTACTGAGCTTTTCGATAGTCTCCAGGGCTGCATCGTAGCCGGCATCTCTTTCGACTTCGTCGTACACAATCAAGCAACCCTCCCCCTGATCCAGAACGCCTACAATGACTTTGTCTAGGATCATCTGTGACAGCTTTCTCTCGACTTGTTGTGTGTCAAGCCCAACCATCTTTGCAATGTGGCCAATCTCCACCCGACTGAAGGGCTCGATGACCTTGATCAGGTTTTGTTCCAGCATGGCATCGTACAGCCGTCGGAGGTGATTCCGAATGAAGACATCGCTTCCAAGTTCGTAGCGATAATTGGACAGTGCTTGTTCGTACTCTTCCAGTGATCGATTCGAGTGTGCTCGTGCCACAGCTTTCATCGCTTCCAGATTTGTGCCGGCATATTTCTGTGCCTGTTTTGACGACAAAAGAGAGTTGACATCGTCCACAAGATTTAGCATAATCTTGCAAAGCAACATGTATTGCAAAGCAGAGGTCGCTCGAGCAGTGTCCTCTTGGCTGTGATATCCTTCCAACGCTTCGATGAAGTAAGAGAAGGCGGTGTTGAAGTCTTGATCTTCGGCGTGCAGCATGCCACTCTGCATATCTAGTCCAGCCTGTAGAAGAGGGGGCGTGTAGACTGAAGCGGCAGACGTCCTCGCGGACGTTAAAGCAGCTCTTGCTTTAGGCTGGTTTGTGAGAGCATGGTAGACCCTTGATTCCAGCAGTTGCACCTCCACAAGGACAAGCTTATCATCCAGTCTCTTCAGCTCTCGCAGCAGACCATTTATCAGAGTGAGTGCGTCGTAATATGATTGTTTCTGCATGTAAAGGCCAACCAGTCTTGTTTCGAGGTTCTGGCGAAGGAATGATCTCTTTTCGGAATTGGCCCAGTCGATACAGGACTTGGTCGTCGCAACTTGGAGCTCGAGGGTGTCTGGGATCTCTGCAATGAAGTCGAGGAGTTGACGGACTGAACGCCGTGGTTAGTATGAGAGGGAGTGTAGCATGATTCGACATACCAAGCTTGGCTGTCTTCGCTTTGGCAAACGAGGACAACGTTGACCTACTTGTCTTTACCAGTTGGGCCAGATCTTCCGACCGCCTATGGTCTCTGTAGAGTACTCCTAATCCAACCAGAGCATTCTCATAGTTTTGAAGAGCAGCTTGATTCGAGCCAGGTGATTTTGCCAGCACTTCCTTGTAAATGCTCTCTGCCTTTGCCGGTTCCGTTTTGGCCAATTTGGTTGCTTCCGCAATCTTCGCGTCATCAGCAGGTGGAGGAGCCATTTTGACGATGAGAGATAGATGTCAGAGTGTGGGTAAGGAGATTATTCTGGGCTGCGGAAGACCAGTGGTTGCAGACTGATTAATGCACGACTCAAGGCTGTGAAGAACACGGTCAGGCGAGGACAAGCACCAAAATGCATAGCGCCAGGCTTGGATCTTCTGCAGGCACCGTGGATGACGCCGATTTGGTCTCCAATCCTATCTGCGGGCGGCAGCCTCCTTCTCCACAAAAAAGTTCGCTGCGCTCCAGGCACTCGACCGCTGGTTATAATTTCTCTTCGTCCCTTTCCGACGAAGGCTACCACACAAAATGCGATGATGTTGCCCTCGAGATGGTGAATACTCTATGCCCTGCTACTGATTGTGTGCTGACTATCTCCAGAAAATCAAATCTCTCACCAGGGCGCCGCCGCCTCCGGGCGACGGTGCGATGCGACAACCTCGAAACCTCGATCCTTCTCATCATCCGTTCGAACGAGCAAGAGAATATACACGAGCCCTCAATGCGGTCAAAATGGAGCGCATGTTTGCCGCTCCCTTCGTTGGTCAACTAGGCGGAGGTCATGTTGACGGAGTGTATTCTATGGCGAAAGATCCGGGCTCTCTTGAGAGATTCGCAAGCGGCAGTGGCGATGGTGTGGTCAAAGTCTGGGACTTAGCCAGCCGTGAAGAGGTGTGGCATGCCAGAGCACATGAAAATGTGGTCAGAGGCATGTGTTGGACGCCAGACCGAAAACTGCTTTCTTGTGCCACCGACAGGACCGTCAAGGTGTGGGATCCCTACAACGGAGAGAAGAATGGCCTGCCGTTGGCCACCTACCTTGGGCAAGGCGCATTCACAGACATCTCACACCATCGGGACCATTCATCTTTCGCAGCTTCCTCCAGTTCAATTTCCATCTACGACCTTTCGCGACCGTCGTCAGGACCGAGCCAGGTCCTACAGTGGCCAACCTCTACCGACACTGTCACAGCCGTCTCTTTCAACCAAACGGAAACATCAATACTCGCATCCGCCGCCCTGGATAGAGCGATTGTCCTCTATGACCTCCGGACCTCCTCGCCCGTCTCAAAGGTTGTCCTCAGACTAGCATCGAACGCAATTTCGTGGAATCCCATGGAGGCTTTCAACTTCGCTGCCGCAAACGAGGATCACAATATCTACATATTCGACATGCGAAAGCTTGATAGAGCTCTGAACGTCCTGAAAGACCATGTAGCTGCTGTGATGGACGTGGAGTTCAGTCCAACAGGTGAAGAATTGGTCAGCGCATCCTATGATCGTACAATTCGTCTGTGGAATAGGGATAGAGGGCATTCCAGGGATGTCTATCACACCAAACGAATGCAACGAGTCTTCTCAGCAAGGTTCACGGCCGACAACAACTATGTTCTGTCGGGGTCGGACGATGGCAATGTGAGACTATGGCGAACAAACGCTTCAAGTCGCGGTGGCATCAAGTCAGCACGACAACGACAGAAAATGGAGTACGACCAGGCTTTGATCAAGCGGTATTCCCATATGCCGGAAATTCGACGTATCAAGAGACACCGACATCTGCCCAAGACTGTCAAGAAGGCAGGCGAGATCAAAGGAGAAGAAGTTAAGTCTATCAAGAGGAAAGAAGAGAATGTGCGTAAGCACAGTAAGAAAGGGAGTATGCCTCGTCAGAGCGAGAGAGAAAAAATGGTTCTCGGCACCGAGAAGTGAGGCGCCCTGGACGTTCAACAGCTACTCACTCAAATGTCGGAGAATTTCGACATCACTAGCCGCTAGATACATCCACTTTCCCCAAGGCAGGATACACATGCACAGTCTCCTTAGTCCGGGAAGTGCCAGCAAGGTATAGCGAACCGTCAATGCTGTACCGAACGTAAGAACGCGACGAGCAATCGCCATTGAAGGCCCTGATCTGCAATGGAGCCATTAGAGGTGTCGCTCCTCAGGCGTTTTGAATGGGCTCAAAGGATGTCTAGTGTCGAACAGGCAGAGACAATGTCGCGTCAGATGGGCAGTGGCAAGGGACTGATACCTTTCCTGGAGGAATGAGGAGGTTTGAGAAGGGCAGATACACGTCTGCGAAGTATGCCGTATATCGGTTGTGCTTCAATTCATCAGCTCGTCACTCACGCAGGGCCTGAGCTGATTTTTGCTTCAGCGTGGACATGGTGCGCACAAGACATGATTTGCTATGGATATCTATTACGACTAATGCCACATTAACAGATCGATTCTGCAATCCCTCCTCATGGCCCTCACAGTTTCTTCTGCCTCTGTCCCTGCACGTTTGTCCACCCTTCCACCTTCTGGAAATCCATAACCTTCCCATCCCCTCCAAATCTATCCTGCGTATCCCTCCAGTCCCTCTCCACCGCCGTCTCCGGCCTCCATCGAAACCCCTTCTTCATCCTCGGCTCCATGCGTCCCTCGAGCGCGTCCACAACCTGAATTCCCACGGCTGGCATCGTCATGAATCCCATGCCGGATCCGCCCACGGCCACCACCAGGCTCGAATACCTAGGGTGCCGATCAATAAGGAACACTCGATCCGGTGTATCCGCGTCCCAGCATATCCTGGCGAAACTGAACGGGCGGTCTGCGATTTGTGGCACGGTTTCACGCAGGAATTGCCGCGCCCGGGCCTCGGCTTCGAGTGGGATTTGTTGGCGTGCAAATGGGACAGAGCGCTCGCTGTTCGTTTCGGGGTCGTCAAGGAAGTTGCAGTAGCCGGGGTGCTCATCGACAAATTTGAGCTCCCCAGTTCCGGTTGTTGGTTCCTACGCCGTGTCAGGATCAGAACAATCATCCGGAAAGGGGGCCGGCTTGCATGCGGAAGCGAACGGGGAAGTTCATACCATAAAAAATCCGCGTTCAACATTGAACAGCACAGGCAGATCCTTCCATTTCGCCCGCTCTGCGTCACTCATCTGAATATGCGCTAAGGTCCAGGCCGTTGGACGGAGTTGCCGCTCGAAGTCGAATAGGCGGTCGCTATTCGCGCCGGCGCACAGTATCGTCCTATCCGCGCGGTGTTCGGTGCCGCCAGCCGTTGTCGCGCCCAGAACATCAACATCGGATGATGAGGTTGCGGAAGGGGAAGAGTAAATGAGCTTCACAACCTTGCCGGCGGATTCGCCCGTAACAAAACGCACACCGAGGCGGCTGGCTTCATAGTATGCGGCTTCCATCGCGCCGCGAGCAAACACCCACCCTGCACCGGATTCACGGACGAAGCCTTTCCAGTTAGGAAACGTGCCGGTAAGGATACCCGGTGCCATGGCGGAGCGGAAATCTTCGGGCGTGTTGAGCAGGCGGAGGGGCGATTTGCAAGACTGTACGTAGTCATCTACGTGTTTGCCAGCTTCAGGACTGGATGCGGCCATGATGAACCCTGTGGCGTGGTAGAAAGGCGCATAGACGGGGTCAGTTCGCCATGCTTCAGTGGCGAGTTGGAAGAGGCGGTTCCAGACGTATGATGTGTCGTCGTCTTCGGGGGAAGGGGATCCTTTGGAAAAGATTCAGTGATTGTTCTGCTGAGAGATCGAGCTTGGATTGAGGTGCCTTACCTTCCTCCATAATCTTGTTCACATCGTTGCCTGCTGATATCGGTGAGGGAATGGGATGTGCGTCAAGGACGGTGATGCTCTTGTACCCTCGACGGGCGAGCTGTAAAGCTGTTGCGCAACCCCATGTTCCGCCACCAATGATTAGGATTGACGAGTCGTGCGTGAGGTGGGACATGGTTTGCGTGCTGTTAGGCTTGGGATTGAGGACGGATTAGTTGAATCCAGACAGGAGATTGCTCGTGAGAACCCCTTCCGCCAGTCTTTCCGTCGTGGCAATGGTCTGATCACCGTCTGGAGGCCTCTTTCCGTTCTGCTCGAGAGATGTGCTTCCCGTTATAGCGCTCTAGAAGCAGCAATGCCGGCTGAGGGGTCAAGGTCTTGGGCAGGATGTGTTGTTCGTTGACAATCAAGCGCAGTATCTACCTGCGTTATGGGATCTGTTTAGTACTTGTGATTGGTCTCACCGACAACTCTTCCCTCCAAAAGGGATTTAAGTAATTGGGTGCTGTCCTCTGAAGCGCATCACGATCTCATTCGGCCGCTTCGACCTTCTGTCCTTTCTCTGTGGAGTCGAACTGGTTGATTTGACTCGCCCCTGCTACGTAGGTTGCTTGTTCAACCTTATTGTCGCCGCCACCACTGCTGCTCCACGTTGAACGGAATGGATCGCCTGGACATTGTTTTTCTGTATGGCGGAGGCGGCGTCTCTCTGGAATTGATGTTGGACTTGTGGAGCATATCACATTTCATAGCACCAGAGGTAACAGTGAGTGGAGGATATACTTGTACGGATCAATGGCTTCAAGAGGTATGTATCTCCTCCTCTTCTTAAGAAATCCACGGAAACCCAAGCAGAAGGCAATCAGAAGGGTTAGCAGGATGAGTGATCCAACCACTCCTGCACACTGCATGCTTCGGTCATGACGGTCGTAGCGACCGACATTCTCTGTTAACAGCCGACCTTGTGAATGATAAGTGTTCCTCAAAGAACACGCATTTGACCCCCAGAAACTGCCGCTGCGCACGGTGCCATACAAGATGATATTCACTTGTGCCCAAACCCATGCTCTGGATACTGACTGCGATGAAGATTGGACGAAGGGTTCGTCAACCTCTCCAGCATGTTGATCAACACGGAGGCCGCTTATGGAATGCTTACATCTATGGAATTGCTCAGTGGTATCTCAACTGTGCTTTTGGCGGAGTTGAGGCGAGTGCCACGCAGCACTCATGCAGCGGGCCAGATCTCCAGAGAGCTGGTTGTGGTTCTTACTACCTTCTCCCCCCGCATCAACTTCGCCTTGTCTTTCACTGTGCAGCCTCTGATCGATGCCATCAACTATGGTCGAGCTTTCACTTCTTTCGGTTCCCTTGTGCTTGGGTCGATGGCGCGCCGGGGGCTCCCATTGAAAATATGGAATAAGTCATGGCGGAGTCTGTGCAAAAAAGTATCGCACGTTCCTGGCCGAGGCTGTCACTTGCTAATGTGTACGTTGACATGTTCCTTGGATTGCCGTGTCTCGGTGGGCGGCAGAGGATGACTTAAGCTTTCTCATACAACAATCTCTCGACTTCACAGGATGATCTTTATTGCTACTCAATGGAAAGGCAGTGCTCGTTAGCTTCATATAGTAGATCAAGTACTCTTCCGACTTTCTGATACATAGGAGCACCCCAGAGACTCGTATGGGCGACATTCAAGGTTTCTGTCCGAATGAGACGCGAGATGGCGACCAGGAAACTCACCATGATGCTGATTGCAGATTGCAACTCCAACTCGCTTTAAGAGCGCGGGTATGGACCCCTCATGCGCCACAGGTGACTATCGGAAACATATCTCACCACGGTACGGAGTAACTCATGGTAAGGCCTCGAAGTGAAGAATGAGACTGTTGTGATTGAACGAGTTGCGGCCTGTCCCGGGGCAGGTTTGCCGATACCTGTCACTTCCTCAAGTGCATACGAACAAGTTCTACAAGACACCTTTTCCACAATGTCGAAAAGAAACCCTACAATCCGTCTATGTTGATGACGAGAGACATCAGACTTACGACAAGAAGCTTTGCGTAGCTCCACACGGGAACGACGACACTTCACCGTAACGACCATGAATGGGAGGTGACAAGTGGCTTTGTACGTTACGCATTCAGGCCACTGAATCTCTTGCGCTTCCACGACTCCAGCCTGCGGTTTCCCCGGACACATCTAGACTATGGCGCCCTTACTCCCCTCAGCGCTTCTGTGCTGTCTCTTGTTAAAGGGGGTAGCAGCGTTCTACCTTCCTGGAGTTGCACCCTCCTCCTATTCCGAGGGCGATCTAGTACCTTTGACAGTCAACGCACTTACTCCCTCAATTTCACGTCATGATGAGCAGATCCATGCCGTTGTCTCCTACGATTACTACCACCCTGCATTTCGGTTCTGTCGACCAGAGAAAGGGCCACAACGGGTCCGAGAGTCACTGGGAAGCATAATATTTGGAGATCGGATCCAAACTTCGCCGTTTGAACTGCATATGGCACAGAACGAAACATGCAAGATGATTTGTGACAGTGGGAATTTCGATGAGAAGTCGGTCAATTTTGTGAGATCCAGGATCACCGAAGCATACAATGTCAACTTGCTTGTCGATGGCTTACCTGCGGCCGAACTGAGAGAAGATCCACTTACACATGAACGATTCTCTAGCCCTGGCTTTCCGCTGGGCAAAGTAAGAGAGGATGGGGCGATCATCCTGAATAACCACTGGGACATTATCATCGACTACCACCGGGCTGGCCTCCGAGGCACCAAGTACCGTGTGGTGGGTGTCTTGGTCCAGCCGCAGTCATATTCGGAGTCCAAAGCACTGGGCGAGGGAAAGGCGGAATGCGCCACGAACTCAGGACCATTAATGCTGAAAGAGGGAGCAACGACACCGATCACATATACATACAGTGTCTATTGGCGCCCTTCAGACACTGCCTGGGCGACCAGATGGGACAAATACCTGCACATCATCGACCCCAAAATCCACTGGTTTTCGCTTATCAATTCCACCATCTTCGTCATCTTCTTGGTTGGGATGGTGAGCAGCATCCTGGTGAGGGCTTTGCGCAAGGACATTGCTCGGTACAATCGATTAGACAATATCAACCTCGATGATCTTTCGGGCACTTCCGCCGTGGACGACGATGTCCAAGAAGATTCGGGATGGAAGCTGGTGCACGGCGACGTCTTTCGCAGCCCTCGATACAGCCTAATGTTGAGTGTTTTACTTGGCAATGGAGCTCAGCTTTTCGTCATGACTGGCGTGACGGTCGCATTTGCCATGCTGGGGTTCTTGTCGCCATCAAATCGAGGTTGGCTTACCTCAATCGGGCTTCTTTTGTACACGCTATTCGGCTGCATCGGTGGCTATGTCTCTGCCCGTGTGTACAAGAGTTTTGGTGGAGAGAACTGGAAACTTAACATAGCAGCCACTCCGATGTTTGTACCTGGCATTGTGTTCGCAACCTTCTTCCTACTCAATCTCTTCGTCTGGGCCAAAGGATCAAGTGGCGCGGTACCATTCTCGACAATGCTGGCAATCATCGCAATCTGGTTTGTGATCAGTGTCCCTCTCAGTGTTGCTGGCGCATGGTATGGATTCAAGCAGCCAGCATTCGAAGCTCCTACACGCATTAATCAGATTCCTCGGCAAATACCGCCAGTCACACAGTCACTCCGACCTTTGCCGTCGTTGCTACTGACAGGAATCCTGCCTTTCTGCGCTATCTTCGTGGAACTGTACTTCATCATGACGTCGTTGTGGACAAGCAAGATCTACTACATGTTTGGGTTTTTGTTCATTTGCTATGCCTTGATGGTCCTGACGTCCGCGTGCACTACGATCTTGCTGGTGTACTTCTTGCTATGTGCGGAGGACTATCGATGGCAATGGCGGGCATTCTTGGGTGCAGGCATGACTGGTGGATATGTGTTCTTAAATGCGCTAGGGTTTTGGGTCACTCGGGTCAGTTTTGGCGGGTTGACTGGAGCTGTCCTTTATGTCGGATACTCTGCACTCATCAGCTTCCTGGTGTCTGTATTGACCGGTGAGTTTCACCCGGCCCATGAAAATCAAGATTACTGACCAGATGACAGGCACTATTGGTTTCTTCGCAGCCTACGCATTTGTTCATCGCATTTACGGCTCCATCAAGGTCGACTGAGATCTTGACCGGGTTCTGACGAATAGCATGGCCTGGGTTGGGGCAATATGCCAAAAATTCAGAGAGGAGTTGGGCCCATAGATAATGATGAGCAGACACTGTACATGTACAATAAACACCAAAAGTATGCTGGATGTGGTCACTATCCTACATGAGTTAGAACAAGGGTGGACAAAGACAACAATTCGAGCTTTCGTGGCTTGGAGGTCGGGAGATGCAGGTACAAACAAAGTTGAACACTCTGGAACGAAATTCCGGACGATACTCCGTACCCCAAGCTCATTGCGGATTTTGAAGCCGAACGTATCATGACTTACGAGTACCAGCTTGTAAAAAGCATGTGGGTGACAGGTCCGATTTGTACTTTGGGGCTATCCATCTCTCATGCCAAAGAGCACCGGGCAAGAGGTTGTAATGATTGAGTTCCATTTAAAGTGGGTTAATTGGACGGGCCGGACGACGCGAAAAGAAGCGATCAACACAAGGCAAGACAAGGCAAGTTGGTGATCGTCATTGGATTCATTTCGCATATGCAAGGTGGTGGTGTCATATTGATGATCAGCCCGATTTTTGACTTGTGATGGTTCAGCGCAGGGGGCAAAAACACTGGGAGGAGGAGAGGATTTTATTTGTTGTCGTTGCGGTCGCTGGAAACGTGAAATGGATCGAGTGATGATGATTACGAGTGAGCATGTTGACAGTGAATAGATTCAAAGAATCAGTGTGAGTGGCTCGCCAGTGAACGGAAACTACGGGTAGTAGGCTCTGGTTGTGCTGCGTAAGAGGCGTCGACAAAGGTGGCATTGTCTAACCCACAGCACACACACCTAGGTATCTCTATCTGCTAAGTTACAAATATTCTTCGTGAACCTGTCTCAAATTGTGACGAGTACCTAGGTAGGCTTCTTATGGGCGTACGTGCACCTGGAGAGTTAACTT
This sequence comes from Exophiala xenobiotica, assembly GCF_000835505.1. NCBI lineage: Eukaryota > Fungi > Ascomycota > Eurotiomycetes > Chaetothyriales > Herpotrichiellaceae > Exophiala > Exophiala xenobiotica. The sequence goes on from NW_013562490.1 coordinate 2,957,112, forward strand.
GAGACAGTCATCCCTTTGCTCATCTTAATACCGCTGTAACCCACGTTTATGGTATACAATGGTGTGAGTTTCTTCGGCGGAGGGTCCGTCTCGGTCAGACCCCATATTTTCTGGCTCGGCATACCTACATGAGTACGGAGTACGAGTAACAGGAACCCCAGTGAAGCCAAGCATCAGGTAGTGTAGCACTAAAGAGATACCTTCAGGAGGTAGAGGTGATTGACTGGGTGGTATATGGCTGGACAGAAAGCATGAAGCCGTCCTTAATGATACAAAGAAGAGTGCTTTTATCTTAAAAGGCTAGTGAGGCTGGTGATAATTGATTTTTGTGGCAAGGGAAGGCTGAAGTAACGGCAAAATGTCTAAGTTGGGGGCTACGTCATTTTGCATGAGAAATCGAATCCACCTGCAACCGCCTCTCGGTAGGTCGCCCGTGCCTTCTCCATCAACCTCGCCAGTGCCTTGACTGTTCAGTGTTTGCCATTGCCACGCCAGGCCTACTGTTTGCCAACCATCCTCTACCAACACGGTCGACTACCAGGACTTGATCGTTGGGCGCCTTTCGCTTAGTCAACCGTTTCCTTCACTTCGCCCTGACCCTTCGTCACGAGTACCTCCTTAAGTGCGTTTTACGGATAGGCCTTGTTCATGCAGCACCATTGGCTCTCGATTTCTGGATGACAGCGTCACGAACGACTCGGGTCCTGTCATCAACTACTGTCACGATAAGAGATTGGACAAATGGAGTGACAACATACGCGAGAGGATAACACGCAAGACGCAGTCAATAGTGAACATACTGGGTCCATGAATCTACCCCAAACCTAGCGAGGTCGCAGACACTCAGTTGGACTAGCGAGTGTCTGCCACCGCGATGAAGTCGTCAAAGTCCTCACACCCCGGAGTGCCTGCGCGAGGTCGCTCCTCGCGCTCGGTAGAAAGTCATGGGTCGTCGAGTTCTCCGACAAGGTCTACTACCGGAGGACAAGAGACAATGAGCGAGAACAGAAATGCACAGACCGCGACAGCTGGTACCTCACCCTTTGTACACCATCAGGTAACTCAGGCTCTGGCACGCGAACCGTCTGGCGGTCTTGAGGCTATGCGACGTAGGATGAGTCTAGCTCTGGCTCAGAAACAGCAGATGCGCGCTGCTGCTACTGCTACTGCGGACACCTCTCCCGATGCCGCAAAACAGCGCGAAGCACCCGAAGCACCACCGCCTCTTTTACACACCGAATCAAGCTCCGATGAGTCCGTCAATACTGGCACACTCTCAACCGACTCGGCCAAAACCGTCAGAGCAGTCTTCGATGCCACACCCGGTGCTATTAGGACGCCTTCGTATCCCTTTCCCCGTATGGCTTTCAGACTCAACCGTGGTATTAGCCAACGCTCCGGCCCGTCGCACAAACCTTTCACTCTACTCTCCCCAACCAACGAGCACCCGTCAAACGCAGACGTCGTACCACCACCCCCGCAACCTCAGCGTCATCCCTCGTCTTCCGATTTGAGCACGCCTCTGGGTCAGACACCAATGAGTGCTGGATTCCCTGAAGATCCCAACTTTCCGGTGCCCGATCTATTCGAATCGATATTATACCTGAATTCTGAGCCAGGTTTGGATATGTGGTGGGCCAATGCTACTGAAATCCTGACCGAATACGGTGCTGAGAGAGCTTCTCTGGCAATTCCTGGGGACATTACCGATCTTGAAAATGTACCGTGGGGCCAGAAAGCCACATTTAATATATATGGCAGTGACGGAGTGCCTCCCTCACAGTTGGACTCGTTGTTCGCTTCGGAAAATGACAACACCTCGATTGGCAGACGGCCAGAGCCCTCGAGCAGAATACCTAGCGACGTATCCACCTTGACTCCCCACCGACCTCCGCTTGTGTCAAGGCATTCAATTGCAGGTCCAATGCCAGACCCTAGCGGCCGAGGCTCGCGTCAAAGACCAGCTGGACCGGTCCGGGCTTATAGCACCGCACCCAAAGAGCAAGATGAGCAGGCTTCGCCATTGATTTCATCGGTACTGCCCAGGTTGACCAAGCAGCCTGCTACTCCTCGGGCCTCGTCTACCGCCGAAGATGCTTTGGCATTCAAAATGCCATACAATCCTTCAGCTTCGACATCCTCCACTTTGAGGTGTCATGTCCATCGTTCAATTCAGCCACTGGAGGCGGAGCCGGATCCTTTGCTTATCCGGACTGGTGTGACATCTTTGTTCGGTAAGAGAAAACCTGTCATTCTTACAAGAGCGTATTCAGAAGATGCTCCACGACCGACGTCACTGCAAAATGGACGGGAAGATGAACGTGGCCCTGCTCAGACGCCATCAGCTACGGCTGCAGAGAAACAAAAGTCCCACAAGGTGGAAGAGCCAACGTATTCCACAATCCGAGCTTTTGACGAGTACGAGCAGCCAGAGCCTTCACCTTGGTCCCAAAGCCCTTCGCCCTCGCCTGCTGCACGACCTGATCCAGAAGAATCACCATTCTTCGTTCAACCGACTGCGTCTATAGATGAGATGGCTTTCGAACAGAACCCTCCGCCATACGACTATGCAACCACGGCAAATCAGTCCCTAAATGCCATAGGCGCAGATATGTCTAAGACTCTGGTCCACATACCGTTGATCCAGCCTCATCTAGCACGAGGTACATTGGCGTCCAACCTGCGCTTTCCGATTGCCATCCTATCTTTCCTTTCGCCTATAAACCCGTTTCCACTCAGCTGGCGCAGGTCTTTGGAGACCTTATTGCCCCATTTTGCGAGCTCCTTTTCTCTTGCACAGCAATACAGCGCACTTCAAGATCGCCTGAGAGGCAGCCCTGGAAGCCGGCATGAAGCCGCGTTCGGACTCGGTGGCACGTTCTCAGATGAGGGATCGGAACTGGAATTGGTGGCAGAGCTCAGTGAACAAGTCGCGCAGGACAAAGACAAACCTAGAGGATGGAATGAAGGCGTCAGTCCTGGAGCGTTTAAGGAAAGCCCGACTAGTTCTGTCTCGAGTACTCCTCAAATGGATCATTATGGGTTAAGCCCAGGTCTGCCACCCACTCCAGGAAGATCGGGTTCGGACATGGTCGACAGCTATTTCTCTTCGCGTAGGCAGCGTGGGAAAGAGCACCCTCTGACTCCAGGTCCTCGCGCCAGCAGGGACGAAGGTGAGCCGGCCAAACGATCTGCCGAGAAGTCTGCTTCTAGTTCAAAGACGACGTCAAAGAAGCCAGCTGCAAGCAAGACCCAATTTGAAGCACAGGCACAAAGTCCCATTGCACTACGGTCAGGAAGCAATGCTTCCGCAAGCGAGATCAGCGATCAACTCTATGAACGGCTTGAACCTTCTTCTCGGCGTCAGACAATGCGACGTGAAAGTCAGTCAAAGGACGAGGAAAAGCCATTACCGGAGCTGATTTCGTCGCTGATGCTAAATGCCGTGCCTCTTCAGCTGTTTCTTGCCAAGCCCACCACTGGTGACTTGGTGTGGACAAACCGCAAGTTTGATGCTTTCAGGAGTCAAGGAGAAGGTCGAGTCCGTGATCCTTGGAAAAATGTACATGCGGCGGACAGGAATGGTTTGGTGAAGCTGTGGAACGACGCGCTACGAACTGGAAGCCAATTCACGCATTATATCCGAGTAAAGCGATTCAACAGCGACAGTGATTTTCGATGGTTCGTTTTCCGAGCTAGTACGTTACTGAGCAACAATGGCCGGCTACTATACTGGATTGGTTCGTTTCTTGACGTGCATGAGCAATACATCAAAAACTTGGAAGCGAGCGAAAAAGAAGCGATCATGGCTCGAGAAACCAAAATCCGAGCTTTGGCGGATGCGATTCCACAGATCCTGTTTGAAGCTATTGAGGGTGAAGGTATCGTGGCTGTCAACCAGCAGTGGCACTCGTACTCTGGCCAGACCCTGGAGGAGGCCAGAGGGCTGGGATTTGCGAAGCACGTGTATCGTGAAGATCTTCACAAATGTGGGATACTGTCCCCTATGGACGTTGCCGCCATTGCACGATACTCTGCGGCCAGTAGCCGCACCGACTCGTCCAGCGACTCGAATAGGACGGCCGGTCCCCCCCTTCCCACGCAGAAGAACCTTTTTTCTCCTGATCTGTCGTCACTCGATCGAATGATCAAGCTAGGGTCGGTCATGGTCGAGAAGGATGAAAACGGACGGCTGTCCTACCTAACTGAAATACGCTTGAGGTCCAAAGGTGGCGAATACAGATGGTTCCTGGTGCGGTTGGTACGAGTCGATACAGGATTGTGGCAGAGTCAAAGTGGCAAAGCATCGTGGTATGGCACATGCACCGATATTGAGACGCGAAAAGCCCTCGAACGCAAATTGAACGAGGCCAACGAGAAGGTGCATTCAGAAATGGAGTCTAAGACCAAGTTCTTTGCCAACATGTCTCACGAAATTCGAACACCATTGAACGGTATCATCGGAAGTATGCCTTGGCTAGTGGATTCATCTCTAGATCACGATCAGAGACGAACGGTTGACACCATTCAGAACAGCGCCAACAACCTAAGGGAGCTCGTCGACAACATTCTTGACGTTACCAAGGTCGAGGCGGGCAAAATGACACTATTTCCAAAATGGTTCCATGTGCGCAGCTTGTGCGAAGAAGTGGTGGATACCGTGTCTTCCAGGGCCATCGAGCGTGGCTTGGAGCTCAACTATTCTCTCGAAGCCAACGTTCCGGCTATGGTCAAGGGCGATGCGTTCAGGGTGCGACAAGTCCTGCTTAATCTTCTCGGAAACTCAGTGAAATTTACCGAGCAAGGTGAAGTTTACATGAGATGTTCTCTCCGCGATGCACCTCCCAAAAGTCCAAAGGAGGATGCTACCAGGACAATCTTGCTGAATTTTGACGTCGTCGACACGGGACGCGGATTCAATGAGAATGAATTTCAACGACTCTTCAAGCAATTCGGTCAAATTGGAGGCGGCAACAATCACGAAGCAGGCTCGGGATTGGGATTGTTCCTTTCTAAACAGCTGGTGGAGATGCATGGTGGAGAGCTTTCAGTACAGAGTAAAGCGGGCGAAGGTTCGACCTTCAGCTTTCACGTCAGGGTCGAAATTGAGCCGCCAGGTGCTGAGACCATCACCTCGCCTCCAGCGTCGATCAGGTCTGGCCAAAGAAATATGTCAGTGCTTGGCGCGAGTCCCCGATCCCGCTCAGACAGCAAGACACCTACCATGGCTTCTATCAGACTCCCATCGGAAGGAATTATTCAGACGCCAGGTCTCTCACGATACGTCACTTCTCCCGAGCATGCCTCCCCAGCGCTACCGTCGCCAGCCATGTCTTCTCCGCCCGTTGCCTCGCCGCCTGTTGTTCCATCTGAAAGCTCTGGGGTATCAGCATCGGTCACGACAAACTCGGGCCCAATGGTGAATGCTTCTACCATAACTTCTTTGCTGCCCACGCCTGAATCGGCACATTCCCGTGACTCTGTATCGCGCTCGAATGAGCAGCAAACCGTCACCGAGAAGACAATAACTGCTCATCCTATTTTTCGACGGAGTAAAAGCGATAAAGACGCAAGCGGACTTGCACCGGACCTTGCGCACCCACAGACATATTCGATCATCATCATCTGCCCGTCAGAACATGCCCGGACGGCCATCAAGCAACACATTGAGCACGTGGTACCGCATCAGATTGCGGCCAATGTGACCACCATCCCAGACATCGGGGCTTTCCTGGACCTCATGAATGGCCCTTCGCCGCCGACTTTCACGCACATCGTTTTGGATATTCCTGCGACGTCCGATATCATGCTATTCATGAGACAGATGGCTACATACACCGCAGCCGTGATCCCTGCGCTGGTGGTCATAACCGACCATTATCAGAAGAGAGATATCTTGGAGGATTTTACCGCGCTAACGGCCACGGGACGCAAAGCCTACCTCATCCACAAGCCAGTGAAGCCTTCGGTTTTCGCGATGATCTTCGATCCTGCCCAATTAAGGAACTTGAGCAAGGATCGAGCACGCGAGGTTGCACAATCGAGCTCGGATGATTTCCAGCATATAGTGAAGCTGGTTAAGGAGAGGATTGGTGGCCGAGATAATCGTGTCCTGCTTGTGGAAGATAGCGACGTGAACCGAATGGTGATCCAACGTTACTTCTTGAAGACGGCACTAGCCAACGACTGCGCCAAAAATGGCCAAGAATGCGTCGACATGATCAAGGGCAAAGGCCGCGGATATTACTCTCTGATCATCTGTGACATTCAAATGCCAATCAAGAACGGGTATGAGGCGTGCAAGGAGATCCGAGAATGGGAGAAGATGCACGGGTACACCCCGTCTCCAATCATGGCTTTGACAGCCAACGCCATGCCTGAAGAACGAGCGGCAGCCGCAAATGCTGGTTTCACCGACTATCTCACGAAGCCGGTGGATTTCAATGTGCTGGGAACCATGATGATGATGCTACTAGACCCAAGCGTGCCACACGTGTTCTTACGTGATAGGCCTCTCGACGGCTGAAGAGCAAAAGATTGACACGGGGCCAGTTGGCTTCGCCACAAATGGCGGATGACAAGATATGCAGCAGATCTGCGTCGAGCGCTTTTAGCGGGGTGGCATGATTGAGTCATGGGGGACGCTGTTGTGTTGTCAAGTTCGATGCTGCTTTTGCATTGCATTGTTGTCATGGGTAGGTAGGATGGAAGGGTGGTTTGGCTTTTGATAGTCTTCCGGGAAGGTCGGCGCATGAACACCAGGAGCTCCGGGCTGAAATGTGATAATGTATTGGGATCATGGTAGGGGTGCAAAGTACGGGTACAGTGTTTTTGACCTGGATTCTCTATGAAAAGGACAAAGGGGTGATAAACATCACTTGATGAGCAACGACTTACAATGACACTGGCATGGGCGCAAAGATGAAGATTGTGTGAGAGTGGCCCTGGGCGAAGGGAAAATTGCAATGTATCTATTGCTGTCGAGATAGACGCACAACTGACCTCCGTACGTAATGTATGAATGATCAGGAAAGCCTCACCCGCCATCATCGAAGGGATGGTACGGAGGGTTAGTAACCAAAGAGCCAGGATTCTACTCGACCATGCCAAGCCTCGTGCCCCCAACGAAGCCCTGAAGCCGTTGGTTTCCTCTTTCCTCGCACTCACCCACTGGCTCGACTGGCTCGGCGTCTCGCAACTTTCGACTCTAGATTCTCATCACTGGCTGCGCTGCGCTCGTTGTGCAAGATTCCCTCCCAATAGGCCAGGCGCCGCTGTCACAAATCCAATGCTCGTTTGCTCGTGCATGTCATTGTTGCTGACCATTTGCACTTGTTCTAGAGCGTTTCAAGCCAGCGGCCGGCCACATCTTCAACGCCGACATCGTTCCAAAACCCCTTGACCTTGATCCCTACAATACGATCCCCGTACCAGACCAGTGCCGAGTCATTTGGGGCCAGCCGAAGCCACCACCCATGACACTCGCGTTCCACGTTCCACGTTCCACACCACTTACGCCATGCTCAGCGACCTGCTGCATGCTGATGCCCACGCTTGACCCTTTCCTGACCTCGCTCCTTGCTGCTTCAGCCCTCCGATCCTCCTTTCAACCTACACGTCTCCCGAGCATCATTCCGCGCGCCGAGCACAAAAAATTAAGGGTTGACCACGGCTTGCTGGACGCAATCACAAATACCCAGCTCACAGCGGTCACGATAACTGTGGATTGGCCTGCGCAATTTCCATCCGTATCCCTTCCATCCTTCATCTGGCCTTCGTATCCTGCGGCGAGACCTCTATCACGTCGCAATGGGCCTCCACCAAATCACCGCCTCCCGAATTGCCCCCCTGTTCACCTTCCTCTCAACTTACTCCGTCCTCGTTCCCTCAGCAGCCACTCCCGTCCGCCGCTTGGTTTCTAGATCCCGCGACTAAGCACCAACAGACATGGCAAAATGGCTCATCGGTCCAATGATCAACCTCTGCTTCCCGTTTCCTTCCTGACAAGGACCCAGTTGAGACTATCATCCCACCATGCGTGCTGCTACTGCCGCTTGCTGATGGTGGGTTACTCTCCGCTCTTTGATCCTTGTCATCTCTGATTTCTTCCTCGACCTGCCGGGCGGAAGGTCACGGACAGTGCCGACCCAGCCTGGCAATCTTCTTCACATTTGTCCTATGGTTTTCCTTCTCTTGCTTCAGGAGCGGGGTTGGTGGCCCTCCATGACACCACGGTCCTTGTCGACTTGCAATCACATTGGCTCCTCTGATGGAGGTGTGAGCTGGCAATCCGACCCCCTGTGAGGTTGAGCCCGCCCGGATTTGCCTATAAAAAGCAGCTCTTTTGTCCTGGAGGCCCTCATTCCTCCTTCTTCCTTTCTTATCACTCATCCCAGAGACTCGAAGACTTCTCAGCCCACACTCCAACCCTCTTCACATACTTTGACTTGTGCCTTGCCCTACCTTTAGCTCTCCAATCCATCTTACTGCCTACCAACATGGCTACCCATGTGTCTCGTCACCCTACCAGCTATGCCACTCCCCACAAAACCCTCCCCATCACCATGCCGCCCAAGACTCCCACTTACAGCACTCCTTTCTCAAGGGCTATGTCCCCTCCTGAAATGTCTGACACCAGCACCTCTTATGCTGGGAGTCGCACATCTGCGGGCTCCTACTCTGCAAGATCGAGCTACGCTCCTAGCCATAGCGGCAGTGATTATGATTCCTATGCCTCGCATCCCGGCGTCGATGTCATGGACGTGCTGAGCGAAAAAATGAACACTGCCTTTGACCCCATTCGCATGGACCGTTCACTTGTGAACCAAGCGCAAACGTGAGTTGATCAAGTGCCTGGCGATGACATTCGGCGTTAACAGCCCAACAGGTCTGGCGAGCTCAACGCCAAACAGCGAGAATTGCAGGAATTGCAAGCCCTCGCTAAAAGGCGGCTGAAGAGCGCCAGGGTCAACTTTGCGGAAGGAGTGGAAACCGCACGCGAAGTGCGACGAGATATCGAATACTCCTCAAAGAAGATGGCGTAAGTCATTCCGAAAGCCTTCCACCCGTGCTCGCTGACATTTATGGTGCTAGATCCATGAAATCCAAGGCTGAAAAGAAACACCCTGAAGCATATGCAAAAGCCAGCCGCAGCCGACATGTTTAAGGCTGCAAGATTCAACAATCTTTACGAAGCAACGAGTTTCTTTGTTCTACTGTCTGGACGAATTTCTTATCTCTTGATCTTCTCCCACTTGACTCCTTGCTGGGGGTGGTCTCGCTTGGGCGACCATGTTTCCAACCATATCCCAAGCAGCACAGCAATTTTTGAGCGACGTTGAACAGCAGCAAATCGGAATCCACCATGAACATCGAACATCCATTCGTTAGGACCGCCAGATGCAGCCTTGGCGGCATTCCGCCAGTGTCGTTGACGTGGCAGTTGGTTTAAGTTCCGCTCCACCCCACGAATCTGGCCAAGTCGATCGCTGCTTTTGCCCCGCAGCTTGCAGGCAGATGGCGTGCATGACGCCAGTCCCATTTTGCCCCAGAAAATGACACGGTCAAATAGCACTGCAGGGATCGCCCTTCGCAGGTGGCGGAGAGGGCGACCGGCGTGGGTGCCACACGAAGGCCCATGCAGGTACGCTTGCCATTTTCACTCGTTTGGTACGACCTTCTCTATGGTTTGATTGGGTGCCTTCCCTGCTGGTCCTTTTCTCCTCGGTTTTGGCACGCTCTACCGGTCACCAGACCTTGCAATCTGCAGGTGATGAAGCCCCAAAAGCTGCAGATGGTGTGGAGCTCTTGGTGTGCTGGCTAGGCCAAATTTGGCTTTGGACTGGGGTTCTGAAGCTCTGAAGATGAGCAGGAGCATGGCTGTTTTGAGCCTGAAGCCATGCTTCCAGGGTCCTAGGAATGGTGGGAGGATGTCCTGCTCCGGATTCCGTGGTGGCTCGAGACGACCGGATTTCACCTCTTGTATTCGTATTGCGCAGGTAAATTTCCTTGTTACAATCAAAACTCCATCTGAACCTTGGCCGGGCCCGGCACTGGACTCTAGCGATGAGGAGATTAGCGGGTGTTATTCCACCCTGGACTGAAACCTCCCATAGGGGTTGTGATCTGGCCTTCAGGCCCGAACAAAGTAACGCTTCAGGGCTGTCCAGGAGCATCGCTTCGCTGCATTAGGGGCTTCGGGCCTTGGAGCCGGCGTAGATCAAGCCTTGCTCAACAAGATATCTAGACCCTAAGACTGCCAGGATTGGTGGCATGCCTATGTTCCGAGGCTCCCTGGGGGATCGCCTGAAGCCCCTTTATGGAATGGGACCTTTCAAGGCGCCATATCGCGCCCATCTAGGCATTGATATCTGAGACTCCTGGGTAGCTAACTGTGTGCTTGTTGGCTTGATGTCATGCTACGGTAATAATAGTGCACGGTTCATATTATAGTAAGGAGGATATCTTGTAACGTAGTAGGCATGTAAAGCATACCATAGTGATGCCTCATGTGTACCCGGATGGCGCGAGCCTGGCCGAGAGGTTACACGCCTCCAATGATTTCCCAGCGGTATCATTTCACTCGGGCCCAGTCCTGAAGTCATTCCTTTTCATCCTCGTTTCCTGCGTGTTCTGTTCTGGCGCCCAGACGGCTACTCCAAAGTCCTGGGGCTATCTGGCACGTCCCTTCTTTCCTATGTACGTTGTGTGGGTATCCTCCATGGTTCAATTCTCGTTCATGAATAGACTCTGCTGTCTGCTGAGTCTGAGACTGTGTGGTGATCTTCACCACTCGGACTCATATGCGATCCATGGAATCTCATTGAGGGTGTGACCTGGGTTGCCGGGTCATGTTGGGACCTTTTGTTCGTGGCTGGGATGTCGGTGCTGTACTTGAGACCTGTCACTTCCGGCGTTGGTCGATGGGCATGAATCGTTGGAAATAGTACGAACCGAATTCATGCCGGAGTTGGTGTGAAGAAATAGGAATGCGTAGAGGGGTTGGAGGGCTAGAGTCACTGGATGCTCGGAAATCGTACTGCATTTCATGTGTCAAGCCCAAATGTAGTGGCAAATGACAATCAAAGGGTGACGGATGGCGAGGCGAAGGGAGGGAGACGGACGTGGAAAGACAGCGTCAAAATGAATATTGCCCCAAGAAGGCCTTCCGACATAGAGGGACTGGGAAAGTGCTGCAATTTGCCTAGAAAGAATACCAAAGGTGTGGACAATCGGAGGCTGAGGTCGAATGCCTCGTCTTTGACATCATTGCTTGGACGGTTCAACCAATGTCAAGCTTGACGAGTCCTGTCCCCCAATTTTCTCGTCAAGAAGAAGATCATTGCGGTGCCTCCAGCGAATTTCTTGAGCAAGAGTCCTCCTATGACGGTTGCATTGCCCATGATAAGGAGGAAGTTGCCCTCAAAGCGGTCGCCATGACCTGCCTCGGTCAGACAGGAGGACCTATGTTTGACGTCCACAAGGCGTATGATCCGATCCAACGTCTTATGTGACCACGTTGGACGTGTTGGGGTCCCGATACCTCGCTCCGGCAGTGCTCAAAGTCCATCCGACGTGCATGGAGGTTGTCCCAATAATGTTGAGCGCAGCATGGCCTGAGCCCCTGCTTGAGGCAGAAGATTCCACGCAATGAAAGGGGTTTTGCGTGCACATGGCGGCAAACTGGGTTGGTGTTGCAGACGTCGTCCAGTCACGACTTCGCTTTGCCCATGCTGTATCCATCTTTGTCCCGGTGTCTCGCCCAGGGATCGTCGGAGACGAAGCCGGGTTTGAAGTAAACCGTGTCACCGTTCGCGTTGATTTTACCACGTGCCCATTCGTCAAGGTCCGATCTGGTGTAGTATGTGTTGCTGATTGGAGATGTGAACGCGTAGATGGGCGTTTGGTCTAAGTCGATATGCGGTTGAGTTGCAGTGGATGAGGCTTGATTGGTTGCGAGACTCCTGTCGGAAGACGCTGGCTTGATTGACGAGTTTCCTGCTTGGTTTGCCGCTATTGCTGGCACTGAAGTATCTGGAGCGAGGTCAGAAATGGTTTGGGATAGCGGACAGAGTTGGGTCCAGCATAGAAGGAAAGGGAAGGGTGTTCAGTGTGAAAGAAAGAGTGGCATTTGAAGGGCTACATATCGGCCATGCTGGCCCGAAACAGGTCGAATGAAAGGGAAACCGAGAACCAATATCTCTGAGATTTACTCTCCCTCGGTCCACTTTAGGCCAGGTACATCATTTATCTGGTACAGCGCCGACTATGGCTCTAGGTATTCACTGTTGAAAGAGAGGAGGGGACGTGCAAAGGCGAAAAGAAACAAAAATTCACTGACCAGATTGATTCTTTGGCCGGCGAGCTGAAAAGGAGTCGAATCCCATCATTTCTCGCATGGCGGCATCGGCACCATCATCAACGTCTTGGTCTTGGGACATTGTGAACGACTCTACCAAGCTTGAGCTCAGTCGAATTGGAAGAGGTCAACAGCGAAGAGAAGATATGTTGGCAGGTGATGGAGCGTGAGAAGTGAAGTCGAAGCAAGGCGATGAATATGGACGGAATGACACGTCTGACAAAAACTTCTCCCTCCAAATTGGTGCAACAAAGGCGCATTTGATTTTTCATCATGTCCTCGACGTACGCCGGGTCCGACAGAGCAATATCGCCTTTCATTGCAGATAATCCTCTCAACATGTAGCCTCTCAGCATCTAGAAGTTTGGAATCGACGACGGATATCTCTAAGAACGTGACCAATGCTCGAGCTCGGGCAATTTTTGACAGATGCTGCAACTACCGTACGCTTGCTCATGGACCATCTTCCTGAAAGCTGTCCGTTTCACTCAACCACCATGCTGTCCATGTCCATACATTCGAAGCCCAGTATGGATCTACCCGTCCTGTTCCAGGGAAAGCGAGAACGTCCGACGTTATGCCCTCGTTGTCCTCCCAGAAGGTGAATAATCCTTGACTCGGGCCCCAACTCCCAATGGTATAGTTGTAAGTCCGGAAGGGTCCTGGTCCTAATGGCGCCGGCGCCTGTATAGATCAGTATGCGTTCATCCCATTCAAGCCGAAACGGTTGTTCAAGGAGGGTATCTTGAAAGATTCATGATACGAACATTGCGACATTCGACATCACCGAGCAAGGAAAATGGACGACGTACATTCCAGAAGAGACTTTGACCCGCCTCATGAGTCGTAGGGACAGGAACGTCGATACATGGTGGTACCCAGCCACTGAAGCATTGTTAGTATCGGGCCTCATCATACAAACGGACCGCAAGGAGCAATCACAAATTTTGACAGACGTGGACGGAATATCCGGACTCAGTGCCTGTAGCATTGGATGAGTCCACGAATTTGTTAGAAGTCAAAGGAGCCGATGCAGTGGTGGACCACAAGAGCCCAAGGAATGAGCTGGAGACCTGAAGGAGCGACTTCATTTGGAATTGTTGTTGAATGCAATAGTTCCAAATTGCGACAGTACAACGAAGAGCAGTACGCAGAACTGGGCAAACGAAGTCTTTCAACACTCGCCCAACAGGAGAGATGTTCGGCATGGCATAGAAGACCAGCAAGTTCTACTTTGTTATGTCGTTCAAGGCCGTTGATTGTGCGACCATGAGCAGGGATTCTGTCACACATCAAGTGGCGGGTGCCGAGAGCACAAACCATATCTCCCGTTTCTCGCAGACTCGCCACCAGTTGCGGAGTTGTGCAAAAGCCATGTGCTCACGAAGAATGCCACGGGAGCAGAGAAGTGTAGACGTGATGGGCCATCAAGCAGGCATATAGAGATGAATGCAGTCCACGCAGTCATCCAGATCAAACAGGCTCAACGCTACCGGGAACTTACATCGGTCAAAACGTATATGCAGTACAATAAGGGGCCAGATCGCGGGAGTGAAACGGCAAGCGTCTTGACCGCTCGTATGTTATGGCGCGCGAATGTGAGCGGCAGTTGCTGTTTTCAGTAGGTGATGATGTCCCGCAAGAGAAGCGAAGAGACAGAGATGGCTTACGCCTACAGATCCGAGAATCTCGGTTAAATCAATTTCCTGCAGGGGCAATGTCTTGCAAGTACGCAGTACAGTACATCGCAGAGTTCACGCCGCGACTCGGGTTCAAAGGCGATCTGACACCTTGCAGCCGGTCGTATCCAAGCCGCCACTGGCCGATCAGGTCGCCCCTGCATCTACTCTGTAATCCGTAGACGGGCCAAATGAACAATAACAATAGGAGAACTTTTTGTGTGGTTTGGACTAGGTAGCCATTTTTTTTCCTTTTGCGAGATGCAGCTCCACAGGTCTGTACGGGCAACCGGCATTTAAAGGCTAGTGAGGCCTCCCCGAACCGTTATGAGGTAGATGGCTGAAGGGTTGTGATAAGGCTGTTTCTCGACCAGTCAGATGTGCAGGCGAGAGAAATAACAAAGATTGGGTTGTTGGATTTTTCGACAAATAATGCTGTTGCCCACAAATCCGAGCTGGTGTCCTCGGTGTCTCTACTCGTATCACTCTCGTGTACGGAGACTTGTCACCTAATCAGCGTCTCACTTCTCGACAAACTGCCGCTACTGCCGCCCATCGAGCCATCCTCGTTAGGCTTCACAGGCCGGGATTTCGCCCAATAGTGAAATCGCACAACTCCAACGGCTGCTGGGATACTCATGTCTTCTCTTTCGTTTTGCCAGTCTCGAATTGCAAGTCCATCAAGCCCCAAGCACTTGGTACTCGTGCCAACGCGAGATCCTGGTTGGAAAGATCAGCATGTCAGCCTTCTCATGCAGTCTCGTTTCACATGGCTTGCCCTGCAGCTCTCAGTGGTCTCACCTCGACAATAATGCCACCAGGACAAGGTAGGGACACGAGAACTGGCTTGGAAAGTGACAGACAGGTCGTTGCAGCCACATTGTGATCCCCCAAGATTCACCATCACCAGGGGTTGAGCAGTGATCAGTCCAAACCATATTATTTGTCCTGTTGGCCTCGTTGGTCGAGATAAGAGCATCTCCATTATATTCTGTTATCTGGTTCATTCCTGCCATCCCCCCACTCCGGAGAACGCCATCACTCTCACTTCACTTGTCATATCCCTAGTCCCCTGAGACCTTTCCTGATCCCGTCGCTTACAGTAAGACCTCTCATCTCGCGTCTAGGCCAGGCGAGCACCATCTCGATCAGGGTCGATAAAAACACCCGCAGTTCCCGTTGCTCTCTGCTCGTTGCAATTGAGCCCGACTGATGCCACATATGGGTTGGATTGACATGACTCGACCTTCTCCGTAGCAGGCATGAGTCCTTCCCGTGTTCCACGTGGCTGTGTCGTGGATTCGCTAGCTCCACCTACTACTACTCACCGTTGATTGATGGGACTTTTGTTGTCAGCCTACATCCCATCGTTCGTCCTTGACGAAAGCACTGGTCTGGAGCCGATCGACTATGTCACCAGCCTCCCAGGCATACTGGACAGACGAATGCGTGAACGGCACGGTCACGTCGGCGTATGTCCATTCACATTTGCGTCCGGATGAACAGGAACTACTACAACGTCCCCTGTATTTCGGCGCGGGCTTGACGGATGATACCTATCTCGACTGGATCTTGACCCGAGCCAAACGCTTCTTCCTGATACTGGTCGCCGCGCGAGTGCCCGATCAGATCTTTGGGATTGTCGACGACTCTTACGACGACGACGACTTACCTATTGCTGAACATGCTGTACCTGACCTTCGCTTGTCGTACGAACGTAATCGCTCTCTTGACCGGCGTTTCTACAAAACACAATTCCGCTTTCTGAGTCGTGTTGTCGGCGAAGGCGAACATATCAGATATGCTGACGAGGAGACGGTACCTGTCATTCTTCCCAGCTTGAAGACTGTTGTTGGTTATCTCGGACAAGAGGGCACTGATAGAGTCCGGCTACCCGGCAAGACCTCAGAGGTATACCTTCGCCGCCGCATTGCCTTGGACCAAAAGTCTACTGAAGCGGACCTCCTGAACGAGATCGCCACCAGCAGGAGACTACGCCATGAACATATTGTCTCAGTTTTCGCCTCTTACACGCACCAAGGCTCTTGCAATGTACTATCTCTTCCTGGCCCAGAGTGGAACCTCAAGGCCTTCCTCTCCGACACACCAAAATCTTTCTCGAATCTTTCCAAGACGCATCGTCGCCACTCGTTCATCAATTGGCCTCACTGTCTCGCCAATGCCGTGAATTGGCTCCACAGCAACGGGCAATACCACGGAGCTATAAGACCATCCAACATCCATATTACAGAGTCCTTCCATATTTGCCTTGGTGCCTTGGAGGGTGACGGTATACTCTGCTACAGAGTTCGCTCGCAGGATATTGAGGCATATCAGTATGGTCCACCCGAGAGATACAAAAGGGCTGTGACTGTCCGCAGCACCGGGTCAGCTGCGATATCACTTCCATCAGGGGGACGCACTGGCCGACGAATTGGCCGAAAGGACAAGGAGAATTCTTCGGATGGCAGGAACAGTGTAAGGAGATCAAGTTCAGTGGCTCCGACTTATTCTTTTCAACCTACCTCCAGAGGCGACTATGCACGACTGCGCTTGAGCGCTACCACAAAGTCGGACTCACGGCCGACGGTCCGAGGGCGTAGTATGCGTGCACCGCAGACACCCACAGACAACAACTCGATTTCCACGCAAGATACACCACGTCCAGAGAGGATGGCTGCAACCCCCAAACGGGCACCTTCAATTCAATCTTCCACATCATCTAATGGCAACAAACTCGCTTCGATCTTTAATGGTCCCATGTTTGTCGCCGCACCAGAGGCTCGCAGTGCCGTGGTCCAGACATGGCAATCTATGGAGGATGACATGTTCGCTTCTGACATGTTTTCGCTCGGTGCTGTGATGGTGGATATTGTCACCGTTCTCTGTAAGCGCACTTCCAGCGCCTTTTCTCGGCACCGTGCCTCCAAGAACCGAATGGCTGGTCGTGGTGGAGGTTTAGCGGATGCTAGCTTTCATGCCAACCTTGGTCAAGTCTTCGCATGGGCGCAGTCCTTGCAGAACGATGCAGAGAAAAAGGCGAAGAAGGATGAAAGCAAGGCTTACCATGCAGTTGGGCCAATCGTACAGCTTGCACTACAATGCCTGGCAAGAGATCCTGCTGCTAGATTATCAAGCGAAACTCTGGAAGAGAAGCTAGCCGAGCACATCCGTCGCTCTGCAAGTATTTCTCATCTTCATTGCACAGGCAGAGTCCTTAAGGAAGGCAATGAGCGAAGCTCCAGCGTTGCGACTTCGCAGAACCTATCTGGTCGTGAGACGCGCAGTGACAGTAGATCTACAGAGCGATTTCGCCAGGCCTCGAACAATCTGCGCATCTTGACAAGGGAACAACGACAGCAGCAGCAGGTCCCGACATCGCAAGAAATTGCACGAAACCCTCTCAGTCTTCAACCACCTTTCATCCATATTCCGAAGAGTACAGCCACCACTCCGGTAACCACGTCTGCAAGTTCTCTTGCATCCTTTAATTTCGATGGGTTGTCGGACACAATAGTGGCCGATAGCCCACGCTCGCGCGAACAGTCATTGAGGCGCAAATCCAGCCGTCGAAACGAATCAAAGCCCTCGCAACATGACCGGTGGTCCGCCGAGCAAGATGGGCCGAAGAAGTCGTCTTACACGTGGCACCAGAATGATAGTCAGGTAGACCCACGACTGTCCTTTGGCGAATCCGTCGACACGGGAGCATTCACGTACCTTAACTACAGCACCAGTGCTTCATCGGATGAAGGAACCAAGTACTTCTCGCTGCGGTCACCATCGGGTCCTCCTACAAAAGCGCCTCCCAATCGATCTTTACCGCCTGTCCCACCGATCCCGCCGGAGACCATGCCTGTCAAGACCGTGAGATGTCCTAAATCTGTTCGCGAGGACGTCGACAAGCGAAAGACACCGCCTGGTATGGTTAGAGGGAGATATCCCTTGCGAAAAGAAAGCCTGCCCACTATGGTGGATGATGAAGATGACGACTATCACGACATAATGCGGCATGCGAGGGGCTTAGGGCTTTCTCAAATCGACACTCGCAGCCGGTCAAGGCATAATCCTGAGAGGGTTGGCGCATGGTAAAGATGTGTTTCCGCATCTAGCCCATGCAAGACTCAAGTTCGGGGTGCTCATGTTTGATCAGGCGGATCGAGGGTAGCCAATTTCATGTACCATTAGTCCCGTAGATGAGTAGCAATGAAGCGACCCAGAATACCTTCTCCTCAAGCTGCTTAAGATACTGAGACATGGTTGGGAATGTCCACCACTCAATGGTGTCCGAAGATTTCCCGACGAGCCGATGGTGGATTCGAGATGCGGCTTCGACTTTGGCTTTATCTTCGCTTCCAATTATTCACTCCTTCTACATCCACCGTTTTGGATTTTATCCGTTGAACAACACTTTATAAGAAAGCCGAAGATCTCGAATCATCCCAGACTAATCAGTGACTCTGCCCAACACAGCTGCGAACAATTTCAAGCAGTCTCGACCGTGAAAATTTCTTATCTTGCTGCACCGCGGAAGCAGCCCTTGTTCTCGAGCTACCTCCACATGCCCAGAATCTGAGAATGACTGCCTTTCCAGAATGTGAAATCATGAATCATGCCTCCAGGGAAGAAGCGAATACGCGAGATTAAGACCAAGACAAAGACTTTCTCCGGGTACGACCTCACCCGCATCCATTCCCGCCTCCTTTCCCTCTACCATCTCCAGGACTAACAAACGATGTCTGCGGCAGGTGTTGGACCTGTCGAGGAAGGAAGGTCAAGTGCGATGCTACTCGCCCTCAATGTGCTCGATGCTTGAAAGCCGGCTTGCATTGCGAAGGCTACGAGTTGCGATTGTACTGGATAACCGATGACGACACCGTTGCACCTTCGGCGATCAAACGCCAGGCCATGACATTGGAAGGCACGTCTAAACATATCCGAGGCGTTGTGATCCTCGGGCACCCCCTTCTACTTCTACGTGTCGAATGATGCTGACCCGAGTTTAGGATTGAAGACGTGGTCGTTCACACTGGATGAGGTGGATCAACAGATTGCAGGTATCGACGCCTGCGAGGACAATCACTCGAATCTTGCCTACATTTCCAGGGGCCCATTCAGCGTCTTTCCAACACTAAATAATCCCGAAGCAGAACCACGTCCCAGGAGATCAGGAGCTAGCGACATGGACTTCGACAGTATCATGAGTAGCGCCCAACTGCTGGAGGCCAACGCAGGACCAATACCCTTGAGCGCTGTATACCCACCTGGAAACCCGGGAATGCAGCCTTCCACATCATCTGTAAGAGGGGAAAGCCCTTCCTCCTGGTTTGAGCTGAACCCAGAACTCTTTCAAGATCCTGTCATCCATCAGCTTATGGACAACTACGTCGGGGTCTGTGCTAAAGTTCTTCCACCTCTGCCGCATCCGGAGAACCCATATGCCACGATCTACGTCCCCAAGGCGATGGCTGGCGCCTCAAATGTCTTGTTTGGCCTGAACTGTGCAGCGTCCGAAGTACCGTCCAGCAACATTGCTATCTTCTATGCCGTCTTGGCCACTTCTGCCTTCCATTTACGCTCGACCAATGCTGAAAGTGGCCTGAGATTTGATGTCCTTGCAAGAGGATTCCGTGCCAAAGCATTCGAGTCCCTGCAGAAGGCATTGCAAGAACCGCTGGAAAGCATCGGAGATGAAGCCGTGCTAGACCTGTCCACCCAGTCGACTACGCACCTTGAGGCCATCATGTCGGCAATGCTCACTTTGGTCACCATGGACATTATGGAGGGTTCCATGTCGGAGTACTGGATACATCTCGAGGGAATGGATCGCCTTTCGACTCAGCTACAGAGAGAGGAGCATGCGTCGCCAAAAATGGCTCGTTTGACAACCATTTCTACCTTTCTTTCAACATTGGCCAGCACCACTTCACTGGAATTGGCCCCGATTCCTTGGACAGGCGAATACTATGACACTCCTGAATTGCATTACAGCACGACCGGCACAGGCTATGGGCTGGAATATGCTTATGGCATTACCCCGACTCTGGCCAACATCATGCAACAAATCCATACCCTTTCTCGCCATATCTCCTATTACACTGCTACATCCGACCCATTTCCCCCGACATTGATTTCAGCTTGCAGAAAGCTCTCGGATACTCTTTCGTCCTGGTCG
Source organism: Exophiala xenobiotica (assembly GCF_000835505.1). Lineage (NCBI taxonomy): Eukaryota > Fungi > Ascomycota > Eurotiomycetes > Chaetothyriales > Herpotrichiellaceae > Exophiala > Exophiala xenobiotica. The sequence goes on from NW_013562490.1 coordinate 2,977,324, forward strand.
ATCGACTCAGAAGCCATTGCTGAACTCTTCCTGAGCTCGGGCACAGACTTCGCTCACCAACTGGGCAAACATCATATCCTCGCTTTTGCGCACGGTCTCCGCGTCTACTACCACATACGAATTCTTCCTTGCAGATCGTCCGAAATGCGGGAGCACATCGACCGCGTGGCGAGGCATCTTGTTGAGATTGAAGAGATCAAGTCACGGGCTGGCTACGACCACAACATCTCCGCGACAATCACCTGGCCTGGCTTCATTGCTTCGTGCGAGGCAGAACGAGGTTATTGCCGGGAGGTGTGGTACCAGTGGTGGCATGGGATGCTGCAGTACGGCATCGGAAACATTGCAGAGTTATGGAAAGTCGTTCAACAGGCTTGGGCAATAAGGGATAATGAAGGTCTCAAGGAAATCCCTGCCTGGGTGCCGGTCCTTCGGCGAAGTTGTCAGCGAATATTAGCTGTGTGAAGAGCAGTACATCTTATTCTGGAATGGCCGTCGTTACTCGAATATCGATCTCCTCAACGATCGAAACCCTTAGTGTGGATGTACTTGTTGTGGCTTACACTGGCTTGTTGCCAAATCTAAGTTTCAGCCATCATACTCTCCAGCACTGAACCCAGACGCCTAATACCTTCGACGATTGTATCTTCATCTTCCTCCCAAGCGAAGCAGATGCGCAGGCTATGGGAGACGGCCTTCTTTTCGTTTCTGGACACTTCAAAGATCTCGCCTTTTGCAACACTCACGTGCTCCTCTCGCGCCACTGTCGCAACAAACTTAGACGCGTCAAGCTCCTGTGGCAGATGGACATACAGAAAGTATCCGCCCTTGATCGCTGGCTGTTCCTTCTGGTCCTCCTGTTCTGACTGGAACTCGGGATCCTCCGCATCGAGGACGGCTCCGTGCGGGACGAGGTACTCATTCACAGCTTTGACGGCAGAGATAGCTCGACCTCGGTACGATGGAAGAAGCACGTCCTCCAAGTGTGCTTGAAGGCTGCCAGAAGTGAGTGCTTCAGCAATGATCGCCGCGGTAAATTGACTAGGAGATCCCCCGCTGCTCAGAGATCCACACCGCGATAGACCTCTCGCGAATTGAGCTGTCGACTCTGTCCATCCTGTACGCAAACCAGGACCGAGCAATTTCGAGAACGTGCCGTTGCTGACGACATGACCGAAGTGCGAAGCCACTCCTCCATCAAACGCGTGGTCGATATCCACGAGGCGAGGCATGACGGCCTTCCCGGGGAACGATGGGTTCCAGTGGAGCATGTCGTACACATCGTCTGTGATGATCAAAGCATCGTGTACTCGAGCAAGGTCGACGAGTTGTTGGCGGCGGCGCAGGGACATGACTTTGCCGGAAGGATTTGCGAAAGTCGGCACGCAGTAAATGATGTACCGATACAATTTCTGCCCTCCAAGTGGTCGTTTTGTACGAGGTCCCTTAGGTGGTCCTTCCATCTCGGCAACAGCCAATAGCGCTCTCAAGCGGCCGATGTCAAGCCCCTCCTCGTCCTCCGGTACGCCCTTCAATCGTCCAACGAAACCATTGTCTTCGAAGATGCGCGCTGCAAGGAAATATGTTGGAGTCACCATGATGACATTCTTCGTGTACCCGGGATCTGTGTACACTTGAAGGATGTTTGCGAGGCCTGCGCTTGCGCCAGCGGTGACGGTCAGACGTGACGGTTTTGTCCATGGAGAAGAATAGAATTGGGTCAGATACGTTGTAAGAGCTTCCTTCAGAGAAGTCTCACCGGATGCTGGACCATAGAGGAGGGCCTCAGTGGCTCGGTCAGCGTCTGCGAGGAACTCTCGTGATGCCTCTTGGAGGACCGAGACGGGAAGAAGGCTCTGCGCGGGCCAGCCACGGAAAAGATCGATGAACTGAGACGAGGACATATTGAGCGAGTGTCGAGATCGGATTACCCAGGAAGGTCAGATTGTGTGCCTCGAGCGAAGGAATGTTGGATCATGTCGAGGTCATGAAATTTGACTGCGAGACTAAGGTAAAAGGCATTGTTGTGTTGGCAGTGAAAGGCATTGTTGATTTTGGCAGTGAAAGCAAAGCCGTGAAGAACTTGCCTTTGTTTCCTTTCACTGAACTCGAGGAAGTGTACCGCCATAGGCGCCGTGCACCGCATGCACCGACAAAGAACTTCCCGACAAAGCAAGCGCGGTTGCTGATGGGACAAGCCGTGAACGTCTATCGGACTCCATACTGGAACGACGGGGATAGTTGGTGCGGCCGATGAGGGTTTTGTGGATGGAAATGGACAGGAGACTGTGAGGCCCTCTGGGAACTCGCAGGCAGGCTCGAGCAAGGATCAACCAGCCGCCTCCTTTCCAGTTCCGCCAAAGAGATGAAAACGAAGTGGTGTGGACGGTGTTGTCGACACATATAGTCTGATCTCGAACGGCGCGGACGGCGCATCCTTTCTGAGGAACGAACAGACCTGAGGCATAATCTGCCATCAAATGGAGCCACTGTCGTCGTCAGGAAGACGGACGGCTCATGAGTCGAATGTAATTTGATCACCGCCTGGGACTCGAAAGGAGTGCTGACTTTATCAATTACTAGTATCTCAACGACGGCCTTGCGACTCGGTCTGTGAGAAGCCTGGCCTCCAGGGTGCTTCGCTGACTGCTTCCCTTTCTCCCGGTGGGGCGTTGATCCTGACGCCCCTTGTTTATGCCTAGCCGGACCATATGCTGTGCCAAGATCTGGGCAAAGAGATAGCATCAAGCATGAATTGCCAATGGACGACCTAGACTGACTCGCCTGGTTGCGCGTTGACGGCCTTGTTATCTTCTCCGGTGTGACGACTATACCATTCAATTGGAAACTTGTTTAATGTACGGCTCCCAGAGTGGCCGGGTTGAGTGTTATCTATGCCTATGGTGGGCCTGGAATCCTTGGCCGCGATCATTGACCTGCCATAGAGCTGATATGGTCGTTTCCCGGTAAGGAACATGGGCTACTTGTACATGCTCTGACATCGCTGTGAGCTCCCGTGGCAGTATAGACTTCCATTTCCTTATCTTGAGTCTTGCTTGCCCTATTGCACTTTGCATAGCCGACACCGTGCGAGATATATATATCCCTCGAACCATCCCAGCACGACAACGTCCGACATGGTTATTTATGGCTTGCTCAGTCTCCTATTCATCCCAACCTAGACTTCATACTCTCACTCCCCGCTTGCTCCTCAACTGAGGACGTCGACACCATGAGCGACGATCGTGATATCAAGATGGCCGAAATTGGGGGTGACCCCGTTGCCGAAACCGGTTCACAAGAGCAAGGGGACATATACGAGAGACACCTTTCCAGCGCCGAGAATGAGGAATACGGACGGATCAAAAGAGGTCTCACTCCCCGCCATGTCCAGGTTATGGCAATAGGCGGGAGTATCGGGACAGGCCTCTTTGTAGGTATCGGTGGCAGTCTGTCCAGGGCTGGACCGTTGAGTCTGCTCCTTGGCTATCTTTGTAAGTCACTTTTCTCTCCCGTCCTCCGTTATGCATTTGGGCTCTATGACAAGAAGACCCTCAGGTGCTCGTGTTGATACTGATACTGACGTTGGCCAATTAGTCTGGGGTCTTCTGTTCGTTTGGCCATGCTATCTGTGTGTTGCCGAGATGGTCGCCTGGCTACCTGTTCGGGGCAACATCTTTGAACTGGCGGCCAGATACGTCGACCCTGCGCTAGGCTTTGGCATGGTAAGAAAGAGGCCCGGCACACGGTTTCATCACATTGCGGGGGACTGACGTATGACAAGGGTTGGACATACTACTTCGGAGGCCAGATGCTTGTTTGCACCGAGTATGCGGCTGTAGCCACGGTCATGCAATACTGGACACCAACAGACCAGGTCAACCCAGCTGTCTGGGTGGCGATGTGTATGGTGGTTTGCTTCTTGTTGAACATCGTCGCTGTCAGGTGAGCTTCAACCGCAATGTAAGGGATGGATCGGCCCACAGAGACTGACCAAAAAACAGATGGTACGGTGAATCCGAATTCTTCATGGCCTCGACCAAAATTCTGCTGTTGATCGGATTGTGTTTGCTCACTTTTATTACCATGGTCGGGGGAAATCCAACTGGGGAGGCATACGGGTTTCGCTACTGGAAGCGTGGACTCGCCATGCATCCGTACTATACGACCGGCACGACCGGACGATTTCTGGGCTGGTGGTCTGTTGTCAGATACGCCGCCTTTACAGTGGCAGGACCGGACTTGATATCAGTAAGTGCTACCTGCTGGACCTTTGGGATACTTACCGGGTTTACCGACAAAGCTTTCTTCAGTGCTGACAACACACAAACAGTTGGCCGCGGGAGAGATCCAAAACCCTCGACGGACCATCCCTCGGGTCGCTCGTCTCGTCTTCTATCGACTCGTGGGCTTTTATGTGCTTGGAGTCTTCTGTGTCGGAATTCTCTGCTCTTCTCGCGACACCCGTCTGTTGGGCGCCATTGAGAGCGGTGCAGCAGGTGCAGCGGCATCGCCCTGGGTCATTGGCATTGAAAACCTAGGCATCCACGGTCTTCCGGGCTTCATCAATTTCCTCATCCTTCTGTCCGGCTGGTCCTGCGGTAACGCTTACCTCTACTCCAGCAGCCGTACCTTATACTCCCTTGCCCGGGACGGTCAGGCGCCAAAGATCTTCATGAAATGCACCAAAAGTGGTGTTCCGATCTACGCGGTCTCGATGGTCAGTCTGATCAGTTGCATCACCTTCTTGGTCGCTTCGGACTCGTCCGTCACGGTATTCTATTGGTTCGTCTCGCTGACGACTTGTGCCTTGATCCTCACGTACACCGGCATGCTGTGGACGTTCCTCGGCTGGTTCCGGGCACTCAAGGCGCAGGGTGTTGACCGCAACAATCTGCCGTACAAATCACCCTTTGCTCCGTACTCGGCTTACTTCGCGCTTGTCATTGGCTGGTTGACGATGATCTTCATCGGGTTTGACACCTTTGTGCCATTCAGCACCGAGGGCTTCGTCACATCCTACTTTGGGCTGGCATTCGGTCTCGTCTGTTTCTTCGCCTGGAAGATCTTCAAGCGGACGAAGCTCGTGGATCCGAAGACGTGTGACATATACAGTGGCAAAGCCGAGATCGATGCCGATTGTCGAATCTGGGAAGATGGTGGGATTGTGGAAAATGAGAAGAGAAGGCTCGCTAAGATGAACACTTTCAAAAGAACGTGGGCGAGGATGTGGTAGATGTCACAACTTGGAGCGGCGGCGATGCTTGGAACGAGCGAGTGCAGGAGTCTCAAGGCGTGACGTGACGTACTCAGTGTGAGGCTTGTCGAGTTTGTTATGTTTCGAGAGAAAGTCGACGATGCAACTTGATGATAGTCGAGAAAAGTTGTGTTAACTGATGATGACCTGAAGCTCATTGTGCGGGAGAATTCAATCAAGTCTGACGCAAATCTTCCAATAACGCTGATTGGTCACCAGCAAGATTTCTCCATGTGTCCCACGATCCTCTCACCAGAACGTCCAAAAATACTATCAGTCAGACCAAGAGTTTTTGATCCCACTCAGGTTCCGGCATCAGAAGCAACACGCGTTTCTCACCCAGCATCTTAGATGCACATGTTCAACGGACATAAAAGAAAAGACTCATCATATGGCGATGTGTAGCCGGCATGATCAACCATGACCAACGATACTTGGTTTTGATATTCTACCTTACCCAGTACCTTAGGTAATCTGACTGTCCCTCGGCCTTTCCTGACCGCGAGCGAGCCTAGTTAGTACCACTCCTGGTCCTGGGCACTTTGGATGACATAATCTGTCATTCCTTGGTTTGCTCTCTCGCTTCGCTTCTCATGATACCCGCTGGGACTACCTGAGTCTCTACCTGATCTTCTACACGATCGCATGAAAATGGTTGCTTACGCAAAGTGCAGAGACGCACTCGGGCTCCAGTGCTCCGACTTCCGACTGTAGAGTACCTAGGTACTCACTGGGTCGGTAGCCAGGTTGGTAAGCTTCGACACTGATCCCAACATCATCGACACACCTGTGCCACCTCGTCAATATAAATGCAAGGCCCTGGCCTTCAAGGGCCGTCACTACTGCACTACCGCACGCGCAACGAGCAGCGACTTCGAGATCAACAGTCTCTACCAGGGAAACGATTCGTATATTGAACCTATCGTCTGGACAGGCGCGCTCATCCATCTCACTCCAGTCCTTAACACCCACCCAACACCTGCTGGACGTATTAGTAACACTCCAGTCCCACTGACAACAGACCAACCCACACTCACAACCATGGTTTCCCGCTCGGACATACTCCTCAACAACACCTCCCTCCACACCCCTGGCTCCGGCCCCATCGTCGCACTGGTCGGCTGCACATCGGGCATCGGCCTTTCCACTCTACACGCACTCCTCAAACACACGTCCTCGCCCACCATCTACCTCGTTGGGCGGGACTCATCACGTCTGACCTCCCTTATCACGCAAGTCCAACCTCTCAACCCCTCCGCCACACTGCACCCCATCGTCGCGGACGACCTCACACTCGTGCGCGACGCCCAACATGCCGCCGAACGAATCGCCTCGCAAACTCCACGGCTCGACATCCTCATCATGTCCCAGGGCTTCCTGTCATTCAATCCCACGCCAGACTTCTCTCCCGAAGGTCTCGATCGCATCACGTCGATCCGGTACCATTCTCGCATGCGCATTCTCGTCACGCTCCTCCCCTTACTCCGCCGCAGCCCATCACCGAGAGTCCTCAGCATCCTAGGCGGCGGCAAGGAAGGCCCGCTCGACCTCTCGGACCTCGGTATGACAAGGCCGGGTACATATGGCCCGCTATACGCCGCCGGCGCCGCGGGATCTATGAACACGTTATTTCTCGAGGAGTTGTCCAAGCGGCCGGGCAACGAGAAGATCGTCTTCATCCACCTGTTTCCCGGACTGGTCGCTGGCACGGGGCTCAAGGTGCAAGGGTCAAGCGTCTGGGTGCGCTTTCTATGGGAGTATGTCGCCAAGCCGATCATGAGCATGGTAGCCTACAGCTCCAGTGAGGCCGGTGAGAGGGTCCTGTTCGCTGCGACGAATGGACGCTTCCGACGACTACCGCCTGGAACGAGCGCGGAGGGAACCCTGATTCAACAGGGGAGTGATGGAATTCAGGGCAGTGGTGTGTACACGGTCAATGCTGATTCAAGTGTCATCGGTGGTGGAGGCAATGCGGACCTCCCCAAGCTGAGGGGAATGAATGCCGGGCACGAGGTGTACGAGTATACCATGGCCGAGTTTGGGAGGATTGAAAATATGCAGGGCTGATGGATGTACATGATGCCTTAATTATTCCCGGTCATCGCAGACTGCGTCCCGACATGTGATAAACTGCCGGGCTGGAATCCGACATAGATAGACCAAAGTCCAGACTATAATCCAAGTCAGAAGAAGTCACCAAGTTGAATACACCCGCCTCGTCCCCCTTTTGGCCGAGCGACATGTCTCCGTCTGTTATATTGTCTCTGTTGCAATTCAGCTTTCAGATCGGAAGAGAAAGACAAACTCGAAGCTGACTTCCCCTTTGACTTCAGCTTCCACTTTTGTCCTAAGCTCGCCACCCCGGAGGTGGAAATTGGGGTTCCATCGACTACGACAAGGTCACCACTGCCTGTGCTGTTGTCCTTTAGCCACGGATTCCAGCTTCCTGTACACATATCCTGAACACCTTCCTCTCCTTGTGCGGCGTCGCGTTCATGCGTTGTTTCAGTACAGTGACAGCCCTTCTTTGCCTTCTCGCGGATTCCAAGAAGCTCGGCCCACCCGACCAGGCCACCGTTTTCGTCATGGCCTACCACATCTGGCTCGAGATAGAACATAGGGTGCCTTGGCTTAATCGTTGATGCCGCAGCGCTTGAGGACTGGGAACGACGTCGCGCTCCACTCGCAGGCTCCGCTGATGCAGCGGAGGACAGTTCCTCGGGTGGTTGCGGAGGTCGATTCAAGGAACCAAATCTGGTCCTGAGGTGGCTCCTCGGCGGTGGTGTAGGAGGTCCGCTATGATCGAGATGTGGCCGAGTCTGCGGGCCGCAAACACAAATACTCCCTGGATTGGACTCGCACTGGCAGATACTGTCACGCCTTGAAGCCAATATCCCGCTTCCATCACCGGATTCTCTTCTTCGCACTACTTCTTTGTCTGAATCTCCCCCTGACATGTAGGCCAGATCCTGTTCTGAAAGAGGAGACACTGGACTGAGAAGACGCAGCGGCTCTGTAGCATCAGTATTTGTGCTCTTATCCGTTAAGAAAGACTGGATAGTGTTTAGTGAGCCAAGTGAGTTTTCGCTTTCTGTTTGTGGCATGGCCTCATGCTTATTGTCAGGGTTAGCACGCAGCAGAATGCTAGTCGAATGAAGCTCGGCTACATTCCTTTGCTCTGAAGATCGCCCGGCGATAGCTCTGGCTCGAAGCCTTGCCAGTTGAAGGGAATTGGAGCACGGATCCTCCGTGATCTGTTGTGACATCGAAAGGCTGTGTGAAGTAGCGTCTGGATCATCCAACACTAGCCGACAGACAGACTGAAGAATTCCATTGGGCGATGCATCGCGCGGTGCTCGGAGCTTTGTCAATGCCGGGAAGCCGTTGTGAGATATTGATAGTGCTAAGTGGTCATTCGGTGTGAGATTGGGGTCCCCGTTCAAGCGAGAAGCAAAGCAGTGAGAAGATTCATCGATGCTCTGGTTTGCCTCTCCCGGCAATTGCCGTTGGTCGCAAAGGATATCCCAGTGGAGGAATTTCAGCGACTTTGAAGCCATGATCGGTTGGAAGACAACTGAGCCCAATTTGGCTGGCACTGATAGTGCCGTGTCCGTCTGGACAATAGTGAGCTTTCTCAACCGATCAAGGCTGGTAAGTACCTTGGCCAGTGTAAGCAAGCTTGAAATATTCTGGTGTACCAATGCAAGCCGTTCGATCCTGGCAGCTCTGGGGCTCGCCGCCCATCGAGTGAGTCCGGCATCTGTAATTCCTGCGCATTCCTCTAGTCTCAACGAGGTGAGCGGCGGAAAGGAAAGGAGTGTCCTGTCATGGAAATCATCTGCATCGAACGAGGAGACGCAAAGATTCTTCAGTGAAGGTAACCCATTGAGGACGTCCACAAAGAGCTGATGCTCGATGACGCCGAGACTTCCAGGCGAGCAAAGCCCCAGAGTTTCAAGCAAATTCCAGCGCTCATGGTACAACATGAATTGGAAGGTCTGGTGTCCGTCCAGCAGCCCTGGAGATAGCTGTTTCTGACTCCGTTCTCTGACCTCGTCATTCTCTGCAATGACCCAGGCATGTTCTCGGAGCTTTGCTCTCGTCGAGAGTGCGTGTGATAGTCGATCGAATGTGTGGTTATAGAAGGACGTGAAGCCTGTAAACGCTTCGAGATTGGGGCAGGCCATGACCACAGACGCCAATGTGCAGAGGTAGGCGTCATACTCAGGATTCGGATTGTCGTTAGGAAGGTACAAAGAGATGTGAGGATCTGGTACGTGCAAGGTCTTGACGAGGGCCGCAATCAGAGGCTTTGACCGCAGGGTTGTTCTGAGGCGAACAAGTCGCGCGCCTCGAGATAGTCTCCATTTCCGTAGCATGCGAGGATCGTCTTGTCCCACAATTTCGATATTCGTATACCTGCGTCCTTTAGCATCCGATATGTTACGTGAGTCGAGAGAGAAAACTACAGTATCCTCTGAGCATCCGAGAACCATGCCTTGCATGTCAGCTGCAAAGAACAGAGGTCCCTAATGTAGCAGGTTGTACACGAAGACGATCCTGAAATGACATGTAGTTCTCTGAGCTGTTGCAGCACAAGTTCAAATATTGAGGCAGGTAACCGCCTCCAACGGCGCCTAGTCCTCACGGTGGCGAGAGCTGCATTGAACCTTTCTCCTGGACCCTCCGACGGGACCTTAGCAGGTAGGGATTGTATTCGACTGGCGTTCGTTCCAATTCTTCCGTTCAAGCTGGCGACATGACGTAGCAGCGGAGGCTGAGTCACTCCAGCAGAGAAGAAAGGTTGAGCCTGTTGATCTTGGTAAGAAGATACTGTGCGAAGCCCCATGTTTCCCGGGAAAGGTCACAGGACGTGACAGTCTGGAGCAGATTATTTGATCAGATCATTGCCAATTGAATTCCACTTCGTTGTCTCTGAAATATTATCGAGATAGTTGAAGAAGAGACACATTTGCCATTGAATGGTTCAATGACCTCGAAACACGCCCCTCGCTCGCTGGCTCTTGCATTAAAGGGAGCGGGAGAGAGTTTGTGTAAGCTCACATTGTGGAACCGAAGTTGATAAGGGAAGACCTGCAGGGGTCATCAGCGGACGCAGACCACGAACGACGGCCTAGACGCCAGCTAGACATGGTTCTCGCCAGGACTAGACGTGTTGAGAAGGGCAGTATCTGAAGAGTTGGAAAGAGCATAGCAAAGACTTGGAAGTGGCACTGCGGCTCCTGTGGCGTTTAGCCATGGCCAATAAAGACGGACGTTTCTCGACCATCGACCACGATTGACAATACCAACCTTGTTCTAGCATGCAGAAAGAACCCTTGCCCCTACCAACATTTTGAGATCGTGTGGCTGCAAACAGGCGATTGCTCCAACAGTCGCTTCGGGCTTGATACGTAGTAAAAGCAACCTAACCAGGGTCAGAAAACACGCGAGCAGGCGACAGATCTACGCATTGCTGACGGAAGTCAAGCGATTGGATACCTGAGCCAGCTATCTTATATGCTGGCCTTCAAAGTTACATGGCAGGATAAACTGCTGCTACCATATTTGGCCCATCCAAGATTTTATGGGCATCGCCATGGCTGATAGTCTTGTGGCGATGACTTTCTATCCCATCACCGTACCATGATTCGCTAATCTGTACATGCCAGTATCTGGCCAATCTGGAAAGCTTGCATGCTAACTTGCGGGTGCGGCTATGCGTAGAAGTTGACACTGTAAGACGTTAGCTTCTTGCTATCAGATCCCGGTGACGGGTATACTCACGTATCCTTCTTCTTCGCCATGACCTCGGCGATCGCGTCCACATAGTTTTCGTGGACCAGCTTGCTTTGTCCTTTTCGAAGAGCGATCATACCAGCTTCGACGCAAACAGCTTTCAACTGGGCTCCTCCCATTTCGTCGGTAGATCTGGCAAGTTCGTTCCAGTTGATGTTGCCCTCATCCACGGTCATCTTCCTGGAATGGATACGAAGGATCTGCGCACGCGACTCCTCATTGGGAAGCGGGAATTCAATCTTCCTGTCTAGTCGACCAGAGCGGAGTAAGGCAGGGTCGAGCACGTCAACTCTGTTGGTGGCAGCCAGAACCTTGATTCTTTCGTCCGAAGCGAAACCGTCCAGCTGGTTGAGCAATTCCAACATGGTTCGCTGGACTTCTCGGTCACCGCTCTTTTCTGAATCGAAACGCTTCGTGCCAACGGCGTCGAGTTCGTCGATGAAGATGATTGATGGCGCCTTCTCCTTGGCTAACGCGAAGCAATCTCGAACAAGTTTGGCACCATCACCAATAAACATTTGGACAAGCTGGGGACCGGCGAGCTTAAGGAAAGTGGCGTTCGTTTGAGCTGCGCACGCACGAGCAAGGAGAGTCTTGCCAGTTCCCGGAGGGCCATACATCAAAGCACCTAACGACGTTGGTAAGCATATTGGCGTACCTACGCAGGTGGCAACATACCCTTTGGAGCCTTGATACCAATTTTCTTGAATCTCTCTGCCTCCTTCATGGGCCATACCACTGCTTCGACAAGTTCCTCGATTTGTTTGTCGAGACCACCAACATCCGTGTACTTCTCAGTGGGCTTTTCATCGACTTCCATAGCCTTGACTCTTGAGTCATATTCGGCAGGAAGAGTGTCGAGAACGAGGTACGAGTCCTTGTTGACACCGATAAGGTCGGCGGGTTTGAGCTTGTTGTGGTCCACCAACCCGATCAGCGGTAAGAATATTGTTTGTCGGGTACTTGTCTTGATCACTGCTGACTTGCCGACCCGGGTGGCGTCCAGATCAATGTTTGCTCCCTCTTCCGCTGCTTCGGCCTCAACATCCAGGTCAAGAAGTTCGACGACGTTGCCAACGAGGTACGGTAATTGTCTATCGTAGAGATATTAGTCACCCAGATCTCCACGCAGTCGTGTAGCCTTGCTCACCTATTGTTCTCGATCTTGTCTAGGTTGTCCTTGATTTTGTCCTTCATTGTGGTCTCTTCATGCTTCAGCCGCTGAAACTCGCTCTTCAAGATTTTCAATTCGTTCTCCAATAACCGCCGCCGGTTGATGATGTCTCTGGTACTGGATTGAAGGATCTCGGTGTCGATGTAATCTTCTTCTTCTTCTTTCTTTCCAGCGTCTGCGTCTTTCATCTCGGCATCTTTAGATTCTCCGTCAGTGGGAGACTTCTTGTCCTTGTCATCACCATCCTTCTTCTCCTCCTTCTGATCACGCTCCAAATCATCGAGATCCTCTAGTGTCGACATATTGCGGACCGGCTGGCGAGTGCGATGGGTCAGGGACGGGGAGGAATGGTGCAGGTAAAGTCCAACCCGAATCAAGGCTTGACGGGAATTGGAAGTTCCAACGAACAATCTGGAGATCGTAAAATGCTGGATTGCTATGGTGTTCGGAATGGTATACGTTCGGTACTGATCCGTAGCTCGCAGTGAGCAGGACGATGCGGCGCGGCGAGACCAGTCCGGTCTTGGCACATACCCTACTTCGCCGCGTCACAGCGCAGCCTGAGCCTCACTAGCCTTCTGCACGCCCTCTGCTTGCCACCATCATCCACCAACGGGCGGTTCATAGGGCCTTTGCATTCTACGAAGTAGAAACTTGAGGATCCATCACTTCTTAGGAAAGTCGTCCTTTGATAGTCTTCTTATCTCCGGGTTCGTGCAGCAAAAAGTCATAGCAATAATCAATCTATCGAGAGGTATATGCCCATCTGAATGCATCAAGACCCAACAGAGGGTCCGTTAATAACAATGGCCAACATGTCCCCGGTGCTTGCTAACACCGCCGTTCTAGGTGTGCGCCTTGTTCTTGTCATCATGCAGACCTCGACATCCATTAAAAACCCTTGGGAGCATGAGTCGATTCTTGTTGCACCTTTGAAACCTCCCTTCATTGCACCGACCGCCTCGTTTCACATAGCTAATTACAAGTTTGACGGAACCGGCAAACCTTAGGCACAACCACCACCGAGTTGGCCCCTCAGTATGAATGCACATCTTGCCTCACTGTCCGAGAGGACACCGTAAAGCAAGTATTTGAAGCGTGCCCTGTGTTCGAAAAGATCCCCATGTACCAACACTACCCATAACGCCGACCACCCATTCTGGAGCGCTGAACTTTTTTGTGACTTTTGCCTTCCCCATGAAGCTCCTGAAATCACCCACCTCGTCGTGAATGTATGTAAGAAAGAACGGACCCTTGCTCTATCATTGAAAAAAAAGGTTGCTCGCTGTTTAAATGCCGAAGAATGAAGGACTGGAAGGTACAATTTCGTAAAAGGTCGTTAGATGAAAGGTCAATTAGCGAAGATTTCGACTCATCAAGAAGCGCCGGGACGTGACCTGATGGTGTCGAAGTGGCTTTCTTCGATGTCGTCTGGGTAGCCCATGAGGGCAAGATTGCCGATGGTAAAACAGGGGAACCCAAGAAACGGTGCGATTCGATGACTTTTTCGACCAACTCGAGCTCGCTGAACGCTGGACGGTATGAAATGATTTAACCGACGACAGTTTGCATAGGATATCCAGCATGACTGAAGTAGTAGTCCGACTGTTTGGCATGCAGAGCGCAGCCGCAGTTGGGAGCGTGAGCCATCCAACTAGGTGTGATGTTTTGGGGATACCCATAATTGTGCCCGTGAGTGGGAAGCTGGTTACGCTGAGCAGCATAGGCCGAAGTATTGCTAGAATGATAAGACTGGCGGCCAAATGACGGACCCGTGGGCGTGTAAGACCATGTCGGGGTGTAGTAGTCTGGCGTGGCAGGACCACTGTGAGGCGCGGATGGCGGCGAGTACTCCGAGATGTATGGCTGAACCCAGCGAGTGTCGTACTGCGAGCCTTGTTGATATTGAGGGGGAATTGGGCCTTCAGGGGACATGAGAGGTTGTTGATGAAGAGAATGACTGCGACGGATGCTAGTCTCAATCGGTGCCAACTTCTGCATCTCCTTCACTTTGGCCAGTTGAGCTTTCTCTTCATAGGCATGCCAGTGCTCGACCCACATGAAGAAGCCTTCCTCTTCGTCGTACATCATGCCGTGGATTTCCCAGTTGAAGTCTGTCAACCATTGTATTTCCATCATGTTCAGCTCCTTGACAGGGATGCTGCTGACCTCGGCCCAAGATCGATTTTGGAAGGTGTTGTCATCGAGAAATTTGCTGCCGAGGAGGAGACACGTAGTGAGCATACGATACACGGTACCGGACGACGAAGTCGATTGGCCTCGCTCGTTCAACTGTCGCATGCGCGATGCCAAATAGAACAAACCGAGCATGATTGTCGAGCTCGGTAAGCGAGTAGATGAGAGGATTTGAGAGACGTATTTCCGGAACTGGGAGGATGGAGATGAATCCGGTGTGACACTGTGCCGATAGTTAGCTTCAGCGCGCAGTCCATTGTATTCAGTCAACGTACAGTTTCTGGGACATCTCAGCCACAAAATTCGACATCAAATCCATATCATAGTCCAAATGTTGCGCCACGCCTCCGGTTGGTTTCTCCTCCTTTGGTTTGGACTCAGTGGGTTGCTGAGCATAGTGGGCAGAGAAGCCCATCCCATCGGTGACACGGATCGGAGGCAAGATGGGCGCACCGACAGCAGGATATCCATATTGTCCACCCGCTTGCGGGTATGGTTGAGGATATGGATATTCCTGGGATACTGAAGCATGGCCGAGACTTGCTACCTGGCTTGCAAGAGGCTGCTGGGCAGTATATGCGGGTGGGGCCTGGTATCTGTCATTGTAGTCTCTAGTAGACAGTGAGCGGCGAGGGTGGTAATTTTGTGACTGATAGTAGGCTCGCTCCGAGACAGCGCTCATCGGTGTTAGGTAGTCGTTCTGATACTCTGGAGGAGTGGGAGGGAGTCTGGAGTGCTGGCCATTTGGCCCCCAGGAGTGGTAAGAAGGCATGCTCAATGGGATGATGGGAAGCAGACAGCCCCAGAAGCCCTGATAAAGGTTAGTAACTTGTTGGTACCCTTGAAGCCGCAATGTACTCACTGTCTGCAAGCGCTGACTACGTCAACGCACTCGGCGTTCAAGCCGAAGCTTTTGAAGGTGTTGTGTAAAGCAACCTCAGAAGCCGAGCATGGAGATGACAATCGTTCGCGGCCAAACGCTGAGTTCGAAGCGATGCCGAAAGTACTGGTCTTCGTTAAGGGCGTAGGTGTTATTGGTGTGGTTCGACGGATAGACCGACAAACGACAGATCGTGTACAGATATCTCCTCTGGAGGTTGGAAGAGCAGTATTAAATTTTGGCGGACAAGACTTAGTGAAAAGCTCGTCGAAACAGTAAGGGTAGTCGCTTTTTGAGGGATGCGGCAGTGTAAGGAAGACGTTTATTGAATCTGGCAGCCTGCAGACGCGATTGAAGTTAGGACGATGTCTTCAAAGAACTGGTACAAGGGCACATGTTTCGCCAATTACCGAGCTTGAGCTGGTAGAAGATAGATCAGGTCGAGGGGACGGCAGAGAACATACCAAGTGGTGTCACCCAAAAGCGCACTCACTCTCAAGACAACCAACGTTCCTGGTGACTTGAGATAGAGAAACGGGTGCGCGTTTGTTGTTCGGATGAGAGCAAGCGAAAAAGGTGTGGTGATGGAGGTTTGAGACCCTGCAACGCCGGGCGAAGGACAGAAGTGTGGACGGGGAGACACAGCCACTAGCAAGGCGAGAAACGTCTGCAGTGAGAAGGCTCTGACCGGCTCGTGACGCGCAGGTGGCTTCGTCAGAAGAAACCTCAATTTGGCCACCAAGACTATTCGAGGGCTGCCTGGGCGACAAGAAGGCGGAACTGGTATGGGCGAAGCAAGGCCCAAAATCGGTAGCCTGGCGACGGTGGTGCGTGGGAAATTGTGGCAATCAAGCTGACCGCAAGGAGTCGTCACTCAAGAGGCAGGCGTGGGCCCGGGTCCGAAATTGGCTGGGTGAAAATCCTTCAATCGTCGGCCAGGAATAGCAACGGTGGCTGCACCAACAAACAACGACAAACAAACACCGGCTTTGAGAGGAGAGAGGTGAGGTGAAGGAGGAGGTGAGAGGTTTGAGAAGAAATGATCAAAAAACAGGTGAGGTGATGGGGAGATGAGAAAAAAGGATGATGAGGTTGAAGACACGGGATTGGGAGGGGAAGGGACGAGAATTGTGCACATCGATGTGCGGGTTGCCAGTGTGCCAGTCACTCGAGGTTTTAGCGGGTGGACTGGGCTGGGCACGGCAGGGTTCGATGGCGAGAGGGCAGTGGAGGGCAAAAGGGTGAGAGCGACAGGACGGCCGGGCTTGGGAATCGGGGGCTGCGAAAGCGAAGCGGAGGCAGGAGGATAAAGTGGCTGCAGCATTAAGACGACGGTTCGGAAACGAACAGACCAGCCAGCCAACAGGAGCCAGTGAAAAAAGGAGTAGTCGCAGGGTAAGATTTTTTAGCTAACAGAGTGAAGGGAGCCAGCCCAACCATTGCTTCTGGGCTCCAGACGACTGACTGGTTGACGAGCGCATTTGGGGCCCAGTGAGAATGAAGCTGAGGGAATAGTGAATAACATGGGTGGGTGGGCTGACTCTTGAAGAGGCGATGAAAGACTGTTAGGTGCCCAGGAGAATGTGTCATTCTGTCCATCACTTCAATCACAGTCATTTTGCGCTCACTCCATGCAGACACTTCGCTCACAAGATCGCATTCGCTGTGATGAATTCGCGTAGGTTCTGAGAGAATCAATGTGACCGCGTGATTTAGTAATGTTCAGCCAATGTGTGCGCCTGGCTTTCTCCGGTCCGCCCGGCTGCCGCCTTGGCCATCTAACTACTAACAAACCGCGAGGACGCCGTGATGGCTGTTGACTTACACTAAGTTATCATCTTCTTGCTGGCCATTATTATTCGCTTTGCCTGGCAGTGTCGGTGTCTGCGCCCCTCGCCCCCTAACGAAGATCAATACTATACATGCAACTTGGGGAGCACTACGGAGTATGATGAAATGCATCCAGCAACCCTCGAAAGTCATTCTGGTTGTCCCCATATTTCCGAGACCTGTCTTCCCTCGTCTTCGCCTTCTTGCCTCTTGCCACCGGCTAACTATCCATTCGCATCCGCCACTCATTGTGACGAACGCTCGACCACTATCCGGCTGCCTAGACTCAGTTTCTATGCAGACGTGGGCTTCCGAAAAAGCCACTTCCATCACTTTGAAGAATGACAGAAACCCTGTCTCACAAACAATTGAATGCCGCCTACTAGAATACTGCGAATGTGCTTGCTCTGCCATCATTCTGCATATTGATCGAGACGTTATTGCTACTTGTCCATTATAGATTGATTCGCCCCCTTGGATTTCGTAATGCCAGCTCGTAAGTGCTAGTGTCAGTCTTCTCACCGGGTGCCTTTCCTTTAGCTGCAGCGTTTTGGGCACTGCTTACCTGTATTGCTCTGCGCTTAGAACGATCCGACACTGCCTCGGAGTTTTCTCCAGCACAACGACATCATTGTTCTCTCTCACGTGCAAGGCGGTTGGGAAACTACCAGGTATACAGACAGTGCCTCCAACGTGGGTTTACCTCCTGAACAGCGTGAGCACATGGCCATATCCACGCGGATGAAAAGGCTCCATCTCACTCGTCCTCGAATGCCCACCATGGACTCTAGAGATCACAGAATACGTCCGCTCTGCAACCCCTCACGGGTTGTCTTAACAAGTCTCGTCTCTTCTGCCGCCGGTCCATGAATATGCAGAATCGATACGAGCAACTCCACTGGAAGAAAATTCTACGTTGTCACGATTGACTTGAAGGAGTGGTGCTGTAATATTTCATTGGCTTCGTAGAATGCTGCTGGAGGAGACAGAAACTGCCAAACCAATCATGGAGAATGAGACAGCTCCTTCTCCACGAAATCCGCCGAGGTTCGGTTTGTTCGACTCCTTGAAGTCACGCTTGGACTTTTTGCTGCATGCAGCCATGTCGGGTTCCACCGGGTTTGCAAGTCTGAATTCCCACAAAGGTCGAAATTATGGCCCAGAGGATGTCAAATGCCACCTCTACTCCGCTTCAACGGCAGAACTGGGCTGAAATGTGGGCTGGACGTTCCTGCACGAACCTCGCTCTTCTCGTGTCCTGAACGGACGAAACTGGAGAAAATCATCGACACAAGATTCCGGCAAGGAGACGGCCAAATCAGTTGGCCGAGCTGCAGCGGCAGGAGGGCAAGCCTCTGACAAGCTGGAGTTGGAGCTTGACTTCTGTTCAGCTTGTCAGTGCAAGATGTAGTTGGGGGTCAAACAACTGTTGTAGCAGCCTCCTTCCACTGAAGTTAATCATCGGCCCAGAGTGCCCGTCGAGTACCGTAAATGCGCGGCATCAGGGGCAGATTCTCAGGTGGAGAGCTTCATATTCATTTCGGGTACCAGTCAATGGATGTGAGAAAGCGTGCCCGCAGACCATCGACTCGTTCTGAATGCCACTTGCCTCGCCAATCGACTTCACGTGCCTTGGCTTCTTCAAAGGCCTGTAAGCAATGGGCTGGAAGCTCTTCCAGAATTTCTGGTGGTATTGACGAAAGCCCTTCACTGTCTCCATCAGGACCAGGCCTTCCTAGCCATGATTCTGGTGCTGATTCCAGACAAAGGTCATGTATCCGAAAATTCCTGGCATAGACCGGATCAAGAGGAGGAAGTTTGTATGTCTCCTTCTGAAGCTCAGCACCATTTTCGTCATTGACAACTTCCCATCGGGCACGCGTTGGTTGCATATGACTTGGCCAATGCATGGCGTTGGTGTGAATGTCGTAGACCCCATTCAGATTTTCTAGACGGCCTGCTGCCAGCGTAGAGTTGAACCGACTGTGAGAGATGGTTTAGTATCGGACTTTTGAAACAAGCAAACTCCTTACCTGGCTTCTCGCGCATGTTCAAACATCCAATTATCGCTCGTAACGACAATCTTCCGTCTCTTCCCTTCCTGGGCTTTAACTGCCTGGTTCGGTACGCTTGGTGCATTGGTGTGGTATACTGCACTGGCACCGTGCCATGCCACATACTGATTGCGGTTGTACGGTTCCCCGGGTGGAGGAAGCCGATCTTCAGGAACAGCCAGCTCGTCTTCGACATCCCCCCGTTCTCGTGCTTTCTGTGTTTCGTAGTCGTCGGTAACCTTCTTTCCCCCAATGACAATCCTCGCCCCGAATTCACGGAAGACAGAGCGTGCAGTCACAACACCAATAGCCCGGCCTTTGTAAGAATGGGGTATGACATCCCGTTCAATGAGGTCTCGTTTCTCGTCGTCGTCGATGATGATCTTGTAGAGATGCGGATGCTTCTGAAAGAACAAATACGAGTCGCGGAACCCAATACAGCGTGCTGGCTCCGTCGAAAGCATGTAGAGTCGATCTTCTCTTCCCAAAATGGTGAATGTACGGACCCGATATTCTCTACCACCCAGGAGATGGCCACTTTTGTCCACTTTTGTCTCTCCTTCTGGATCTTCGGGTAATTCGACCTCGTCATTCACGATCTCCATTGGGTTTCCGTCCGCGTCGAGAGGGGCTGCTGCTCTTGTCGCGCCGCCTCTGGCCTTTCCCCATCGTCCTCCTCTGTGGCCACGGAAGCCACCTCTCCTCTTGGGTGTGCTGATTTCGGATCCGACATCGTTATTGTCATCATCAGAAACAGGGGGTCGATGCTTCGGCGGTCGTCCTAGACGTTTTCGCCTGCTGAAAGGTAGAGATGGCCGCCCTGGACCCCGACGAGGAGTGGCCGAGCGAGAGGGCTGTTCTGAACCTCTTGAAGGTGTGGGAGCCTCTTCCGCCTCGTTCGTGTCTTCATCATCTTCATTAATTCCATCATCTTCATCTGCTTGCGGCGTTGTCGGATCTGCAGGTGTAGCGTCTGGCATCTCATCGTCTTCGTTGTCGGAAATGTTTGGGATTGGGGTTCCTGACACGACTTAGTAAGGATCGTTGCAGTCGAGTTCATTGATGGAAACACACGCATGGAAGCTTGGGCGACTTGCGCCGCAAGACGAGGGCGTCTCGCCATGAGAAAGGATGGGCGGGTTGATTACCAAAATCCTCTGGTTGCAGATGGGTGTAACAATTTCAAGACACGCGCAAACGCGGTCGCAGCCTTGCCGACAAAACTTGCTCCTTAGTCGCAGCGAGGCTAAGTTTGCCCCAGATCTGGCTCGAGTAGGTTCAGGCACTGAGACAATAGCCGCAACTTTCAACGGTCAAGCAAAACTACCGATCTGTGACTTATTCTTCCATTAACGATGCATATGCAATTTTTAGCAGACTCTCGAGTACATGACTTTCGATCTTTGAACAGATATCACAGAAAACTGCTATTCGGCCCTCGCTCAAACCTCCCACAGGGAGCGAAGACAAGCCCACGCACAGCCCTAAATTTGCTTTGGATGCTGCGAGTATAATGATAGTCGTCATTGGAGACTCCATACAGCTCAAGGCCAGCCAAACCATTGAAGGCCCATCTCGACGTCGTCTAACCCACTTGCTACTATAGTAGGTCGCACGGGCGATCCTCGCTGAGTAACACAGACAAGACTGGCAGCTCAGGCTTATCACGTATCCAACATCAGGGTATCAAACACAGCCCAAACAGGTAACCGTGATCTGATCGGCTTCAAACCTACGCACTTGTCCGTTTGATGGGCATCCTCCATAGATGATGCATGATATTCGACCTCGAGTCTTCTTGTCGGAGTAAGGAGATACGCGACAAACAGTGAATAGCCGATCAGGCGTCTATACAAGGCGTCTGTCCAGTGTCTGCCAGGCAAGTGGTGAGCAGTACCAGAATCTATTCTAGGTCATGTTAGGTAGGACAAAACATGGCCTCCTTATTAGCCTTGCGGGCACGCCGAGACGACGTTGCATGTGCTGAGGTTTTCTGCTTGCTCCGAGATTTTGTCGGGTCGAATCAAGGCCAGACATTTGCCAAAACGCACATGCAAGTCGCGGCTCTGGCAAACACTGACTCGTACACCCCTTCTCCATCGAGGGATGGAAATCGCCTTGGAAGAGAGCCTGAAGGACGGGGATTCGCTTGCTTTTCTTGTCCAGGATCTCAGAGGCCTGGTCCGGCCAGGATGTATCAGAAATGCAACATAGTGGCCCAGCACGACAAGGGAAAGGTTTCAAATGGATGACGTCGTCTTGGATGCGTAAATCGTCCAGCAGTTTCGAATGCCAGTCTCGTAAAGGGCACAATTACGAACAGAACGAATGGAGAACACATCAGTGTCTGTTTTCGTTACCTGTCAATCTTTGCCGCGCAATAGTCTGCCTGAAGCACAGCCCATCCTTCAGCACGGTCAGGCTAGATTCGAGTACTGCCAGTCGATTCGAGATGTCTGGCCTTCGGAGATATTCCTGGTTTGTGCCCCTGCCGTTACCTACCAGGTGCTTGCCTGTCCAGCTGGACAAGAGATCTGGCTTGCTGACTCCTTTGAGCTGGATCGTGGGAGGCAACGCAGCGAAGGGGTGGCTCAAATAACTTTATCGATTTTCCATCGGGCCAACCTAAATAGCCTAGCCACCACTGTATCCCACCACTACTGGAATACTCCGTAGGTACTGAGTAGGTAAGGTAGGTAGCAATTGACAGGGCCATGTTCTTTGGCTCGCCTACGGTATCCCGAAGCATCCTGTTTTTCTTGCCCGGGTCTGTCCTATGACATCGGTCCTGCGTGTTCGATTATTTTCTCTCGCCCTTACCCTTGCCCTTGCGCCTGCCCGCTCGCCCTTTGCCATTGTCGAACCACTCTTTTACCCCATCCCACACAGGGTTCCTTGTGGTTCCTCTACTCCCGGTGTACCATAAGCCCGCCAGAATCTCAAAGGTTATAATTTTTCGCTACCTGTAGCTCGATTATATCACCATCACCATCCGCTCCCGTCGAACTCGCTGTCGTTACCGATCTACTCGCCACTTACATCCTCAACCAAACCCTTGCCATTTTCCAGCCTCCGGGGCCTTCATTTTGAGTCAGACCTGGGAGTGTCTCCGAGAACTACCTACGATCCCTGCCGACAAGCTTCCGAGAATCTCCAAATTCTGCACCACTTTCGTCACTCCCTTTGAGCCTGTAACCGGAAATTCAGGAACCCTCCCACTCCGTAGGCGGGAAGCTGCGATATCAACGAGATACTTAAACCCCAACCAACGGTGTTGGATTTGCGAAGAGGAGGACCATTAGAAGTGTGACGCCGTCATGGCGCAGACTGGTGTCAACCCACAGGCAGCTGCAGACCTGTTAAGACAAGCCATGGCACAGAAGTACGTACAAATTTTCTTTACCAAAGTGCTTCGTATTCGACGAACTCGGGAATGGTTGGCTATACACCGCGGGGCTATTCTTTCCTTGGCCTCGGTTGCAAGGAGCGCCAACTTCTTCACTTGGCCTCCTTTCACCATGGTCCCTACGAATTAGTTCCGAGTCCGTCAATATTTGGGTCCTGGGTGAAAGCCCGCTTCTGGATATACAACTAGCGTTCTTGCAAGGCGATCATCATGTGTAGCCCACTTGGACTGGGCACTGGTGGTGGCATGAGAGGACCTTTGTCTGCTGCTGCTGTATCTTCTCTCAAGTTCATCGCTGACCCTGCGGACAGCAGTGCTAGACAAGAGTTACGAGATGATCTCCACGATCAGATCGGCTCGGGCTCGCCCACCCCTTCAGGCGTTGCGACGCCACGGCCAGACCTCCACGATAAGCGACTACCTGGAATCATGCACAGCTACTTTGGCCAGGTGGGTAGAGATCCTTCTCAAGATACCCCGTCACGGTCATCTCAAGCTGCCACCACCCCCGAAGATAATGAAGAGTCTGCACATTCCTTGTTGAAGAGTCCGGAGAAACACGAGGACCGCCGGGTGTCGTCTGCATCTCTAGGCTCGATGGTGATGGTGGAGCGGGAACAAGCACCGGCGCCGACGCCGCCACCTGATGAGCCACAGACTGAGTCTACGCAGCCGGTCACACAGACTGACACCCCTCAAATGCCGCCTACACCAGTCTCGTCCGCCGCTTCAGTGGTGCACCGAGATGGAGAGGCTGCAGAGAATGGCTCATCAATGCTGGACGGTGGTCTAGCTTCCATCACGCAGGCTCTGAGGAATTTTGTACTCCCCAAGAGTGCATCTGCGGTGAAAGAGCGTCGGCACCAGTCCTTACCCGTCTCTAGCGTTACCAAAAGCAATGTTTCTGCGGCACATATCTCCAACCCTACATCGTCCACCCACTCCTCACGACCACAAAGCCCCAAACATCCATCTCCAAGTTCTGCTAAGCCACCGTCATCTGAGATTTTACAAGAGACACAAGAGCTAACTTCAGACGTGGCCGATCGGCCGCGTAAAAAGTCTACACCACCTCTCACTCCTCGAGCCTTGTCCCAAGAAGGACGACGGATTGAAACACGTTCACCATTGTCCAGCACGAGCACGGCCGCTGGGGACAGTAGTGCCGAGACGACGGAGAAAGCTTTGCCGAAAGAGGACATACCACCTACGACTGCTCCTCGAGGCAAGTTGTCTATCAAGATTGCGGAGGGCCGGAATCTGAAGCCCTCCTATGATCCTTATGTCGTCTGTCAATTTGAATGGAATGAATATGTGTCTAAAGGCCCCAAGCACGACAGGATGGACGTGGATGGCGATGACCGAAAGGGACCTGTGGGTGCACTACAATCTATCCCAATCCGACGAACAGACAGCGATATGGGGAAGCCAATGGCTATCCCGATGCGTAGTCGCCAGAGCAGTACAAATGGGACTGGCGACGAACGGGGGCTCAGCAAGGTGACTGACCCCCAGTGGGACCACGACGCCACATTGTAAGTCCAGCCTGTGTGTCCTAACCATTCGAAGCGCTAACATTCTTCTAGCGACGTCGTCAGTCACCAGTCAGAGCTGGACGTGACAGTGTATGACCGTCAGACCGAAGCTTTCTTGGGCCATGTCCGCTTGTGTCTGAATCTTTCGGAACAACAACCTGATCTGGAGGGATTCTTCCAGCTCGGGCCAAGAAGCCCAGAAGACCAAGACATAACTGGCGAGATCCATATCCGCATGCATTTTACCAAGGTCGACAAGAAGCATTTCGGCCCTAATGATTTCCAGATTCTAAAGTTGATCGGGAAGGGTACGTTTGGCCAAGTTTACCAAGTCCGCAAGAAGGACACCGGACGTATTTATGCAATGAAGGTCCTTTCGAAGAAGGTTATCATCCAAAAGAAGGAAATTCAACACACCATTGGAGAGAGAAATATCCTGGTACGGACGGCCACCACCGAATCACCTTTCATCGTTGGCCTGAAATTCTCGTTCCAGACGCCCACCGATCTTTACTTGGTCACAGATTTCATGTCCGGAGGCGAGTTATTCTGGCACCTTCAAAAGGAAGGCCGGTTCAAGGAGGACCGCGCCAAATTTTACATTGCTGAGCTCATTTTGGCGCTAAAGCACCTCCATGAACATAACATAGTCTACAGGGATCTTAAGCCAGAGAACATCCTTCTGGATGCCAATGGTCATATTGCCTTATGCGACTTCGGACTTTCCAAGGCCAATCTAACTCAAGATGACACTACCAATACCTTCTGTGGCACCACCGAATACTTGGCTCCTGAGGTCTTACTCGACGAGCAAGGCTACACCAAAATGGTTGACTTCTGGTCACTTGGCGTTCTAGTCTTTGAGATGTGCTGCGGCTGGAGTCCTTTCTATGCCGAGGACACCCAGCAGATGTATAAGAACATTGCGTTCGGCAAAGTACGCTTCCCGAGAGACGCATTGAGCACTGAAGGCCGCAATTTCGTCAAGGGATTGTTGAACCGCAATCCCAGGCACAGACTAGGTGCCAATGGTGATGCCGACGAATTGATGGCGCACCCATTCTTCGCCGACGTCCAGTGGGATGCTCTAGGCAAGAAGAACCTTGTGCCGCCGTTCAAGCCGAAGTTGTCCTCGGTCGCCGACACCTCAAATTTCGATCCCGAGTTCACCAACGCCTTGAACACTTCATCTTCTTTGAATGCTCGCGCCGCCGCTCTGGCAGCTGGTGCTAACCCTGCTTCGACGCCTTTGTCGCCAACCATGCAGAATGCTTTCAGAGGTTTCACGTTTGTCGATGAGAGTACCATGGAAGAGCGCTTTGGCGGTTCGAGAGATGGCGACGATGACCGAGTTGATGAAAACGGTTTGGCACGCTCAAGGACGCATGAGCATCGGATGAGTGGGGTCCAGAAAACTGGGGATGATGGGTTCTTCTTCGAGCAGGAATGAATAGGCTGGGATTTTGGATACTCTAAAAATTTGTTACCACACGCACAGCTGCGTGCCGGAAATGTCGATAATGCTGCATCCGGGCAGTGTTACCTGTCTGTCATACGTTCTAATCATGTCATGTCCATAGCCGACCCTTGTCTAATGATGGAGGCGTCCCAATCACCAAAAAAGCGACTTGCTGGTCAATGAAATTGGGTTTATTGTTCTTGGATGGTTGTCATGTTCACCGAAGTCATGTCTTGTGCTCACATCACAGACCGAGCTTGCAAGATCGAGCCATGCTGGGCTGGATTGAGCCAGCAATGAGGTCCCTGTGCCGAAGGCTGTAGGATGGGTTCCAAGGAGACGGGACGAAAAGTGTACTACAGCACCAAGTTGCTCTAGTCGTATTGATCTTTGCGCCGAACTACTAAAACGTATCATCAGCATCATATGTCTTGAACCAGATGAGTTGAACAATTCTGAATTGTTGCACGATATGTCGTGAATACTTCGCTAGTGCAAGGCAAATAGTGGTATCTCAGTTGACTCCAGCACAGCCTTCTCCCAGCTTAGTTTGTACTATTGCTTGCTGCCCTCGCCTTAGTCTAGCGTAAGGAATGGCCATTGACAAAGCAGTCGCAGGAGCACCAAGGCCCCCTTCGACGTGAGGGTTTCGTACGCATCAATGCTCCGGTCATTAGCTTGTCCTGCCCGTCTCCATGCTGTCTTTCTGCAAGCCTCGTCTCGCCATGCTCTCCGCCACACCTTGGACGCGATGGTCAAGGGCCAGCTTACTTCGACAACTCGGTTGTCGTCCGTCCTGGCCCATAACTCGCGGCCTGAGGGCTGCTCTCATCGACAGCCGTCGTGCCTACGGGTGCTTTCCCACTCTTCGCGGCCAGGCGTTGGTCCTCTTCGCTCATTTTCTCGAACCCTTTTTCTTGCATGTTCTTATTCCGCAGGAGTGTGCCGGTGGCGGCTTCCATACTGCCGGTCACGCCGTGAGCCATGCCCTTGAGGTCGCCCATGACTTTGCTCGTGGGTTTGGCGTGGGCGTTCGTGCTTGGATCGGAGGATTGGAAATTAGTGGTGTTGTCTGCTGGATTGGGAGGGTCGGAGTGCGTTGGATGGTTGGTCAGGTGTTGGTGACTGGCGGCCGACGGGTCGACGGCTTTGGCGTGTGTTGTTGGGTGGCCGGGAGTGTGGCCGTGAGCGTGGGTGCGGGAGGACATGTTGTTGATTGCGGGTCGGACGGGTTGACAGAGGCGTGTTGAGGTAGTTATGCTGGCTAAGAATGATGATGGTGATGATGGCTGATGGTTTGATTCAGATTTTTGGTTGCTTTATCGTGTAGACTCGCCTCAATTGCAACATCTCTCGAATTGTTTGCCTGCTCAAACATTACACTGCACTTACGCGGTTGCGGTCATTCCAGCATAAATGCCGATGACGTAGGCATGACGCCGGATGGATCTCAGCGGAGTATATGCATCTCTGAGCGCAGTCCCGCCGGGACCAATGAGCGACTCTCAAACTCGTGACAGCATGCTCCGACGTAGTCTTTGATGCCCGTCGTCAACGACTTCCGGCGCCACCACACATTATCACATGGACATGCACTCTCTTACAGACGGGTCGTATAGGACTTGTGCACATACCCAGACTAGGAAATAAACAAGGGAAGAAAACTCCAATTTCGGAGGTCGATGTGGTTGACCTGAGGATTTTGAGGACTTCCTCTGGATAAATATTTTCCTAGACATCATATCTACATCTACATCCAAACGACATTCCCTCCTGTTGACACATCCTTCGGACCATTCGAAAGATGCCGACGATGTCCGGCCGCGCGCGGCCCATCGAGAAACTCGCGGAAGCCGCTGCGAAGTGTTCTGTGGAGGTACGTTCAAAAACCCCCCCCCCCCTTCTCAAGGCTGTTGTACTTTGAAACATCCTGCCATGAGCAACAAGAAATTCAAGCTAACATCTGTACCTACCAATACAGGCTACGGCGTATGGCAAATGTATACTAGCAGACTACCAGTCAACATACCAAGATATGTGCGCGAAGGAGTTTATGCGTCTGAAGGACTGCTATTTGGTAGGTCGATCCGTTAATTCTATCACCTGGACTGAGTGCGCTGGGGCGATATTCCACGCTCGCAAAACAGGGAGGGCAGCGCCATGGTCATCTCAGCGCTCGGCTCGGCCTTGCTATGTTTCATCATTCGTCTCTTTTCTGATACTTCTAGCTGACATCTTCCCTAGAAAAACGCGAAGAGATCATAAGAGTTCTCTGGAAGGCCTAGGCTGCCTTAACTCGCTCTAATTCTACCCTCATAATCAAAGCGTTTTCATCCTACATGTGTTTGTGCTCTTCACAGCTTGAGCAGCCTCAACAAAAACGTCGCTTTTTGCACTTCTTGCACCTCCTCAAGGATGAAATCTTGCTTGACTCCATTTGGAACCTGCCCGTCAAACTCTGTAACGACATGCTTGTCCACAGGCCGTCTCAGCGCCTTCTCAATGTACGCACCCTGCTGCTCAAAGACTTGCTCCAATCCGATATTGTCTGGATCTTCTTGCACCTTGTATTCCATCTTGACATCGTCAGTGGGCTTGAGATTCGCTTTCTTCCGAAGCTGTTGTACACGATTGATGATCTCACGGGCAAGCCCCTCCTGTGCCAGCTCTGGATGTAAAGCAGCATCGAGAATGGTCAGAACGTCGTTGTCTGTGTTGGTCTCCTGGTCCTTGGAGCTTTCGTCTTCTCTGAGAGCTCTTCTCACTACCAGGTCTCCTTCGACCAATTCGATGCCGGCGACCGTGATTTTTCCTTCTGAGAGATATGCCTTACACTCGCTGCTTGTGACATCTGGAAGGGCCTTTTTCACTTTCTGCACCTCCTTCTTCAGCTTCTTGCCCAGAACAGGCCAATCTGCCGTGACACTATACTGGACATTGTACTTCTCCTCGTCCGAGGACAGAACCAGGTCTCGAACATTCAGCTCCTCAGTAATGTATCCTTCTAACGACTTGACATCATCGAGATACTGCTGGTCCTTGTGGATGACCACAAGAGTTTTCAGGGGCGTCTTCAAACCCAGTGCTCTCCGCTCTCTTGATTGTCGTGCAAGCTCAATGACTTTCTGCATACGTCCCACTCGTCTTTCGACGTCCTCGTTGAAGAGCTCTTCTCGGACTTCTGGGAATGGAAGGAAATGTACGCTTCGCATGTCTTCGCTGTACAGAGATTTAGGGATGTATGGTAGCAGTTTGCTGTAGATGAGGTCGGTGATGAAAGGCGTAAAAGGTGCCAGTCCTCGGACGAGGGTGAAGAGGACATCAAACAAGGTGTTCAAAGCGTGGATCGTGTCATCTAAACCCAACTCGCCCTTCAAACGTTTGCGATTGAACCGAATGTACCAGTTTGTGGTTTCATCAATCAAGTTCAACAGGCCAGGAACAACTGTATACAGTCTGTAGGCTGCCATTTCCTCGTTGATGTATTTGAGCAGACTCTGGCAGCTGGCTAGAATCCATTTGTCCATCACGTTGGTATTGGTTCTTTCCGCTTTCGGGTCGAAAACGTAGTCAACATTTTCGACTTTCTTCAACAGCTCCACTTGACCCTCGAAGAATTTGTAGCTATTCCAGAACGGCAGAAGCACCTTTGCCACAATTTCCTTCACGCCGGTTTCCTTGAATCTCAAAGGCTCGGCTCGAACGACAGGCGAATTGATCATGTACAAACGGAGGGCGTCGGCGCCATATTTATCGATGACCGTGGTAGGATCTGGATAGTTTTTGAGTCGTTTCGACATCTTCTTCCCGTCTTCGGCAAGCACGATGCCGTTAACCACGCAGTTCTTGAATGGCAACATCTTCTTTAGGTGGATACCTAAGATGACTAGGGTGTAAAACCATCCTCGAGTCTGGTCAAGACCCTCAGCAATGAAGTCGCCAGGGAAAGTTTGTTCGAAGCGGTCGGAGTTTTCGAATGGGTAGTGCGAAGAAGCATAAGGCATGCTTCCAGATTCGAACCAGCAGTCGAAGACTTCCTCGACACGTCTCAGAACGCCATTGCCCTTCTGACTTGGAATTGTGATATCATCAATGGCGTCTCGATGGAGATCATTGATCTCTCCTGTGTAGCCGCTGAACTTCTTCAGCTCTTCGATACTCCCAATAGCAATGACCTCGGAATAGTCATCGTTCGCCCAGAGCGGAATAGGTGTTCCCCAATACCGATTCCTGGAAATGTTCCAATCGCGAGCATTCTTGATCCACTCAGCAAAGCGTTTCTCTTTCACAAAATTCGGAACCCAGTGGGACTTTGCAATTCCATCTAGCATATCGGGGATGATGCTAGGCACGTTATCGTTCCCAGCAATATTCACAAACCAGCCGGAAATAGCACGGTAGATCAGAGGTGTGTCCGACCGCCAGCAGAAAGGGTACGGATGGGTCAATTGACTTTCTCGAATGAGTCTGCCAGAGGCCTTCAAGTGCTTGATGATGTGCTTGTCAGCTTCCTTCACATGCTGACCGGCAAAGTCTGTGACCTCATTCGTGAAACGGCCTGTGTTGTCGACAGGGTTGGGTGGAAGTTTTTGGTGGCTGACAATACCATTTTCGAAACCAACTCGAAAATCGTCCTCACCAAAAGCTGGGGCTTGATGGACCACTCCAGTACCGTCGTCGTCCGTTACATAATCGGCGAGCAAGACCTTGAAGGCACGGTCTTTGAAATCTTCATAGAAGTAGTCGAAAGGTGGCAGATAGCGCTTTCCTTGGAGATCGGTGGCTTTGATCTTTTCCAAGATAGTGAACTTGGCCTTCTTTGGGTCCTTGTACAGCGTACGAAGTAGTTGTTCGAGCATGATGAACTGCTGACCAGAATCTTTGTCCAGAAATTTGATATACTCGAACTTGGGGTTGACGGCCAAAGCGAGATTGGATGGTAACGTCCATGGCGTAGTCGTCCAGGCCAGGAGACTTGTCTTGGGATCATCCTCCAAGGGAAACGCAACGACCACGGCCGGGTCCTGGGTATCTTTGTAGTTTGACTGTGCTTCGTGCTGACTCAGAGGTGTGCTCAACGCGGTCGAGAATGGCATGACTCTGTAGCTGCGATACACCTGTCCCTGATCGAACAACTGCTTGAAAACCCACCACACAGACTCCATGAAGGTAGGATCCATGGTCTTGTAGTCGTTGTCAAAGTCGATCCAACGCCCTAGGCGATCAATAGTCTCTCTCCAATCTGTCGCAAATCTCATGACGATAGCCTTGCATTCCGCATTGTATTTTGCAATTCCCATTTCTTTTACCGCAGCCGGCCCGGAAATATTGAATTTCTTGTCAATCTCGTACTCAATTGGCAAGCCATGAGTGTCCCAGCCAAATCTCCGCTCAACATAATAACCCTTCATGGACCAGTACCTCGGTATAATGTCTTTTATGGTCGAAGCCAGCAAGTGGCCATAGTGAGGAAGACCGGTCGCAAACGGCGGGCCATCGTAGAAAGTGTAAGGCTTGTTGTCCTTCGACAGCCGCAGTTGGGTTTGGAAAGCCTCAATCTCCCGCCAGCGCTTAAGAGTGGCGGCCTCTTCTGCAGCGAAATCGACCGCCATGTTTGAACTGTCGAATCTTCAGGACTGGGCTTGCTGCAGGAATTTTGTACTGAAGCGTGAGTCAGGATGGCAAGACCGCAGATCATCTCGAAGTCTTGGCAGGTACGGAGACTCAGTACTCCGATTGGACGTACCTCATAAGGCTCTGACAGCCTCGTTCGAATGTTCAATGATCAAGCGACAAACAATATGGCGAATGACTCATCACCGTACGGAGTACCCTGGTTGCATCGCTAGGTAGGTAGCGAGCCTTCGAGCTCGGCACTACAGGGGAGGCCCTTTGCATGCTGCGCTGGGTCACGCACTACATGGGCGCGGCCACAATCCAGCAGTCATCTCAGAATCCCAATCTTTCAATGTTTACGGCCGGCAGTAATGTACAGGTACATGGGATCGTTAATGAGCCACATCAGTCACTGGTAATACGATAGGGTATCATCAAGAGCTTTTTGTTATTCAACATCATTATCACCATCATTGTCCTCCTCGGCATCGGCCTCTTCATCTTCGTCTTCAGACACCTCCTGTCCCAGGTTTTTGAGTTTTTGTTTATCCGCCGACCTCTTTGCCTCAAGATCTCCAAAAACAACAAGAAGATCATCAAGTTCCGTCTGGACGTCCTTTCGAGCAGCCTTTTCCTTGTCGACTTCGTCATGTAAGTGTTGAGCACGAGTCTCTGCATCCTGTAGTCGACTTTCTGCACGCTTTAGGCGAGCCTCGAGATCCTTCTCCTTGGACGTGTATTCTTCGTGCGCAGTCTGAAGATCTTGAGCATGTTCCTCCTGAGATCTTTTCAACTGCCTCTCAAGCTCTGCTATGGTGCCCTTCAGATCGCTGATCTCTGCTGCCTCTCTGTCGCGAGCTTTTTGGGCTCTGGCGTCCGCCTCACTCATCTCACGCCCGTGCTGTTCAATCAAGGCTGTCTTTTCCCTCGAGGCTTCCTGTTCGATTAATTTGAGCCGCTGCTCAAACTTGTGCATGTCGGCCTGATGTTGTTTTCTGGCGGTTTCAACTGTGGCCACGTGCTCGGTGTGGCGTCGTTGGATCTCATCCTCATGGCTCTTCACTAACAGACCTCGTTCTCGAGCGGACTCCTGTTGCAACTTTTTCAACTCGTCTTCGTGATTCTCATGCAGACTTTGGTTGATCTGCTTGATTCTCGAGACCTCCACGGCAGCAGATTCGCGGGTTCGACGGTGGTCGAGTTCCTCCTGCTCCAGCCTTCTCTTGAGTTGCAGTAGTTCGGTATTGGCAGCCTCCAGAGCCTGCTTTTGTTCCTGCACCTCAGCCCTCAGACTGTCCACTAGGTCTCTCGATACTCCTTTCTGTACGCCGTTGCTCACAATTGATATCTCGAATTTAGGATCCCGATCAATAGCCCGCAAGAATCGGCTGAAGTTGTCCTTCAGAAAATCGATGAAAGTCTTATCAAAGAAAACTTCTGGGAGTCCCCCGTTTCCGCTTTGTGGAAGGACCTCGAAGTCACGTACGAAGACGTTCTCTCGAAGTTTTGTCAGTCTGTCCACATAAGTCTCCCGCCCGAGGCTGGACATCAGCAGGCCATGCAGCGTCGTACGAGGGATAGGAGAATCTTTGGTTGAAAACTCATAGATCACTCCCAACAGGAAAGCACAGAGGCCTGCCACCAGTGGCATGGAGCTGTTGGCAATCTTCACAGCGGCTACGAGGCCTTGAACATTGCTTCCCTCGCCGAGAAGGTCATTGACTGCTTCTGGAGCTTCGAATAGCCAGATCGACAGCAACATCAAACAGCCAATCAGCGCACGCTCATCTTCGACATGCTGTACGCCCGCGACCACATTGCTCGCGATGCTTTGAACGAAAGTGACCACCTCTTCGCCACTCTCAGCGTCGCCTTCCGTGACAGTAGATGCCAGCTCTTTGGTTTCCGGAGTGTCATAAAGAAGGTGCAGAACGAGCACAGCAGCAAACCACTGTTGGTAAGGGTCGGAATTGCTTCGAGTTCCGGGGGGTTCAAGCAACACAGTGAGCATGTTTGGAATGGTGTCGTCTCCACTTTTGTGCCCTTCGATGGCTCTACGTAGAACGTGAGCCTTGATCCCAGCATGGCCATCAACAAATGCTTTGAGGCAGGAAGTTGCTGCAAGCCGAACGTCGAAGATAGCAAGTGGTGCAGACTCCAGAGCTAGCTCCAGGAGGGATTCAATGACGTTCTGGTCTCGGTAGATCGCCTGGTGGGACTTAGATTGCTTCTCGGAAGCGGCTGGAGACACATGTCCATTAGAAGTGGTATCTTGTTGTTTAACCTGCACAGCAAGATCACCAAAGCGTTCTTGGAGGCCAGCATTTCCTCGAATGATATCTCCGCAAGCTTGCAGAGACTTTGCCCGGATCCCGGTGCTGAAGGCTGGATGGAATGCAAGCCGTAGAATAATTTGCAGGACCCCAGCCTGCCAGAAGGCCTGCTGATTCACCCCAGTGCCTGGGGAGCCTGGAGCAAGGAACAGTTGTACCACACCAAGCAGACCCCAAACATTCATGTCTCGTTGTGGCTTCATCCAGTCCGAAACCCCATCTTGGGAGTCTTCCTGCTCCAATGCTGCCGAAAACAATTTCTTGATATTGAGTATACCGCCAATCTCCCTGAAATATGATTGGTTTGAAGTATTCAGGTTCAGTAAATTGGCCAGAAGCGACAAACAGTCCTGCACTGTTGTGGAACCATGTGAAAGGCCGCCGTCGCCTTCAGTCAGCGCAAAGATACGATCGAAGGCATTCTCGAAGGCCACAACCTTCTGCAGCTCCGCCGATGTAGGTGTGAGGGCTACTAGGAGCACCAACGCCTCGTTCCGAACTGCCTCTCTCTTGTCATTCAACACATTCGTGATCCTTGAGACGCCCAGTGGCGCAGCAAAGATAGCTTCCTGCGTTCGCTGCGGCCTTGCAGTAGATATGTGCGAGAGGATTTGGAGGGCATATAGTCGTAAGTAGAAATCGCCGGGTTCGAGAAGGTCTAATAATGCGGTAACGTTGTCTTGGTGTTGTGTAAACTCGTCGGCCAGCCACAACGTTATCTCCTCGGAGGCCTCTGGGGACTTCTCATCTGGCTCGAATAGCATCAACAGCGTCTCCAACACCACTTTGATTGTGTCCGAGTCTTCCCCATCTCTTCTCAGACCTGCAATAAGATCCCGGAGGGCTCCAGACGCAACAGAAGCAGGATAGAGCTTGGCGAAACTGCGTAGACCGAGTATTGCAGCACGTCTGTCTTCCAGTAACGTCGCACTGGAAAGTCGGTTACTCAATGTCTGAATGGTGTCTGTGGCCGTCTGCCGCGCAGGGGCCTGCGCTTCCAGTATTCGCATCATCTTGAAGGAGGGTTCATGATTGCGGTATTGACCTTCTTTTTGAGATCATGAATATGTACATGACAAGCTCGACGGGATCTATTACGAGTCCAATCTCCAATTGCCAACTTCTTCCCAATGCATTGGGCCCGTGGGAATAATCGAAGTGTCTTTTTGGGTTTGCAGCCGACTCGCCGGTAAGGGAACATTCGCGTTGGCGCGAAGTCGGGAAAACCACACCGAGCCTAACTATATTCGCAAACGATACAGCCTTGTGACCCTCTCACGTGATGAGGCTACCATGCTCGGAGTCCGGTCCCCCTACGGTCTGCCTCGAGCCGCCAAGCCTGTCCTAAGCCCTTCGTCTGCGCTTCCGGGTGAAGAAGTCGAGGCTCGCAGATTTCAAGGCATCCGTCACTTCATCGACGCCCATCCTCACTCCCACCACTCTCGAGTCGAGATGGACTCTCAGACATAGCTGTCCCCGTGCGACTCTCAGACATAGCTGTCCCCGTGCAAAGTATCGCAACAGCAGCATCCTTCTTGCCGTGTTGGCAGCGTCGGTTCTTTCGAACTTGTTTCAGCAACGCCAACAACAACTGTACTATCTTCCCTGAGATCCTTTCCTCAACCTCCATTTCCACAATTTCCAATCCTTTGAGCGCATTGCGCGACTTGAAGCATCATGGGTGTCCCGGCCCTCTTTAGATGGCTCACCAAGAAATATCCCAAGATCATTACACCTGTGATAGAGGAGCAGCCCTATGAAATCGATGGCGTGCAATACCCCGTCGACACCACAAAGCCCAATCCAAATGGGGAGGAGATGCATAATCTCTATCTCGATTTCAATGGTATTGTTCACCCTTGTTCTCATCCTGAGAACAAAGCGCCTCCAGCAAATGAGAGCGAAATGATGATGGAGATTTTCAAATACACTGAGAGAGTAGTTAACATGGTACGCCCACGGAGACTGCTCATGATCGCAATTGGTAAGTCCTCTGCCTCATCCGGAACTCTACAGGATCCAATGCAGCTGATACAAGTGCAGATGGAGTTGCTCCTCGAGCGAAGATGAACCAGCAACGTGCTCGTCGTTTCAGATCAGCCAGGGACGCAAAAGAGGCGGATGAAAAGAAAGCAGAATTTCAGACACTCCTTCGCCAACAGAAACAGGAGAGAGATGAAGACGACGATGATGAAGACTCAACAGCTGAGGACATAATCAAGAAAACATGGGATAGTAATGTCATCACACCTGGCACGCCTTTCATGTTCATCCTTGCGCAGTCTATTCGCTACTGGGTTCAATGGAAACTCAACACTGATCCTGCCTGGGCTGAACTGAAGGTCATCATTTCAGACGCTAGTGTACCAGGTGAAGGTGAGCATAAGATCATGCAGTTCATCCGTTCCCAACGCTCTGATCCTGAGTATGATCCCAATACTCGGCACGTTATGTATGGTCTCGATGCAGACTTGATCATGCTCGGGCTGGCCACTCATGAACCACATTTCCGAGTTCTTCGAGAAGATGTCAACGTCAGAGATGCCAAAGCCAAAACTTGCAAGCTCTGCGGCCAACAGGGACATTATGCAGAGAACTGCAGAGGCAATGCAAAAGCCAAGTCGGGCGAGTACGACGAGAAAGGTTCCACAGAGGAATTGAAGCCATTTGTCTGGTTGAACGTGCCCATCTTGCGTGAGTATCTGGCTGCGGAGATGTTTGTTCCTGGTCAGTCATTTCGTTTCGACCTTGAACGCGCCCTTGATGACTGGGTATTTATGTGCTTCTTTGTCGGCAACGACTTTCTACCTCATCTTCCCAGCCTGGATATTCACGAAGACGGTATTGACAAGCTCATTGCTATCTGGAGAGATAATATCCCTATAATGGGTGGTTACTTGACTTGCGACGGAAACGTCGATCTTGCCCGTGCCCAGATCATCTTGCAAGGACTGGCCAAACAAGAGGATGCTATTTTCAAGCGCAGAAAAGAAAACGAAGACAGAAGAGAGCGCAATCAACGACGCCGAGACCAGGATAACAAAGCCCGAGAGGCCCGGGAAGCTGCGCGCAACCCAAAACAGCGGCGCAGCTCGCCGGACTATAGTTTGGGTGGCCGTGTCCCTGTACGGGCAGATGCACGCGTCCCGACGGGGCCGATTGAAAAGTTTGAGGCCACAAACTTTCCCACATTGGACTACAATGCAATCGTCAACAGGAACAATGTCGATAGAGCGCTTGCTTCCAACAAAAGCGCCGCTGCTGTGCTCAAGGAGCAAATGCTCGCCAAAAAGGCAGCCGAAACTCCGGTCAAGAACGGCGCTAATGGCGTTACAGACAGTCCTGATGCCGCTGCCAAAACACCTACCTCTGCATTAGGTAAACGCAAGGCTGAGTTGATGGAGGCCGAGTCTGATGACAGCGGCACACCTGGCCGGAACACTCCTGTTGAGAAGCCCCAGAATGGTACTGATCCGAATGAACCACCGCCGGACACTGTGCGACTATGGGAGGCCGGCTATGCCGAGCGGTACTACGAGCAAAAGTTTCATGTAGCTCCAGACGATTTCGAGTTTCGCCACAAGGTCGCAAGGTCTTATGTAGAAGGCTTGTGTTGGGTCCTGCTTTACTACTTTCAGGGTTGCCCGTCCTGGACTTGGTACTATCCTTATCATTATGCACCATTTGCGGCAGATTTTGTCGACATTGACCAAATGACTGTCAAATTCGACAAAGGCAAGCCGTTCAAGCCCTATGAACAACTCATGGGTGTCCTGCCTGCCTCTTCGAATCATGCAATCCCAACAGCATTCCACCCGCTCATGACCGAAGAGGATTCCGACATTGTTGATTTCTATCCGGAAGAATTTGATCTTGACATGAATGGCAAGAAGCAGTCGTGGAAAGCAGTCGTCCTCCTCCCATTCATCGATGAAAAGCGACTGCTTGCAGCAATGGACACCAAATATCCCCTGTTGACAGATGATGAGCGAGCGAGAAACGAGCTCGGGAAAGATGCTCTAATCATCTCGCACAGGCACCCCCTGTATGAAGAGCTGGCTCTACAATTC
Source organism: Exophiala xenobiotica (assembly GCF_000835505.1). Classification (NCBI taxonomy): domain Eukaryota; kingdom Fungi; phylum Ascomycota; class Eurotiomycetes; order Chaetothyriales; family Herpotrichiellaceae; genus Exophiala; species Exophiala xenobiotica. The sequence goes on from NW_013562490.1 coordinate 3,014,933, forward strand.
TATTCCAAGAAGTCCAAGGACGGCAAGAACACCGCCAAGCTTTCTATGCGTAAGGGGCGTTTGGCAGGGACAGTCATGAAAAATGAGGATTTCCTTCCGCACATGGATCTTGTTGGTCCAGAGGATGACATCAAGATGGAACCTATTGTTGACGATGACCATTCTTTGATGGTCCATTACACAGCACCCCCTGCTACACATGTGCACAAATCGATGTTATTCCCTGGAGTTGTGCTTCCACCTCCTGTGCTGGACAAAAGCGATATAGCTATCCTGAAGTCCAAATCCAGATCTTCCGGTCGCGATTTTGGTGGCGCACCACTTTATGACAATACCCGACGCGATCCGCAGGATCACCAGAACAGAGGAGGACGTATCAGCTATGCCGTGGATCGGCCACCAATGATGCCGGGTCAAGCGGGCAATCCTGGCGACAATCCATTCGCTGCTTTCCTTGATCCCCGTTTTGCTCCTGGCATGCCGCCACAGGGACGCGGTGGGCCACCTCCACCTCCTCCGCCATCAAGATATGGAGGCCAAAACGGCTATGATCGGTACCAAGCACCTAGCGATGGCGGGTACGGAGGCGGGCAGGCAGGTTACAATAACTACCAAAACCAGGGCCGTGGTGGCCAGGATCAGTACTCTTACGGAAACCAAGCTCAAAATCAGTACCAGCGTGACAACCGACCATATCAGCAAAATGGAGGCCGATCTGTCAGTGACAGTTATTATCAGGGTCAAAGCTATGGTCAAAGAGGTGGCAATCACAACCAGGGTTATGGCCGGAGATAGTCCCCCAGTCTACTTAACGGCCCTTGATCGCCCTGGGATGTGTGTATCAGGAGAGCAATTATGTTAAGTAGTGCTGTGAGACCATGGAGCCGGCATGAGATGATTCCCAATTGCACGCTGGAAGGCGCTACCAGGGGGTTAAAAGTAATTGCGTTCTTTAGGCTGCAGTTCAGTATTTGCAGAAGTTCGTCTTGCTTCTCAATTTGTGGAAACATCAATCATCAGTCTTTCTTCAACAGCAAGAGCGCGTGCAGAATGATTCAAAGCGTACGAAATACTATGGACTCTGCCGACATATAGATATCCTTGCCTTTGACTGCCAACAATTCTACTATCCAACTAAACTCATTTCTCAATCGAACCAAAAAAAATCAAAAAACATCACGATGGCGATGGGACTCGAACCCACAGTCTTTGCCAGGCAAAACCGGAAAGCAACGCCTTACCATTAGGCCACGCCACCTCCTTTTTTAGGTGTTCAGAAGATCGCATTTTCGTGTGCAATCCGTGGACCAAATCAGACTAGTTTTCGGCGTATGGAGAATATGATACGATCTTTTTGGAGGGTGGATTCTCCTCACCGGGATCGCCTCGTGCGGAGACATCTCTGTCGCGCACAACGCGCTCTTTGCTTCTCGAGCCTTCATGCAACTGCGCAGAGTGCTCCGGCATTAATATATTCCAATGTCCAAGTCTTTGCTCAATCCAAGAGCTTTTCTCTTGCGTTGTAGAAGGGGTTACGCTACCTCCCCGCCTATTGATCAATCACGACCTGCCACCGCTCCTAGACAGCGACCCCAGGTCGGTCAGATCCAAAACAATGTTGAGCTCTACGAACACAATACACTGGTGCGAAATTACCGCAGCCACCAAGATGCGCCGCGAAAAATTGCAAACAATGTCATACGGATGGCGGAGCTTGACCAGCGCATGAACGGGCCGCGGCGAAGATTGAAAGAGCTGCAAAGACAAATGAATTCTACCGGAGGGGATAGAGTTGAGATTGTCGCTCAAATGAAGTCGCTCAAGCAGGAAATTGAGGAGTTCGAGGTGGATTATAGAGATCTGAAGTCTGCGGCGTCCGAAATGGCTCTGTTGTTGCCCAACTTGACTTCTGTTGAAACTCCCACCAACAATGAGCCTCGTCTGCGCTCGTATATCAACTACGATCCCAAGTACCCTCCCACATACAGCACTTCTGCGGATCATTCTGTCATTGGCGAGAAACTCCGACTACTTGACTTTGCATCAGCGTCTATGGCTTCGGGATGGGGTTTCTACTACCTCTTGAATGAAGCAGCTCTGCTGGAGCAAGCCCTGGTTCAGTACGCCTTCTCGGTTGCGAGGAAGCACGGCTGGTCAGCCGTTGCTCCGCCTTCTCTTGTATACTCTCATATGGCTGCGGCATGTGGCTTCCGACCACGCGACCAGAATGACGAGCAACAAATATGGCAAGTCGCACAACCGGAACGAGATGGTGGAAAACCAACCAGGAGTTTGGCGGCAACAGCGGAGATCCCCTTGGCGGCCTTGTACGCTGGAAAGTCGATCCGTAAGGAGGACCTTCCCATTAAGCTCGTTGGGTCAAGCAGGTGTTTCCGTGCCGAAGCAGGTGCTCGCGGGGTGGATACGAAAGGCCTGTATCGTGTCCATGAGTTCACGAAAGTAGAAATGTTTGCATGGACCGACTGTCCTTCTACTGGGGATGAATTGCCGAACGAAGAAGCATGGACAGAGCACTCGAGCAAAATCTTTTCTGAAATGGTCGATATTCAGACGGAGATATTGTCTTCTTTAGGTCTGCCATGTCGAGTCCTCGAGATGCCCTCTTCGGATCTTGGTGCCAGCGCATATCGCAAGATCGATATCGAGGCCATGTTTCCTTCGCGGAAGAAGAGGGATGAAGGATGGGGCGAAGTTACTTCCGTCTCAATCTGTACTGACTATCAGAGTCGGAGACTGGATACGAAGATCCAGGAGGCAAGCGGCTCGAGGCAAAAATTTCCTCACACTGTGAATGGGACGGCTGTAGCCGTCCCGAGAGTCCTTGCTGCTATTCTGGAGAACGGTTGGCGCGAACAGGAAGGCTGTGTGGTCATACCTGAGGTGCTTAGGGGGTATATGGGCGGCATGGAGAAGATCGGTCCACGTTGACAGGATGTTTTTCCACGATTTCGGGACCATGCTGTTCCTTCTCACACCCGTCGCAGCCTTGTGGCTACCGGTTGAGATCATGCTGTCCGTTGCTTGACGCAGCATCTTCACATTGAAATGTCTAGCTCGAGGCAGTTTCACACCGAGGCTACGCCCGCCTCGTATTGTTAAGTGCACCTGTCCCAGCGTTCTTCACAGGGCTCTGCTCTCGAAAGGTATGGCCCTGCTTGAATCTTTGAAGCCAACAGGTTGTCATTTGGGGGCGTCATCATGCTTAATCGGTCATCTTGACACACGAGCCAAGGCTGACATATCAACCTCGAACTTTGTCACCGATATGACTGTGTATATAGACGCAAGCCATCAAGCGGGCTACAACCCGACCAAGAACTGCTCAGTTATACCCATAGGCATGTAGCCACAATTCCCGTGGCCCGGCAACGCTTGACAGTATTGATGAGTTCGATGTCAGTCTCGCAAAGCAACCAGCATGGTGAATGAATGCGACAATAATTTCGCAGAACTTGCGAAAGTGGTATCCCTCCCTCACAGCGCCCGCTGGGGAAGACAAGAGGATACTTGGAGAAAAGCACCATTTGTGATATTTCATTAAACGTGCTACAGGTGTGAGATGAGTCAGGCTACGGTTCTCTCTTAGCTACCGCCAGGACCTCGAGCACCTACGCCATCTCGGTAGTCTTTGAGTACTGACGACGGCTTGCCGGTGTAGTTTGTCTTCTCCATCCACTCTCTGACACTTTTAACCCGAGTGGGCAGGATCTCATCCAACAGTCTGTAATCCCGCGTCGTCAACTCATCCTTCCAAGTATTCCAGAAGCCCGAAAAATTCTCCCGGATCGTGAACAACGTGGGATTGTCTTTGGATGCTGAATGCCCTATTTTCCTATCAGGCTCCGGAAAGATTGGGAGCTTGAAATATTCGTCCAGGGTGACATCTCGATAGACTGCTCTGCGGCCCGTGACCGCAGTGAATGCAGCAGCAACATCTTTCCATGCAATGTCTTCCGTCGCAACGTGCAACTCGAGGCCATTGCTACGTTCTGGATGGTCGAGAAGCCACCTTGCATAGGCTCCGTAGTCGTCCAGATGGATGAGAGGGCATCTTGCTTCACCTAAGGGAACTGCAAAGACCATTGTGTCCGGATCCTCAGGGTCCGGAAAGGGTTGTAGGACCTCTGAAAGCCCCTCGAGGTACAGGCAAGAAGTCAGAACCGACCAGGCCATAGGCTCTGTAGGCTGTGCCTGAAGGTAGTCCACAACCTTGCCTTTGCCGTCGAGATGGCCTGTGCGATATTTGGCGTCAAAGTTTCCCAGCTTTGAGGCATATTCGAGACCTGCGTAGATGAAATGTTTGACCTTGAACTCTCGTGCCAGCTCATACAGGCGGATCCCCCAGTAGATCTCGGCCATCTCCCCAATGGCGAAACCGTTCGTGTTAGCGAAGACAAAGTCGACGCCTTTGAATGCCTCCCGAAGCGTGGGCTCATGGTAAGCATCACCCTCCATGATTTTGACTCCAGGAATCGCCTCCAGAGCTTTCGCTTCGTTCGAGAGCGCATTGCGAGTTAAGACGCGTACGGTATACTTGGAGTCAGAAGACATAGCTGTCGGCCTTCGTCAGTAACAGCGTTGGTGGAATAGGATGGGGGACATCCACCTTTGACGACTGGTACACCTTGAGCGCCTGTTCCGCCAATCACCAAGATAACCTTGCTGTTGTCCGTCATGATCGTTGAGTTTGACCTAAGTATGCTAGGAGTCTGTGGAGCACTGTACTAATGTTGTTTGAAGCAGGTTTCCATTGAAGCTGGGGATCAAGCAAGGAATATATAGGGAAATTCCTGCTTGAGCTGCCCGTCTGGAGTAGCAGTCGGACTGTCATGATGAGTGATTCCGCCTCTTAGACACTGCGAGGAATAGACGTTAGCTGATTAGATGTCCAGCGCGTTAATCAGCATATCGGCTACACCTAGCCCAGGACACTCCTGGCGTAGCATGATCATGATGCAACACAAATTGGCGAATACTGTGGCTCAACGGCATTGATATCGACCGTCAATTGTCAAGTACTATGGTGCAACGCACGAAAGATGTTGAAGAGTGATCAGTTTATTAAACATTCCACAGGAACTAGTCCTCGTCTGCATGCACTAGCCTGCAAGATACGGACGCAAATCCTGGGCCTCGATAGCCAGTAAATCCTCGCCTAAGTTAGTCTGCACGCTGTCCGCACTGACCTCTGAGATCATGGCCTCTCATTCCTCGGTCCCAACCTTGGAAACACGAGCGATTACATTGCAGTCACATTCTCAAACGGCGTTTGAATAGCAGCAAGTCTTTTCTGACGCTTTGGGCACGCGATTGGCACGAAGACAATTGTCGCTCGTGAATGATTAATCACCAGCAAATATCTAAGCTTCTCGCACGTACTTGTGCGAATGTAGGTGGTGTGTCAGCATGCCTCGACCCTCCCGACACCCAGATGGCTGTTGGCCTACACGAAGGTCATCTGGGCATGTTCACATAAAAGTCGTGTTCCTGCCAGTGCATTTCCGGATTGAAACATCGATTCAAAGGCAGCCGTTCCATCACTAGGTCCGTCTACCGCAAAGGGAGGATTTGATCGACTCACTCGTCTTGTATTACGTCTTACAAAATGCTTTCCAAGTCCCTAGCAGAGATGCTGGCTCGAAACAGGTATGCCCGGTGGAGCCTGTACCCGGCAGCTATCATAGGGTAGATCGCTGACCAGAGTTGCCAGCAAACTCGCCCAGACTTATCAACCACCGCCAGACTTGAAACAGATGGCTGGAGTCATGAGGGCATCTGGAGCCGGTGTTGTGGTCTTGTCGTGCTCTGATCCACGCCTGAACCCATATCAAATCCTGGGGATTGACTCTACTCTCAGTAAGTGCATCTTCCTTCCTTGCCCGTCCCCAATTCATGCATCACCTTTCACCCGATGGTCACTATGAAGTAGAGACCTCAATATGCTCCTCTTGGTTTACCTTATTGTTGCTGCCGTGTTAGCATTGGCTGACGAATACCCCAGAGGCCACCATGGTCCGAAATGCTGGCGGTAGAGCCTTCGATGCTATTCGGACACTAGCCGTTCTCCAGACTATCGGAAACCCTGGCACAATCGTCGTCATGCACCACACCGGTAGGCTTAACTCTTGTCATAAACTAGCGTTCATGTCACTGACTCACTCTAGACTGTGGACTTACCCATTACCACGATAAGGACATACAGAATGCCCTCATCGAACTCAGTCCGCATTCGAAAGACTTGATACATTCTCTCAAGTTCGGCGAGATTACCAACGGGTGAGTGGACAACATTGAGCATGTCACTGTTGATGTGATCATTTCTCGACATTCAGATGCTGACAACCGTTGACAGGGTTGAGGACAGTATTAGGCAGGACATTGCGATTCTGAAATCGTCTCAATTGATCAACAAAAGTACGCAGATCATTGGCCTGAAGTTTGACATCCATACTGGCCTACTCAGTCAGGTCAGCGAGAATGCGAGTGAGGCGTGAAGACGACATGGATTAAAGAATGTTCCCTGGAGCAGTTGGAATGTTCTCGGCAACAATGGGGGGCAATAGGTTCGGAGTGCATGATTCGCTAAGGCTTCAATAGCTGAGATGAAGGCGTGTTGTATGGATAGAACAAGTGTGAATGAGTTTACTGTTGGTCACCTCGGTCACTATGTGGAATAAAGCGGCGATGATGTTCCCCCCAAATCCGGCAGAGTCATTCTGCTTCTTTAAGTAGATCTTGGCACCGATAAGCGAGCAGCCAGGCAGACTACTCGTTGGTGTGTACTGTGTCTGGCGCATTCAGTGGTGAATAATCCTTGCATGTGCCATCATGTCGAGTTTCTTTATTCAAGGCACAAGTGACACTTCCTCGCCGAAAACTGCCTGCCTCCCCACGCGTCATATCGCCCGTCAAGATCTGGATTTTTGGCTTGCTCGAGCAGGTTCCAGAATATCATGCATGAACAATTGCTATAACCTCTCCATGATGCTGCTCGATTGATATCTGACGAGCCAGCGCTCTCTCCCTATCACGCACCCCAACGCGGGCCTGAATTTCTCTAATTCGACTCCTCGGACCACCTTTTCGTCGCTTTATCCTCTCGGTCCACTAGAATCCTCTCAGATGTCTTACCAATATCCTATTCCGGCGACTCCTAGAGTCATCTCGCCCTCTCCCACTCCTTCCGAGACCTCCGACCGTCAAGACTCCTATTTCGCCCCGGTCACACGATCTGCTGCCAAAGCGCAGCGACAGAGATCTCCCCAACCAGAGCCCATAAATGAAGAGAAGGATGGTTCGGGATCAGATTCCAGTGTCGACAAGCGTGCAAGGACGCGGTCCAGAAGCCCCATACTGTCGGCAGCTACCCATATGAATGGTAGCGCTGGTGCCGGGTCCAAGAGACGACGCATGAGCGGCCTCACTACGAAAACACCGGTCAAAAAATCGGAGCCATTGACAAACGGTGCGAGTCCACTACCACAACCAAACGGACATCTCTCCCCTTACGATCGAGTCAAGAAATCCTGGCGAGAATTCTCGAGATCACCGTCACCACTGGGTCTGATCCCTCTACACCGACACTATCGAAATCTTATACACAAGCACGAAATACCCAGAAAATTACTACATGTCTCGATAGGCTTCTTCACGCTTCGACTTTATGTGACGGGCACGCAATCCCCATCCATTACACCATGGCTAGTTGGTGCTCTGGCCATCATTGCCCCCACGGATGTACTGAGGCATCACTCCGAACGATTCAACAGATTCTACATCAAAGTACTGGGCGCTTTGATGCGCGAGACCGAGGTTGATGGCTACAATGGTGTGATATGGTACCTTGTCGGTGCCTATATCGCTCTGAAATTCTACCCGAAAGACATCAGCGTGGTTTCCATTTTGTTGTTGTCTTGGTGTGATACTGCAGCGAGCACATTTGGCCGACTCTACGGTCGCTACACAATTCGTTTACGCCGAGGGAAGTCCTTGGCTGGGTCATTAGCTGCATTCGTTACAGGTGCCCTTGTGGCAGTCTTCTTTTGGGGTTACCTTGCACCGCGGACTGGTCCATTCCCAGACGATCCAATAAACGGAAACATGTTCCAGGGTCGCTTGTCAATGCCTAGCCGAGCCAAAGAGCTGCTTGGGTGGCAACCTGGCCAGGGTGTCATCGTCGGCAACACAGCGCTTGCTGTGATGAGTTTCTGTACCGGCATCATTGCCAGTTTCTCGGAGTTGATAGACCTGTGGGGTTGGGACGACAACTTGACGATACCACTGTTGAGCAGTGCGGGTCTCTGGGCCTTTTTGAAGGTCTTTGGCTGAAGGATACCACAGCGCCATCTTCTGCTCTCATCTACCTTTCTTTCGTTTCCCGCAAAGCGTGATGTCATTGCAATGATTATTCTAGGTGTTGGTATATTCCAAAACTGTCAATACCAGCTGGCTTCCCAACAGCTATGCTTGCACTTTGTGTTTGTTGCGCCTTCGCATATCTGAACATCGTGCTTCCAAGCTACCGAGACCACCCACATGAGGACACTGCGACCAAAATGCCACCACACTGCGACGACATTGCCTTGCACCTGCAACTCCTGAGGTTGCTCCAGTGTTGCAGCCGGATAAGACGTGCGCCATGGGTTTTATTCAAAGCCTACGCCGCTGCAGTGACAAGTGAGACCTTCCCCAGAAATAAGATGGATCTCTTTCAGCTGGAGTTTCGTTCGGCAAGAACCTAGATCTCGGAAGTGACATTCTGAAGGGTAACCCACCGCCCCATGATGGACCCCTATTGCTTCAGCCTTGTCAATGCCGAACCACCCCACAGCAAACATGGCCCGATATCCAGCCAGCAGCATATGCTGCCGCGACATGAAAGAAACTATTGTGTCCTGTTTCTACTCGTACGAGGGCATCATGAGGGGTATTAATTCTGCATTCACGCCTACGATCCCTGCTGTCCTCGCGGCACACACGGCACAGCACAACCCCTCAACAAGAGACTCCAACTGTGCGGAGGCGGATATCGAGGTATCACTGCCCTAACACCATGTTTGAATATTTCAGTCATCATACCTGATCGTCCGACAAGCATTTCGCCGGTATCAAGGACCTTTTCACTCATCCAACAAAGGATCTGAACCCGGTGCCAAAGGGTCTATTATCCACTATGCGTGCCAGTAAGCCTGCGCTTCTCCGGAGAGTCGGTCTAAATGCATCAAGCCGGCTCCAATACCTCACAAGACCCAAGCCACTTTTCCGCCCGAACACGATATCGACACGATCAATATCGACATCAGCTACAGCTCCAGCAGCCATCGTTGCGGAGAATCCCACCAAGCAAACTCCGCCTCCTCCCACAGCCTTCACATACGGCGCGTACCAGAAGGTCGGTGGCCCGAATGCCAAATCCGTGTATCGAATTCGCATTCCCAAATTCGAATCTCTCGAAGCCGAGCGCGCTTTCCGCAAACTCCACCACGCTGCCGCCCTGCGATGGCTCGGCTACCAAGGATACAACAATGAAGGCGCTGGGGGTCATGTCACAGTCCGCGACCCGATCATGCCCGATCATTTTTGGATCAACCCGCACGGGAAGTCGTTCAGCCACATGAGACCGGAAGATCTCGTCCTCGTGAGCAAAGACGGCGAGGTCAAGGAAGGTGGCAACATGCATTCCATCAATCCAGCCGGGTATATCATCCACGCCGCAGTCCACGAAGCAAGGCCAGACGTAGTCGCCGCGGTCCATTGCCATAGTGTACCAAGCAAGGCATTTTCTGCGATCGGTTGTAAGCTCGAGCCAATCAACCAGGACGCTTGTCGGTATGTAACGGTTATCCCCTCGGCGTCCCTTCTTTTCTGAGGACGCCCTTGCGATTGCGAACCATCTTTGATACTGATACCGCGTAGGTTCTATAACGACCACGGCATATACTCTGGCTTTGGAGGCATCGCGTTCAAGGCCGACGAGGGGAAACATATCGCCCAGGCCCTAGGGAACACGAAAGGTGTCATTCTGCAGAATCATGGGCACTTGACCGTGGCCAAGACCGTGGACGGTGCTGCATTCTTGTTCGGCGCAATGGACAGGTGCATACAGGCTCAGTTGCTCGCGGACGCGGCGTGCGCGGGTCGTGGCACCAAGACGGTCAAAGTCGGCCACGAGGAGGCGTCGTATACGAGGAACACGTATAATGACGAGATGGTCTACATCATGTTCCAGTCTGCGTGAGTTATAGCATGCGTGCTCTTGGTGCACGTTTGCGAACTCCTTTGCTAATGAAGGCTTGCTGTAGGTTCGAAGATGTGATTAAGGCTTCGCATGGAGAATTGCCGATGCATGTGCAGGGCGAGATTCCGCGGGAGTAGGATTGTCAAATGTTGAGAGGCAGGCCGACAAGATTCGAAATTTGTCTCGGGCTCCTTGATACTAGATGACATACTTTGGCAGTCGAGTGCGTGATTTATTCTCCTCTTTGGTAGCATATTCAGATAGCCCTCGAGCAGTATGTGTGGGATGTGCTTCGAGATTAGATGATACTTAGTTAGGCGTAGTGAGCGTTCGGTCTTTATTGCCCACAAACTTGCAAATTCGATCCTGGCCCAGGACCGTCTTGTAGAGCAGAATTGCTAACGCTTTAAAAACTGCAATTCATGGTACTGCTCTAACCAAGGTCGTGAAATGGTCATGTCTGTCAAAGCGGGAACCAGATCAGCCCTCGACCACCAGGGACATTGAGCTGGGCAGTCTTCTCGCCAAAAGCGCTCGTGGCATTCGCAATCAGACTTTCGTTCATTTGCTGTCCCCCGACCTCGATTTCCACGATCATGCTCTCCACTCCTGCGGGAAGCGGCAGGACAAGAGTGCCCGTTGTGTCAACAGGTGTATTCCAGCTCACCCTCACCCCTTGACCTTGGAGGGCCCATTTTGCGCTGAATTTCCCCAGCACCGTCGTAAAGCCTCCCTCTGCGAATTCCAAATCTCCCAACTGTGGCGCCAGCCTCCACTCGCTGCCAGCGGGACTAAGCACATCCAATCCGAGCACGTAATGCGTCAGCGCCGAGGTCGGCCCTGAACTCCATCCGTGCGCATGGCTCACGTAGCTCTCGTCGTAACTATATCCCCGGTCGGACCGGTAGCTGAAGCTACCATTGTACAGGTAGCCTTCGAGAAGCGTGGATTCGGTCGAATTAGGGTTGTTGATGATCCATCCCCAGGTCGTGCGGATGAGTTCAAGCGCGCTTTTGGTGTCGCGCACGGCCAGGCGGCCCAGGAGTTCGAAGCTGGAGATGAAGGGGGAAATGTTGTAGGGAAGCTCCGGCGTTACAGGGCCGATCGGTGTCCAGTTCTTCGTCAGAGACGTGGCAATGCCGGGTACGTTCGAGTCAGGTGCTACGGAGAACAACAGCGACATACTGTTGGCGTCTTGCGGATGGAGGGTTGTTGTGGTGTCGTTGTCGCGGTACGCGTCGGCAGAGACATCGTAGGTGAGACTGTTGATAGACTTGGAAAGATCGGTGGCTGTAGATGTCCAGTTCGCAGAAACGGCGGGGTCGCCCAGCCATGAAGCAAGCTTGCTCCCTGTTGACAATGTTTGAAAAAGAATCATGTTAGCTTCGGTGTTATGAAATCCTTGCTGCCAGCGTGCCCAATCCCTTGTGCCGGTCACGTTCATCAAGCCCGACTCGTCTATCTTGTCGACCACAAATTGCATTGCGAGTTTGTACTTGTCCCATAAAGGCGCCAGCCAAGCTGTGTCATTTGTGTACAAGACGTAATTGTACGTCCCGATCATGGTCCACATGTGGTATGTGTCGCTGTTCTTCTGACTGAGAGGCGGACCCGACTCGTCAAAGGCGCCTGTTGTGGTGTTTTGGTAGTCGTACATGACTTGCAATGCATTCCTCACAGACTCGAGGTCACCCGTGGAGACGAAGGCTGAAGGTACCGCGATGCCCATGTCTCCAGGCCAGACGGCTCTGTCTCTCTTCGCGCCGTCAACAATGACAGAATACCCTGGGCTAAGAGTGGCGTTATTTGCCCAGCCCCATGCAAGCATTGGAACCTGTCGGCCTGTGTTGGTAGGAACGGAGTTGCTCTGCAAGGTGTATGCCCCCGCGTACCAGATACGGTTAAGGAGTTCGTCATTACTGTGGAAGTAGCCTTGATATGCCCGGAGGTTGGGCCATGTGGGCTGAAAATCGAGCTCGACAGTTACATTCCAGGCAGAAAAGGCGGTTGTGCTTGAGTTTGTCGTCAGCCAGAGAGTCATATATCGAAACCCTCCTCGAAGCTTCTCATCCGGCATGACATAGTAGCCCGAGCCGTCGGTCAGAGTGACATTGAGCCATAGATCGGCTCCTGTGAAGAGACCATTCGAAGAGTCTGACCGGTAGCCGACAAATTTCTTGGATTCAGCAAAAGCGATGCCTAACGTGCCGGAGTCCGTGCTGTTGTAGTCGAAGCGGACGATGCCACCCACCTCTTTACCAAAATCATAGGTGACAAGTGATCCATTCCCAACAATTGTTTGAGTTTGTCCGTACGAGACTGGCGTCAAACCTGGCCAGACAAGGACCGCCGCAGGTGACACAACTCTCGTTGATGGAGCGTAGATGTTGGCATCCCAGGCTCCAGGAAATGAGGGCTGATCGGGACCATCGCATGGATAATCTCTCCAGCATTGACCGGCCACAGCAGTAGTCAGATGAAGGGAGATGACCAACAGCGCTGAGAACATCATTGTTCAGATGCCAGGCTCTTGCGAAATTGAGCTTCGAGGACAGTACGTATCGAGCCCAACTGCCGGAAGGTTTATGTGAATTTGCCATCACCGCGATTTGGCCACTCCTGGTGATTCTCCGCCTCGAAGTTGGTCGATGTTAAGCATTCGGTCCATCTTAGTCCGAGGTTGCCCTTGCATTGGCATGTTCATCAAGCTCAATGAAGCTTATGATCTGCAGCACCTGCAGAAAACATGGGGTATACGCATGCGGGGATGATGATGATGCATATGTCCCTGCTCGGACCTCTCTGCGATGCATGGAGAGCAAGACATCTGGATCGTTCAATTTAGGAAGGTCGGTATAAATCTTGACCGATGCCTTGAAAACTCCGGCAGGGGAAAAGAGGTGTCCTGCAACAGATAAATGCAGGTTTGTAGTGGTAGGCTGAAGAGAAATGTAGACTCCAGAACTCACCAACGCATTCTGTTCAAAATGGCGTTTCAGCTACTGAAGTTCGTACTTTGCCTTTTGCCATTCACAGTGGAAGCTTTCAAGCCTCGAGCGCCCTCCACGACAGGTCGAAAAACATGTACTGTAATTGCCAAAGGCCAACAGCAAGACGATGTACCTCAAATTGTGCAGGCATTCAACGATTGCGGAAATGGAGGGTTGGTCATCTTTCCAGAGAACCAGACATACTGGATAGCAAGCAAATTGAATCTGGTTCTAAGCGATGTGGTGATAGAATGGCGCGGACTCTGGCAATATTCGGACGACCTCGATTATTGGAGGAATAACTCTTACCCTATCGCCTTCCAGAACCACCAAGCCGGTTTTATCCTGACCGGCGACGGCATTCACATAAATGGCTATGGCACAGGCGGAGTCCATGGCAATGGTGATCTGTGGTACACGGCGGAGGCAGGCCACACACAACCTGGGAGGCCAATGCCATTCGTTCTGTGGAATGTGTCGGATGTAACAGTCAGTCGATTTTCGATTGTGCAGCCACAGCTCTGGTCGTTCAACATTATGAATGGGACGAACATTGCGGTCGATCATCTGTACTGCAATGCGACAGCAACAAAGGCTCCCTGGGGCGAGAACTGGGTGCAGAACACGGATGGGTTTGGTAAGACTCCTGGTAATTGTGCTTCAGCTTGCTGACATTAGCCTAGATACGATGGATGTCAAGAACGTATACTTGTCGAACTTGGTATACCAGGGTGGAGACGTACTTTCTTCATATCCGCGTCTCTAGCGCACAGGCTAACCATGGCAGGACTGTATAGCCATCAAACCTCGGAGCTACGGGGTGACCGTGTCCAATGTGACCTGTCGAGGTGGGAATGGCATCGCCATAGGAAGCCTTGGACAGTATCTAGAGGACTCTTCGGTTGAAAATGTTGTGGTCGAGAATGTGAAAATCATCCGGTACAACGAAGACATGGAGAACGGTGCATACATCAAGACATGGATCGGCGAGCAAGCCCCCCAGTCAAGCTATGAAAGTGCCGGTCTCCCCAGAGGTGGTGGCTGGGGAAATGTTCGGAATGTTCTTTTCAGCCATTTTGATATTCAGGGTGCTAACCTGGCCGCGGCCATCACGCAAAGTAGCGGGAACAATGGCAGCTTTTCCGGGACTTCGAACATGCTGGTAAGCATGGGACGATCAACACGGTTGCGGGTGTCTTCGCTGACGACGCTGTAGGTGTCAAACATTGCTTTCGAGAATTTCACCGGTTGGACGAACACATCGACGGCGAGCTCCGCGCGTATCATCGACATTTCTTGCTCAGAAAGGCATCCATGCTACAACATTGATTTCAAGAATTTCAATGTTGCCTCGAAAACGAACATGACAGAAACGGCAAGTACAACTTGCGAGTATGTCGCCGCTGGGGGAATTCATGGGCAGAACTGCACCTCTCCGTGATAGAAGTTTTTCTCTTTGCTTTTCTTGATCACTCTGTACAGGTAGTAGGAGGAGGAAAGCGAAACCACAAGCTAACTACGAGATCGCAGCGGATGAAAAGCGGCACCACCCGCCTATGATTGTTAGCGCTCCGTAACGAGTTAGACTATTTTTTAGCGTCATACCTTAGCGAAGCAAATGCGGGCATGACTTTTTTTCTTGGTCTGCGCTTCGTCGTGAACTTTTGTTTGTATTGTAAATCCGCAACTCACCGCAGTTGCAGTTCTGGTAAACATGGCTCCCGATAGAGGAGGAGAACGATACTCGAAATCCCGAGTGTGGGAGTCGTTGAGTCCACCACTCTCACCATGGATCCTTGACGCCGTCGCGTCCATGGACTTTTCTCGCATGACGCCCGTCCAAGCCTCCACGGTTCCTCTGTTCATGGGCCACAAAGATGTGGTGGTCGAAGCAGTCACAGGAAGTGGAAAGACGTTGGCTTTTCTTATACCAGTGGTGGAAAAGTTGCTGCGGTTAGAAGAACCCGTCAAGAAACATCACATTGGAGCCATCATTATTTCGCCCACGAGGGAATTGGCGTCGCAGATATTCAATGTCCTAGTCTCGTTGCTGGACTTTCATCCTCCATCTGCGGCAGCGCGCAGGGCTTTCGACGCACCGGAACGCTCGAGTCCCGAAGGTGAAGCAGAAGTTTTCCCATCGTCCACCCTAAAGATTGTTCCGCAATTGCTTCTTGGGGGCTCGACCACGCCAGCGCAAGACTTGAGTACATTTCTAAAAACATCGCCCAATGTGCTAATATCGACGCCCGGCCGACTCCTCGAAATCCTCTCCTCCCCGTATGTCCACTGCCCTCAGTCATCCTTCGAAGTTCTGGTTCTCGACGAGGCGGACCGCCTACTGGATCTTGGATTCAAGGATGATCTTACCAAAATCCTAAACCTTCTTCCGAAGCAGCGACGAACGGGACTATTCAGTGCCAGTGTGAGCGAGGCTGTTGATCAGATCATACGTGTCGGACTGCGGAATCCAGTCAAAATTGCGGTGAAGGTCAAAGGCGCGAACGGTGTCGAAGACAAGCGCACACCCGCCAGTCTCAGGATGACCTACGCAGTAACTCCAGCTTCCTGCAAGTTCCCCGCGTTGGTGGCATTACTCAAAGGTCTGGACACTTTGCCGCTGCGCACGATCGTGTATTTGTCTACCTGTGCAGCCGTGGACTACTTCCAAGCTCTGCTGCCAGCAATACTCCCATCTGAAGCGATTCTCGTGCCTTTGCACGGCAAGCATCCCGCCAGTGTCCGTCAGAAGAACTTCATTCGGTTCACAAATTCGGCGTCTCCAGCCATTTTGCTGACAACAGATGTGGCGGCACGAGGTCTGGACATACCCTCCGTGGATTTAGTCGTGCAGATCGATCCCCCTTCGGACCCCAAAGCCTTCCTCCATCGGTGCGGAAGAGCTGGCCGAGCTGGGCGGAAAGGTTTGAGTGTGGTTTTCCTACTTCCAGGTCGGGAAGAAGATTATGTCTCATTTCTGAATGTCCGACAGACTCCAATCGAGCCCTTGACTGAGCCGGACCTGTCAGTTACCCCGGAGGAATGCCTCGGAACCCAAGAAGCCTTCCGAAAGGTCGTACTAAGGGACAGAGGACTGTATGAGAAAGCTCAGAAAGCCTTCGTGAGTTGGGTTCGGAGTTATTCCAAGCACCAAGCGTCCTCTATCTTCCGACTAAGCGACATTGACTGGAAGGATCATGCATCCGCGTGGGCATTGCTGAAGATGCCAAAGATGCCTGAACTCAAGAATTGGGACCGGAAAAGCTATCAGCCTCCCACCGTGGATTGGGAGACTTATGCGTACAAGGACAAACAGCGAGAAAAGCAACGGAAGCAGGCTCTCCACGAAGGTGCGAAAGATGTGCGGTCCGATACAAAGGTTGACAGCAAGAAACGAGGTACAACGGTGGCTTGGTCCGAGAAGGTCGAGCGCAAGGCGAACAAAGAAGTCAAACGATCCAAGAAAGCTGCGAGACGAGAACATGACAGAATTGTTAAGATGACCGAGGATGAGAAGGAGCGTGAAGCAGAGACCGCCATGATGGTTGAGAAGATCCGCCAGCAGCAGTCGAGGACGAATGACAAGAACGACGTGTTCGAAGGGTTTGATTGAGATCCGTTCTGAAGACGGTCTCTCCTCCGACCCTTCCTTCCGGCGCTGACGGCCTCAGCTCCAGTATATCAACCGGTCCAACCAGGAATAATGGTACCACTCTCCAACGTCGAGCAATGGAGCCGACCGTCGATTTCTTGGTTGACAAACTGCCAACCAATCCTCGGATCGGGCACGCTACGCTGCCTGCTGCCGATTTCGACACCATTCATCCCGCCGACTGCGTGATGAGCCGAACAAATCGCGCCCGTTACTTGGTTAGAAGAACGGCATCCCAGGTCCAAGGCCACAAGGTGTCTCTTCCATCTCTGCACCACACTATCCGTACTTCTCGAGGACACGATCCGCAGGAATAGTTTCCAGAGTAGTCACGAATTCCGCTCGCCCCCACCTGTCATCCCGGAGCTGTGTACCCATACTCAGCTCTTGAGATATAACGCTTTCATTCCGCTTCATACGGATATCACAGACGATAATACGACTGCCTCTGCTCGGTCAGTGTACGTATTCGTCCTCGTAATGCGAATAATACGCAGTATATGCCTGCCAGCGAGCGAGCTAGCAAGCAAGTCCAGCTTTGTCTACCTCCTCTTTCTCCACCACCATAACCCCGAAACGAAGTGGTGCCCTCGATGTTATGAAGCTCTTGGCTTGGTGCAGTAATTTGAGGCTTTCTGCAACGGCAAGGAGCGAAATCAAACACCAGAGGAGGTCAAGGTCATGGGAAGGGCGCGTCATGCCTACGACAAGGTCGACATCAACGACGCGAAGACTTGAGGTAGTTTATCAACCGAATGGTGTTGCAAAGACACAGGAATCAGACATTATCAGAACAAACTTGACAGGTCTGTAACGAATAAAGCAACTAGGCCGTGTGCCTATCTGGCTGTTATGTACTGCTCCTGGAGCAAGGAGTCAAACCGGGAGTGAAGGTTCCGACTTTCATGATGGAAGCCATGCTCAAATCTGAGAGTGGGAAGGGATATTCAGTTGTTGAGGCAGTCAGTACCTCAAAGTAGATGTTATCGGTCAGGACAGGGACGTTGTACTTCTGGCACAGTGGCTGTTGGTACCACACTGTGCATCTTGTATCTCCTGGCAAACAACATCGTTTGATGAAGCTCTGTATGGACTTGCCGTTGGTTGTGAATAGCATGTCACATGCTGACTGCAATGGACACTCAAATAAAAGCACATGTACGTATCCTTCCTTCAACTCTTCCTTCAGTTCCACCTTCAATTCCACTGTCACATCCTGTCCCCTTCACCTCGCTATAGCTCTCACTGGTATCTATCTTCACTTCACCTCCGGGTCTGCGCATGTCACTCTTTCACTGCCATCACTCTGTTACTGCCATGTGCTGCATCTCCCTTCTATATAAATGACCACATCTCTCCTATATGATTCCAATCTCGATCTCTTCCTTCCCACCACATATCTCCTCCCTCTTTCCCCTTCTTTGCCCCAACGCCTCACCATCAGGCTTTTTCAAGATGGCCTTCGGCGACATTGCTCCAATCCAGCCACCAGCAGTGTCTCATGGCACTGGAATGGTCACAGTCGTTGTTGGCAGATACCACGAAGAGTTCAGTATCCATAGCGCCCTGTTGGCCTCAACCTCACCCGTCTTCCGCCGATGTGTCTTTAGCCGAGTCGGATACGAGTCGAACAACACGAAAGTGGAGATCGACTCCGACTGGGAACCTGGCCACACTATCACCTTGCACTCAGAGGATCCCAGTATCTTCAAAATCTTCTATGATTGGCTTTACTCCGGCCGTATCCCTGCCGACGACACTGTTCTCAAGTTAGGCCGTTTCCCTCGGTACACTGATACCTTCTGGTTGGACGTCCTCCGCATGGCTGACCGACTCGAAATCACGCAACTCATTCACATTGCTCTGCGCAAATTCGAGGAGCTTTTCGCAATGAGACGCCTAACTCTCCCGAGCATACAGTTCATTGGATGTCTGTTCGATGAGGCCGGCAGCCCTTGGGAGTGCTTGCAGCATCAAGTCATTGCACATTTTGCATACTGCTTCGAGATGTCTGTCGACTGCAGTGCTTTCAAAGAGCTTTCCGAGATGCGCCATGAATTCTTCCTGAGCGAAGTAGCGCGTGCATTGCTTGGAAACGTCAGCATGGTGGATTGCTACCCGAATTATGGCTTTCGTTCTGGTTGGTTTTGTAGGCAGGGTTGTCCTCACATTCAGCTCCTTGAGCGCAATGAGAACGAAACATCGGACCCCTGTAATGTGTCAGACGCTCCATGGGGCCATCGTAAGTCCTTGGAATATGCGTTGAAGAATGTGTTACTGATATGGAACAGGGCATGTTGACGGTGATAAGTCAAGCTGGGTTTGGGATGCGGATGCCGATGCTGTCAGTGATTGCGCTGTGCAGGGTGATGGGGATGAAGCCCATGGTGTCAATCACGCCAACCTCAGTAAGTCTAGACTGCAGACTCAAAACCATGCAACTCGTGCCAATCTTGGACTTCCAAATGACTTCGTTGGGCCACCTGAGCCACTGGGGTTGGACGATGCAAGTCGCCCTCCAAGTCGTGTCGGCTTTCCACCACCATGTTCAGGGTTCAGCAACATGCCAGGACCAGGCAGAATGGCCTCTCCAAAGGACTACGATTACTCAACCAGCTTCACGTCTTCTGGTCCAGGTGCACAAACTCCAGCGTCTGGCTGGACTCCACCAGAAGACCGGCATACCGAGCAGCCACCAAACAATCAGTTGTGCTATCAATCAACCGGCCATATTCAGACTCCAGACCTCAGCGGTAAATTCGATGGCTTGAGCATCGACCAAGCTCCAGGTCAGGCTTTTCCATCAGATGCCGCGCCGCCAAGCAACGCAGCACACGTTGTATGGGGTGTGTCACAAGCTGCAGCACAGAACGCTCAGATTCATGCTGCCCGGCACTTCCACATTCCAGGCCAGGTTCCAGGTCATATCCCCACGCAGGCTCCATTTGCCGGCGCTGTCCCAGCTGTAGCTCAGCCGCCTTTTGCTGTACCATCTGCCTTCGCTGGACCACCTCAGCTTGCTGTTCAAAATGCAAGACTCGGACAGGCATACACTCATTGGCCACGTATCACAGCTGCCGCCACTGCACCCACATGGTACAATGGTCTCCAAACTGTCAAGTCCCCTGGATCACCCGTGCCGTCTTCGGCGCCGTTCTACCAAGAGAACTGGTCTCAGATCAAGTCTAGCATACCGCCCCTCATTGATACTGTATACGGTACCGAGCGAGCGGACAAGGAGAAACTCAATACCTGGACCACAACAGCGTTGGGGCATGAGCAGCTTGGGACGGATATCAAGCAGAAGGCATTGAAGAAGGAAGATAACGCATGGGGCGCATCAGCTGGAGCAAAGGAAGACAAGAATTGTCCTTGCGGTGGCTGGGGCTCGTGTGATGGATGCGCGGACCGGCCCTACAACAATCAGGAAGTCAAGCCAACTGCGTCTGGTTTGGGTGGTGCTGCGGGAAGCAACAACGGCTTCTCGGGAAATGGCAATGCCAAAGCAAACCAGGGCTGGGTTTCAAGCAGCATCAGTAATTACAGCGACGGCTAGTACGCGGGTGGAGATGACGCTTCCTGTGGTGGTTACTCGGCTACACCTACACCTAGAGGATGCGGCTGGGACTGAGGAGCTCAACCTTTGGAGAGCAATGCTGCTGTTGATTGAAGTGAGGTTTGGAGACCAGACAGAAGTTTGCGAGACTTGAGAAACCGTTGCTAAATCTCAAGCGCATTGGAGCATGGAGTTGACAATGACGGGGCGGGGTCCTTTTTTGTGTGTTTTTGAAGCCAAAAGTGGTATTGCAGAGATCTGGAAAGGTAAACAGCTTGCGCATCCTGGTCACAGAGAGACTTGATCTTCGTAGCAAGAATGAATGAAAATGCCAATGGTTGATATGGAATTCATTCGTCTCTCCGAAGACCGGAGCCTCGTTGCGTGCCGAGGCTGAATGTGATATTGAGGACCACGGCCTCGCTTCCGAAAGAAGAACTAGTGGAATCCGTATCTGTGGAGATCATCTGATACGCGCCCTTATCCCTTATCGATGGACTTGAACTTGGACTCCTCCGCATCGGCCAGCATCACGACCTGGTATTCCAACGCATATCAGGCATCTCTCAATCCGTTCTGCGTTGCCTTCCCTGTCTTTAACTGTGTCTCCTGCCGCATCGCTATTGCCATTGTCATCTCTACAGACACTCGCCATTATGGGTAACTCGCAGTCTTCTCCCCGGCAAGTCCCCGCCTGCAAGCCCGATCCGGCCGTCGAGAAGCTCCTGGTCCAACAGATCCAGAACCTCCGCCAACTCGACCTCGAGCAAGACTCCGAGTACATCCACGTCTCCTCCGCAAAAGGCATCCCACATACCTATTCGACCGACCCACGCCTCTCCCTCTCCACGACCACGCAATGGGAGAAGCACCTGCTCTCAGACCCAAAGAACCGACTCGCCCTGAACGCCCTGCTGTCCAACGACGTGCGTAGCGTGATTGCCAATAAAGTCTTGACCCTGCCAGACACACAGACGTTCAACATCAAGATTCCCTTTGAAGGGTCTCCCGTGACGAACCAACGATCTTCGGGTCGATGCTGGCTCTTCGCGACGACGAACGTCTTGCGCGTGCCGCTCATGAAGAAATATAACTTGAAAGACTTTGAATTGTCCCAGGCGTACCTGTTTTTCTGGGACAAGCTCGAGAAGGCGAACTGGTTCCTGGAGCAGATGATCGATACCGCGCGGCAAGGAGAGGAGTTGGACAGTCGTATCGTGCAGGAGTTGTTGAGTGCGCCGGTGAATGACGGTGGACAGTGGGACATGGCGGCCAACCTGGTGGATAAGTACGGATTGGTCCCGCAGAAGTTGTACCCGGATAGTTACAATGCGATGAACAGCTCGGCGATGGGGAGTATCTTGACGACGAAGCTGCGCGAGGACGGGCTGATACTGAGGGATATTGTGAGAAAGAATGCCCTTAAAGATAACAGTGGTTCTTCTTCTTCGGTCGAGAAGGAGAAGAGCAAGAAGGAAATGGATCTGGCAGGCGTCAAGGCCAAGATGATGCAAGAAGTGCAGACGATCTTGACGCTCATGCTCGGCCCGCCGCCGAAGCCGGATGAGACGTTCACATGGGAGTATTACGACGCGAACGACAAGTATCACAAGATGGTCAAGACGCCGCTGGAGTTTGCGGGTGACATGTCGAGTCCGGGCGTCGTGCGCGGTTTGGGCAATGCCGACGTGGCGGAACTGTTCAGTCTGGTCAACGATCCGCGCAACAGTTATAACCAGTTGTTGACGGTGGAGAGGCTGGGCAACGTCGTCGGCGGGAGAGGCGTGACGTATGTCAACGTCGACATGGACACGATGAAGAAGGCTGCCATCAAAATGCTCAAGGCCGGCTTGCCCGTCTTCTTTGGCAGTGATGTGGGCAAGTTCTCGAACTCGGGCAGTGGCGTCATGGACCCGAATCTGTATGACTATGGGCTCGCGTTCAATATCACCTTGGGCATGAGTAAGAGTCAACGCCTACGCGCGAGGGAGAGCGCCATGACCCATGCCATGGTCCTCACGGGCGTGCAGGTTGATCCGGAGAGCGGGAAGAGCGTGAGGTGGAGGGTTATGAACTCTTGGGGTGAGGCGGCGGGGGAGAAAGGGTATTTCGTCATGACGGACAGTTGGATGGATGAGTTTGTTTATCAAGTCGTTGTTGACCCCGGGTTCGTGGGCAAGGAGGTTAAAGACGTGCTGGGTGGGAAGGCGAAGGTACTGCCGCTGTGGGATCCTATGGGCGCGTTGGCTTAGACCTGAACTGGACTGAACTGGACTGGACTGGACTGGACTGGACTGGATACCTATGTTCCATTTGCCCCATTTGTCCAGCTTTGCTCTGGAAAGCATGACTTGGACATCGGCCATGTGATATGTCATGCTATGGGATGGTGTGTTGGTGGGCAGGCTCCCCCACCTCGAACTGAAATACCGTCTGGGTTGTGAGGATGACTCAATTTAGCGAGATATACTGTGTAGATGGCGGTAATGCGTCCGTGGTCAGATCTGAGATGGCGATTTCATGAATATCAGCGACCGTTCCTCCTTCAAGTCACAGTTGGTGTCTCTGCACAGTCGTGGGAATATTAAACTCGTTCAGATCCATGGATCTTCATGCCAATGCTCCGATTCACTGTTTCGGTCCTTTGCAGATGATTCGACCATCGCCCAGAAGTGTGCGTCTATCACGAAGTCAAATCATCACTAGGTAGGGAAACTGATACATCATTCACCGGTTATTGACGAATTGTCGTTGAGATAGAGCTCAGATAAGGGCATATATTGCGGCAACGTACTCGCTGTTCTGAGTATGCCTCTCATCGTCCGTGGAACACGTAGATGCTTGACTCCGCCTAGCATCGAATCGCAGACCCATACTATGGAAGGGCGTTTGCTCGACAACTTCCCCACGGCGACTGAATCCCCTTAACTGGTTTCTCAACAGCACAAAATGACAGAGTCCAAACTCCCCTGTCCTGCCTTTGGAAGATATCCTGTCCTAACCAAACGCCAACCAAGCCCGCAATACCATGCAATCGCTGAATTTCGGTCATTGTGGTCATATCAGGCCGTAACATGTATCGGTAATCGGCTCCTGCTTAATCTTCCCAGCTCTTCTCCACCGTCTCCCTCACTCTCTTGGTGTACTCTTTCCGATTGTCCTTGTACAAGTTACTTGCTTCGACGTTCGCGGGGGATGATGTGTTCGGATCGTTCAGTAGGGACTGAATACTTGTCAAGATCGCTGCGACGTCGTACGTGGGAGACCATCGGTTTTGCAGGATGTCCAGACAAAGCTCGCCCGTGCCGTAGACGTTGGGGTGGAACATCTGTGACACAAACTTGACGCCCGGCGGTTTGTTAGGGTATGCTTCTTCGAATTGCATGACTAGTCTGAAGGTGCCGTCTTCGAAAGGTGTATCGGCAGGGCCGATTATGACTGCGTTCCTGCATGGGGCCGGGGTTATCAGACACCACTCCTGCCCAAAAAGAGAGAAACCTGGGGAGAGAGTGTGTGTGTTGTCAGTGTGGGAGAGGCTCACCATGTCATGACATTGTCTGCGATCGGAGAGGCAGAGACACCCGCTGGAGGGTCTGTCTGCATGCGCTGTGAGGGATTGTGTGCGTGTCAGTATCGGTTCCGTTGGGGGCAAACTCGGTTCCGGGAGGTGGAGGGTGTTATCGGAGGGCAGACGCTGGTGGGCTCGACTTACCTTGAAGTCTCGCATCAAGCGACGTCTTGCTGAAGTCGACATGTTTGGTCGTGTAGTTGTGTCGTGGTAGAGAGAAAGATGTCAATGAGTGCAGAGTTGTGTCGGTAGAAGGAAGGGAAGTTGCTTGACCTCACGCGAGGTTCGAGTGATTCGCCGCAGTTTTGAAATCACGCAAAGACAGAATGAAGCAGCATTGCCGCTTTTTGCCTTACTTAATGACGATTGTTTCTGATTGTGGTTAGAGCAGCGAGAGAACTTGGGCTAGCCCTTTCAGGTTAGAGGTTGTCTACACAGTCCGAGTTAAAGAGACCCGGGTCTTCTCCGACTTCGAAATTCATGGAGCCGAGGATGTGAATTTCTTCGTCCCATTCCGTGGGAGATTCTTTTCTCAGTCTCTCTACGGAACTCCATCATGGGGGAATAGGGCCTGTGTTTATATAGGACAATTGCGTCCATATCAGAGCTCATATAGTATCTGTCTCCGTGACTACTCGACACTCAGACTGAATCTCTCTCTATCCTTGAATACTCATCTCAATCCTCTTCTCCGTCTTTCAATTCCCCGCTTCTAGCCGGTCCCTGCATGTGCTCGGCCTCGCCATAAATTCCGCCCCTACTAATACTAATACAAAGACCCTTGGCCTCGCTTCCGACAGACGGACAGTTCTTCAAGCTGGCTTCCTCAACCTCCAGGCCTTCTTCTGCCCTTTCCACTCCTTCCTGTTCTCTTTCTTCTATTTCATCCTCCTCCTCCTCCACCGCCGACGACGACGACGACAACAACAACAACAAGATGCCTTCCCTGACCTCCTCAGCTGCTCGCGCAGCCACCCGCGCCACCAGCGCCTCTTCTACCTCCGCTGCCCGTCTGTCCCAGATGCGCAGCCATTTCAGCACAATCTCGCCAGCCCGCCAGAGCGTCCAGGACGCATACATTCTCTCCGCCGCACGAACGCCCACGGCCAAATTCAACGGCGCCTTCCTGACCGTCTCCGCGCCTCAACTCGGCGCCGCGGCCATCAAGTCCGCCATTGAAAAGTCCCGCATCCCCACTGAGAAGATCACAGACGTTTACATGGGCAACGTGCTCAGCGCAGGCATGGGCCAGGCCCCGGCCCGTCAGGCCACCATTTTCGCGGGCCTGTCTCCGACCGTCGAGGCCGTGACGGTCAACAAAGTCTGTGCTTCGGGGCTCAAGGCCGTCGTCCTCGCCGCACAGAACATCCAGCTCGGCCTCGCCGAGGCCCAAGTTGCAGGCGGCATGGAGAGCATGTCGCGCGTGCCGTACTACCTGTCGCGTGCTGCACAACAGCCTCCGTTCGGCCACGTGAGCATGAAGGACGGCTTGATCGAGGACGGGCTGTGGGACGTGTACAACCAGTTCCACATGGGCAACTGTGCGGAGAACACGGCGAAGAAGTACAACGTCTCGAGGCAGGCGCAGGACGAGTATGCGATCCGCAGCTTCGAGCGCGCACAGGCGGCCTGGAAAGAGGGCAAGTTCGACGACGAGATCGTGCCTGTCACAGTGAAGTCCAAGAAGGGGGATACCGTTGTCAAGGAGGACGAGGGCTATAATAACCTCAGGAAAGATAAGGTCGGCACACTGAAGCCGGCGTTCGTGAAGGAAGGCGGTTCGGTGACGGCGGCCAACAGCAGCACGTTCAATGACGGGGCGAGCGCTTTGGTTCTGGCGAACAAGGAGCTCGCCATGCAATACGGTAAGGAGAGCAGGGTCCTCGCGAGGATCGTGAGCAGCGCCGACGCGGCCATTGATCCGGTCGATTTCCCCGTGGCTCCGGCGAAGGCTGTGCCGATTGCGCTGGAAAGGGCCGGGCTGAAGAAAGAGGACATCGCGATTTGGGAGTTCAATGAGGCCTTTGCGGCCGTCATCAAAGCCAATGAACAGGTAAGTCGACACCCAGAGAGGTTGAACACGGACTGGTCATGGCTAATCGAGGGGTTGACAGATTCTCGGCCTCGAAAACGCAAAGGTCAATCTGCTCGGCGGTGCCATCTCCTTGGGCCATGCTCTGGGCAGTTCTGGCTCACGGATCTTGACGACTTTGTTGCATCAGTTGAAGCCGGGCGAGTATGGCGTTGCAGCCATTTGCAATGGCGGCGGTGCGGCTACGGCGATGGTCGTGCAAAGGATCGCGAGTGTCGAGTAAAGCTATCCAAGGTCGGAGGTCGGCCAAATCAACCACATGTGCCAACAGAGAGAGGCAAGTGAAACGAATAACCAAAAATGAATGTCTGGAGGGTCAAAAGGACGGTGAAGAAGGCGGAAGAAGTGGCGGATGCTTGTCTATGAAAAGCAGGCCCTGCGGAGGTCGTCTGCGATGAGGAACAGCAAGAGGAGTGAACTCACTAGGCGGGGAATGGGAGACGTGGGAGCATAGCGACGGCGTTGTATGAATATCTCGAACAGCAAAGCTCCACATTTTGAGAGAATCGACTGTACGGCTCTCACATTCGGGCCTGCTTTATGAAAACAACAATGGCAGTACTGCATCAAGACGAAGCCAAAGACTCTTCTCGTACCGGTATTTTAGGGAATATTATTCTCCATTGGGCTATGTGTGATGAGGTATCTACTATGCAGTAGGTCTCCTTCCCAGCTAGTCTTGTAGCATTTCTCTCATCTGCGACCGCAGTCGTCAAATCTGTCTTCCACATTGAAAGCCTCCTCTCCTATCACATCCCGAGCTCTCCGAGGGGTTGCGGGGTGAGACAGGCTGTATCCCACGTCGCACCTAACCGCTGGCCCCTCTATCGATGTAGAGGAAACAAGACAAGCCGTTCAAGTGAGAATAAATAAAAATAGAGCGCTCGCTCCTTTGGCAAGTATGTACTATAGTTGAAGAACAAGCAAAAAATTGCGCGTCTGGACTTCCTATGTTCCAAGCACAATTAAAAAAAGTGAGTAAGAGTCACAGACCCTTTGTTGTGTTGCATTCGGTACAATCAAAAAATCTCGTCGTATGCCGTTGTCGCTACTGCTGTCAAGGATCAAATGATTCCTCGCAGCATGTATCGCTTTCCAGTCTTGTCGTAATAAATTCGTTCGTAAGTGCGCTGCACTTTTGTTCAACCCAATCATAGATCTCACACAGCCATCGAGGTGGCCTTGGGCAGTCGCTTCAGAGACTTCTTCCTGAGAACCCTGGTGTCATGCTTTCCAGGGACCGTCACGATACCCATGATGCTCTCCCGTTCACCACCACGGGTGGTGCGGTCGGCATGATTGGAGCCCTTGTAATCGTCATAGCCGAGCGTTGAAGAAAGATCCTGCACGTCGAGCGGTGTGGGCCAATAGCTGGAAACTTGCGAGTCGTACACGATCCCGCTCGGACCGACTGCAGAGGTCGAGTTCGGTGTCGAGGGAGACGGCGTACCATTATCACCCCGCGCTGTGTATACTACGGACCTGCGTGTGGTGAGATCTGGTTGGGACTTGCTCGGCTGTCGGTACAAGAATGGCTGTGGTTGTTTGCCAGATATTGAGTTGAAGGCAGGATATACCACCGGCTTCGGCGCAGGGATGTCCGGCGTTAGAACGGCATGCTGACGAGTCGGTAGGAGGTCAAACCGCCTCGATGTCGCGGCGTCGGCAGTACGTGGTCGAGGCGGTATTGCTGTTTGCGTGGACGTGATTGGTCGCGTCAAGGTCGCTGAAGTACGAAATGTGTCGGCGTCCTGCGCGAGGGGCGGCGTTGATAGCGGACTGGAACGATACGCAGAAAAGGTTGGAGATCTGGGAGTAGACGGAACGTTGGATGATGGTAGGGCAAGATGGGATGGTCGTCGAGCAGTGGTAGGGCTAGATTGGGCATGGCCGTGCCGAGGTGTGCTGTCAAGAGGATTGAGGGCGGCTTGATGTGAATATCGGGTCGTCAATGATTCTCGAGGATTCATGCTAATCATTGATTGATGAGGGGATCTCTCTGAGATTCGTGAAAGAGTGTGTTGTGATCGCTGTGTCAATGGCGAGGAAGGCGTCTGAGACAAAAAGGCTCTGGAGAAGTTGACGGTCGTCCTCCGCGTCGAAGGTGATGGACTGAGCGACGGCGAAGGTGGTGTGACTTCCCACGTACTTGACGCGGCTTCCTTGTTCTTTTCCGGAGTTTGATTAGGTGTTGTTGAACGGAGTTCTCGTCTTGTAGTACCTCTGGACGCGGAGCGACTCATTAGAGAACCGGTCTCTATTTGCGACATCTGGTCCAGCCGAGAGTGCGACCTCTCCGCCATGATGGTGTTCCACCACTCGAAAGGACTCCTCCTTCCAGTCATGGCAGATTCATTGTCACCGAGCAGTCCAAATTGTCTGACACCGAATTTGGACCCGGTGAGAGACAGATGTTGAGAGGTCGGCACCACCCGTCCTCTCCGGAGCGTAACTCTGCGGGTGGCGCCTGTAAGATTGTCGAGGCCGCGGTGTGGCACCCTTCGCCGTCGTAGGTACCACCATCGTAAAAGCAGGGCAACAATGACAAGCAAGAGGGTTGAACCGACAACGATGAGGACGATGTACACCCAAAGCGGTAGACCAGTGTTGTCAAAAAGCGTCGTCATGAAGAAAGATGCTAAGAGATGGATCTGAGCAGCATCGAGTCGCTCGGGAAGTGGCTTGTGCTGATAAAGAAGGGTGTCGAGAAGAGAGTACGGAAGAGTCTGCCGGATGGTCAATGCTGAGGAGATATACCCCGAACGTGTTGCATCGACGGCCGTCAAGCACGAAGGCAAGTATGGAGACAGGCAGTGGTACAAGTTTTTCGTGTCGGGCGCGAAAAGCTTTGACGGCCGGTTGACAGCTTTTTTGATGGGTGCTGACTTGGAGCGGTCGATATTCCGAGACACCACGAGCAAACTCAGTTTCTTGTATCTTGGTACGTCTCAATCCGGCGGTCAGGACCAGGAAGGTGGCTGTGATTGTTGAATGTATTTGGAAGCCGGCCGAAGTAAGGGATGTGTCAGATGTTGAGGACGAAATGCGAGTATAAGGAGGGACAAATCGAAGTGCAGGGCTTGCTGCAGTCGGGGAAACACCGAAAAGAACGACAAACGACAAGCAGGGTCGGTACGGAGTAGATGGTGTTGAAGTGGACGCACAGAAGGAAAAGAAAGGAAAAAGAGCAAGTGGCAACAGGGAAGATGCTGGACAAGCTGGCCAGCTCCCAGAAGGTGGAGGGGATCGTGAGGGATGCAGAAAGAGAGAGTTTCGACGATGGTTGTTAGCAGGTGGATCCTGATTGGGATCTTTGTGCCCTCCAGGCTGGATGCTGGGGGCCAGTCACAAGTCGAATCGTGGACTGACGGACCAGACAACGTTAATGGAAGGTCTGAATACTGCTAGCTCTCAGCCTAAAAATGTAGGATGGTGGAATGGCTTGCAGGGGAGATAGAAACAACCTGGCTGCACATCCGGATATAGTAATGGTTCGTATGAAGCAGCGTCATAGGATCGCATTTGATGGCTGCATCGTGTTTGTGAAGCTGTCTGCATGACGGTCACTCGAGAGACCGGAAAGACCTCGATAGTCGAGTCCCGGTGACCATCACCTGTCGCAAAGGTGTGGTCAACAGATGGCGGTACAATGTTCTTCGATAGCACAGAGATCCCGACGGCACGAATAACGACATCAACGATGAGCGAGGAACAAGTGTTCAAGATGGACACCCAAAAGCCCGTTACGAGGAGCGAGGCTAGGCGGAGACGGGCCTCGGGAGACTTGGGCAGTCCTGAAACGAGACAAAGAAAGGCAGCCTGCAAGGGGCAGATTGAGATGGACGGGTACAATTGGCCAGAGGCGACAAGCCACCGCCCATCATGGCGACGATAGTCAGGAACTGGCGTGCATTGCTGTTGACGGGGCTAGTGGAGCGTCGAACCAGGGGTGGCTGAAACGACAGCGAACAAAAAGACAGTTCGAGGGGAAACGCGACTGTCATCATGGTCGCGAGAATGCTTTCGTGTAACAGCTGATTGTAGCAGGTGATTGGCTTGCTGCTGTGGAAGTCTTTGGCAAACCCTCGTCCTTTGTGTATGCCTCGAGGACACGCCTGAAGACGGTGAGGTTCGAGGGTGGAAGCCAGCATGGGGAATCGGGATTGACCATCGGCTGACCATTGGTTGATCAAGTGGCCGTGCGGTTGATCCCTCCTCGCCTACCATGTAGTAGTACAAGCACTTGTACCTTGGGAAGACTGGGGTAGAGATCTTTGAGCATGAAACAGCCCAAGAGGCACATGGACATGGCGCAGCTTCGGTCCACCAGTCCTTACCTAGGAACTGTAAAGGCACGCTACCACCTCACCATCCAATCTTGTTCTCCTCTTTCCTCGCTGTGAACGATACCGGATTTCTCTGACCGCAATTCATCGGCTATATTTGCCTTGAATCCGCGATTCATTGATGCTTTGATTGAAAGTCCACCCTTCCAGTCCAGCTGAATTGGTCATCAGGCCTTGACTGCGGAGTACCGTTCGCCTTATTGCACAGATCCTTCCAAGGTTGTTTTGGGGATCAAATCTTGAAACGAGATTGCCGGTGACGGACACTTCAAAAGCGGAAAATGCGCCGACTGATATCATGATTGTGGATGGGTTGAAACCTGACTCATAGCCTGCACGTCGAGATAATACTTGGGATCCCGACATCTGAGGCCGCGTTGGCAATTGTGCACGCCTGCACAGTGTTCATGGATTCATGGATTGCCAGACTCAAGAGTTATGAATGTTGTGAGACATCGCGTGATACTCTCCTCTGTCCATTTGTTCTCTCGACCAGCACACAGAATTCCAGACTCTTTCTCTGGAATAGCTCAATCGCAGCGGCACTGGCTGATGATAGCATTCTCGGCGGTCGTAGCATCTATGGGCGTACGGAGTATATAGTATAAAGCCAGCGGTATCACACTTGGTAGATCTCGAGTTATTCTGGTGTGCAGTCGGCGCACGCACTTCTTCATCCTGAAGAGCAAGCCATCAATCTGGATGAGAACGTTGAGCTGTGAACCGCCCACATGAATCTCACTAACCGTACCTAAGGGTTGAAGGAAGATAGACGCACTTATAGGTGGCTCGGTGGGTGATAGGGACTTTCAAGTGCTTCAGTTAAGCGGCCCAACGACGAAATGGGCATGCGGACCGACGACAACCTGCGCTCACTTGCTCACCATTCACCATCCACCATCGTCACCCAAGATTTTATGGGGTCCCGTTGCACTGACCGTCACTGACTTCATTTTTCCAGAACAACGCTGACCGGCCTTAACCACAGGCTGCTTTGTGTATGCTGTCCAGAAACACTTGTTGCCAGATCCCCTGTACAAGATGCGCCCTTCTCGGTGTCTCACCTGTCGCATTCCATGACCTTTTCTTGTAGATGTGCCCGAAGTGTGCGCTTGCGACCAATATCCCCCCGCATACGGAGTACTTCATACTGTGCTGGACATCTTTGGCGGTATATGAACTCTTGCGACTGCACAAAGTGACATATCCTGAACCATGGGAAAACAGCCTGCGGTCATCATCATTACTAGGTGCGCTCTCCCACGGCTCCACAAGCCCATCCGCAACTAACTCTACTCTACAGGCATGGCGCACGTCTCGATCAAGCCGACCGAAACTGGCTCACGACAGCAGAGAAACCCTACGATACTCCTCTATCTTATGGCGGATGGATTCAGTCGCAAACGCTGGGAGCGAGGATCAATAATGAGCTACATAATCTAGATACACCGTACAAGCAAAGCGCAGAGAACAAGGACGATTCGACCCAGGAGTCTCCCCGCAAGAGACGCAAGATAATTATCCATTCCTCTCCCTACCTCCGGTGCGTCCAGACTGCCATCGCTATCAGTGCAGGTATACAGCATCCACAGAATCATACACGTCCTCGTCCGAGGCCGCGGCAGCATTCCTCTCGAACAAGTCTTTCAACCACAGATGAGGCCCCCAGCGCACTAACCGACCCTCATGAACCCGAAAACTCCTCCCTGCAGCGCACCGTCAGTCGTGAGCCGCCACAAACAAATCGCTTAGGGCATAATACGTGTCTCTTGAGAATCGACGCATTCCTGGGAGAATGGCAGTCTCGAACATACTTCGAGTCGGAGCTGCCTCCGCCTTCGGCAGTCCTGGTCTCACAAGCCAAGATGGAGTTGCAATTGCCACAAGAAGAGATCAAGGGAGCCGACCTGTCTCCGTCAATGACCTACGATCTGCCGTCAATGGACTGGGAGGAGAAAGAAAACGAGGTTGCGTCTGTGCCTGTCCATGAGAAGACAGGATTGAGGGCGATGGCAGCTGCGGGCCATTCCTTCCCCAAACGACCACGCAACATCTCCTTTGGTACAGAACTTGCAAACGGCGCCAAGTTACTAAACAGGAATCTCCAAAGACAGCCTTTGGGTTATAGTCCACCTGCGCCGACGTATGCCATGGGCCCCTCCGACAAGATTCCCCCTGGGTATGTTGCTCATGCCCGGGATGGATGTGTGATCATCGATCAGGATTGGGATAGTGAGGGCAAACCTCTCGAATGGGGTGACGGTGGTCCTTTTGACGAAGAATGGGGAAGTATGCATCGACGATTTCGCAACGGCCTGCAGAAAATGATCGAATTTTATGAATCACAAGCAGCAGCTAAGGAGCGTAACAGTTCCGACAAAGACGAAGAAGACTTGGTTCTCGTCCTAGTCACCCATCAAGCAGGCTGCAATGCGCTCATCAGGATCCTTACTGGGGCTCCTGCTCTGCATGATGTCGCCACTGCTTCATTGACCATGGCGGTAAGGTCTCAAAGTCCAGAGAAAGAACGGTCTCCTATATCTCCCACCAGACGGCGAGGATCTCTGGACCTCAGCGTCTCCGATGAGTACGAGATGAGAATCGTTGCCTCCACTGAACACCTCCGTGCTGGGTCGAATCCATTGGGTCTGAATTCGCCACGACTCGGCAAGTCACCAGCATTTGCGAATCGTCGTGCGGTAGGAGCAGATTCACCAGAGGGTCTGACCCTCGGAGAGTCGCTGTCTCATCATCGTGGCTCCAGTGCTTCGGCTCTGGCTAGAAGTCAAAGTCAGAGATCACATGTCGCTGATGGCGGGACCAATGATGAAGCTCCGACGGGCTTGTGGCGACGAGGGAGTCGTTATTCCAGAGACGAGACCGCTGATTCCAGCGATACCGGTATAAGCCTTAGTGTGCAGACTGGCAGCACTTCGGAGAGTACTCCAGAAGAGAATTGGCAAGCCGACAAGCTTCCTGTTCGAAGTGCCAGTCAACGTGGACTTTGGGGTGGTGAGTCTATTAACAGGGCACGAAGTCCTGGCAAAAGAAGATGGACTGCCGTGGAGAGGTCGCCTTGAAGTCATGTAGCGCGAGGAGAAAAGGACCAGCACAACCCTCCTGGGCTGATAGAGACATCTGTGACGGTTTCACATAATGATTGATGATATACTCCTCTCTGTTTTTGCTGGACTTGCTCGTCACGATGAACGCACCAGACCAGGAGAGTGAAGGCGAACACCGAATATGCCAGAGATTACCGAGTGTTTCTCAGCAATAATAGTCGAACGGGGTGTCCCGTATATATGTACATATATATCTTGAGACCAAGCATTCGTTGTATGCATGTCTAGGCCCGGTGGTCTGATACCTGCATCGATCATCGAGTCACAGATGGAGTACCACGCATGTATGGCATGCAAAGATAAGATCTTACGTGGAGTCAATCCATTGTCCATCTTGGCCATTGAACAAGACCCACCTCTATCCAGATATATCTACTCTAGTCCTTTTGACAGCTTGTCCTCGGTCGAAGATCTTCACGAATTACTGTACGCACAGTGCACACACCCACGATCTGGACACTGTCGTCACGGCCCCGCCCAAGGCTTCCTGTTGCCGACGGCCGTCCCACGTCAGTCGTGCCACGAGGTTCACAACTGTTCTAGCTCGTCGTCGTGCACAGCGTTGCCTTGCATCGCTATCTCCAAGCTAGCGAGAACAATCACCACCACCACCACCACAGCCATCTATATTTCTGTACCAGCTATTCCTCAAAAAAAGCCGCGCGTGAGTCGAGACGAGACGCCATGGGCTCCATCCCGCACTGGAAAGAAACGGCTCAGCGCCGTCGCCAGGCGCAACTTTCCGCGATCCCCGAGGAATGGCGATTGAAATCCATCCCGCCGGACTTCAAGGTACGCTGACTGCGCTCCTCAATTCTGTCCGACTTGGTCTCTGGCTGCTCGGAATCCTCATGACGTCTCTGTCGAGGACAAATCAATACATTATGCGATCTCAGCCTAGACTCGACTCACGATGTGTGTCCTCGAGGAGCGGTGTTTACCTACCATTGCTCAAACACACCCATTCCCCTGGAATGGAAGCCAGCTCATTTTCTCAACTACCCTCCACATACCCTTCAGTATCGAGATCTTTAATACTAATACGGTCGTCCCACAGGACAGCAGGTACGTAATTGAGCGCTCCGGTCTACTCACGCCACCCGAACTTGAAATCACCTCGACAATCGGCGCCCGCAAAATTGTAAGCTACTCTCACCCGGTGGTTGAATCTCTGGTATCTGCCTTTCGAGCGGTCACCGTCAACCGAGACATGTCACAGACCCTTTGTTGAACTGTTTAAACCCTTGCATTGTCCTGGTGAAGTCTTGAATTTCCTTCCTTTTCTTCATGAAACGCGCGCAAACGATATACAAGGGTTTCATAAACTTCCTGGACTCTGGGTACAGTCCTTGCTTTCGTTTCCTCGTGCCCCATCTACTCTTCGCCCTGGCTTAACTCTGACACACAAGACTGACAACCGAGATGATTTACAGCTCCGGCGCTACGAAGACGGCTCTTGGACGTGCGAAGCCGTCGTCCGCGCCTTCTGCAAGCGCGCCGCCCTCGCCACACAGCTTATCAACTGCTGCACGGAGCTCATGTTCGAAGAGGCGCTTTCTCAGGCCCGCGATCTGGACAGATGGTACGCCGACACCGGCGAGTTCGTCGGGCCTTTGTAAGTCTCGAGACCAAGTTCATTCGGGTCTTTGTCCCTCTTCCACGACACACCTTCTCCTTTACCTTCCTTCTTTGCCAATGGCTAACGACGACTTCGTCTCATCAGACATGGCATCCCCCTCAGCCTCAAAGACACGCACCAAGTCCGCGGCCACGACACGACGGTCGGCTGGGTCGGCAACATCGGCCGGCCCGCACCCGACGACGAACTCACCGTCCAGCAATACCGCTCCCTGGGAGCCATAGTGTACTGCAAAACCAACATCCCGCAGAGCCTCATGATGAGCGACAGCTACAACCACGTGTGGGGGCAAAGCGTCAACGCGCTGCGCAGGGAGCTCATTTCCGGGGGCAGTTCCGGTGGCGAGGGCGCGCTCGTCGGCGCCAGGGGCAGTGTGCTCGGCATAGGCACGGACATTGGCGGGAGCATACGCATCCCCGCGGCCTTGCAGGGCCTGTACGGCTTGTGTCCGAGCGTGGGCCGCGTGCCGTATCGAGAGTCCGCGCGCGACCAGAAGTACATCGTCAGGCCCGTCGCGGGGCCCATGAGCAACAGTCTCGGCTCGGTGGAGCTGTTCATGGAGGCGTATGCGAGTCTGGAGCCCTGGACCACGGACCCGACGATCCTGCCCCTCCCCTGGCGCCGGTGGCTCGACGAACAGATCCAAGAGAAGGAGTGCTTGCGCATCGGTTACATCGTGGACGACGGCGGTGTCAAGCCGCACCCGCCGATCCAGCGCGCCGTACACGATGTCGTGGAGCGGCTGAGACAGAGCGGCCACGACGTCGTGCAGTGGGATGCCTCGGGCCATGTGCAGGCGTACTATGAGCTGTGGGTGCGGGCCGTGCTGGCGGACGGCGGCAAACGGTTCGAGTCGTTGTGCAAGATGGTCGACGAGCCGCTTATCCAGGGCATGCTGGTCGGCACGCACGAGACCCTGCTCGACCACCAAGAGAGGATGGACCTGGCCGACGCCATCTGGGAGTACAAGAGGCAGTACCTGGACAAGTGGAGGGAGAGCGGGATCGACGCGCTCATCATGCCCGTGACCCCCTGGGTCGGCATGCGGCCCAAGGTCTGGGTCAAGAGTCAGCAGTACGTCGGATACACGGCGCTGTGGAACCTGTTGGATTACAGTGTGCTCACCATGCCCGTCGGCAATGTGGATAAGGTGCTCGACGATCCCAACACGGATGAAGACTGGAAGAGCCATGCGGGCAGTACCAGAGGGTATCCGGATGAGTTCAATTATAACATGTACAAGGAGCTCTGGGACGACGGACTGGTGCAGGGGTTGCCCGTGAACATCCAGATCGTCACGGGCCGGTTTGGCGAGGAGAAGGCTGTCGGTGTTGCCAAGGTGCTTGAGAAGTTGGGCATTGTATGACGCCTGATGAGCGCAACGAAGCAGTTATACTAGCATCAACTTTTCGTGACCTGTCTACCAGGACGACCGAGGTACGTCGGTATTTATCTAAGGTACATAACATAGTATTGACGAATATTCCAAATGCCCACCAAGCAGGACGCGGCCGATGTACTACGTACATGCGTACCTACCTGACGTATACTACGTTATTTCAATCCACCTTCTTCTTTGAAACGGTCTTGATAAACTCTTCAATCTTCGGACACACAATCTCATACGCCTCTTCCGGCAGATAATGTCCATACCCCTCGCCCACGCCGTACCCTTCATAATCCTGCGCCGTCAAGATGCCCTCCGCCACCCACCCCCTCCAGATGCCCTGGACATCAATGCGCGCTCCGAGTCTCGCCGTCGAAAACATGACGAGAATCGGCACCGCCACTTTTCTATCCGCTTTTTGATCGTCTTCTTGCTCGTTCGCTTCCGGCGCCGCGCCAGCCGCATAGTCCAGCGCCGTGTAGTACAAGGTGTCAGGTGCGTCGAAGAGCTCGGCGTACACGTCCAGGGCATTATCCGCGCAAATCCGGGCGATGGAAGACGGGTTGGGTCCTCCAATACGCAAGTGCGCCGCCCGGCACCATTTCGCGCCCCCGTACGCGGAGATCATGTCCACCGCGACGTCGGCGTTGGCGAGTAATGGCCAGTGAAAATACCCCTGACAGATGGCCGGGTCCGCGAAGGCGCGCCATTGCTCGAGCGTGGGGATGATGTCCAGCAGCACGGTGCCGATCACGGTGAGATTGAGCTTTGAGTAGATGGAGACGGACGACGCCTCGGAAGGGTGCAAAAAGTCGACGGCAAGACGGTGACAGATCCGTGCGCCGCGGTCGTGGCCGCCTAGGATGACTTTTCGGGGCGCTGCGGCTGCGGCTGCTGTGGAAGAAGCAGTCGAACTCGTGTTCGTGTTCGTGTTCGTCTCGAAGGCTGAAGAGAGTGCTTCGAGCAGAGCACCGCCGACGGACCGTTTCGTGTTGGCGTCTTTGTCTTTGATGGGCGTTGAGATGCCGTAGCCGGGGAGCTACAGACATCAGTCTTGAGTGCGTCTCGAGTTGGTATTCGGCAGAGACTACCTACCTCTGGCACAAAGAGCGAGACTCTGTCCTTCAGCGCAGGGACAACCTATTGATCGCCAATCGTATCAGAAAGTGAGTCTCCATCATCAATGGTCATCACCGAAGACGAGGCTGAAATCCATGAAAAAAGGGTATTTTCCATCTGGCAAACCACACTCACTCGACGCCATCTGTTGATCACGGTTGAAGGTTAGAGAGCGGCTTGGAAACACGATCCGGACTTTGTATGTAGTAGGTGATGTGATGCACACTTACTCATATGCAGATTGAGGATATCCGTGGATCAAGGTCAATATAGGCACATCTGGGCCCAGATCCGAGATGTAGCTGTGGACTTCGGACCCCGAGGACGTCTTGCTGACGTGGTGTGTCAAGCCCAGGGAGCTGTAGAGCGATCGGGTCGTCTGAGCAGCCGCCATTGTGAGAAGTTGCTGTGTAGGATGGAGTGATTGATAGAGTAAAGACACTCAAAGGTAGTGCCACCGGAGGATTTCTCTTTTACTTATAAAGCACAGTTGGTAGTCTTACCTGGGTCAAGCGTTGCTGCATTAGTCAACTCCTTTGGCAGGATGTCGTGATAGATACACGCGTATCCGTCTGGTGGGTGGATGCGGAGAAGGACAAGGAGTGCCGAGGTTGCTGGTTACTATGTATGTAATCATTCATGTCGATATCCTGCCCAGGGTACACCAGATATATGGATCCAAGTCTAGGTATACACAGTAGAGGAGGGAGGTCTCTGGAATGTCTGATGCAGCTACCTATCTATCCTGTCAGCTTCAAACCGAAACTCCAGAAAGTGGTATCCATCGCTCATTATGCATAAATCGGCTTCAAGTCAGTCAATCATTCAGGCTTTATCAAACATCCACTCCCGCTTCGGTCTAATATGCGCTTGAGACCAACTCAGATTCTAATGGCAAAGCAATGACCGACTGGTGTTGGCCTCCTCAGCAATCAATACGTCGTGGGAATCTGAGCACCTCATCATCGACCCGTGTTGAAGAACCAGCTGCTTCGCTTGTTCCCACCATCCGAGCCCGTCAAGCTAGAGATGATGGGCAGCGTAGCGGCACCGTTGGCACCATCTAGATTTGTTGGTGCGCCACCTCCTCCGCGGAGGGGTTTCGCTATCCTAGCTCCAGCGTTCATAAGTGAGTTGAAGCCACCTGTCGCGCCTGGTCCGCCCGCCGCCATATTTCTCGAGGACACCTTTGCGGCTTCCAGACGTTCCTTGACTGCAGCAAGTTGTTGTTCGAACCTGAAATAACAATGGTCAGCACCAGATATGGATACAGCCGTGATCAATACGTACCGGTGGTTTGCTGCTGTCAACTTATCCTGGCTATCGCTCAGCAAACTCTCCAGACTCAAGATTCGCTCATTCCTCGCAATCAGCTTTCGCTCTGCAATGGCGACTTCCTTCTTCAGGCTCGTATTCTGGTCCACAAGCTGTCTCTGCACGACGGTGAGCTGCTCGAGATTGCGCTCCAAAAAGGCCATCTTCTTCTGCTGTTGGCGGTTGTTGCTGGACCTCAGGACATTGTTGTATTGTTCTCGGGTCTCGTCGAGCGAGATTTCAAGCTCCACAACCCGCTCGCATCGGTTCTGTAGGTCTCGCATCAGGTTCTTCTTCATCTGATCAAACTCGGCCATCTGCTGCTGTATGCCCTTGTTGGCAACTCCATTTGGCGCCCCATTTGCGACTCCTCGAGCCTGGAGATCGGCGATTGATTTTTCCAGTTTTTCAATCTCTTGCGATTTGTGAGCTAATTGGTCCTTCAGATCATGCACTAATTCCGTTTGTGTCTCTTTGCGGTCGGAGTATAGTTGCTCTAGCCGGGCCTTGACATCCTCCACATCTTCTGGACTCAGGTTGCGAGTTAACAAGTCCTCGTAGTCTTGTTGAACAGCTGTCAATCTGTCCTCGAGAGCAATTGTTCGCTCCCCGTGCTCGTGTTCTGCACGGTCGTTCAAAGATGTCTCGGCTTGCCGGACCAGGTCCCTGGACTCCAGCAATTTGGTCCTCAAATCGTCGAGTACCTCTGAAGACACCTTCTCGCCGCTCAAGCTGGCGGCGTGCAGCGACTCGACTTGATCCAACATATCTCGCATACGAGCCTCATTCTCAGAAAAGGCATTGTCTCCGAGATCAAAGCCGGCCATCATTTTGGCCATCTTCTCTTTCTTCTTTCGGTCTTTCTCGTCAAGTGCTGCGGTGGTCTCTTTGGCACTCATCTTGAGCTCCAACAATTGTTGTTTGACGGAGATGAGCTCGGCCTCCAGTTCGGCATTTGCATCTTTCAAGCCCTCCATCGTGATTGCATCTTCCTTGCTCTGATAGCTCAGTTTCTGCAGATCCAGTTCTGTCTTGTTGAGTCTATCAGCCATCGCTTCATTGTCTTTGGTGGTCCGTAGGGCTCCTTCTTTATATGACTTGAGTTCTTCCCGCAATTCTTGAAGACTGCGCTCGGCATTCGCTGCTTGAGTCTCCTTCTCCGTAAGTTGATCTTGCAACTCATTCTCTCTTCGTAGAAACTCCTCACGCTCGTCTTTTTCAAGAATGATGCTGGGCGTGCTGGATCTTTCACCCATCCGAGAATCTGGCCGACTGGGCGTTTCTGACCTGAGAAAGTCTGAAGGTGCACGAGACGGGGTTTCTGGTCGCGTCCTCGATTCGCCTTTTGAGCCTGCTAAAGGCGGAACCCATCTTTCTTTTGGGACGGTCTCTCCCTTTCTCCACAACGCCAGTTCCGAATCCAGTGAAGCAATGTACTTCTCGAATGACATGGCTTGGTTCTGGGCGATCTTGAGTTGACGTTTCAGCTCGGCAGGGCTCAATTCTGCATTGATCTTTGCCTTATTCTTGATCGTCTTCGCTCGCATACCAAACCGGAGGGTGCTGACAGTTTCCGCATCATTGTAACTGCTAGGCGAACAGTTTATAATCAGAGTCGTCCTTGAATTACCTCCCAAACTTTCTTGTAATATTCGGGTCAACTTGGAATCTCGGTACGGCACATGGGTGGATTTGCCGTCCGTCAAGGCATTGATGACCATTCCGAGCGCGCTCAAACTCTTGTTGATCTTCTTCGCCTCTTCCAGCGTTTGGCCACTCGCACCAGTCTTGCCAACCTTTTCTGAGCCCGCCAAATCCACGAGATAAAGCATACCACTCTTCTGTGAGCCCGTGTTGACGTCTTTCTGATTGATCGTGACCAAGAATATCGAGTGTGACCGGGAAGACTCCAAGTTCATGTTGGTCGACGCGGTGACTCTCGCTCTTTGACCCAGATGCATCGCCGTGTACACCTCGTCTACCGTGTTGACGTAAATTTCCCGGAGACCCTTGACGTACGGTCCTTTGGGTCCTTCATTGATCGGCAGATTGTCCATCACTGGATTCAACAAGTCGCGTATTCGTTCCATGTAGATTTCCAGATAGGATATTCCCACCGTGTATTCGATCTGAGCGGAGCCGTGGACGAGGATAGCGTCGAATATTTGCTCGGTGATTCGCGGTATTATACCTTTCTTGTGAGAGTCGTCCATGTCACCCATCATTGTATAAGACTTTCCCGCACCCGTCTGGCCGTAGGCGAAGACCGTTCCATTGTAACCATTCATAACATCTTCCACAGTAGATCTTATAGAGAAATCAAAAATGTCGGCTTGTTGAGAGGACATGTCGAAGACCCGATCAAAGGTGAAAGGAGCATTCGTTTCGGAGGACTGCAGAGGGTCAGTACCTGGCTTGCTCGGTGGACGACAGACTAACCTGGACCTGGCAGGTGTCCTCGCCCATGAACTGGACAATCGGCTGTCCTCCATTTGCGACTTCGACTTTGTTCTGAGGCCGGAAGCGGGCAACGACTGGAGAGTACGTTAACAGGACTGTCTAATTGATTGGCCGACTCGTGCGCACCTTTGATGTTGTTGCCCCCTCCGCTACTGCCTGCGGCGGAACTGGAATCCATGATTAGCTGTGTTGTGGAGGTTTGGAATGTCAGGACGAACGCCATGTTTAAATCTCGACGAGGATTGTCAATCGGGCCAGGAGGAAAGCATCAGTGTCGAGGGTGTTGACCCGGCTGCGCGGGTGGTAAACAGAACAAATTGCGGTCTCAGACGAAGGTTTGCGATCGATTGGCGGAGTGGGAACGGATCATGAGCTGCAGTGTTGGCGACAATATTGAGGTCTGAATCGACTGTCGAGTTCGAAGAATTTTGACAGGGTATAGGGGTTGTGTATGCAAAGTTGATGTAGCACAACATGCAGACGCAGATGGTGGTGGACGGTGCACGCGCAGGAAACTGGCAGCGGGTGCCAAATCGCTTCTGTCTCTGTAGTTTCCGGCGGCGGAACGTGACGCGCCATGCCTAAGACAATCAATCATCAAGCGGCACCAATTACAGCTTAGCGCCTATCAGGGCTAAAGCAAGAACCCCCAAGACCACCCCAAGGACCACCCAGGAACCACCCGTGACCACCTAAAGACCCATGTCAATTTCCAGAAGCCCTCGACGCGCGCACCCTTGTCACGTGCACACAGAACCCAGCTGTCTTTGTCATCAAGCTTCACCTTGGCAATTCAATGTCCGGACTCTGTACGACCAGACTCGCTTGACGATACTCGTACACTCCCAAAGCATCCAGCTATCCATGACATGATATGATACCCGGTAGGTAAGGAATTCATTCATGTACCACCGAATTCAGCTTGAACTCTTCGCTCCAGTCACATTCCATGTTGAGATGGGATAACTACTGCTCTAGTACGAAGTACACGCCGCCGTCACCGAGAACAGCACGGCCACAAGTGAGGTGGGTATCTATCTAACCAACAACATCAATCAACAGCGAGACCCCTCGACTGGCGTTTGATCTCTACTTACTTCTCCAGCACAATCACCGAAGCACACGACGAAACGTTATATGTCCTTACATCAGCCACCTCCAATCCCGACTTCTCAATCAAACTATGCCACTCGCTCCGCGTGCGCTCCTTGCC
This sequence comes from Exophiala xenobiotica, assembly GCF_000835505.1. Taxonomy (NCBI): domain Eukaryota; kingdom Fungi; phylum Ascomycota; class Eurotiomycetes; order Chaetothyriales; family Herpotrichiellaceae; genus Exophiala; species Exophiala xenobiotica. The sequence continues at coordinate 3,057,652 of NW_013562490.1, forward strand.
GCCGAACTGGATGTTCATCGATATATCCTGCATCGCCGCTTGCCACGGCACATTCGCGTCTGGAAGGACCACTTCATCCATTAATATCCGCGAGTCCCCGTCCATCGCTTCGGCCAGCTGGGACAGGATCGTGAGGCACTCGGCATCAGGCCAGTCGTGCATTATCCGACGGAGGTAGTAAAATTTGGCGCCTACGACGCCCCGTCAGTCTTGCTATACGTATGCGCCTTAGGACAGGCGAAACCAAAAGGTAAGACAGAGACGGAGACGAAAGACTTACCCTGCACAGCTTGCTTCTCGAAGAAATTCTGCGCCATGACCTTGACACCGTCGATGGGCGGCAATTTATCGACTGCCTGGGCCAGGTCTTGCAGGACAAGACTCCCGTGCAGATTCGGGAATTTTTCGAGCACTTGCTTGCACTGATGGCCATGGCCGCCACCAACGTCGACAAAGAATGGCTTTTTCTCCGATCCTTGCACGACTTTGGTGGCGGCTTGGTCGAGGACGTCCAAATCATTGAGCCAGTCCGCAGACTGCAATGCCGTCATGACTACCTGCAAGGCGTGGAAGTTCTTGGGATGCTGCGCCAGCCATTGGAACGCGCTCAGGTCGGTATTGTGGCCCTTCTGGAAGGGAGTGTGCGTGTTAGACGTGATGTCTGAATAGTTGTTGTCGGCGAGGAAGGACGGGAGAGCGTTGGTGGCGGGGCCGCATGTGTCGAAGCTGACATGGTTAGGCCATTTCAACAAGGCGTGCAATGGAAACGGCCAGAGAGCAAACAAGGAAGCCAACGAACTTACGCATGAATCATACCGGCATCAGCCACGGGGCTAGCAACAAATTGTGTTGCTTGGGTGGCTTGGTAATGGTCCGGCGAAGGGTTGGAGATGAATGCCGTGGAAGACAGGTAACGGAGGATTCGCTCTAGAACGAGGAGGAGTTGAAGTTAGACACCCAAGGCAGGGGCACGCGGCAGGGGGCACGCCGTAAGAAGTTCAAATCAGACTCACGAAGCAGTTGTGGGGATGCGCCTGTTTTATCGGCGAGTTGAGCAACGGTAATGGTCGATGAAGGGTCTGCGGCGAGGTGCTTGAACAAGCCGAGTTGGACTGCCACGTAGATAACGGCCGTTTGAACGTGCTGGAACAAGTGGTGTAAACCGATTAGCGAGGGGTTCTAAACTGTAGATGGTATACCAGCGCTGGCACGAATGCCATTTTCCGCTTCCACGGAAATTTCGGCTTACCGAATTGTACAACTTCATGAGGACGTCCATCGGTGTCTCCAGTTGAGATTGGAGGAGTTGAAGAGCATCGAGGATGCTATGCCTGCCAGCCTCGTCGGCGGCTTCTGCTAACGAACGGATTTGAGAGATGATGGAGTCCATCCTGGTCGGCCTGCCAGATCAGACTACTAGTAGGCTCGAGAAGATGCAAGGCCGAGAGTAATAGTATAACAACAAGAACGACTGTTTTATTTGTGTCTCTACTGTTCTTTATATATGTCATGTCGACCCATAGTCCCTGTGGTCCACAACGCCCACGGACTGTCCGGTCTACCTCTCGAAGCGCGAGAAAACGTGTCTGCCTGGACAACAACCCGACCTGCTTCGACCGAGCGAAGGCGGCCAGTTCGGATATATCGGCCAAGGGAGCATTCTTTCATTGTAAACGTCGTGTAGGAGTCACCACCGCTATTCAGGCTGTAAACTGATCTCGAGCATTGTACTACTTCTGTAGCTTCGGGGCCGAATATCGACGTGCGAACGGAGATAAAAGCATCGATCGGACTGAAGGGACGATGGACTTTGTTGCAGGCAGACACACCTCTCATCTACAACCTGAAATGCTGTGATACTATAAACATCGATCAAGTCTTCGTCAATTCCCACTGACCACTCTACGTCCAATGCAGCGACCTCCGTACCATCACCATCAAGCCTGTGGCACGATAGCAAACAATTTGTCGAACATGTTCGTCGGATCGTACCGGGCCTTCAACGCCTGAAGCCGAGCATAGTTCTCGCCAAAGATATCTCTCGATCTCTCATCATACTCTGTGTCATGCGTTGTTAACCTTCGTTAAGAGCCGTCCCTTGAATTCACGACCAGCAGGACAGGACAGGAACACTTACGATCATAATTCCCATAGAGCAAAACAGCTCCCTTCTTCCCTCTCAACCCAACACCACCGTCCACACCTCTCCCCGTCTCCTTCCCCTGCGCCTCCAACTCCTTCTTGAACATCTCGTTGATCTCCCTGGCCCACTGCCGACAGACCTGATCATTCTCCGTCTTAGTCCAAAGCGGACAGATCAACCCGTTAAGATGCCACCCTCGATTCGCGAAACTGCCACCCTGTCCCTCTTCCTCCCTCGCGACCACTTGCGCCGGATCATAAATCTCCCACAAGATCAAACTGACATGCGTATCGTCATTCCCTTCGGTGAACTTGACATAGTTATCTAGCACCTCCATCACAAACCCGGTCCTGATCGGCATCGAGAACGCCGCGCCCTTCATGCTCGCTCTCAGACCGATCGGCGGCGCCAGGATCGTGTTGACCGTCGGATACGGCACCATGGCCGTCGTATCCACGACCGGCTCGAGATCATAAAGGGGTTTGTATATGCTCTTCGCCTCCTCTGCCGTTCCGAAATAGATAATCGACACGAGTATCATGACCTGCCCACCCGCCGGGGGAGGCCGGGCGATGGCAATGCCCCCAGCACCATGGCCCGCGACTTTCGTTTTCCCCTTCCCCTCCCCCTTCCCAGAAACCTCATCGGGCGTGTACAACTCGTTCGTAGCGTCGACAATCTTCTCAATCAACTCCGGAACGGGCGGGAAGATCAGCAACCCGGCCCAAACATCACCCTGGTCGAACGCCTTCAGGACGAATTCCGTGACCGCGCCGAAATTCTGTCCAGCCCCTCGCAGCGCCCAGAAAAGATCCGGATTCTCCGTTTCACTGGCCTTGACAATCTCTCCAGTCGCAAGAACGACCGTGGCCTCCACAAGGCAGTCAATCGACAAGCCATGTTGTCCACTGAGCCATCCGTACCCGCCACCCAGAACCAATCCGCCCACGCCTCTGTTATGTTGATGATGTTGTGTCAGCCCACAGAACCCCAGACCGAACCGAACCGAACAGAAAAGCTACATCGTTTCATTTCATTTTCAGAAAAGCTGAAGCCGACGCTCACAAACACCATCTCGCAGCCTCGCCGCCATAAACGCTCGGTCTTTCTCTTTTCGCATGGGAAATCTCGATAAAGGCAAAGGAAAACTTACGTATCAGCCACGGTCCCTCCAACCGTCGCAAGCCCGTGCTTTACTCCCGCCTGGTCGACATCCCCCCACGTCGCACCGCCCTGGACCTTGAACAACTTCCGATCCAGGTCGACCTCGACATTGCGCATCTTCGCATTGAGGTCAACAAGTAAACCTCCGTTCGTACTGCTCACACCGGCCGTCGAATGCCCGCCACCTTTGACCGCGAGGTCGAGGTTCTGGGCACCAGCATACTTGAGCGCGATGGACACTTCCTCGGCACTCGCAGGGACAAGGACGAGGCCAGCGGGTTTCTCGGCGGCTCTGGACCAGCGGCGTATGCTCGCTTCGTACGACGCCCCGTCGTTGGGGGTGAGGAGCGTGGCCGAGGTGCCTGACAGCAGGGAGCGGAGGGTGTCGATATCAGATGGAGTTATGCTGCCCTTGGGCGAGGGTGATAGGGAGCCCATACTAGTATTTGTGCTGCTTCCTTGCTGTGAGATACCGTAGGCTTTACCGTAGACTTTTCGGTGAAGACGTCCGTCTGCAAAGCAAAGACGAAAGCACTACGGGATAAAAGGTGAGATATGCCTAGCAACCCCAATTGGGGTCGGTCTGATAGTACCTACCTTAGGTAGCGCCTCGGCGACAGTGAGGCCAGCAAGCCAAGAGCGGGCTTATTGTAATCGATATCAGCACTGCGAGAGTGACACCACTACTAGCATCGCTACACATTCATGGAATTGCAGAGTAGTTCACGATCATCATGCAACGGCCTCATGTCAGCACCCAGATGCACGTTCTGCCCTGACACCGGTAACTCCACCACGACGGTTGGTCAGCAATACTACGACGCAGGAGTTTGACCCCACTACCAGTTCCGACCCCACCACCTGGAGAAAGAGTTTCACAAGGATCGGGGGACTGTGTGACCTCAATTCGTATTCATGTAGCAAACAGAAACACATGGGGAATCCTGGATGCTGATGTCCGAAAATGGTGCTTGTCGGTTAATGCACGCCTCACTGACCCAGTGGCTGAGGCTCCGGTCAAGTATGCAGCAGTAGTTAGTACACCGTCATGTTGACATGGTCAGCTTGTTATGAGCCGAAGTACACCTCGAGCACAGCAAGTGCTGTGGGTAGATGCGTGTGGGGAAACCACGAGGAGCTTCAGGCGATATCTTGTATTAGTTCTACCTGAGACTGATCTATATCTCGTAGACACCCTGCAATCCGACTGTCATCGTTCTGTACCAGATGTAATCAACGGCAGCGGTATGTAGCGGGCGCGTCGCCCTCGGAATGGCAGCAAGCAGTGTATCGAAGAAATCAAACAGTTGAACCTCCCAGGATGCAAGATTTCTGGTAAGATCTTTTCGATGGCAAATGCAAAAGGTCCTTTCCTTGTAACGCCGTTCGTGGATGGAAGACCTCTCCAGCACTTGGTCCAAGGCACTTCTTTGTTGGGTTCTGGGGTTTTGATGCTGTTTTTGGTGTTTTGTCGTGTTCGTGACTGCCTCTGCCTCTTGCAATATATGGCATTCGACTAATCTGCAAAGTCGAACGAAATAGGTGTTGCAGCTGAGGCAAGCCGGAAGGTCGTGGATATGGCACTCGAACATGGCTGACGGGGTCGATCTCGGATGATTTCGGGTTCTTTGGTTTGCAACGAGATCGGCTTCTGGCATCTGGAAACACGGCTTCGGAAATGTCGAAACTCCATTCGTCGATCTAGTCTTCAACCTCTCTTCTAGTCGTACTGGAAAAGCACACTGATACTCTCGCCATAGTGAACTCGTCGAATAGCCTACAAGACTGCGTCAGTGGACATTCCTCGAAACAGCTTGGAAGTTGACGAAAACTCACCTCGGCAAAGACATGCCCAACCTCAAGCACTTCAAGCTTGGGACACCGCTTACAATGATCTTGTTGATCAACTGTATTTGTGACAATGACCGTGTCAAGAGCACTAGCGTTGATTCTATCGATGGCATCACCGCTGAGCACTCCGTGGGTGACCAGTGCGTAGACTTTGCTGGCGCCTTCCTTCTTCAGCAGCTTAGCTGCTCGAGTGATTGTGTTGCTGGTGTCTGCTAAGTCATCGATGAGAATGGCAACCCTGTTGGTGACATCGCCAACCAACATCATGGTAGCGTTTTGTCGATCTGTAATCTTGGTGGGTCGTCTTTCCTTGTGAATAAGCGCGAACTCCATACCCAGGGCGTCGGCAATGGCAGTGGCTCGTTTGGCACCGCCAGCATCGGGACTGACAACAACACCGTTCTTGTAGTCAGGGATGTTCTGCTGAATATATTTTTTGAGCAATGGCCGGCCGTAGAGATTGTCAACCGGAATGTCGAAAAAGCCCTGGTACTGAGGATCGTGCAAGTCCATTGTGATGATGTGGTCAGCGCCGGCGCAGGTAAGAAGATCTGCCACGAGAGTACCGGCTTGTGCAACCCATTGTCGATAGCCGGGGCGAGGCTTGAAGTTCTCCGGCGCGTCGATCTTGTTCTCGGTTTTGTTGGAGGTTGTTGCAAAATCGTGGTTGGCAACACCATTGGTCATGGAAGCATTCGAGTCTCCGCGTTTTCGAGGGCTTAAGAAGTACTCGGGTCCAGTCTTTGACTGCGAGCTTGAATCGCGGTAGTGACTGAAGCGAGCTTGATATGTAGGGCTGTTTTCCACATTGCTGTCCAGTTCTGTTTTGGAGGCCGCTTTGTGCAGTGAATGCCCGTTGGGAAGGCCATTACTCTCGGGTTTGTCCGGATGAGGAGTTGGTGGAATACTGTCAAAGGTATAGCCATTTCCGTCTGGCACCAGCTTGTTTGTCATGTTTGCGGCCTTGACCAGAGGTGCACCGCTCTTGTTGTAGGGCACATCGGATTGTCGAGAGTAGGGGAACAGCGGAAGGACGGCGGTGACTTTCTTAGCCGAAGCAGTCTTACATGCCGAGATGGCGATGAGCAGTTCGATGAAGTGGTCATTCACTTTTCCACCACCCGACTGTATGATATATACATCTTTTCCTCTGACAGACTCGCCGATCTCAACTCGGGTTTCTCCGACAGAGAATTTCGAGAAAAGAGCTTGGCCTTGCTCTATGCCGAGGACTTCGCAGATTGTCTCTGTCAAAGTTGGATGGGCGGAGCCACCAAGAACGACGATGTTTCTGACCATGGTGTCGATCGGCGTGAGGTTGGGAGGTAGTGAGGTAGTCAGGTAGAGTTGTGACTGTGCACGAGGTAGAGGAAAGGTAGAGGAAAGGTAGAGGAATGGTTGGTTCGGGGGTTTCGCAAGGGAGGCTTCGAAGGGAATAAAGTCAGGAAAGTCGACCTAGACGTTCATATTCTGAGAGATGTATAGTCAGTGCCTTGAACGGGCATGAGACCCTAGTCGCTTTTGTCGACATGATGAAGTGAAAGTGAGACTACAAGATGCAGAACAGTTGCGCTCGAGAATCTTTTGATTCGCCCCACCTTCCTCATTCAGAAATATTGGTAAGGTAGTGGCTCTAAAAATTCCACACAGGCAAAATTGCGTCACAGCCTGTGATTTGGTGATTCGTGAGAACTTGAAGTGAAACAGAATCATCCACCGTCTCTCATGTACCTGATCAACAGGTGAGTTAGCCTGTGGCAGCCTGTGGCAGTCGGGCAACCCAAGAGACGAACATAGGTTCCTCGTAGCAATGCCGGATCAAGACGCAGCGAAGGCAGGAATATACCTCATAGCATCTCATCATGTATCCTGCGAAGTGTCTGCTCAGAACACCAGCACCAGTACGAGGTACTGCCCGTTTTGTTTTTCAGCAGTATTAGTTTCCGGCCTGTCGCCTTCCCTTCAGTCGCCGGTATCAACCTCAAGATCCAGCTGGACGTTGTTGCTCACTCCATAGTCTTGTAGAGTCAGCTGGTCCTTGAACGGCCGTTCGCCTTGTCTCTTGAGAAGGATTTCGTGGGGCTGTCGTCCGATCATTGAGGCCACGATGACTTTGAAGTCCTCTGTGACAAGTGTCAGCATCTCAACTATGTCCATGCATCTCGTCAACTCACTGATAGGATCCGTGGGGTAACAAGGGATTGCCTTTTTCGTTCCAAGTCTGTCATTCACATAGACGATGATCATGGGTTGTGTAGGCACAGCAGGCGCAGGTTTCTTCTCCTTCTTCTCTTTTCTATCCTTGTCCTCACGTGGTCGGTCCCTGCGATCTTCAACCTTATAGCTATCCCTCTCGTCTCTTCTCGGAGATGATCTTCTCGGAGATGATCTTCTCGGAGATGACCTTCTCGCAGGTGGTGATCTGGACCTGGACCGTGGTCGGTAATGGTCTCTGTAGCCTCGCTGCAAGCCCGCATCGCGGTCTCGTCTACTCTCGTCATCGTCGCGGCGCTTCTCTTTCCACTTGAAACCAGCGTCTTTACGCCGAGATCGGTCCTCACGTCTGTCTCGGTCTCCGCGGGGTGACCTGCTTCTATGGCGGCCTTCGCCACGAGATGCTTCTCGCTCTTTCCTGTCAGTATTGGTGGTGGGAGGTGATGAGGTGGCAGTCTCACGCTGATCGTCGGCCATAATGAAGAGGTGTAGCAGTTGTTTATTATGAGCAAGCAAGATGGCGGATCTCCTGGGGTTTGTGTCTGCATAAAGCAAACCCCAAACAGCAAGCAGAAGCCAAACCGGAAAACTGAAGAGGGTGGGAGGGATCGGGAGAACGTCGGCGGCGAAGACACCAGCCTTATTGGCCTCGTCAGCCTCACTAGCTACTCCGTAAGGTACTTGATATTACCATGATAACAAGTCAACCAGGTGATATGTCTTTACTGTAAAGCCTCGGTTGACCTCTATGTTTTCTACAACACAGAACACAGCTTGTCAACTGGCTAACATAAGTTGTTGATCTTGATTTACGAAAGCGCTTGCAAGACTACAAACTAAGATTGTAATCGAGCCAAACAGCCAACAAACGTGCCATTCAGGCTGGCCGTTGCATATCAAGTCAATAGCAGAATTGTCCGACTTTCGCGAAGAACGGTGCTCCACGAGACATCATTCTCTCCCGCATCGCGCCTCCGCCAGACCTCGCGTGCAACCACTTCGGCGGCTTCAGCATTTTTAAATCCGGCCCAAGCGGCATGCCTCATGCAGACTACAGCACGACGACGTAGATTCTCACCCAGTGCCTCGCAGGCAGCGATGAAGCTCGGCCATACAGTTGTTCCCAGTCGTGCCCCCGAGAAATAACGGCCCTTGCTCTCTTGGTGGTATTCGAGGTTGCTCAGGATTTTCTCGACGTAGTGTTGCAATATAATAGGATTGGTGCCTCGCACAAATCTGAAGAAGTACACCAATAACGCGTGGTGCATTGCAGTCGCAATGTGGGAGCGCATAGCCCGAGGAGCGTCGACGACTTTGGTGATATCAGTGCTCGTATCCATAGACGCCGTGCTCGCACCATTGGTGCTTCTAAACTCGAATCTGCAAATATCACTTTCCAGCATTGAAGCAGCTGCCATCAGGTGAGATGGCATGGCTGGCTGGGAGGTCCCGTGCAGCCCAGGAGGGTCAAGTTCAGCAATGACATTGTTTGTCCTTGCAATGAGCCGCAACAGTGAGCCCGGCATGCCGTAGAGCTCGTAGAAGGTTTCTTCCTCAGGTCCGGTCAATCCGAGATCGGACATGGTCTGAAGATTTGAGGCCTCTGTCGCTGAGTGAGAGAAAGCGTGCTCTGGAATCTGCTTGACCAGCTCGAGCTGTTCTGGGAACAGAGCATGCTTGTCCAGTGTTTCCAGGTACTGATCCCTTGTCTGGACGAAGGTAGTTTGTTCAATGATACGGATGTACGAAAAAATCCGATGGAGTGATAAAGCCTTATTTGAGAATCGCTGTTTAGTTCGCCCAATCTTGTTGACAATGTCTTCGCATTGGAGAATGAAGAAGCGTGAATCCCACGGGTCTCCACTAATGATCTATGGCAACTGTCAGCATCTGAAGTGTTGCGAATACGAAGTCAGACGGCGGCGGCATACTCCGGTGCATATCAGACTCATTGCGCTAACGAACAGCTCCTTGTATTTCACCTTCACTGCTGGGTCGGAACCCATTGTCTGTAGGCATTTACGGAACGCAGTACGAGCTATGTCCCGGAATTTGGAACCCTGAGAGCTCCAATGTTGTGCATTCGGCGCTTGTTCCATCGAGCTTGTCGTCTGATCCACAGCTTGTTTGTATGACGAGGACAGCTCATGGAGGGAGCTCAGATGGTAGCACGTTAGAGAAAGCAGACTGTACAACAGAGACACACGTGCCAAACCTGACTGACCGGCAATGTCGAGTTCCCCGTATGCGGTCAACGCGCACGGGACATGAATACCTCTCCAAGGAGCCTTCATTTGGGGCAAGGGTGACAACGAGTCGATGACGTGGTTCGTATAGTGAGACAACAGGAATCGCACGTTAGAAGGTAGATAGGGTGAACCATTGGGCAAGGAAGCGGCCGTGGGATGTCCGTAGGGGTAAGTCGATGTGAAAATTGGCTTCGGCGTAGTGAGATTGCCAAATGTAGCATTGAAATCGGGAAGCTCACCAAGCGGCGTAAGCCCGATGTGAAAGTCCATTGGAGACACGAAGGAGTCTTTTGGTCCGAGGAATGAAGCACCATCGCCGTTGGTAAATCCATAAGCAGAGCTGACCATAGGAGATTCAGAAACCGACACCTGTGCCTGGAAGGCATCGCTCGGCACCAAGGAGAACCAGTCGTCGCTTATAGGCCATTCTGCTGCGTTGTAGTCGATGCTGGGCGAACACAACGCCGAGGGCCTTCGCATGTTTGAGCCGTGCCCGCCGGTTTCCACCACTGGGACAAGATAAAAGACTGAAAATGGACCATCGATTAGATGCCAGTCTTGTCCATTGTCGAAGCAGCTTTCATCTGCTACAGCCCGTTCGTCGAGTCCCTCAAGCAACTGGTCAAGCTGCGTGGAACAGCTTGATTCTGCCAGTTGCCGAATCAGGTCATTGGAGAATTGGAGCCCGGTCCGAGCTACAACGATCTTTAGGCAGTGTTCAGGTCGCGAGAGGCCTGGATATTACATACCACCAAAGATGTTTGTTCGAGCACGGCGGACTTCGAGACCATCGATCACAGTATTGGGCTGCTGATGTCCCGCTGGCTGCCACGGCGTTAACCACTGTAGCTGAATTCCATAACCCGGGCACGAAATGCCCAATTTGAGACAGTTTCGGCAACTTGGACTCTCGAGATCACATTTGACTTTGCGCGCACGACATGTAAGGCACGCGGTGAAAGTCCGGGACCGCGCCTTTGGCTGCCTCACAGCGGGCATTAGGAGGACGTCTTGCTCTCATCACATTTGTGCTGTGAAAGGTGCAGGTGCAGGTGCAGGTGCAGGATAACAGGATGAAATGCCGAGGCCTGGAAGGCGTCGGCGACGGAGAATCAGGACATCCTTATCAACGGCGTCGGGGGGCTTTGCGGGAGTCACTAAGCGGCTTCTTATCGGCAAAGAGCCCATCAGACCCAGAGCTTAACGGCCCAGAAGACAGGCTAGTGACCACGGGCTTCCAGGCCCGCCAGGCTTAGTCCTGCCTACCGGATTGCCGAAGTAGCTGGACTGGGGGCATGATGGGCCCATAATGGGGCTGGAAAGGTGAACTCGCAGCGCCTGATAGCGCCTGATAGCGCCTGATGGCGCCAAGCTTGGGCAGCCGTCGATAACCGGAGAATGCATAGAACCCGTTTTGTCGTCTAGCAACTCTTATCTTCCGAACATGATTACGGCACGACTTCTACGCGACAACAGTGGGCCATATTTGACTTCTCCAGGATGGCAACCTTGGCCGAGTATACTTGGCCGACTCTCATGACAATAATGGGTCCGATTCCACGGGAGCTAAGGAGTGCTCCTCATGGGCGCCTTCGATTCCTTGTGGCAATAGCAAACCAGCCCTGAGCCCTCAGCACGTCGATTGATGTCAGAGCACCATGTTGCAGGAATGGGATACCAACAAGATCTCCAAACAGCTGGCTCAGACGTGAGTGGACTCTGGATATTGTGAACAGTCCCTGACACTGATTGGAACCTTTCAGCATAACACCGTCCAACTACCATGTCTCCATTTTCGATATCGAATTCGGAGGTGGATGGACTTATGGAGGACAGGTGATTATCGATGCAGACATATCGCTCTCAGCAGACACTATTGTTCTGCATTGTGACGAGCTCGAGATCTTCCATGCTGAGATCAGGCTGCGCTGTGACAGCCCTCTCGGTATGCTCAATCAAGGCTCCTTCTTCTTCTCCGTCTCTATAAACGCTGACCAGCCTACTAGTGACCTGCAGTGCCTCGTCTATAGCATTGAACCAGGATGACAAGAATGTTAAGATCAGCTTTCCAGAATTTCTCCCAAAAGGCCATGTTCAGTTGCTGGTCTCGTTCAAAGGCAAGATCGATCGGTCCATGACCGGCTTTTACAGGGCCAAATATTCGCCTCACGACGATATAGACGCAGCGTCAGTGCGATTTGGAGCCGATTGCTATCTATTGACGACTCATTTCGAGCCCTGTGACGCGAGGAAGGCTTTCCCATGTTTCGATGAGCCTCACTTGAAAGCGACCTTTGAGCTGGAACTTGAAGTGCCTGATGGATTGACCGCGCTGAGCAACATGCCTGAAAAGTCTCGGCGTCCAGGATCAAAGAAGGGACTGAAAGTAGTATGCTTCGAGAAGTCCCCGGTGATGAGCACTTATGTAAGTCTCCCCATCTCTACATGTGGTTATTCAACTAATCCGCCTTTCGTTTCAGCTTCTGGCATGGGCTGTGGGAGATTTCGAATACATCGAAGCCCTCACCGAAAGGACTTACAGTGGCAAGAAGATTCCAGTGAGAATCTATACTACTAAAGGACTTACACAGTACGCCCAATTTGCCCTGCGAGATGCTTGTGATGCTCTCGACTTCTTCAGCGAGCGCTTCGGGGTAGATTACCCGTTGCCGAAGTGCGATCACCTTGTTGTCCACGAGTTCATATCCGGGGCCATGGAAAATTGGGGCCTTATTACGTATAAAGCTACGAAAATACTATTTGACCCGCTCACGTCGGACAACAGACTCATGTCTAAAGCTTCTTATGTGATCGCACATGAACTTGCACACCAATGGTTCGGAAATCTCGTCACGATGAGCGGTTGGACTGAACTGTGGTTGAATGAAGGGTTTGCTACATGGGCAGGATTTTTCGCCGTGGATCACCTTCATCCAGGTAAGTTGATATTAGCACTCCCTTTGGCAAGCCCAACTGACATTTGCAGAATGGAATATCTGGGGTCAGTTTGTGGTAAGCACGAGGGTCTCTCAGCTTCACCCAAGATTCGCTGACTAGAAGTAGGACGAAGCCATGGAAGATGCATTCGCGCTTGACAGCTTGGAGGCCTCTCATCCAATTCAGACAGACGTCAAGAATGACGCTGAAGTACACCAGATGTTCGACAGCATCAGTTATTGTAAAGGTAGCTCTGTCATCCGGATGTTGGTAAGCCACCTGGGCGAAAGCACATTTCTGAAGGGCATCAAAGCCTACCTCGGGAGCCGCTTGTACGGGAACGCAACTTCTGACGACCTTTGGTCTGCCTTGTCGCAGGCATCTGGCCTGGGGGTGGAGGAAATGATGGGTTCTTGGATACATCAAGCAGGATTTCCATTATTGAATGTCGACCCAACGCCGGACGGACTCAAATTGGCCCAGAGGCCCTGCACAAGTGAGATGCAACACCCAGCAGATACACTTTGGTATATACCGCTCGGCCTGGAGACGACTCTCTCTGCAGCTACATGCAACATGCTAGCTACAAAGTCTGGCTCAATCAAGCAGACTGGCGCTGTTTCAAAGGTCAACCACAACCACGCTGGCTTTTACCGCACTCAATATCCTTTGGAGTACCTTGTGTCGCTTCGTCCAGTGCATTCAAAATTATCAACAGAGGACAAAGTTGGAATCATCAGCGACATGCGCTTCCTCGTTCTCGTGGGGTTGAAGTCTTCGGGAGAGCTACTGTCTTTGCTTCTTGTCTTCAAGCATGAGAGGGACTGTTTTGTCTGGTCTCAGATCAAGAAGTCCATGTCGATGGTGCTGTCAGCAGTTTCTAAGGATGTCGAGACCGCGGCGGCCATCAAGGCCTACATTCGCAATCTAGTTGACGAAGTTAAACACGAGATTAGCTGGACAGGATGTCCCGACAGCTACGTCAAAGGAGAACTTGAGAAGATCCTAATCCAAGTCGCTAGTATGGCAGACGACGAGAGCGTCCTATGTCAGATCAATCAAAGGTTCCGCGACTGGAAGAACGACAATCGTAACTCCATCAATCGCAATCTCCAGACACCAATCTTTGGAGTGTCAGTCGAGAAAGGAGGTGAACAAGAATATCAGGATGTCAAAGCCGAATACATCGAGAATCACTCGATCGACGGCCGTGAAATATGCATTGCAGCGATGGGAAGGACCTCACATCGTGAAATGGCACGGGACCTGCTCGATTTCACCTTCTTATCCGACCGTCATATCGCACTGCAAAACATCCACTTCGTCGGAATGGCATTGGCTAACGGGCCGTGTGGCTCGGCACTTTGGGATTATGTGAAGCAAAATTGGGAGACGGTGTACGAGAGGCTGTCCGTCAACAGCGTCGCTCTCAACTGGTTCATTGAGAACAGTCTGAGCAGTTTTGACGAGCCGGCCATTGAGAAAGACATTACCGCGTTCTTTGCAACGAGAATGATACCTGACCTGGCTCACCCACTCCGAGTTGCCAGAGACAACATCAAAAGGAACGCAGCATACACTGCCAGAGCGGTTCCGGAAGTACGGCAATGGCTGCATCAACACGAGTATCTGTGAAGCAATTGAATGGCAGAAAAGCTTGCCCCATGACTCAGCAACACTTCTCATTCTAGGCATTTCTCATCGAACTGCAACCAGGCGGCTATCGAACATATTCTTTGCCCATCTTGTCCAAAATTGCTATATCTCCGCGCCTGCCTTCATACACTGATCATATCGTGAGTATCGCTAAACTGTTTAGCCTCATTTGTTCTTAGTCTCCTCAATGACAGCATCGACTTGGTCCGACTCAGAGCTTGCATGTTCTTCTTCACCTTCAATGATCGAGGTATCAGGATATTGATAGGGGAACGCCCAGTGGAGCAAATAAGCAATGAGGGCAGCTGGAGGAGACGCATTAGCAGAGGCCTGACGTTAGGACGCAACTAGACTTACCAACGACGAATCCAAAAACGAAACTCAGGCTAAATATGCGGGTTGCACCCTTTGCGACCTTGAGCGACGGGTTGACTGAGTGGACGAATCCAGGCATGCTAGGAACAACTGCGCAGACCCAAGCCACGACTGTCCGCCAGTTGGTGCCATAGTAGTACCAGTACAACGACTTCTTTGAGCCCACGTACAAGTCGGGGATGTGGAAGCGCCTGCTTTGGATGATGTAGAAGTGGACGCAGAGGAGACCGATCATAGGGCCCAAGAAGACGGCATATGCTGAAAGGACGGCCAAAAAGCTAGGTTGAAATATCAGCATACGCCTCAACACTGGGCTGGCGACTTGACTTACGTTCCTCCGGAAGACATTTGCTGCCAAGGGTTTGGAAGGACACTGGCTGCCGCGAGAACGTACGCTCCCCGTCGCAGGTTGATATACTTGGGGAATACGCTCGCAACATCAAGACCACCAGCCAACACGTTGCCAACGACGTTAATCGAAAGCTGTGAGAGGATGAAGACAACACCCAGGAAGAACGCAGCAGCTCGGCCCCTTGAACCGTTCTGGTCTTGCATTGCCATGAACAATGTGCTGGGATCCCAAAGAGCGGTTCCATTTCCATATTCTGGAGCGCAGTTAGCTTCGGCCGCTCAAACGTATAAAGCCCAACACTTACGCTTCTGTGTGGCTGCGGTGACAATGACACCGATGATGGCATTAAGCGAGCTGGTGATCATGAATGAACCTGCCTGAGTGTAGGTGACATGGCTTGGGCGCTTGGCAAATCTGGTGAAGTCGTTCTGGTTAAGAATGCCTGATGCAATGCTGCCGATGACAGACATGACACCTGCACTCATTTGCCAGCCCAATTCAGAGGACGAGATGGTGGTCTTTGCATCAAACACGCTTCCGTATCCTTTGCTTGTACCGACTGCCCATCCAAGGAGGCAGAACAGAGTGATGCCTACCACGACTGAAGCGCCATGGAAGTATGGCCGGAGCTGTTGAGGCCTGAACCAGATGAATATGCAGCAGAGCAAGTTGAAGAGCACATATCCGACAAACTGTGCAGTCGTGATACCGATACCCACGGGCAGGGTGTTGGGGATTCTTGTGTCCAAATCCATCCAGATCGAGCGGAGGCAAATGTATATCATCTTGCCTCCGATGACTGCCTGGACGCCATACCAAGTGACTGATGTCAGGATTCGATTGAGGATTGGGAAATATGCTCCCCACATTCCTGCAACGGATTGTCAGATGGGATTTGCAGCAGGGAAGCAATCATCACGTACCCCAAACACTTCTGCAAACGATGGGGAAGCCGATATGGCTTTGAGCACCTGACACCGAATTGAGCACGGCGAACGTGCTTGCCAGGACGTTTCCGATCAGAATGACAATGATGGCTTGCCAATAAGTCATGCCAGAAGCCAGCAACGAAGATCCCGTCTGATAAGTACTCATGTTCAGGTTGATGAGAAACCATAATTCGACAAACTGGAGGGGTCCTGTGGGAACGGCGGTCAGCTTCATCACCAAAGGATAACTTGATAATGTGTCCAAGCCTCACCCCAAGTTTGGCGCTCCAGCGGTACTGGCCGAATGTCCTCATTGCTCCAGCGGTCCCCACGCTCATTTTCTGGGAGCTCGATCCTGCGCAGTGCGCGCCTGACAACAGACATTTTGAGATGGTGGCCTTGAGCAAGAAGAGACTCTTCAGGTATGATAAGTTTTCAGTGCCGCATCGAAGACGAACCGAATAGTCCGCTCACTATATACCCAGTTGGACGTTCTAGGTCAGGGATCGTCTGATAGCCCACCTGAACGATGTCGATAAGATAAGGTTCTAGAACGCCTTCAGGTTATCAGACGAGCAGACCATCTGGCTCATTTGACAGTACCGTGAGTAGCCTTGTCAAGGAATGCCTCGCCGATTACGGATGGCATTGGATGGGTCTCCAGGGCGCGGATCACCGCTCTGGTGGTACATCCACTGTACATCCACCAATGTCCACCAGCCGACCCGCATAGGGCAATTGAGATAAGACCAGAGAAGTGGAAGGCCTCGCCGAACGCGCTTATCAAGCTCATGATAGCTGGTGCCGGAACTACTAACTAGTACTGTATTGTGGACCTGGTCTTCTCGCATATGCGCGGCATAAATGGTGGGACCTTAAGAACAACGGATTTGTCCCGCTATTGCCATTATCAGAAGCCAAGCACAATGCAAGTGACAGTGGATCTCCAGGCTTGACATTCTGTTGAGAGCTAACGCATATATTTCAAGAGTCTAAATAAAGTGTTTGACTTTTGTCGCATAAGTATCGACCTTGAAGATCATATGCTCGATACTAGCTAGACGATCGAGCTCTCAAGGACCACCATGGCTATACAAAAAGTGTACAGAATCGGCGTCGACGTCGGAGGAACCAATACAGATTGTGTTATCCTTCGTGAGTTCTTGTGTTACCCAATCACCGGCAAGGGAAGCGGAGACTGACGTGAAGACCAAAAGACCCTGGCGAGGCAGATCTACCCGATCGAGGCATTCGCTCTGCATTCAAGACTCCAACAACAGCAAATGTGACGGAGGGCATCACGAAAGCAATCGAAGGAGCTATATCGCAATGCGGTATTCCTCTGCACGCCGTGTCGGCCGTCATGATCGGCACCACAGTGAGTGATTTCGTGGCCACGGCATGGGTACAGAGCTAACAAGTCCTCAGCACTTCATCAATGCCGTTGTCCAAGCAGACGACAGAAACTTGAGGAAAGTCGGTGTCCTCCGGGTTTGTGGGCCTTACACAAAGGAGAACCCGGCATTCATGGATTTCCCTCCTATCCTTGGGAGGATCATGAATGGTCACGTAGCGTACTTGGATGGCGGTCTCGAGTGTCAGTCTAGGTCCTGGGGAATGGGCACACGAAATCGCTGACGAAATGACAGTCGACACTCGAGAAATCATGCCTCTTAACGAGGCGCAAATCCGCAAAGAATGCCAGATCCTAAAGGAGAAGGGCATCACGGATATTGCTGTAATTGGAGTCTTCTCTCCTCTCGACATTGCTGGAAAGCAGGAGGCGAGAGTAAGAGAAATCATCCTCGAGGAGATGCCCGAGGCAGACGTGGTCTTGTCTCGCGAAAGTAAGTCCGATTGTCAACGCTCTATTACCCCGGTTGATGCTGACATCCAGGGCAGTTGGCCAGTTGGGGTATCTCGAGAGAGAAAATGCCACCATTCTCAACACATCAATTCTCAAGTTTGCTAGAAAAACCATTCGTGGCTTCAAGCTGGCAATCCGAACCTTGGGTCTTTCCTGTCCACTGTTCCTGACGCAGAACGACGGCACAATCATCGATGCTGACTCAGCAGAGAAATGCCCTATCAAGACCTTCTCAAGTGGCCCAACCAACTCCATGTCTGGAGCGGCTTATTTAGCTGGACTCGATACGAAGAAGGGGCGTATACAGAACTCCCAAGTGATTGTGGCCGACGTCGGAGGCACAACAACCGATGTTTGCGCACTGTTACCTTCTGGTTTCCCGCGTCAAGCCGGCACATGGATAGAGATCGGTGGTGTTAGAAGTGCCTTTCCCATGCCCGAAGTGCTATCCGTCGCACTCGGGGGTGGCACGAAGGTTGAGGAACGAGACGGTAAGGTGGCTGTCGGTCCCGAGTCAGTGGGACACAGACTACTACAGGAGGGTCTTGTCTTTGGCGGCAATACGTTGACAACGACCGACATTGTCGTCGCAAGCGGCCATGCAGACATCGGCGACGCTTCTAAGGTGAAGGATGTACCTAAAGATGTCATCACTAAAGCGAGATACCGCATGAAGAGACTGCTGGAGAACGCCGTGGACGCGATGAAATTGAGTGCCGATGATGCTGTTGTTATCCTTGTTGGAGGTGGCAGCATCGTGCACATGGACGACCTCGCCGGCGTCGGACAAATCATACGCCCACCGTAAGTTTTTTCTTTCTTCTCAGAGTACGCGCGACTTCTACTGACCACGTCAGATTTCACGACTGTGCGAATGCAGTTGGAGCAGCCATCGCGAAGATCTCCGGACAAATAGACATCGTCAAAGTACTGGAAGGTCGGGATGAGGACCAAGTCGTTGAGGAGGTTTGCGAAGAGACAAAGAAACTGGCGATCGATGCAGGCGCCGATCCCGAGTCCGTCAGGATCGTCACAATCGAGAACATGCCTCTGCAGTATGTCCAGATGCGAGCAACAAGGCTGATCATCAGAGCTGTAAGTTGAAAATCTGTCCTCCTATGCCACGACCGGCAATACTGATCGATTCGACAACAGGCCGGCGTACTGAATCAAAAGGCACTTATGCAGTATGTGCCCTCAGAAACCACTGAAGAACTCCTTGTCGTCCAGGAAGAGGGACAACGAGTCTCCAAAACCACCAACGCAGAGAAAGATCCCAAGGACTTCTTGGTCAGCCCTTCAGCACTGATCGACATCCGCCAATACAAGCCCGAGGTGGACAAAGACGGTACTTGGTGGGTGTCGGAAATTGATTTGGAATTCCTGGCCACAGGTTGTAGTATACTGGCTTGCGGCGGTGGTGGTCCAGGGTACATGTGCTACATGGCCGCGAGAGCTGCACTCAAAGCTGGACATCGCTTACCCGTCGTGGACATTAACACTCTGCCTGATGAGGGACACGTGTTTGGAAGCATTTCATACGGGTGCGTGTGATGAATCTTCCTCCGTCTCAAATCTACTTCAGGCTGACAATCCCGACTTCAGAGCCCCCACTGTTACCCTTGAACGGATACCCAGTGGCACGGAATCAGTTGATGCCACCACAGCCTTGTTGAGCATGTATCCCGGTGTCAAGATGGATGCTCAAATTGCGGTAAGACATGACCTCCTCAACGTATTCTGACATCTAGACTCACATTTCCGTACAGGTCGAGATCGGAGGAATGAATGGCATCCGTCCTATGCTCGTCAGCGCTCAATATGGACAAGTCCCCACGATCGATGGTGATTTTATGGGAAGAGCATATCCCAGAGTCTACATCATGACTCCCTACCGTGAGTGTCCCTGGCACTTCCGGTTGTATCTACAAGGCTTGCTAATAACTGGATATAGTATTTGATATCCCTCTCAATCCTTGCACGCAGAGTGACGGGAACGGCAACGTCGTGACAGTGCACAAGGCTTCGGACCCCAAGAAACTAGAAAAGATCCATCGCAAGGCCGGCCACGAGCTCGGTTTGTTCAGCCAGCTGGTCCTCCCTCCCATCACCATCAAGGACGCCAAGAAAATCGGCACGCTCGGGACGACTTCACTGGCCTGGTATCTCGGCCACGCCGTCTATCTGGCTCGTCAAGAAAAGACGGATATTATGAAAGCCATTGTAAGATCCTACCCCCCCATTCTCCTACCAGGCTACCACCTCTCTCAGACTTCAAACTTGTTAGCTAACACATGTATGTGCAACAGGTCGAAGCCAACCCGTCCGGCCGCGTTCTCTACACCGGCAAGATCGTGTCCGTGAACCGCTACATCTCGGATGGCGGCTACACCGAGGGTACGGTGCGTCTGAAGCCGATCGGCAGCGACGAACAAGAATACGGCGACAGCGTGACCACGGAGACGAGAGACATGATCCTGCCCTTCCAGAACGAATATCTCTATGCCGAGCTGATCGATCCCGATGCCGAAAAGGGCACCAAGGGCGAAATTCTCTGCACGGTGCCCGATCTGATATCCCTGGTCGGAACGGACGGGTACGCTCTGGGAACTCAGGATCTCCGATACGGTGTCCGAGTCAGCGTGGTGGCTTTCGTCGCGCATCCGCATTGGTAAGTTTTCCCATCAACGCCGTTTGATCTTTGTTGTTTCCCAACCCGAAAAACTCTTCTGACGCGCCTGTCCTTAGGTATACGCCCGTGGGAATAAGGACCGGTGGACCTAAGGAGTTTGGATACGATATGGACTTTATCCCGCTGGGTACGCCATACTACGAGCCTAAGCGAGTTACCGAGGAGTTCCGGCCTGCATGATAAGGGTGCCACGGGGTGCTTAGGTGGAATATAACAAAGAAAATAGAAATAGATCGGCTTCTTCTACCGCCGTGGGTTTCAAGCTGTACGGACTATAGATGTGGGCCAACGTGTCTTTTTGGCCGACGAATTGAATGCGTCTCATACTAGACTAGATATCCTATGGTTGAGAAAAGGCTCAGAGAAGCTTCGCCATGATATCTCTCATCATACTCTCAATCTCTTCCTCGCTCGTCACCGGGATCCCCAGCAGATCGTTATCCAACTTGTCGCTAAAGTCTTGCCCAAAGCCTTGTCCCCAGCACGCGCGAGAAATGAATCCGAGCGTGGCGCTCATGAAATCGCCCTCTTCCAACGCCTTGTACGCATTTCTCTCGACATCCGCCGTCGACATGCTCGTCGTGGTCCACTCTTTGTCGTTGCCGTCGATCTTCTTCGCCATCCCAATCAGCTGGTTCTGCGTGATCGCAGCGTCGTGGACGAAAACATGTCTATCCTTCGTGGCGTCGAGATTGTGCAGGACTCTGACGACCGCTTCTCCGATCGTCACCATCCGCGTCGCGGAGCAACGCACGTCTCCGCCGTCGTAGAGCGTGGCCGTGTGGTCCTTGAGATTGACCATGAACCCGAGCTCGAGCTGCCAGTCCAGAAACGAGCCCGTGTTGATGATGGTATAGCTGAATGGTACTAGTACCTCTGAACCGGGGTCTGTCTTGTTATTGTTCTTCTGGACTGTGGCGGCGGCTTTCTCGACTGTCTCGACGAGATACTCCTGCGTCCTGCTCTTGTCGTTGAACAGAAGTGGCAATTTCCGCACGTTGGCATTCGCACCGTTCCCGAATTCCGACGGAAGGAACCGTTTGACACAGCCGGCTTCTATAGAGGCGTCGATGAGCGCTTTCTGGGTCTCGAAGAATCCTGGAAACCAGCCAAGCGTGCACACGACCACGTCCACCGGCGGCGACGACAAGGCCTGCACGAGAGAGGAGTGCGAGGCGTAGTCGACTTCCTTGATTGTGACGCTATCACTAGCAGTACCAGTAGTTTTACTAACAGTGTTTGCGCTGGCAGTGGAGGTGGAGGTGGCGCTGGTTGTGGGGGGCACGGCTTTGACTTTCGAGCCACTGCCGACACGAGCGAGGATGGTGACTTTGAAGCCAGAGCCCGCGGCGAGGAGTTGCGTGAGGATCGCCGGGCTCAGGTTGCCTGTTGCGCCGACGAGAGCGACATGCAGTGGAGAAGACATCTTCGCTGTCAAGAGACAGAACTTGAAGAGCAACTGGCCGCGAGAAGTACTAGAGTAAGTAGAATGGACGATCTCTTTATTGAGGTGAAAGCAATCGGTTGAGAGGTTGTATGCTAAGTTAGAAGTGAGCAACCGTTACCTACCAAGTAGGCATCCGCCTATTTATGTATAACGCCCTGCGCAACGGCTGAAGCTCACAACAAGTCATTGCCTCTGGCAGTCCCGATGATGGATTTGTAATACAGTTAACATTCCTCGAACATCGTCTCCCCCTTGGCCCATGAGTACGAGATATACGGTGTAACCGTTAACCAGGTAAGGGGAGAGACACAAGATCATTGACGCTGTTGCAGGCACGTAGCATAAGACTCCTATGGCGTCTACGTACAGATTTTTGTACGAAAGCGGACGAAATCGACTCACCAATCAACGACGCGTCTGCGTCTACCACGTAGTACTCTATGGTAAGCCCCCTGGTCTGGCACTTAGTCAGGGGAGCCAATCGTACGCATGTTATATTACTTGATGGATTCCCTCTTTGTAAGCTGCCACTGCATAGCTTTCGACCACTCGCAAGTCTCAACAAACTTACTAAGTGGGAAAGTGACTTCCAAGTTGGGGCATTCTCAGCTGTTGAGCTGAGCTTGATGTATGAGACCGTAGGAGCTACTTGGAAGGAGTACAAGGCTGAAAACCCTTGTTTTGCATCGGCACGGATAATTGACAATCGTAGGGTCACCATGCAATGCGATACCGATTATTAATACAAAAGGTCCCGGATACTCCGAAGCCCAAGAAGGAAAGCAGTGACTCTTCCACAAGCCTGTCCGTTCCATCGAACATAGCAAAGACTTGTTTCCCGTCGACAGAGAGTGCAACGACGAGCCATTCGGGCTGTCAGGCTTTCACAATAGATAGACCGCGGCTACGAAAGTGGAGCCAAGCCAGGCTATCACATTCCCACCAGAAGCAAAGCTGCTGGCACCGCCTGTGAAAGTAGCAATTGCAGGCGACACTGGGCTCGACGTTACTCCTTCTGAGGCCGACAATGATCCAAGGCCGGCATTTGTGGTAGATGAAGAGCTAGTAGCACTGGTAACTGCGTCGCTCACTGGCCGGACTAGCAAGTCTGAAGTTGCAGACGAGGTTGTCGTCGTTGCTGAAAGCACCCAAGCAGTGGTCGTGGTGGAGATACTAGTGGTACTACTTGACGACTCCGAGACTGATCGAGTCCACGAGACTGTGCAAGGACAGTCAACGATGGTCAGTGTGGTTGCTTCCGTGGCAATGTACGTCTTTCCGTTCTGGCTGAAGGTGGTTGCACCGGGGCAGTACGTTGTGAAAGCAGTGACGACCGTCGTCGTCCATATGTTCGAATCCTGAGTTGTAGTAGTCTTGGCAGAGCTGCCGTTGGCGGGAGTTGACGACGAGGATGTCGTCGAGATGCTCCAAGTGGCTGACGTTGTGGCTGCGCCAGACCCTCCACTGCCACTACAAGTAAGAGCACCGGCGATCCCTGGGAGGTCAAGGTTCTTGAAGCTGTCCGAGAACGAGCCCACGCTCACATCGTACTTCGTGCCATTCACTGCCGCTACCGGGACATCATAGCCGCCAGAATAGAAGGTGTAGTATTTGGATTGGCAGACCTTCGTCATTGGGCTCGTCGACTTGGAGATGGTTGGGAGATGGTTGTAAGTCATGGGGTTAATAAGAGATATAGACATGTCCGGTTCGCCACCGGTGCCGGATCGGACCTGGGAAGTCTCATCAGCAGGGTGTACGCAACAGCAAAACCGAGGGGCATAGCATACTGCTGCAATTATCGTGGCCTTCTGGGTCCCTGTGTCCTCAAGCGGGCCCAGCGTCGAGTTCAAGGTCTGCGCAAAAATGGTGTCCTGGACAGGAAAGCCCTCACCATTGTTGTCATAGGTTACGGTACCTGATGCAAGTGTGGCGATCACAACAAAGGACGATATGGACGTCTTCGCAGAAATGGTTGTGTTGAAACCAAAGAACTACCGTCTCGGTCAGTACTGGCTGTGGCTGGAATTGGTGGCGAGCCATCTTACCGTGAAAGTGTCGTCAAACCCTGAGGCATCACCGAGCACAATGGTGTCAATTGTGCCAGCGCTAGCCCCGTTCCTGTCTAGGTAATGAAGCTGAATGCTCGAGATGGTCGATTTGGGCACGGCATGGGTCCTGAATCGGATCTCGCCGGAAAACAGCAGACTTTCGTCTTCGATGACATTGAGCTGAAGATTGTACGGTTTGACGTCGTACGGGGTAATACTATCCGTCAGTTGGACCCCAGCAGGCACGGTTTCGATCATCTTCTGAAGGATCCTGGAGCATGTGGTCGAATACGATGCGGAGTCGGCCATTACAGAGACAGTCTTGTTGCCATCCATGGAGAATACCCTTAGGTCAGACCTCGAGTCGACATCGGGCCCTATGCATAGCGGGTTTTTCGTGCTTCCATCGAGGTATTGTGTAATGACTTTGTTGTCGTAAGTACTGTCTGTAGTATCAAAATCGCCTGTTCCGAGTGGAGTGGTGCCGTTTGGTACGACGGTCGGATGCTGGGCTGAGTGCACCCCGCCCAGCGTATGACCGCAAGCAACAACTTGGATCATTTCTTGTTGATTAAAGCCCATGCGTGCAAACTGAGCGACCATTTTCTGACGATTGTCCTTAGGATCGGGGACTCCGACAGCACCAGCCTGAGTAGCGTCAATGCGGCCAGCCCTCAACGGGACAACAGGACCTCCGCAGGCTCTGACTGAGGCATAGACACCCAGACCAATGAGGTCCGACATGCTTGCTCGGCCGTTGAAGAACTTTGAATAGTACGTCAAGGAGTTGTTGAAAGCAACCCCCGCGTTCTCGATGTAGACGGTGCTGTCCAACTCGAACCCGACCGAGGCATCAAGGCCTCCTATGCCCGTATGAATATCAGCTGGTGCCATATCGTGAAAGGCTGTCCGTAAGAAGCCTCCTGCGATTGAGAATCCCGGAGCTCGCGCGAAAGTACATGGAACCAGTGGGAAGGGAAAATCTCGAGCATTGTATCCGTCGTTCAACATCATAAGGTCTTCGAGCTCATCGTAGGTGGGAGAGGGCCAGGTAGCGACAGACGCGGCGGTGTCGATGAAGCATAAGCCCAGAGCTAGAAATGAGAGCTTCGTCATACACATCAACATCTCGATGGTAGTCGTTGGAATCCCGAATGAATTGCAGAGCCTAAATCTCCTGAACGAGCGAATGAACGGATAAACGAATGAATCGATAAGGAAAGGACAGACTGGAAATGGATGTAAAACGAAAACGAATGGCTGTTAGCTAAATGCTGTGTGATTATTCAGATTCTTGACAAGGAAAGGAAAAAACCGTGGTGAGCGTATGAGACCTGTGGCATGGGAAGGGAATATATTGTCCGCCAAGCTAGGCGAGGCTGCGCAACCGACCATGCTGACGGGGACTGGCCTGAAACTACCACTTCTCTGGCCAGAGCAAGTTTGTTTCGTAACCAGACTGTCGAATAAAGGCGAGGGAGATTGCACTCGGACAATGACTGCCTAAGCATGGCTGATGTACCATCGCGAGGACATTGCGGCTGTGGTCCAGGACACTAGCGAGAAGAAGTAATAATAGGTAATAAAGCAATGATCACTGGTCCAGCTGTCGGGCGTCAGAAGCTTGACATCAGCAGTCTAGCAGCTCAAGATCTCGTATCTGTCCAGCTGGGGGTTGGTAACTTGCTCGAGCAAGTATTTCTTAGGGAGGTGGCGTGAAGCCACGAATGGGGTGATCGCCATCTGGACCCACAGTATGCCGTGAAAACATGCTCTTCGGGGTTCCTGTGGATCGTGCTCTCAGATTTGACTAGGTCGATACAAGTACTGTGTACTAATTGCGCGGTGGTGATACTCGAAGTGGTGTGAAGAGCAGAAAAAGAAATGGTAAAAGGAGATGAAGCTTAGCAACTCGCGAAGGAAACAGTTCCTGTCGCCGGCGCCGATTCTTCCGTACTACCACGCTTGATTCCCGTCTCTGGTTGGATTCAAGGCCCAGGGGGCCTCTCCTTCTGACTTTCGCATGGTGTTCTCCTCGTGAGAGCTCAGCTATTGAGTAAATTCGTGTACTACGGTCTCAGCGGTAAATCGTGTAATCCGTCGCTAGCGTACCATTCGACGACAAACAGCAGCGAGGACAATTTGTGAGGCAAGCGGGCCTCCTCTTCAATGCGGTGCCAACTTCTGCTTCGGCCATTCAAGCGGCAGCTGTTTTGACCCCCGGTTAAGCGAGTTTCATTACACGATTTACCGCTGAGACCGTAGTATGCTGTAGGGTCTGGCACACCTTGCCGAAAACTGTCTTCACACAACGATAGACTCGGACGATTGCCTGACCGTGGCACTGCGAAGCGATATGTCCCAGTCGGATGGCAGGAGGACTGTTGGATAACTGATAGCAAGAGGAACACAGAATTGTTGCGCCAACAAGAAAATGTCTCGATATTGTCACCGAGTCCAAAGAAATCTCGCTCATGATGACCCTTTAACTACATCTCGCTTAACTTTCCTCATAAGATTATTCAGCCTTGCCAGTGACTAGAAGTGAGATCCTCTCGCATATTCCTCCTGTACCCTTCTGCCATCTTCGTCGCGGTACGTCTTCCGTAGGCATCTCATGTCGAGGAACTGAATCAATCATGTTCAGCGGCCCCATGCAGTATCTGGAAGTCTACCTCCCGAGCCCAACGACCGTCTCCTTCACCGTCACGACGCGTCGACCACAATCATCAAAGCTCAGATTCAGAGTGGGCACATTGCTCCGGCATGCTTTTCGGATGGTACTCGTCTATTTTGTACTGGCCGTCAACATCGCCAAAGCTCGAGACATTGTCAGCCTCGGAACCGTGCAGCATTACTTGAATACTTGCCTCAAACTCAGTCCCGGCACCAGCTTGATCGAACCTTTCGCTCAACGCATCGAATGGTGGATCCTTGCGCCGCTGAGCTTGATAGTGGTGTATTTGTGCCTAAGGAGGGATTATGTCGGTAGGTCGTTTTATTCTACGCCTCTACCGCCCGCGGCAAAATCATTCTTTGCCTCACACAAAAATTGACCTCACTGGACTTTGACAGAAGAATCGCTCCTCGTCCTCCAAGGTCTAGGCATCCAAACGAGTACAAGCTCAGGCTATTTCTTCACAGCGCCGACCACAACATTCATCCCAACGGCACAGATTCAGGACATAGTGATTCACGAAGCGTTCAAAGGCCTTGGAGTCAGATTCTACCTGGCGGTCATCGTGGAAGGAGGTACGGAAGTGGTAGTAGTTTTCCCGGTGAGTTATATCGCAAATATCTTTCGAGGCGGTATCACTGACACCCGTCCACAGACGCTCCTGCCACGACGCGAGATTCTCGAAGAAGTCTGGCGAGGGGCTCGTAAATGCTTATATTCTGGCATCCATTGAGCCCGCAGGAACGCCGTCTTCAATCCCCACCACCGTCTTCTAGGCCCCTGGAATTAGCATCGCGCCTTGCTTGCCTCCCATTCGCCCACTTCGCATTGAGCTGATGCAACGGATCCATCTTGGGCTTCTCCATCACAGGTATATACCGTCCACGGATCCTCGCATTGTCGGCGCCCTGGAACACCTTCTGACTGCGGGCCGGTGGACGCTTCGGATCCCTTTGCGAGCCTCCCTGGAGCGCACTGCCGTCTCCCTGACCAATGGCCAAATCAAGCAGACTCCCCGCCAGGATCTCTTTCATCTTAGCCTCTCGCCATACGCTCCACAGCTCATTCACGACGCCACCAGGACCAAACTTCCCATCACCCTTGGTCGACAACGTGGTTAGTGTCGCCTCATCGCCGGCATAAAGCCAGTTCAACGAGTCGACCATATCCTTGTCGTCATCCGGAAAAATACAATCCCACAAAACCAAAGGCGCATCGTCCGCCATCTCGTACATAGGTCTTCTCGGGTTCTTTTCCACGTCAAGCAATTCATCAATAAGACTTGGCTCCTCCAAGCCTTGGCCCACAAGGAATAACATCGCCACCATACACCGCACCTGATGCCACAGGAACGCCGTCCCATGAACGCAGAAGGTATACACTTTCGGGCCACCGTTCATGGCTACCGTCTTGCTCCCCAGCAGCGAATCAACAAGCGACTTCGACCCTTGTTGGTTTAGCGCATCGTCACCAAACACCCTGCCGACGTCCCCGAACTCGACGACATCGGCGAACGTGATCCTCCTCTCACAGCTGGGCATCTGCTTACTCGGATCGATTTTGCAGAGATTTCTAAAATCATGGTGTCCCTCCAACTTCTTCGCCGCCTGCCGCATCTTGTCAATGTCAAGCCACCCTTCCCGCATGCCTTCCGAGCCTTTCAACCCGGGCGCTCCTGGTGTCGGACAGAACGCAGGGTTAGTGAAGAAGTACTTGTACCGGCGCTCACGGCAGGAGAAGCGCGCGTCAAACGTCGGCGGCGGGTTCGGACACCATGCTAATACTCGAATGTCTGGCGGGAGTATGGCGTTCAGGATAGACACGTATGGCAGTTCGTCTTTGACCGGATCAAATGGTTTCGCGTAGCTTTCCGCCTCCAGGTCCTCAGCGTCAATGGCAGGCATTTCTCCTTCTTCTTCTCCTTGCACAATCTCCTCTTCATCTCTCTGCCCGCCGTGTCCGCCCTGCTCTACCTCCTCCTCCGTCGATGAGGCTGCTTTGGTTGTCGGTGTGATAGACCTGTTACTCCGGACCCTCACACCGATAACCTGTCCGAACGCGCTGACCCCTTTGTCGGTCCGTCCGCACTTGCTGTACTGGCACCCATCCCAGACTAGATCCAATCGGACCTTCTCGTTCTCATAGTCTTCTGGCTTGTCCCCTCTCGTGTATCGCCGCATCCTCGCCTGTGCGGGCCAGAGAACTTCCATGCTGTCATCCGCGCCGTCTGGGATACTGGGACTGATCAACCGCGCCTTGCGCAGTGCTTTCCATAACACTTCCTCGATCGTGGGCTTGGGCATGACGTTGCCGTTCGCGTGCTCGTAGCCGTTGTACCGAGAGCCCAGGTAGGCGAATTTCAACGCGATGTGCCGCGTTGCGTACAGCGAGGGGTCGAAGGGGCGGGCACGCCGAGACGGGGACGGTGACTGGAGGCGTAGAGGCTTGTGCGAGGTACCGCTGGCGGGCTGCTGAGACGAAGAGGACGAGGTGAGCGCTGCGAGGCGCGCTGTCTGCTCAAGCAGCTGGGATTCGAGGTGTGAGATGCGAGAGATGAGGTCGGCATTGGTGTAGGTGGTATAGCCCGTCGTTGCAGAGGCGATATGGTCGGTGGTGGAAGCGGAGGGGGACGAGGGAGGGTCTTGAGGAGGCATGGCCGAACGTGATGTGTTGCGGTGGGAGACTGAAGAGCTGGAGAGAAAGGAATGTGAAGGACAGCGACGAGTCACGAGCCCGCTCGTGAATAACCCTAACCGGACAGAACAGAGAGTCATGAAAAAGTACAAGACCAACGAAACAACCAGCCTGCGTCGATTGTCGAAAGCATACCTCTACCAGGTAGGTACTCCGTATTCCGTAGTCGATGGTCTTCGAGGAATAAATTTAAATGCGCCGGCAGATATTCGGAAGAAGTTTCATGTCGCTCAGCCTCGTAGCCTCGCAGCCTTGTTACAGTCGATTGGTCGGTGAATACTGTACAATGCCGCCTCCCTCGCCCATGGGGGATGGGATTAGCTGTGAGATACGACCTTTGTTAGGCGGCGGCGAAGATGTATATTCTAGGAGGAATTTAACCTGGTATGAAGCTGTCTTTAATGTGTGGACATTGAAACTGTGAACGCCGTGCGAGATTCAGGGCCTGAGCAGACATATACAATCAGCCTTCCCACCAGTGAACCCAGTAGTATGACGACGTTAATCCTGAACCTCTCCTTCGCCGGCATTTTCTTGCGAGTCTTTGATTTCGATCTGGTCTCCTGCATCGACCATTTCTTCATCGTCATCACCACCACCACCAGCATCGTCGTCATCAACATCTTCCTCTTCCGCTTCTTCTTCTTCTTCTTCTTCCTGCTGATCATCATCCTCGCCGCTACCATCCTCACCATCATCCCCAGCAGCGTCGTCCTGATCATCGCCGGCGTCATCAGCTTCTTCTTCTTCTTCAGCCCGCTCGCTGGCCTTCTGAAGCTCGGTCATCAGCTGCTTCTTCTCATTATCCATCTCCCCGAGCTCAGAAAGATCGCTGCCAGAATCTTCCTCCTCGTCAGCTTCGCCATCCGCACTATCTTGGATGCTGCCTCTTCGCGAACTAGCCTTGCTTCCATTCGCATCGCCGTCTCTAGCTTCCAAGAGACGCTTGTCGAGGGGCGAATCCTGTCCAACCCTCAAAGGTATCTCCACAATCGGTCTTTTGCCCAAGATTGGCGTCTTAATGGGTGGCGGCTTGACTATCGCTGCTTCGGCCTTGCGCTGGATTTCACGCCTAGTGACAGTCTTTACACGTCCAGGCCTAGCAGGAGCGCGAGGTGCAGCATCGAGCTGTACAGCGGCACTTTGCAACTGTTGGGGAGGATTTTGCAGACCGAGGCCAACCGGTGCCGAAATCGAGACTGACAGAGGCCCGTCGGCAGCGCCATCACCTTGAGCTCGAAGGAGATCGTTCAGACGAGCCCGCTCGGCGTCGTCCTCAGCGGGCTGCGCGACGTCGGTGGTCATGTTGATGAAGGTACCTTGAGGTAGGACAGGCGGCTGTGGTTGTGGTTGTTCTTCTGCGGGCAGTTGCCTCACATACTCCTCATAAAGGCACGCGTACGAGTCACCGATCAGGTCGTCAATCGTAGGTCCTTTCATCAAGCTGTTGTTCAGCCGCTTCAGGTCAATCCCATCTTTCATGATGTCTAGATATACCGAGGACGTATCAGGTTCGTGCGACCATTTCTCCAGTTGCTCGGATTTTTTGGTGAACTCCTCGTGATTCATGCCGTCAAACACCAATCTCTCCTTCCCTTCTGGGATCTTGCCAAGGCGTCGCAGAGATCGGACAAATGCTGTTACGACTTCTTCCCAGATTTTGGCATGATCGAGGAAATCGGTCGTCTTCCGGCGAATGCGACGAACCAATTGATCCAGATTAACGCGGTCACCCAATTGCTCGAGTAGATGAGCGAAGAATGTTACGTACCGACTGGTGTAGACATAATGTCTTCCAGGGCGTTCAAACTCCGGCTTCCAGACTTGTATGGTCATGGTCTTGGTAAAGATCTGTTTTGTGAACTCGTACTTGGCCCCTAGAGCATTCGCAACGGTAGGGTCTTCGTCGTATAACACATGGGCAGCACGAGCCGTGATTCTATGATGCCAATTCGACTTATCAGCATGTTCCAGCTTGTGTAAGATGTCGAGCACGTAGGACTCCCACTCGACCCCTTCTTCATCATCAGAGAGATGGATTCCATGGGCATAGCGGGTCGCTTGCAGATACTCCCGGCCCAGGGTTGGTGTGATGACACGGCGTTTCACCATCTTGTGAACAATCGAAACGATCTTGTAGTGCGGCTCCAACACCGGCTCGTTTGACTTTTCTTTCTTCGGCAGAGCACCGAGTGCCTCAACTATGGTATCCACGACATCTTCCGGAGAAATGCGGTCGCGATTTTCTGGACTCTGAAACATCTTCCACAAGCATTTGGCGCGCGTATAGTGGGTCATCCACGGCTTTGGCTTGTCAGTGAACTTCCTGCTAAGAAGATATTCCGCAAAATGCCAAAGTGTATATTGGCTGATAGGCTTGTAGTATGGCTGCTTCGACATTGTTTGATCGACGATGCTGCTCATATGTCGCACATTTTTGTCGGTCCTAAAAGCTTCCATGTTTAAAGGAGGTCTGGAAGATGCATACAAGCGAGTTCCGAATTCTGCAAACATCTCTTCTACTTTCTGTGCTGTTTGTGTCTTGTCGTCGGCGATCCGTAACGCCAAAGCGGTCGCCATGATATAACAGTGTACCGTTTGACGCTCAAGAAGTGCAATGTCGCCTCTCGAGTCGTTGAGTTTCGTTGAGTTCCAGATCAGATCGTCCTCAATCTTAGCCTCATACACTTGAGCAAGTCGGTACCAGGTCTCCCATTTATCGATGTCATGATCCAAGTCCTGCCGGAAGAAGGCGGCGGCGACATCTAGATCATCCGTGGGGGTGGGCTGAACCCGTTTGATTGATTTGTATTTCGCGAGAGC
Organism: Exophiala xenobiotica; assembly: GCF_000835505.1. Lineage (NCBI taxonomy): Eukaryota > Fungi > Ascomycota > Eurotiomycetes > Chaetothyriales > Herpotrichiellaceae > Exophiala > Exophiala xenobiotica. The sequence continues at coordinate 3,089,773 of NW_013562490.1, forward strand.
CAAGTAGCCAAGTAGAAAGTACCATCCCTGGCTGGCAGCACTCTGTGTGTCATTCTGTACAGGTCGTGTCTGAAGATCACCAATGCCGCGGACAGACTGATAAAGATCATTTGCGTTGATGGTTGACTTCAGGTACGCCGAGATGATTCGCTTATTGTGAGAAACTGCCGGAGTACTCTTCACCACTCCTAACGCTGACTGTATCTTCTCAATGGTGCCCTTGAGCTCACTCTTGAGTATATCTTTCATGTTAAGCTGACCCACATATTGCATGATGATCGGTATCAGCGCCGCTGCAGTCTTCTTGTCCATATTTTCAGTGGGACATCCATGGTTGCGATCTCCGATACCTGTGATGAAGTGCAGCTGGTAGAGGTCAAAAAGTACTTGAGACATGTCTGCCGAATAATCCTGCTGGGTTTTGAGAGCGCCCAACTCACTCTTTGCGAGCTTGAGGAAGGACTTGTTGCCATATTTGCAATAATGCCTTATGCCGAGCATATGATGGACACTTCCGAGGTACTCTGCTAAGTCGTCAGTTGCTCTTGAGTATGCAGCCGGATCCTGCTCTGTTGCTTCTTTCAGAAGGAGATACTGCAATGTCCACGCACGGACCAACATTTCCTTGAAGCGATCCTTGCTCTTGTCGTATAGCTTGAACGACGCCGCACCTTTGAGTTGTGGTCCAGTTGTTTGTCCGACTCTTACGGAGTCTTCATAGACGACAAATCCATGAAGCAGTCTGACAATGCCAGTGACAGCACTTAGCGCTGAAAGCAAGTGCGCTTCATCGACACATTCGAAAGCATTAGATTCGTTGACCAGCTTGATAACCACCTTCAGCATGAGCTCGTCAATATCCCGTAGCCACTTGAGCATTGAGATGTGACGGTCGGGTTCATCGAGTTCTAGATGCCGGGTTGTGCACAACTCGTTGAAGCTCGTCTCAATTCCTCGGAGAAGGCAGGAAACCACTTTTGGCGGATATGATATTGCAGTGTAGGCGGTTTGAAGGCGTTTCCAGAGGAACAGTTTCAGACCAGCGTTGCCAGACTCCAAGAACTTCATCAATTGCTGGGCCTGTGCAGTATGTCCACTAGAAGTGCCGGGCCCCGAAGTATGGGTGTCGAACACTCCCGACGGTGGCTCAAGGATTGGTTCCAATTTCTCTATCACCGCCACAGGGTCACTGTTGTCACTGTCAAACACACTTGTGAAGAAGTCCAGGGTGCTCAACCGCGAGATTTCTTGGTCAATAGCTGCCGTTGAGATCACAGGCATGGCGTTGTTGTTGGGCAGATAGATTGGATTTGCGCCAGCTCTTTCCAAGATTGCTTTCAGATCCTCCAAGCACAACGCAACGTGATTCTTATCAACTTCTTCCGCCAAAGTGGCGTGGGTCGTGGATGCCCAGATAAAGCGTAAGATCAAAGTATCAGTCAATTCCGGCTTCTCAGCGCGGTCGAGGTATAATTGCATGAAGTCGTCAGCAAGGTTTGCCCATCTTCGCAGGCGGTCGCCCTGCGCAATTCGAACTTCGTCCTTTGCTGTACCACCGGGACTGTTGATTGCTGAGTGGACTTCTATGTGTATCTCGAAAAGAGTCTGCACGAACTCGAAGAACCGCGTAATGCAGGGGTTCTTCACACCGGCTTCTACCAGCTTGTCCGCAGCGAGAGATGAATGACTCTGGCGCAAAGTCTCTAATAGATAGGAATCTATAGCCATGGCCAATTGGACCACTGTCTGTTTCAATTCTTCAGACCATGATTCTCTCATGTAGGAAGACACAAAGCGGCAGTCGGAGTCTTCCCCAGTGACCAACGCCGAGAACAACCATTGATAAGCAGCATCGTAGATGTTCGTTGGTTGTGCGTTGATATACTTGACTGTCGAGGAGAACGCGTATTCGTTGGAACCTGCCGGGGGTAAAGCTCGCCTCGCGCTGGTAGCTTTTGAGTGCTGAAGAAACAAAGACATGCCTGTCGAGCCTTCAGGAAAGTCTTGATTGCCGTGCCCCTGGATAAGAGCCTGACTTTTCTCATCTGACCAGTTTTTCAAGGCCATTTTGAGATCCCCAAGCAAAATCAGGTCATCTTCGGGCATGCGATTTCCACCCTCAGCGTCGTTGTCTTGGCTGCCTTGCCAGAATACTTGTCTGGCTTCCACGGCAGAAAGGTAGATCTTCAGATTGAACTTTGCAAGCAAAGAGTTGGCAACATCAAAAGCCGCCTGGTCGGCCTGTTCGTACGTCACCAATTGGTCCTGGAAATGTTGTGGGTCTTCAGGTTGCACTTCATCTTCATGTGCGGTTATTTCAGCCAAAGATTCTCTTGCGCGTAGTCTCTTGCTCTTTGTACGGCCTTCTAGTTCTTCGTTTCCAGCTGCAGTTGCAGATCGCTTCCTAGGTATTTGAAGTGTGTCTTCTGGCAGCCGGGAAGGAGCAGTGCGAACTTCAATCGTGCTCTCATCAACGGCCTCGTCAGCTCCATCGTGATCATGTTCCCCGATCTGCGCATTCGCATCCGCTGGACTCTCTTGATGAGGAGATTCAACCATGGCCACGTCGTTGGCAACAGCTTCCGGAGCACCCTTAATCTCCAAGTTTTTGCCCGATAGCGCGTGACCTTGTTCATTGCTCGTCTCTGCATTTGGGAAGCTCATCTCTATGTCGTGATGGTCCAGTTGCGTGTCTGGTAAGGAGACTGTGACGGTTGTTGCTGACCCAAGAGTGGTAGGGCCGTCTAGAATGTCCGAAATCACCTGCTGGATCGCACGTCCAAGAGGGAAAAAATCGCCTGCAATTGGGCGCAAAGGAACTGCGGCTACTCCGAAGCTTAGGGGTCTGTACCGGTCGTCAAGGTACTCGAGGCTCTGCGCACGCTTGGGAAGGAAGGAATAAGGGTCATTCGTCTTCCGCAGTGCAGCCAACAGGGGATCCTTGACCTTGACATTTGAGCTTCGCAAGCGGCTGAGGTCATCTTCTAAGACTTCGACCACTTTCTCGAGCTCACCAGCTGCGAACGCTTCATCCAGACCCGACACATCAATGGTTTGCTCGGCGTCTTCATCATCACCTGCCAGGACACTCTCCAGGCAGAAGCGAGCTATTCTTTGTGATGACAGAACGTCCGCAACACGCGCAGACCGCTTCCACAGATCTAGATCGGCGTCGTCGCGTTCAAGAGCCCTGGCAAAATCTGCGATGCTTTCACTGCATGGCTTGGCGTAATATCGGCACAATTCAGCCCTGGAGCCTCTCTTGGCAGGAAGTTCATGATGGGCCACATCCAAAACAAACTGGCCCCTGTTCTTGTAGGCGAGATAGAGTAGCTGAGGTATAGAACTCGCGGAACTTTCGGCAGCGCTACTCGGGAGAAGTGGCACTGTAGCAGCATCGGGCTGAGCAACCTCTGTTGCCTGGTCGTCCTCATTTTCATCGTGGGTGTATTCGGAGATGATTTCTGGTAATTTGAATATTTCGGACTGTAGTAATTCTTTGTAGGCAGCAAGAGCCTCTTCGAAGTATTCCGGGCCTTGCGAATGGAGCTTCAAGGCATTCTGATAGAGCTTGAAGGCTTCTTCGAGTTGAATCTCCTTCGTATCATCGATCTCCTCTTCGAAGGCATCCTCAGGCTCAACGTTGAGTGCGGTGAAGCCTGACATGATTCGTGTTGTTGTGAATATGGCTTAGTCTGGCGTTCTTCTAGAGTCTTCGCCAACTCATGTCGCGGAGAATAGACCCCCTCTGACATCAGGCTAGATCCCGTACTATCATCCTAGAGTATCGATCTTGTCGCGGAAATAGAAAGGAATTGCCCAATGAATCGTGTGTTCAGAGTTCAATGGATGAAGGAGTGGAATAACGGTAGACATCGAGGACATTCACGCGCTAACACAGTCACCAGAACGCGAATCTGGAAATGTCCCAACACGGCAGGCTTAGCGAGCGCCGTTTAATCTTCCAGCGATCCCTCAATGCTGGTGCTGGAACCCATATCTCAGGCAAGTGTAAACGACGGAGGTGTTGGTGCAGTCGTTAATAAGTTCTGTGCCTCACAAGACACCTTTTGTCCACAAGAAGTTGTTATATTCCTACGTTGTCCCTTCTACAAGCTCTGTCAATCTGTCCTGAAGCCATCGAGTCCGCCCAGAGGCGTGCGCCGACATGCTTGCGCCTGCGGTCCCAGAGTAAGTCCCTGACACTGCAATGAGTTAACCGTGGCCGTTTTAACCATCTCTTTCAGGATCATCGAAGATGACGAAATTGGACTGGCAGTAGACGCTCGAACAGAAAGCTTACCTGCCCTGCGCGAACTGGGACCTCCTGATCTTGTACATCTTGTCAAGCAGAGTGTGAAAGCCGGCGCAAAACAGACCGGCGTGTATCACCATGTCACCGGAGTCGACGCCTCTTCTTCCGCAAGCCTCGCAGCCTATGTCAACACACTGACCTTTAATCCGTCGGACAAAACACACAAGGTGGTTTCAGGGTTGTACTGCTGCTACAATGCGTTCTCACACCTGGATATGAGAGTGGAGGTCAAGATTCCGGGCAGTGTGGAGAGCTACTGTGTGGATGAAAGAGGAGACAGGCGAGTCGCGACGGACAGTCTCTGGTTGGAGACGTTCCTGTGCGCAGTCCTACGAGCCTACTCTTACTCGGATGACGGCAGTGGAGACACGATAAAGAAGATCATCGGCGTGAGGAGATTCAATCCTGTCACAAGCACAGAGCAGGAACACCGTTTCTTCGAAGCTGCGGAGAGCTTGTTTTTCAGCGGACGACAGCTGGGCTCAGATCCGGAGATCCAAATCCCCAATGTCGTGACGAATCACCTCACCGCAGGCCTCTTGAAATACATCAAGACTACCGGACGACATGCTTCGGGGGTCAATCTCTTCGAGAAATTGCGGACAAAGGATGTGGAAGTATCCTCCCTCCTCGCTCGGGTGCTCCTGGAAGGCGACGAAGAAATTCAGGCTGTTCGGCTGCTGCATGATTCATTGCAAGATGTCCCTATGGATTATGCACTCCTTGACTGCCAGGCAGCTTTCTGCCAGAGCAAGGGGGAAGGTGAGATGGCTCTTGAGCTGGCCAAGCAAGGTGTCACGGCTGCCCCCAGCGAGTTCAGTACATGGGCTCGTTTGGCTGAAGTTTATGTCGATCTCGAGCAATGGGACCTGGCTCTTCTGACGCTCAATTCTTGCCCGATGTTCTCATATCAAGACAAGGACTCACCTAGAATGCCCGAACCTAGTCGTGTCCTCCTCCCTATTCTGCCAGAAAGCGCGCTGGACGAGATTGATGAGGGGCAACCCAGACAAGGCGAGCCTTTCGATCAGGTTCACGTATCATTGCGGAAGCTACAGGCTGCCACTTACCAAGGGACATTCCTGAAAGCTTATAGCTTGCTTACCAGAATTGCCGCCTCCATAGGATGGGATGCCCTGCTGAAGACACGGAGCCATGTTTTTGTCATGGAGGAAGAATATCGGTCCGAAAGGCATCATCCAGTCACACCCAAAGCCCCGTCGAGCAAGAATGCTAGCACGGTCGCGTTGTCTGGGACACCCAATGGACACACAAACCCTGCCAATGCTGAAGAATCCGGAGGGGACGAGTCAGATGACGGGTCAGCCGTGGATGACGACAAAACCCTTGCTGAGGGCCCGAATGGTTCTTCAGTCAATGGCAGCTCAAAAGAGAATGCTGAGATAAAAGCAGACCAGTCCATGGAGAAGCCTGTGCCGACAGTCGCAGCAGAAGAAGTCAAATCAGGCAGCGAGGACGCCGATGCCTCCCACTCACATTATCCCGGCTTCCAGAACAAACGCCTCTGTGAACGATGGCTTGACAATTTGTTCATGGTTCTATATGAAGATCTTCGGATCTATACCATCTGGCGAACTGAAATGGGACAATACCGCCAGCAACAAATGCAGTACAAGAAATCAGCCGCGGAATGGGAGATTTTGGGGGACCTTGCGGAACGACTGCACCACACGAACGAAGCACTAGAGGCTTACCAACAATGTCTGAACATCAGATTTTCGCCCAAATCGATGAGGGGTATTCTTCGTATGTACGAGAAGAAGGGCGACACGAGGAATGTACTCGCATGCTTGATCCGCCTAATCACCTGGCAATATAGGTGGTACTCAGAGGTAAGTGGTTGACTGCAAGCTTCTGTGGCCAGGTGTTGACTGATTCCTTAGTTCTCGCCCGAGCTTTTCTACTCGATACGAAAGTTGATCGAAGAAGAAGGTGCCGTCAAAGTCCGCAGCATCGTTCAGTCGACAAATTTACCACAGCATGTACTTGATCTCACCCACGGGTACTGTCAGCTCTGTGTTGCGTTCAGAAGTAGTGGGACCGAGGGATAAGCAGCAACAGATGAGAGCAAGCGGAATACATACTTTGGCAGGGTGATATGGGCTGGATCCGCGTTATGTTTGAGACTAGGGTCTTCGAGCGATGGCGTTCCTCTATTGACGAGACAAGATAATTGTGGTAAAAGTACCCTGGGTCCCCCTTAGAAACGCTCAATAGAGCCTGAATGATTTCAACAACGATTCCATACCTGGTACCCTTTAAGTCTTACTTCCTCTCTATGGAAGTGTCCCCTGCGACTAATGGACATGTTGTTGAGACAGTCACAACGGTGTGGATTGATCGTCAATTTTATTCTGTCCACCACTGCACATTGTCACTTACACCTCGACCGTACTTTCTGACTCCGGCAGAGTATAACTTGATATCGCACATTACCGAGGTCTCGAGAGTGAAGGCCCTCATATCCTGGTGGCTTAGAACTCACTGCCTTCGTCGACTTGGCATAAGAGTCCCAGTTCATAACACCGCCTTGACCGAGTCTCAATACATATACTAATCCGTCTTTCACTTCAACGGCAGGCCGTCTTGACATTTCACAAATCAATCTTTTCTTTCTCCGCAAACTGATCAAGTGAAATCATCATCATCAATCACGATCGCGCGTTCTAAAGACTTAGCCCATCATGTCGAGCCAGAAGCGGATCACAAAGGTGGGAATCCGCGCGGACAATGGGAAACGTTCAGTGTCTAACAATGCATGGCTGCGCAGGAACTAGGTGAACTCACGACATCGCCGCCAGCAGGAATCTCAGTTGCCCTGGCCGACGAGTCGAACTTGTTCCAATGGAAAGTCACTATGGAAGGACCTGCGGGCTCTCCTTATGCTGTGTGTTCATGTCCCTCATCCTTTTCCTCTTCCTCGCCCTTGTTCATGCTCTTCAGTCCCACCTTACTTCAAAGAAATTTGTCATCTTGCCAACTGGCCCTACTTCACGATCATACCGATGTGAACGCCAAAACGAAAGATGGAAGCAAGAACTATCTACTAACGTCTGCTACTCTCACACAGGGCGGCAAGTTCGACCTCTCCATTACCCTCCCACAAACCTACCCATTCAAACCACCAATCGTCACATTCGCCACGAAGATCTACCACCCCAACATCAGCAATGACTCCCCCCCGAACAGTGGAACCATGTGTCTCGGCATGCTCAAGGATAGCGAGTGGAAGCCCAGCACCAAGATGGCCGCCGTCTTGGAGTTTGCCAGACAGTTGTTGAAAGGTATGTTACGCATGTTTCCTCTTCGTCTACTACTTTCACTACGACCTGACCCTGCGCCCTGTGTCTCGCCCGGTACAAGCCGTTTCAAAAAACGCGAGAATAAAGTGTTGAGTTTATGCATACAGAACCGAACCCAGACGACGCTGTCGAAGCCAAGATTGCCGAACAGTACCGTGACGACCGCGCTGGTTACGAGAAGGAGGCGAAAGAGTGGGTCAAGCGCTATGCCAGTGGCAAGAAATAGGATCTCTTGTCGTTTCTGGCCGCAAAGGAACCTGAGCTCGAGCCTGAGTTGGAGCCTGAGGATACCGACATGGCTTGAAGAAATGTCATCAACAATGAACGACAGTGCAGACACTTTTCTTCCAACGGGTCGAACCATGACTACTGCACGCCAGGAGATGGAAGTTGACTGTGCGGCCACACTGAGCAAGGCATTGAATCCGATGAAAGAAGGCAGCCCATCATACGGCATTTGTGCAAATGAAGAAATGAAGAAGACTGTCGATTCAACTGGTCTCCAGCGAAACTATCAGAGCACTGCCGAGACAGTCTGATACCATTCATGATGGATCGGTTGAGGTGGACTGATGGTGTGAAAGATGCTGGTCTATCAACTGGATCAAACAGATAGACGGCACCTCATCGTCTGCAAGACGAGAGATAATCATGAATGAAAGACATGATGGTCGCTCAACTATTGCTGACCGTAATGGCATTTTCAAAACTTTCTCCTGACCATTAGCATAGCCTCTTCATCTTGGAAGATATACATAAGACGCGAGCTGCGCATGCGATCGCCGTGTCGTATTCAGAAGGAAGGCTGCTCTTCATCAGGTAATCATTTCCAGGCAGTGACCCTGAAAGCCTTCCAGAACGGAGCTGCCTCGCAATGTTAGCTCGGTCATGGTCAAGTGTGACCCAAGCGGGCTTGAGCCCGGTGCTAGTAGCCGTAATCACCGCTGAAGCTGACTTCTGTGGGTGGAAGTCTAAAGGTGGCCCTTTTTCTCGATTTTCAGTATAGCGGAGTTGTCTCATGAAGGAGACTCTTTCAATCGAGATATGGCGGGTTTCAATCCTCCATGTCTTCGTCCTCGTCCTCGTCCATGTCTTCACCTGCATTGCCCTGTGAACCGTTGACATCATCCAGATCATCCCAGGCTTCTAGCTCATCACTATCCCACTCCTCTTCTTCGTCCTCGTCCTCTCCTTCTCCCGCCTGGCCAGCATTTGCTTTGGTGTTCTTCTTCAGCTGCCTCTTACGCTCGACATTCTCACGTTGCTCTTTCTTGCGCTCTTCTTTCTCCTTACGCCTCTTCTCCCACTTCTCTTCCAGCTCTTTCTCCTCGCCTTTGGTCTTCGTCACAAACTCGTTCCACATCACGCGTCCTTCACAGACGCCTTCCTCCACTTTGACCAAGCGCAGGCGCAGGCGTGGGCCGAGCTCCACCAATTTGACGGCTCTCTTCTCCACGCCCGAGCCTTGTTCTAAATCCTTTTTCTTGTCCTTTTCTCCATTCTGCTGTTTCTGTTGTTCGCGCTTACTCAAGACTCGTTGTGTGGTTGTCTGCGTCACTTCGACTTCCGCATCCGTGTCGAGCTCAGTCTCGCTTGCCGAGGTATATCCGCCAGAAGCAGGATCGAGAATATAATCAGCCACATCCTCCAGCTTCCCTAGATTCGGTAGAGCGCCCGTCTTCTTCTCTCTGTGTCGTTGCTCGCTCGGATCAAACCTGCGCACTCGTCTTGAAACGCCTGTCCGTCGAGTAGTGATCGCATAATGTCGGAGACTAATGATGTATGATCCATCTGTCTGTGTCTCGCGATTGAGTAGAAGTATTCGTTTTATGGAGTTGAGAGGTGTGGCCTGCGGGCTTATGGGCGGAAACATGGACTGGAAAATCGTGGTCGTCAACGACTCGAGCTGCTTTTTGATTGGGTCTGCGTTCGCATCTCCTGTAGGCTGTGATGTGAAGTTATTCATGACGAGCAGAGGCGCATTCAGAAATTCCTTTCCCCCTCCTCTTGGGTGTCTCTGCGCTTTTGCTATGTCTTTACTTAGGGCGTACCGTTGGACCCGAAACGTCAGCGTCGGGCCACGAGGGGTGGTAGCGACTCTGAGGTGGACATTGCCGGCTTTCGAGCGCGAGAACAGGAAAAGATGTGTGACTCCGAGAGGGCCTGCCATGGCTGTGTAGTCTTTCAGCTTGTTTGCTCTTCGTTCCTGTGCCTGAGTTAGACGTCTGCCACAAAGCCACGAGATAAGTGATTGACCTACCTTCAGCCTACTCGCAGTGTCTGGTTCCATCACGGCTCGGAAGTCTTTAGCCAGTTGAGTAACGCTGGGACCAATGTCACCGGCGCCCATGCGAATGACCATGCTTTTTGGCCTGCGATTGCCTTGTCCAGGCTTTCCTGGAGCGTCGTCATTGGGGGCATGAGTCCTCTTCTTCTTCCTTGCTTTCGCCATGTTCTTTGAATTTGACGGGAAGGTCAAGCAGATATCGCGTAGGTCGACTGGGGCGCAGACGGAGTGAACCAACAAGTCCACTTCCATAAATTTTTCTTATCGCGATAAGGAGGTACGGCGGATCATAAGGCTCTCAGGAGCTGCCGGGGAGATTTCTTGGGGGGTTTGTCCGCGGTGGGTTCACCAACTCTCCCACTCACCAACGTACACTTGGCGACTGCCGGCATCAGGCCTCGATCATAGTTTCAGCTGTGCTTCATCACTGGTCATCTGTCCACGCTTACTTGGTATCATCGGAATTATGAACCCGCCTTTACTTGGCCCATCGGACAGGCCATGAAGATCAATCCCTCTGCAAGATGGCAGGATATTCCAATATGAATGTGCCGTCGTCCGGACCGCGGCAGCCGACTACGACTCCTTGGCCACAACCCGAGGTGCAAACGCACGATGACTTAACCACGACTGCTGCATTGCCTGACCTCTCGTCGCAAGGAAACCAGACTGCTCCTACAATGCGAGCGACACGCACAGCGACCAAGCACACGTCTCGAGCCTGCACGTCTTGCCGACGAAGAAGGCGCAAGGTATGCTGCTTTCCCCCCTCCCCTCCCACTGGTTTGCTATTTGTTGCTAACGTCCCCATTAGTGCGATGGGGACCAGGGCGGCGGCAAATGTTCAGAATGCATCAAGCATAGTTTCGAATGCATTCTTGATGCAAACACTGATATGAGACGGAAGATGCATCGCGAAAAGGCTCGAAAGGATCAGCGACTTCTTCACCAGGTTCTCACTACGTTGCGGCAACGCTCGGATTCTAGAGCGCAGACATTGCTGGATTTGATCAGCGAAGATGCCCCAGTCGCAGCTATCGAAGCTCACCTCGCACAATCAGCTGCAGACACCTTGGTCCTCGAGGACGAACCATTGGAAAGCCTTCCAGATGCTCTGGCTAATCCGGCTCAATCATCAACGTCGCGCTTGACTTCGTTGAGTGCACTATTGAACCCTGCAAGTCCGCAAGCGCAAATTTCTCAGATTACCGAGCTTGTCCGGCCAAGGATTCGCCTACCAGAAGCTGATCATCTGGCGTTCGTAAGAAATCCCCCGGGTGGAAATGTTCCCGACAGATCTAGCTCTTCTCAGCAACAACCGCGTCCTCTGTCGGACCAGGACAATTACGTGGAGCCTGGCGCTGTCAAGTCCTTTGGGAATCTTCCAATGTCAAGCGCTATTAGAGCTAACGGCTGGGGCGCGGATGTACAACAACAGCAGCTGAGCATGTTACAAAAACCTCTGTATGCTTGTTCGCCTTTGCTACTAGACGAAGGGAGCATCGCAGATCCTTTATCGCAAGCAGCCCTGGGTTTCATTGAGGACGCCCGATCACTTATGGCTCAAGGACAACCAGTCAGGACCATTCTTAGCATGGATGGACTACAAACCGAGCTCTTCTTCCGCGACCGAGGCCCCGAAGACCTGCAGACTGTTTCGACATGGGCCTGTGAATTCACCAAATCTTGGAAGGGCATGTTGCCTCAAACATGCTTATATACCACCCTTCATATGGTAGCCTGCTTCATGAGGTGGATGATCCTGCCATGTCGCGACACTTGGCTGCTAATGCCTGAACTCATGAGGCCTATGGTCGATCAAATGGTTGTACCGCACCACAAGCTGTTCGTTGACCTCTGTCATATTCCACAACTCAGGAAATCCTTCCTGAAGTACAACCGAGATTTTGCCCATATCCTCAGGTACGATACATTCAACCCCAACTGGCCTTTCGGCGATGAAGCATGTGTGGAAGGCATAGGGGGCGCCGACCTGGGTGAAAAAAGTCGCCTTACACCCGCATTCACGACACATATCGACAATCCTGAAAATTGGAGTCTGCACAAATCTGTTCTAGCTCATTTCCCAGAGTTGAGCAATCAGATTAGATTCCATGACGATTTCTGAATTGGCGGACGCACGAGAGACTAGTCCTACGATTCACGATTCAAGACATCTTTAGACGACCTCTGAATGGGTAATGCGTGTTGAGGACCAGGCGTGCGGCCGAGCTGTGCACCATTGAAGCCAGACACGACGTCCACACCGTCCAAGCAGTGCTCGAACCCAGACTTGCCGCAGTGCTACCAGAACCCGCCGAGAGAACCGTTACTTTTTAAGAGTTTCTTCCATGCAACGGGTCCCCTACCCTGGAAACGGCAACCAGCAGCACTTCATTCGACTTCTGCAGCATATTCATCGTGGGCATGCTGCTATCCAGCACTGCAAGCCAACCCCACTGGACGTTGCGGCGAGCACATCTTCACAATCTACAATGTGGTCAAAATCCACCTTGAATACTGGAACCATTCTAAGTACCAACCTCAGGTCTCTTCTGACCCAGCCCTGAGGACTGCCACACAAGACGCTCCTGTTCCCAACCGTTATCTCATGAGAGCCCGTTTTGGTGCAATTCCGCACTCTCTAGGTTGAAAATACAATGGCCAGTTGACCAGCATGGTCTTTTTCGCTTCTTCCGACGTTTGAAAAGCACCATTCATTGCCAGTTCTAGGCGCTCTTCTTTTTCTTCAGGGGATTACGCAATGGACTTTGAGTTTGTGAGATGAGAGCACAGTCACAATTTCTCGCCCTCAACACGATCATGAAAGTTCCGAGTGGCTGAACATTGGCTATTTTCAAGGCTGGGACATTTCGTTGGTGCCTGCAAATGGCCCCAAAAACGCCCAGTCCAGGCCCGGAAGAAACTATTCTGAGCGCGGACCACATTTCAAGAATATATTTCCATTTCTACTGCGCCTGTGCCGGGACGTCTACATACGGGCAAGCGGGGTGTGTCTCTGGGGCTCGTGCACGAACTATTATCTCGAAGATGTGACAGTATAATATCGACCTACCATGCTATCTCTCATAAGTTTACAGACAGCAGCAACATTAGGAGAGAAGTCTATTGAGCTCTGCCTATAATATAACACGAACTTTGCTTGCTGTCTCTGGGTCTGGACAATCAACTGCCAGAAGAATATAATGTTCTCCATTTGCCTAGTTACCCTGCTTGTTGCAGCAACTTGTGCTGCTGAATTTCCCGAACGACCTTCGAAGTCTGAACACATACACAGTCTCGTGGAAAGAAACACCTGCTCATCACGTCCGAAAGGCCTCTGGCAACCTGTTGTTGGGGTATCATGGAACTACCAATTACTTCATCCTGTAACAACACCAGCCAACATCCCCTCAACTGCTGAGGTGTGGGACATTGACCTATTCGACAACACTGCAGCCAGCATCAAGGTCATGAAAAGTAAAGGTCATAAGGTCATTTGCTATTTCTCCGCGGGCAGCTACGAGGACTGGAGGCCGGATGCGTCAAACTTTAGTGCTTCAGATCTAGGTAACGATCTCGATGACTGGCCTGGCGAAAAGTGGTTGGATATCGGATCTCAGAAAGTCCGAGATATCATGGAATCTCGTCTCGACCTGGCTGTGAAGAAGGGCTGCGACGGCGTTGACCCAGACAACGTGGATGGCTACGACAACGACAACGGTCTGGGGTTGACGGACGTGGACTCGATCAATTATATGATATTCCTCGCCAACCAAGCGCATAGTCGCAAGCTTTCTATCGGACTGAAGAATGCTGGCGGTATTATCGACGGTGTTATCGATTGCATGGAATGGAGTGTCAATGAGCAGTGTGTAGCATATGACGAATGCGACACGTATGCCACGTTCATACAGCACGACAAGCCGGTCTTTCATGTCGAGTATCCCAAGGGCACCGAGACTAGCAACAATAAGCCGGTGAGCAGCAAGACGATGAAGAAGTTTTGTGAGAACAGCGCTGAGGGTGGCTTCTCGACCATCCTGAAGAACATCAACCTAGACGATTGGATCGAGACCTGTTGAGGATTGGAACGTCGAGGCGCAAGCCATACGCTTCGGTGACTCAACCATACTCACGACACTATTGTCGACTTGTACTTAGCTAAAATCGCAGATTGGATGCTGGTTGGAAAAGACGACTTACAGTACCTGACATTGGGCGCTGTGGGCGCCTTCGGCTACGCCTATTGTTTAAGCCCTAGCCCTGGGAAACTCCGCCTGGCCCTTCCCGCAGCTGCATCCGGCCAGCACCAATGAGCATCCTAGTTCTTCCAGTTTCGCAGGCTGTGCTCGTGTGGCCTACAAACCAAATGACTTCATCTCAGTAACTCACGCGTACGGAGTATTCTGGCACATAAAGACTGGTTGCACGACTTTTACATTCCTTGGTCCAGAAACAAGTCGTCGACCCCTTGAATGGGTAATTGCTATATCATCTCCTGGTTCTGCTACTACCTTTCCTAGAGATCTTCCTGGTATACGGAGTATAGTGGGGACATTTCTTCCCGCAACATCTTACTCAACTTGGTAACCTGAGATCAGAACACCTTGGAGGCATAAATTCGTCAGAGCCTGTCGCAACCGCCACTGTGCTTTCCAAAGGCACACATTGTCCAGCGCTTACCATGGAAGCCCAAGATCTCGAAATTTCCGAGACTCACCCTCCAGATGGAGCAGAGACGCATCGCGACCTGCGCTCTAGGAGACACGCCCAAAACCGTTGTGCCAAACAGTCGGCCAAATACTACGGCTATCGCGGCGTGCATCCAAGTTGGATTGGTCAGCCTTATCATTCACTCGCATCCACACCCACTTCGCACACTGCTCTCGAGGAAACATATGGCCCCTTCTCGGCAATCTATCCCGCCTGTGGACCACTTGTATCTGTGCCGAGGCACTTGAAAGTGTCCATCTGGACGAAGCGCGATATGTTTCTGGACTGCGAGACCGATATATGGCCTCTCGACCGACGGCACCACAGAGGGAAGAAAATCCGTGAGAAGAGAAGCGCAAAGTGGGAGCTGAGAGGGTTGGGCAGGGGGATGAAAGTCAAGGCGAGGGCTGTGCACGATGAGGTTGAGGTTGAGGATGGGCAGTCGGAGGTTCATGTACCGTATCCTTATTATATGGAGGAGCAGTCTTATGGTGGTGATGGCCCCGGTCGGTTGGACAAGGATGAGGAAGCGGCTGGTGGTGAGGAGGTAGCTGAAGGTGCTATCGTCGATGCGCCTGAGCGTGGACCTCAGTCACTTGACTTGGTTAATGGTATCGATCTCGATGAGGACGAGGTCCTTGAGGGACTGGGTTTTACCATGATATCGGAACGCGACTTCGATGTTATTTCGATCTCGTCGAAAGAGGAGGAGGACTCCGAGTGTGATATAATAGGACCTGGGTAGTTCAATGTACTACTATGGTACAATGGCTGAACAATGGCTGAATCTGGCAGCAGTAAGGGTGGTACAGAATAGTACAAAGCAATGAAGAAAGGCGTCCGTACTACTGTATGTCACGGGATACTCCCATCACCCTGAGCACCCCCCATATGGGTTGATCCACTCTGGCCACCTGGCTGCTGGGTCCTGGACTTCGAGGCAGTCAAGCTTCTGCTCGGTAGTCATCGGCGACGCAAGCATACCTATGGACACAAGTACACGATTCTCCATAAATCCCAGACTTACGCCTCGTGCTGAAAAAAGACTGACGAAAAGGGAGAGTTCCTGAATTTGGTGCTTCAAAACCACGGCGTCGTCCCTTTTGATTAGGATCGCTGGGTTTGTGCCACAAGAGGGATAGAGGGATCCATCAAGGCCATCTCAAGCCGCCCTTCACTCTCAAAACGCAATCTCCGATCATGAGGAATCCTTCATCTTCCCCCTTTTGTGTTTAGCCGACTGTCAGCATCACAATCAACACACACAGCTAGTCAACATTTCAAGCCCACGCAGGGTTTCGCGAGCATGTCCTCGTCAATCCAGGAGGCCGATTGCCGGGAGATCGTCACAGGACTCAGGCAGTAGTGCAACGGAACCTGTACCATACCGAAATTCATGCCAAAGCCCAGAGTACTACAAATGATGGGGCCCCGCGCTACAAAAGGCTGCGCACTGTGCAGAACGAGCTTTTGGACGTGGCGGCGCCCGTTCCTCGATCTTCCAGGGACCTCTACACAAGCGAGGGTAGCCGGATATTGATCATGAAGCGCCTGTCGCTCTCGTCATGTCTGCTATACCTGCTTGCACTCCGCAGCCATGAGGTCACTGCTGTTGCCATACGCAGATCACCGACTTTGCATGACCGGGCACTCGATCCATACACATTACCGCAGAACGACTCCAGCTCCCTGACGAGGTCACTGGACATCACGACGAAACAGCTGGGCTATCTGTATGGTCCACCCGTCGCCGGCGGACCTTACTTTCCTACCGGTGTCTTGGGCCTGGCCAAGGTTGCGGCCGACCAGGTAGAGATTCAGCTCGACGAGGCGCCTGTACTTGCGGCCACTGCTGTTGATGCGGCAGATAGTACGCTATCCGTTCTCCAGTACAAGGGCTTGAAGACCTTGGACGACTACACTCTGCTGTACGACGGCCATTGGAAGACCTTCCTCCCGCATGGCCCGGTCCCGGGGATCCTGACGAACTACACCCAAGACCTGCTGTTCTCCATGGAGCGCCTGTCGCTGAGCCCGTACCAGGTGAGAAGGCTCAATCCGTCCTCGGATACGTTGCAGTTCACCATCGACGACGATGTTGCGACAAACATCACGGGCATGACGCTCCAAGAACTGCTCGACGCCGGCCGTCTCTTCTATGCCGACTATCGAGATCAGAAGAACCTCACACCGACCGATCGACATTCGGCCGCATGTGATGCCTTCTTCTACATCAATCAGACGTCCAGCGACTTCTTGCCGCTGGCCATCCGCACCAACGTAGGATCAAACCTCATCTACACGCCAAACGACGAGCCGGACGACTGGCTGCTCGCCAAGATCATGTACAATGTCAACGACTTCTGGTATGCGCAATGGAACCATCTTGCCAGCACCCACGAAGTCGTGCAGATTGCCTACCTGGCCGCCATCCGCACTCTGAGCGATGAACACCCCGTCCTTGCTTTGCTGAATCGTATCATGTACGAGGTCTACGCCATCCAGCCACTGGCCGCAACTCTTCTGTTCCTCCCCGGCGCAGTTGTCGATCAGGTCTTCGCGTACACGGGCATCTCGGCCCAAGAGTACTCCACCGATTTATACAAGAACGGCGGCAGCGGCCGCTTCGAGTCGAATTACTTCATGACCGACCTCGAGACTCGTGGACTGGTCAATTCCGACTTCGGCCCTGCGTTGACGAGCTTCCCTTTCTACGAAGATGCTTCAACGATCTACAAGGCCATCCATGCCTTCATGACATCTTTCGTCGATTCATACTACTCCAAAGACTCGGATGTTGTGGCCGACAAGGAAATTCAAGCGTGGGTGAAGGAGGCCCAAGGCCCAGCTGAATGCATCGACTTCCCTTCCATCACGACGAAGAGCGCCCTTGTTGATGCTTTGACGCACATGGTGAGTAGTAACATGATCCCCCCGGCCACCCCAAATTTTCCGCCCACGCAATACCTTGCCTTGTCTTGCTTTGCCTTGCTAAGCTAACCACCGATTCCCACCTCGCAGGCCCATCTCGCCTCGACATCGCACCATACCATCAACACCAACGAGCTGATCTCGGTCAGTTCGACCCTGCCGTTCCACCCGCCGTCGTTGTACCAGCCACCGCCCACGTCCAAGGGGGCCACGGACTTGGCGCAGTATCTGCCGCCGCTCGTCAAGGTCGAGGAGCAATTCTCTTTCGCGACCCTTTTCGCGCGCCCGTTCTTCGTCGGCACGGATCGTACGCTGATGCACATGTTTGACGACGCCGCGATGCTGGGCCGGATGAACAACGTCACGCAAGGCGCCGCGGCCACGTTCTTGGCCAGTATGCAGGCCTTCAGCAAGCAGGTCGCGGCGCGGACGTTCGATGAGAATGGCTTGTCCCAGGGCATGCCGTTTGTGTGGCAGGCGCTGGATCCGAATGTGGCGCCTTATTCTATTACTTCTTGATATACTTATACTATTTCCGGACACGGATCTCGACTATTTTGTACTCCGTACGGAGGGATGATTACTACTTTATGGAATGTCATTCGAAAACTTTACGGGAGTAATTCTTGGTCAATTCTGTCCTGAACTTGGTTCTCAGATATAATTTTACTGAGCATGAGAATATCGTGGATGTACAGTACCATCAAAATAGTACAAGTTGCATCATCCGTACCCCCTTACAGGTATGTATATGTATATATGGTGGAAGCTCGTTCCAATGGTGTCATGCGTGCCAGCTTGCATGCTCAACATTTCGCTGCAGAAGAAGCATCATTGCACCGAGACCTCAGACCTCGCCTCTTTGATGTTATCAATTTTCGACAAAACGGTCCGCGATCTGGATCGGGACCGACCTGTGACAAGAGAAAATGCCACCATCCCAGAGTCATCCGGTTTTCCTCCCGATGAATTGTAGTGTAGTTTGAGAGACAACCCGGATGTACGTTGTAGTGTAATGTATGTTTAGTATAGAATGCCAATTGTGTTAATGTCGCGTACGACTGGTCTTCCCTAGCCACCACCGGTGCTAGAGGCCCAGGTCCAACAGGCTCGCTACGGGCGTGTAGTGAGGTCGTGGTTATCAGGTTGTCTGGCAAGGACAAGGCGGACGCGGGTGCGGATTCGAAAGTGAGGTGTGGTGAGGGCTTCTTCAAATCGTAATGACCTGGAGGAGGTTGGAAACTGCTTTTATTCTGTCGAAAGAACAGCAGGGAGAATCGTTGCTACCATTCTGTAGTGTCCTTGTCCGGATCTTCTCCCAAGAGATTGCCTGAGCTGAATGTTGAAGGCTCTCGAGGATCGACTTAAGGCGTAGCTCATACCGGCATGAGTCTTCGCTGCTTCTCCTCTCATGACCATCCCTGACCGCAAGCCCCCTAGGTGTACGACATCTGTCCAGGAAATATTTGACGATCGAGCCAGGTGGTGCTGTTGGGAATATAGTCTTTTTTGGACTTCTTGCTCTTCTTCATGAATAGAAAGCGATTTCCGACCAGTGAACATAGAAATGGTCCTAGACGACACAGGTGATTGAGGATCTCCAGTCATCCGCAGACTCACCGATGACTAAAAGGCTTCTTCTCAAGTCGCTGAATGTCTCGTTACCACGTTTTACGTTCTTTCCGTTTTCGAAGGTTTGTTGACTTCGAATCCTGTATCAAGGTGCTGTATCAAGGTGCTGTGTCAAGGTGCTGTGTCAAGGTACTCCCCAGGGAGCCGAGCCCCCTGATTACTGACTCCCATGTATGATACAACGATTTCGAGATATCAAGTACAGGTGCTGTATAATTCATTGAGGACCCTCCGTCCTTCTTATACTGTTTCACCTCGTTCACGGCAAACCCGGCCCCTTCAAGGGGGTCGGTTTCCGGGTGCTTCGGGCATCATCCGGTTTTCAGAAGGGCTGATCCCTAGCTCTTTTAGAGTCCTCTCAGTATAGTCCACGAGTGGGGTGCTCGCGACCCTATCCACGGCAAGGGTATTGGGTGTTGTTTGTGGTGCAGAATAAGCTATTTAATAGTCAGTATACTGAACTTGTCCTCTGACTTCGTGTATGCTAAATCACTAGCTTCCTCTCCGTTATCGACATTTGCGTCCCAGCGTTGATCAGAGCACGCCGCCCGAACCATCAATTCTTCAGCATTCGCTTCCTCGTTGTCAGTAGATTCGCCATGTCTCTGGCGGTTGGCTGAATAGTGGGTATACGTCTGGGACAAGCTCCATGCCGCCTCTGAAATTGTCGTATGAAGCTCGTTCCAATGTGCCATGCGTCTCACCAGGCTGCTCTTCTAAGTGGCCATGATTATCCTAGCCTTCTGAGGCTAGCTCTCCATCCAGAGCGAGTGGTATCGTACTGTGTATATCCGACAAGTCCATCGAAAATAGTAGATTGCCTTTGTCCTCATCATCTTGAGGCATACTGTTATCTTCAAAACTGGTCGTGCCATAGACAGAGGGGACCGATCCGTTGCAAACCTCGACAAACTCCCGGCCCGTACTCAAATTATGAAACTGTGTCTCCGGGTATAAGCAGAACCAACAGCAGAACCCGGGGGAATGTCTCATGAGCCCAGAGTTGTTGACTTTATCCCTGTCGTCGACTTCGTCAAGCTGGCGTTTGATTCGGACCTGGTCAACTTCAAGCTGCTTTATGCGAACCCGGTGAGAAGCCAAGATTTCGTGGACTTGACTGACTTCTGGATTACTGGCTTCTGGATTATTGGCTTCTGGATCGTTCGGAGCGTCTCGTAGTGCTGGCCGGTATTTCTCTTCTGAGTACGGCGGAAACTGAGCACTTCCGCCGCATCCTCGGCCTGTCCTTCCTCTTCGAGGAATTAGCAGACGAAAAAGAGTAGGTCCTTGGGTAATTACCCAGCTCGGCCAAATCAGCACGAGCATCTTTAGAATATATTGGTTGAAGATTCAAAGAGACTCGATGGTTCATACCTCCAGGCCCTGCTCGTACCGAGCGACCTTGTCAATCGCATCTATCAACAAATAATGTCAGTATATCGAAGACCACGAGAAAGGACAACTGTAAGTGTATAATACTTACGGCCAGCGCACGGTGGCGTGTGGCCTCCCTGGTGGCCCCAAAGCCGCCACCCCGCCGACCGCCATTGCCGCCATTGTTGTTTCTAGGCATCTAGTATAATAAGTCAGTGCTTGTTGCGTGATTCTGAAACCTAAAAGCGCGAAGGTATCGAGCGGTGTAGGCGTGCGTGCAGCTATTGCCGTTGTTCCAGCTAATGCCATCACCGTCAGAGGTATTGCGGCTTCTTGACGAATTCTTGAGCTTCTTCCCGCAGATTTTTTTCGACCATGATACATCGATGTCATCGATGTCCCTCGGTCCAGCCTTGCCAACCAGGTGTATCGTGGCTGGCTCAGTTGATCTGCAGAACTTTCTTGCTCCGTCACTATACGCTCGACGATATCGGCAAGCTCAGTACCCAAATGATCGTGCTCGGACGTTCGAAATTTGAACTCGACGATGTAGATGTTTGTTGTTGAGATCGGCGTAGTAAATGAAGGTGTAAGTAAGGAAACTCACCAAAATGCAGGTGTGCTGCTTGTTGTCTGAAGAGCTTGGGCATGGTGCAACCGAAGATCCTTGGTATATTCCACCATTCGCTTTGCGTATTGCTGGACCCGTGGCAACCACACCTCTACAAAGTTGATGTAAAGGTGTTCCAAGTGAACGTTAGCTGGATTCCATAGCTAGAGGCTTCATCAACTCCCATGTATTCTCTCTCTGGTCAGATGCTTGAGGGGTCACAGATTTGATTTCGTGTAGACCGTTCAGATAAATTTTCCGATAGTCGTATTCGGATTGGACAAGTTATTGACTAACAGTAATCAATATACTCACAGACTTGCCCGTCTTGTGACGACGAAGTTCGGAACGGACATTATCCTCGGAAGGATCACGAAATTATTCGCCCTTCAGGAGTCGTGCGGCCTTAATCTTCTCGGTTTGGTTCGAACGGCTCCATCGCATAGTCTTCTCGACCCCTTCGATGGCTCGTGCAGCCTAAGACCTGGCTATCTGGAGCTCTCGATCTCGGTTGAGCATTGCCTTGTCCTTTGAACCCACATATGAACTTCTGCCGTCCGACTTGGCTGCATCATCCACAAGGCTGTCGTTCCAGTGCAACACGGGCTGTTGGTGACGTTGTTCGGCTAGGCTGGTTGGGGGAGACTCGTTGATGAGTACTTGGAGAGTAACTACTTCGCTCGTCAGTTGATAGACCGGCACGGAAGCAGTCTCTCAGACTTACTTCATTGCCTTGGTGGGCTTCGACGGCGAAAGAGAGACTTGATCTCCTGCCGAGGGTTCAGACTCCGGAAGTAGACGAAGAGGAGTCCTAAACAGACACTCCTCACGGATACTCAGAAGCTTTTGGATTGGTTCGTACTATGGTCGATCTGCGGATCAGGTTGCCTCTCCTTCATCTAGACAGAGCCCGCACCTCGTGGGCTTCTTCTTGCCTTTGATTCAGTCGGATTTCCAGTCGGATTGTTGACGGTGAGGCGCGCTGGGATAGGATTTATAGCTAAGGTTGCTTGATGACACCTTGCTGCCGGGAAACCTTTCTTCAGGTGTCTTTCAAAGTCGTTGACGAACTTCTTACGCTGCTGAGGGCATGCCGTGTAGGTGCCGCTCTGAAAGTACCTACGTAGAACTCGTACATAGATCAATGACGGGTCGATTGTTCTCCAACCGAGTCTCAAGCCTCGTTGGCCCTTCCCTTTTAGCTGCCACGCTCTTGGATCGTCCTTGAATTGCTCTCCAAAGCTAAAAAATCCGATTGAGCGAAGATGAACGTTGAATGTTCGGATCTTTGCCTTCCTGTTTCGAAGTGCAGTGCAAGGGAGTTCGGAGGCGCAATCCGCAAGATCGAGGATACTGAGACTGCACTCGCTGACGATAGGCGGTTCGAGGATACAAGTCCCCGAAACAAGGCCTTGAGCAGAGAAGTGGACGTCGAAAGAGGTGCCGAAGTCGAGTTTCTCTGTCAAGTGGCCCCATGTTGCATTGCGGTTGATTCTCACGTGTTTCCGCGAGAAAGGGATCCATCCTTGAATATTCTTGCGCTATCAACAATGACCGAGTCATTTGCTGCATTCTCGGACGCCCCTTGGGCTGAACGCAACTCACCAAGCGGATTCAGTTTCCCAGAAACTCCCCAAGCGATCTTCCGACCAGGTCACTCCTATTCCGATTCGATGCCAGGCGTGGCAGTCTGTAGTCTCTTGCACTCAGTAGAGGCTCCAAGGCATGTTTCAACTCCTTTCTTGAGTCTAAAGGCGGTTCGAGGAGTTGAGGTAGATTTGCAGTAGCAGCATCAATGGCCTTTTGCAGTTCGATCAAGTGTTAGGGGCTGGTGAGAGATCATGTCGGCCGCAGGAGAATGTCTGCATCTGTAGCTTCGGCCCCAACGCCGTGTGAGAGGCAGGTTTAGGTTCCAGAGTGTGAACTTCCAGAAGTCGCCGAATCGAGTCGCCGAATCGAGTCACCGTAGCAGCAAATTCGATCAGACCATCTCTTTAGCTGTGGACATAGAAGCCAGGAAAAGCAGGCATTCCAGCCACGCCTCCAACAGCAAGAGGGCTTGGTGGTTGTTCAGATGGTTCGGCCTTGCCGCAGGCGAGAGCACGAATTTTTCGGCGCCGTGGACGGCTTGGTCACCAGAAGGAAATTGCTGGCACGCGCAGTGTTAGTTTAGAGCTAGGGCTCGTAGGGTTTCGTGGAGATGTACCTTGTTGCCACGATAGCAGGTCCAGCAGCGAGTTCTGGTTCCACCCTTGACCGATGTACGCCAAGAGCGTTCGCTGTACCAAGAGAGTCAGGTGAGTCTGCACCGGCTGGATATCAGGATGGAGCTCTTACCGAAGCTTGTCTTCAACTGTCATCTGGTATCCCTCCCGGAACCGGGGAGGCTCCGTGCGACCGAGACCTTTTTCACGCCATTGGCGACGACCGAGACTGCTTCGTTGGGGTCTCGTCTGGAGCATCGGACATCACCTCGTCCGAACGAGACTCAGAGGGCACTCGATACTGGAACGTTGCAGCCTCTGGAGAATTCCAACCACCGTTGGTCAAGAAAGAAGCGGCGAAGACGACCAGCTTAACAGCCAAGTCCGACCGCTTTTTGTCATCCTTCCAGGATAAAATCTTCAGCTCAAGCCGCTTCACGCAATACTCGAACCACGCAACACCACCTTCTCTGTCGTTTGTTTTCGACTTGGACTGCGTGGATTTGCAGGCTTGATGTGAATACCCACATCGTTTCGGGACGCATAGCCCAAGACACGAGGATGGGACCACCTGGCCAGGAGTGGGAGTCAAAGACCAAGCCTTTTTGCCCACTCTTTCATATATATAATATTTTGCCAACGACAAATATCAGGACATCGACCTGTCTGACAGCTGTCTCCCAACCCTCGATAGGTCATTGAAGGCCAAGCATACTTCTAGCTATGGCAATCAAAGCGGGGGGAAGGGTATGAGGATTTTAAGGTTACGTTTTTTCCGGGTTCTTTCTAGCTGGCGCTATAGGATGAATAATCTAAAGGCATGGCGTGATAGACTTCCCTGGATGTCGTATGCGTACCTGCTCGGGGCTTCGGTCATGGACAATACCGTCGGCGACGGAAGAGCCAGTAGGAACATGCTGCAAGAGGTATGGCACTTTGGCCAGCAGGACAGGAGCGCCTCTCTCGACCGGAAAAGCGTGCACAATCTTGGGGAGTTGCCTTGTAGCCCTCTGGGACGTCCGACTCAGCAACGGGCTATCCCAGTGCTCTTGGAAGATTTGACTTCCGAACCATCATCCGGACCATTCGCGGGTACTGGTATGCAAGTTCGTGGGTGCAGATACCTTGTCGTTCCAATGTTGTGAGTCCACATCCGCTTCGACTTGTGATTATTGGGCCGCCATCTGCAAGTTAGTCTTCATCAAAGTCCTCGTTGAGATCGGCATTGTAATCGACTTTCGTGACATGTCAGCACTATGAATATCCATGATGAGGAGTATAACAACCGATTGTGACTGGAGAATAATGATTTTCACGGTCTCGTTCTGGAGCAAAGACCTGTTATATCCCTTCTAATCCGTCTCTTGATGCAACTTAGTCGAATGCCGGCAAAGAACAGATAGTTCCAGCCGATGTTTGTCAGCAACCGTTGGAGGCGACCATCCAAAGCTTGACGAGTTGGGTATGTAGGATCAAGGTGTTTCCGTATCTTCCGAATGGCGTGGTGAACGTTTTTGGCAATTGCTAGACTTGTCCTTTGAGTGCAAGGAATGGGTGACGATCATGACATACCAGATTTCTCTTCAGAATTGAGCATATCGACTGTTCTCTTGTCCTTACCGCCCCTCCTGGCGGAGCATGGCGTGTCCTGTCGCGAAGGTAAAAGACAGAAGCCCAATATTGGTCTTGTTCTGCCAGCAGTCGTCCAAAAAAGGCCCCCACGCTGGGGCGGCCAGTTGTGGCCTAGGATCACCACACTTGAGCAGAAGAACCTACATTGTTGTGGGTTCAGCGATATTCTTGGCCATGCAGTCCTAGGAAGGTACCGTGGATGTAGTGTAGTCATACAGCTCTTCGAAATTCGCCGTCCTTGAGAAGTCGTCATCGAGATAATGGCCAAAAGTTGCCCCAGCTCCGGATGCGGCAGTGGAGATTCCTCATCAGGTGCTGGGATATAGCCGCTCAAAATATCCTTGAACCGAGCGTTTCTCCAAAGCTCTCCAAGCTCAGCAAACCTTCGGAAGAATGCGTGCCGCGGAAGAAGACAGCAACTGGTCGAGGAGGGTAAGCCTGGTGCTCCAAAAGGGTTCATCCCAATTGAATGTCTTCCAACTATGCAGTATAGGACTGAAAGAGGATCGCGCGAACCTTGAGCGACTTTTGAGCCTCGGTGGTACTGAGACAAAGAGCGATTGGCCTAGCTGGGCCCAACGGCGTAGCCAAAGGTGGCCCAAAGGCCGAAAAGACCAAGATGTTGTTCGACAAAATTTATTGTCGAAATACTGTGTTTGTATGGGAGAAGAGAAAAGAAGAAGAGAACAAGGACGCGTGCAAGCCAAATCCAGTTGACCCAAACAAGGGCCCGCCCAACGGCGACTTCTGTGGACATGATTAGGGATTCATTGTTGTTGGTTAGAACATCTTTGGCACCGGGTCAAGCGCGACGATCGCGAGCATCGTCCGCAAGCATAAGAGTGTCGGCCATACAGATGACTTGATGGACATCAGAAGGCTGGAAGATACAGGTCCTCTTGCATATTCACTCCCGTTTTGCCTGTAGCCCTGCTGATCCTCGGAGGACTGGCTCATCGACCTGACGCGACCGATGCGACGCTTGTTGCACATTTCCGCTCGCCCACTACCTTCATCTCTTCTCCATGCCATGGAAACCGGGAATAGGCTGAGCAGGGGGGTGACAGATTGCACTGCCCTTGCTGATGATCCGGAGGAGTGCAAACCTATTTAAACGATTGTTAAGGTGAGGGAACAGGAGAAGATTGAACCACACCAAAAGAATGAGATAGCTGAGATGACTGCTTCGAGTGACCATGACAGATGTCGGGCTCGTCGAAAGCTTCACGATACTTGACTCTTGGTGGTCGGGCGCCAGCGGCAGCCAGTACAAAAGTCATCAGCATTGGATCTCCTGGGATTGTCGAGGCATGCGGTTCGGAGAGGTCTCGGAAATCGTCCAGAGGCATTCCGTGCTTCCCAGGCACTCCTGGCACTCCTGGCTTCTGTGACACAACGTTCGACCCCTTCTGGTATCGAGACCAGGGCTGTTGATTCGGGCTGCACGCCTAGGTTAAAAGGGTGCACGTAAAGTGTCAGTGTAAGGTTATAGAGGACCTTCTTCTCTTCTTCGGTCGAGAATTTATCGGTCGCGATCCCGTACCCAAAGGTACGTAGAAGATCGACTCTGCCAACCTTGACGTTTTGCAGTATGGTCGAAGCAAGAGCGGCAACCTGAACGACAAACGTGGACGGACTGTCATTGAGGGCGCGCCGTATTTGTCGACTCGAAATTCTCGTGTCTTGCGATTTACTGGTATTTTGTCCTTCTGGATCCCAGTCCGTGACAGTCCTTGTCGTGTCTGATCTCCACAATCTGTTCTTTTGAACATCCACTGATAGGCACCAACGAAAAGTTGATGTGCAGATTGAGGATGCAGCGTGAAATGCTAATTTTGAAGCAGTCAGCGAGGGATCCCTCGAGAGCCGAAAGATTAGACCGTACAGAATGGGATTGGCATCAAGACGTGCCGCAATGTGATGTGTCCTGATGAGAACCAGGAGGAGTCGTGGAGTCCTGGGAGCCGTCCTGCTACGGCAATGCATGCACGAAGAGTAGACAGTTGGCAACGTATCATCAACACACTCTCCCGACAATGAGCACGAGTCGAAATCGACTTCAGTGCATTTGTCAAAGTCGAGCATGCCCCTTGCAGATCTAAGCCTTCTTGTGAAGCAATTAGAAGATGGAACAAGGCTTTTCTCGCTGTTGGTCGGTAGAGGGTATCATCGAGGTGTCTGGTGGCACACAGAGTGGGAATGCGATAGGGCAAAGGCGCCGCTGGTAAGACGTGCCCTCTCAAATCTGGATGAGTTCATATATATAGAAACGACCGCCAGTGGACTTGACGACATTTGCATCGATGAGAACTGGACGGGTTGTACAAAGAGGAGGATAGAAGGACCTACTTATACTTGTCATGGTGCAGACTTCGGCTGAAGAGCAGCATAACTGAACCGCCTGTGCTGTCAATACCACGAGCAAAGGTGAGTCAGTCTTAGAGACAAGGAATTGAAACAACTCAGGAAGAACGGGTCGGATTGAATTTGGTGCTTGAAGAGATTTCGTTTTCGTATGCGGGCATCATTCTGGCTCACCGAATCGGAACCATCCTTTGAACATTAACCCTCATCTTGATCCATGTCATCGCGACCACGTTTTCCACCGGGCCCTGCGCCTTTACCGGTCCGCTTATGTCGCAGCGTGGCGCCCTTTTTGCCCCTGTTCTCGTGCAGCTCCTTCATCTCCATCGCAGCAGCTCTTTGGGCGTCTCCAACTCTCTCTGCTAGAACCATTACTTCTTCCTTGACCGTCTCATGTTCTTTGAGCTTTTTCCCGAGTGCTCCTTCTATTCTCATCCAAAGCTCAACGTCATACTGAGTGACAAATGAGATGGCTTTGCCACTCTTCCCTGCTCTCGCCGTGCGGCCCACCCGGTGAATGTATGTCTTGCTGTCATGAGGGAGATCGAAATTCACCACGAGATCAACGGAGGGAATATCAAGACCTCGTGCTGCGACATCCGAAGCGACCAGGATATTCCGAGACCTCGCACGGAATTTATTCAATGCTGCCAATCGAGCCTGTTGTGATAGCTGACCGTGAATCGGGACAGCGGAGAATCCAAGTGTCTTTAGTAATATTGAAAGCCGTTGTGCCTCGTTGACTGTTCTTGTGAATATGATTCCCGTCTGACCGGCGAGTTCATTCAACGTGTGTACCAGATAGAGATCCTTATGCTTGTGGGGAATGAAGAGGTAGGTTTGTATCAGGGTTGAAACCGTCTGATACTTGTCTTGAGAGACGGCGACTCGTAGCGGATTCGACAGAGACGCTCGCTGTAGAGATTCCACTTTACTTGACATGGTTGCTGAGAAGAGATACGTTTTTCTGCCTTCCCTTGGGATGATTTTCAGAATCTTGTCAAGAATCGGGCCAAAGTCAAGGTCGAGCAAACGGTCGGCTTCGTCCATGACTAGGTATTTCAATTGTCGCAGGGAGAAGCCCTTGGTGTTTTCAAGGTGATCCAGCAAGCGCCCGGGTGTGGCAACGATGACATGAGGTTTCTTTCCTAGGGCGATGGATTGAGGGATCATGTCCATGCCACCTACTAATACTGCGCATCGGACTGCTATTAGCGATCCGAGAGCCTCCACCGCCTGTGAGATCTGGTATGCCAATTCTCTTGTCGGAGCCAGAATCAAGGAATGTAGTTGTTGCGGCTTCTCCATCAGTGCTTGCAGGATGGGAAGCACGAACGCAGCCGTCTTGCCGCTGCCAGTCTCGGCCAACCCAATAAGATCTCGACCCTGCAAAGCTAGAGGTATTGACTCGGCCTGGATCGGTGTGGGAGCTTTGTATCCGAGTGATTCGCACGCTTCGCAAAGTGAGTCAATTATTCCCAACTCTTTGAATGTGGTCGGACGGGGCGCGGACTCCTCGTCGATATCTGCTTCGTCGACATCAGCTGCATCGCTGCCGGAATCTGAAGGTTCAGACGGCGTGTCTGCCTTTTTGGGCTTGTCCACATTGGAGCCATGGCTGGTTTTCCTCTTTTTGAGCGGCGGCATCGTGAGTATTTGGATGGGCGCATGCAATGACAGAAGATTGTAGCGGAAAGTCGCAGTTTGGAAAATAAATTTTGGGTTGTGAAGATAAGAGTCTTATCCTCACGTGAAATTCAGCCTTGCGCCACCAACAAGGCTGAGCACGTTCGAAGTCCTTGTCCTGCAGAGGATGGAGCCATCTCGAGGCACGGACACTTCCTTCCTGGTCGGTTCCATTTATCATCCCAGTGACATTCGGCTCTACGTCCAAACACAGGCCATTTTCGCTAGTATGACATTTTACATTCTACTATCTCGAGTCCGGAGGCATCCTATCGTATCCGATGACCCAACCCTGTCGAAGCGGACATCGTTCTTTGAAAGCTCGCATCTCCACTGCAGAGTACCTAGCTGCAGAGTATCTAGCTACAGCTGACCCCAGAAGATCAAGACTATGTGACCTGGGCACTCCCTTCCAAAGAAGTCCTGGATTGCGGGACGAGCTAAGCTTTGTTGATCTTGATTGACTTGTCGGCGAGGAAAACACATTCAGAAGTTATAAAGCTTACAAAGTTTGATGAATAGGTATCAAATATAAACTCTATCTCACTTCCCACCGAAAGACTTCCATGCTACCCGTATGAGTCAGTATATTATTGAAGACTTCCTCAGTCGAACCTTGCTCTCTTAGACAGATCCTTTGCGTTGGACGTGTTCGACTTCCGCTCCAGCAGCAGCCTTCTTCTCATCTGTTGCCTGGATGACAGTGGCCTCGAGTCCCATCTCGGTAGCCAATGCGAGACCCTTGTGCGAAGCGGCACCACCAGCGAGAAGAGCGTCATCTCCGTCGAAGTGCTTGGCAATTTCCTCGAGAGGGGTGTTCCTGGTCTCCACGTAGAAGACGTAGACCACGGCAAGTTCAACCGCGAGCCAAACACAGTACACGATATAGTACTTCCACTTAATGTTTGCGAGCGCAATGGGGTTGACGTATTGGTTGAAGAAGAGCGCGCAATCGACCATGAGGAACATGACAGTCATACCCTTGGCACGGATGTTGTAAGGAAGAATCTCGACAGTGTAGCCGACAAGCATACCAGACCAGGCCCAGTTATAGAAGAAGTAGTAGATGTAGATGAAGCCAACAACCGCGTTGGCAGCAGACTTGCTGCCGTCAATAGCGAATCGGGCCGAGCAGATAGTCCAGGCGATGAAGGTGAGGAGCATGCCGGTGGTGGAGAAGAGGAAGAGTTTGCGACGACCGATCTTGTCGACAAAGAAGCAGGACAAAACTGCAATGAAGAGGTTGAAGATTTGGAGGACACCATTGATCAAGTTCTGAGTCAAGGTATCAGTGTAGCCAATCTGGTCAAGAACCGTGGTGATGTAGTATGAGACGAGACCATTGCCGGACCATTGGGAGAAGAGACCAGCGCTCAGGAGGATGATAAGTCGGCGGCGGTTACCCTTAGTCTTGATGAGCTCCTTCCAGCCATTGGATTCAAGCTCCTTCTCGAGTCGGATGGTGTCACGGATCTCGACGAATTCGACTTGGACCAATTCATCGTTATTGTCGCCATTGGCATGAACTTTGCCGAGAATGTCGAGGCCTTTCTGTTCCTTGCCGTGGGCGATGTACCATCTGGGCGATTCTGGGACGAACCAGATAAAGGCAATCTGAATCAAACTGGGAGCAGCTTGGACGATGGTGGGGATTCGCCATGACCAGTTGTTGGAAATATGGTCGGTTCCGTAGGTGAGCCAGGCGGCAACGATTGAACCGGCGTACCAGGTAGTGTTGTAGATGGTGGTGAAGATAGCACGGTGCTGAGGGTGGACCAGCTCAGTAATGAGCAGTGGCGAAGCTCCGTGGGCAATGGCAACACCGAAACCGATCATGAATCTGGCGCCCAAGAACATGTTGTAGTTCGCACCAATGGATTGCAAAACGACTCCGATGAGCATGATGATGCAGCCGACGAGGATACCCATGCGACGGCCGAGGAAGTCCGCAGCGTAAGGCACGAAAGGGATGGCGGAAATGGAACCGGCAGCCATGATAGCGTTCAAGATACCAAGTCTTCCCTTCGAAGGGTGGCCGAAATGATCTTTCCAGGCAGGAAGCGTTTGAAGGCCGTTCATCATTGAGCCGTCGT
The DNA here is from genome assembly GCF_000835505.1 of Exophiala xenobiotica. Lineage (NCBI taxonomy): Eukaryota > Fungi > Ascomycota > Eurotiomycetes > Chaetothyriales > Herpotrichiellaceae > Exophiala > Exophiala xenobiotica. Next base: position 3,120,940 of record NW_013562490.1, read on the forward strand.
ATCTGCAAAGGAGTGGATCAGTCTCGAGTCCTTGCTTCAGAGTCATGACTTTGGCTTACCCGTTGGTGGCGCTGGTCAGGACCACGAACATGAGGATGATGTAGGTCCTTCTCAGAGCAGGATCTCTGTACCATGTCTTTGACGGGAACTGGCGACCTCCCAACTCAAAGTAGTCTTTCCCCATGGTTGCTTTGATCACTGATGACCCAAGAGAACTTGCGTGCAGGTCTGAATGGTGAGAAGAAGCGATGTTTGAACAGCTTGATGTAAGAAAGAAGCTGGATCAGCAGGGAGCACGAGGGTGATTATATACAAGGTGGTATTGACAATGTAGACTTATCTTGCCCGAGCATCTCTCTGGATAGTCCGCTGTGCCCGCCTGGTTCTTCTGAGTCTGATCTAGAAACCCTGCTCCGAAGCTGACATGGGATAGCAGCGGCCAATAGGGCCATTCCTTCTCACTGACTGTACATTTTAGCCAGAGAGAAAAGGGTCACAAAAGGCCTAGATCAGAAGGCGACAGCCGAAGCGAAAGGCTGGGTAAAAGTCGGGCCCCGCCAATAAGACAATTGATCCCTCTTGGTCGCGGAGCTTGATTTTAGCTTGAATGGACGTGTGATGGAGGATGCGGACAGACAGATCGTCCCAGGACCGGACATGGCTCAAGTCAACGGCTAGTTTTGCCTGGTGGCTCTTCTGATCATGATCGCGTGGCGCAACACAAGGACCAGACAACCATCTCGCTTAGGAGGGTATCCCGGTCGACGTCTGTGATGATTGGCTGTAGCTCTGGAATCCGCTGAGAAGTTGCACCTGATCCGGAGGTGTGGAGGATGAAGGAGAAGTGTGGGAGTGGGAGAGGAAGCGGGAGTGGTGTGCTGGCCCCCTGGGGAGACACCACATGTCGACTTGGCTGAATGCCGGCAATCCTTGCGCGGAGGGGGCCTCATGCGGCTAGTATTGGTGTATTGCCCTGTATGATATTTATCCTATTAACCGGGATGAACAAGCTTGCCACATACTCTTACCCGTTGCTTTGAAGCACGGAGCAGACTTCTTTTGATCTCTCTTCCACGTCGATCGACACGCTAGGGCCATTGTCCTGGGAATCTCATCCGATACAAGCTTCTGTGGCTCCCACGGCGCGAGGCTGTCAAGCTTCCTGTTTCGGCAGATGTCCGTTTGGATATCATGGTCAGTCCACCGCCACACCTACACGAAAAATAGCCCTCGGTCGAAAGGCAGCTTGATGAAGCCTCGACTGGACCATGGCTGCGCCGTCATCAGGCACCAGGATCGAAGATGTGGCACTTGAGCCGCATATCAATATACTATGTATCCAGAAGGACTTCAGTACTCCACCTCCACACGTCGCGAGTCCCTGGATTTTCTGGGCAAATACATGGGGTCTTCTACCACCAGTAGATCTCCAGCTTGATTTCTGCCGGCCACGTGTGCTGCACTCATTCTACACCAGAGATGGAAGGTAGGTATCGTCGACTTCATCTTCCATGCAGCGCAAATCTCAGGTTGCGGGGTCCCGGTTGATATCTGAGATTTCACTGTTTCTCGCCTAACCTGTGACCATGAACGTCTTCGGCAGGCGTGTTTGGGAGTAAAATGAATGCAATTCTGGATCCTGATTTGAAGAAAGCCACATTTTGCCGGTAAGAAGTATATGAGGAAGCGCATGCTGCAGGTACTGCAAGTTCAGGAACACCCAGCAAATCGAAGCTATACTTCGTCCCTTCCTTTATCGATTTTTTGTCCAGTATGCATTCTTATCTCGTTCTTCCCGCGGTGGTCGGGGCTTTTGCAACCCTGACCACTGCTAATCCCGTGCACCCTTGGGGACCTCCTCAGAAGCCAAGCGGATTCCCATGGCCTCAGCCTGGGACTGGCACGATCGGCCCAACCGCATCGACATCGGCAACCAGCGCATCTGCGACAGCACCTATGTCGACAACATCGGCATCAAGTTCATCTGGTTCCACGGCTCCCGCCTCACCTACTTGCTCTGGCTACTTTGAGCCCTTGGCGCCCCCATATCTCAATGATCTGGCACAGGCCGCTGGGAAGCTATGGTTCGGCAGTGCAACTGACCAGCCGGTAAGGTTTCGACTTCCGATAGTCAAGTAGAGCCGGTGTCTGACATTGCGAACCAGGGCACAGGCGAGGATACCAACATCCTGTACCAAGAGATTCTGAATGACACCCATATCTTCGGCCAAATCACTCCGGCCAACTATATGAAATTCTTTGCCACCGAGCCTGAGCAAGGCGTCTTCAATTTCACTGGTGGCCAGGTCGCTGTCGACATCGCCAAAGACCATGGCAAGTATCTGCGCTGCCACAATCTTGTCTGGAATTCGCAACTTAGCGACTGGGTGATCAACGGTACCTGGACCAATGAAACCCTGACTGCCGTGATGAAGAACCACATCCAAACCCTGATCACGCATTGGCAAGACGTCTGCTACTCTTGGGACGTCGTGAATGAAGCGCTCGCCTCAAACGGTAGCTTCTCTTCGAGCATTTGGGTAAGTCATCCTTGTTTCTCCCCTCGACATGCACAATATTTACTCTCATCGGGACGGCAGTACGACGTGATTGGCCCAGAATACTTCTTCCTGGCATATCAATTCGCGCAGGAAGCCGTCGAGGCCACAGGCAAGGATATCAAACTGTACTACAACGACTACGGCATCGAAGACACCGGCAACAAGACGCAAGCGACGTACGCACTGATTAAGGAGGTGCAAGCCCGCGGCATCAGGATCGATGGAGTGGGTCTGGAATCTCACTTCGAAGTGGGCGGCACCCCGAGCCTGGAAGTGCAGACCGCGGCTAAACAAGGCTACATCGCCCTGGGCCTGGAGGTGGCGGTCACAGAGCTGGACATTCGGTTCGTCGAGGCCAACGCGACCAATGCCACGGGGTTCGCGCTGCAGGCCCAGAACTATTACGACAGTGTGGCCAGCTGCGTCCAGGTCGGTGGCTGCGTCGGCATCACGGTCTGGGACTTTGACGATCAGTACTCCTGGATCCCCAGCTCGTTTCCAGGCCAGGGTGCGGCCGATCTGTACAATGCAGATTTTACCCGGAAGCCAGCCTATTATGCCGTTGGCGAGGCCCTGCAGGGCGTCCCGTGCTCTGTTTGCTCCGCTTGACCGTCCTGCAGACATGCTGGGGACTATGTGTTCGCCCCCGAGGGCACTCTAGGCCGAACGTGATGGTCGAGAAGGTTAGGGGCATCGTGGAGGTTTTCTGTTGCGACCAGATCTTGGAGGGTCATGATATTAGCCACCTTTAATCAAAATTTTCGACGTGTACTCGATTGTGTACTAGTACTCCGTGCAGTTCTTCTGCCCTTGAGTACTTTCCTGTTCTCCACCGTCTTCACGGTGTTCATGTGATATTACGAGTACATACTAGTAGTTGGCGGCAGTCCTAGCGACTCGGCATGGTCAAACTTACAGTTACAGCTACAAGTGTTGCAAGTACAAGTAATGCCAGGATCTCTCCGAACACGCTAGCCCCTCGAGCTTGATTGCTGTCGCCCTCTTTTGCGCTCTGTGATTCCAGCCTTGATACTCCTAACTAAGTCATACTCGAGGCCGATATTCAACCGCCCTCGACGCTGTCGGGGGTCTTATTCATCGTATGCACCCGTATGTACATGTTTATTGCACTTCTAGCGCGAGCTACAATGCTTAGGGTGGTTATTTTGCCTGTGCCTGTTCCTACACGGGGAAAGCGATGCGCTACTAGTACTCAAAAAATAAATAAAAAAGGCTGCCTCGCCATGCAGATGCTACTACTAGTAGCTCGATTGGAGCAGGGAGTACCAGTAGCTATTATGCCTTCCACGAACAAGGCTACGGAGTTTATCCGGTGCAAGCTCTTAGTTGGCCACCAGGGCCACCTAAGTAGTGCGACAGTCTTTCAAGCTTCTCGTATTCAGGCACTGTATGCTTCTCAAGCGCGAAAATGGCGCACCATCTTATGAAGCTCCGATAAACCCAACTCGAGAGAAAGCACTGTGAAGTATGCAGGTGGCTGCCCAAAAACCGTCAAGCTACGAAAGTGGGGGCCATCAGGGCAGCAGAACTTTGAATTCAGCCGGATATCGAAAAGGGCAGGCAGGCCGTCCGGGGTTGTCAGGAATAGGTCAATGCTTCATCACCAGGGAGGACGGGATAGACTGATTTATCCGACCAGGGGGTCGGCTTAGACGGATGACTGGTCAAATTCAGAACTCAGAGCGATCATGACCTCTGGAGATCAGGGGGACGTTTGAGTCCGAAGGACCTGTGTTGGTCCTTAGAGCTGGACGTTTTCTTTTTGGATACTCCGTATTGAGTCTCAAACAGAGGAGGATATTTTTTGATATTAGCTGAACAGTGCTTAGTCTTCCGTTATATGCCCACCAAAAGGAGACGGGAAAAGCTGTCCCTTGGTTGCACCGCCGGGCAGCACAGCAACATCAGACAATCCTGCTCTCAGGAGGACCTAGATAGCTCTCCCTCACACCTCCTAGATCAAGGACCAGTTTCTGCACAATGAGTCCTGGCTCCAGTAGCCACAGATTCAGGGTGTGGGCACCCGGCTTGCCGAGGTCATGGGTTGTAGTGTTGGTCATGGCGGCATTGGCGACCATGCCATCCCACATATCTGGCAATGGCCAGAGGTGCGTGAGTGGATTTGGCTGTATGGTCTTCGGAGCTGCATCGTCAATGCTCACGGCGTATTTCAGCGGGCGCGAAGGGTCCGTGTTCATAGCCGTACCGGCATAGAGGGTGAGATTTGCGTTTGTCACGTTTGGTGTGAAAGTGTAGAAGTTGTAGACCAGCTTCGGAGAGGTCGATGTTGTCGCGTGCTGAGACGGTGCTGTGAACGGGAGGAGGCCTACACCTGATAATGTCCGTCCGTAGCTCGGGATGACCTGGTAGTATGCCGAGCCGGTGCCATTGCCATTGCCATTAGCAGAGACGTTGGCCGAGAAATGTTCTGGCTCTATCGAGATGGTGCGGTCAGACTCGACAAAGCCGTGGAAGGAGGTTGGGACCGAGGTCTTATTGACCGGGACGCTGAGCTGTGGCATGTTGAAGTTGCCGTATGGGTAGGTGCCGTTCAAGTATTTGCCCGTGGGTGTCGTGGTGGTGATGTTGATGGTCGAAATTGTAGACCCATTTGGCGCATGGGTCCAGTCGACAGACACAGTCAAGCGGATGTCAGTGCTGTTGCCGTTGGCTTGGAGGACGCCGCTCGATGGAGTAACCGTGATGTGCGGCTCACTTGAAACTTTGAAGTTGACGGCGTCCGTGCCGCGAGAGAACAGTTCAATCCATCGTGAAGGCCCATAGGGATCCATGGGTGGCAGAGTAAGGACGTTGCTCGAAAGGGTGTGGTACACGTCGTCGCCGGGGACTGTGCCGTTGTTACCGTCGCAGGTCACGCCCAATTGACCCGATGCAGCGATCTCTTGCTGCTGGACATACCCAAGTGGAGGGAGACTGTTACGCATCGGCTGCTGCCAGTAGTAATAACCCAGATGTGTCTGGTCCATCATGTGGTTCCATTTACCATTCAGCTGCTGATGGTACCTCTGCGTCAGGGCATGGTCCTGAGCAAAGTTATTGAGCACTGTCTGAGCCAGTGCGTTCGTGCTTGATCTTCCTTGCTCCTCATAAAGATTGTTTCTCGCCGCATTGACGTGGATTGAGTACACAATGTACCCAGCCATGCACTTGTGAAGGACTAACTCGAAGTATGATGGCTGAAGAGACGTATCGAGCTGATTGTAGATCTTCGAAGCGGCGTTGACCAGGTCTGTCCATTGCTGCAGTACATTGCCGGCTTCGTTGTAGTTGATGATGCTGTAAGTCGTTGGGTCAACGAGCTCATACTTCCTCCTTGCTGCATACATTGAATAATTGAGCAGGATGGTGGCTGTTGTGTCTGCGATTTCTGATCCAAATTGGCGGGCCACCCATTGACTGAGCCAAGTATAGGTGCTGTTTGGAGAAGCCAGAGATGGAGCATCGTATGCTGCGGACAAGAAGTAGCCGATGGGCACCTCCATAGGCTTCAAATCTCCGACATTTAGTATCCAAATTGTGCGTGCCTGTCGGTCGTATGCCTGCTGCAGTTCACTCCAGTACTTTTGCAAGGAATTTGTGTCAATCCATTTGTAGTCTCTTGGGTCGCCAACATAGTCAGCATGATAATAAATTCCGGCACCACCAGACCGCCCAGTCTCGTTTGACAGTGGCAGTCTCTGCATATTTGCCCAATTGTCATCGGACCACAATAGTGTTATATCCTCTGGCACATCCATACCGTCCGCAAAATACCCTCCCACCTCTTTGTAGAGACACCACATCTGAGGAATGGCGGAAACATTGGAGATATTGTAAACTTCGCGAAGGAGACCTTGTTGGACGTTGACGATCGTCTCCAGGCTGCTGGAATTGAGCGTAGGGGAGGCGACGTCTCCAAGACCGCGCATACCCATTGTATACAATGACTCGTACGGCTTTGCTCTTTCTGCGCCCTGTCGCATGAACTCTGTAACGTTGGCACGATTTGTAGCCCATGCCCATGTGCCGTTCATGAATTTGCTCTGTTCATTGGTTGCCCTCATCATGGGTTCAGTGTGGCTAGTTCCCATTACGATACCATATTCGTCAGCAGTGGCTGGATTAAGAGGGTCGTCAACGTCGAACATCGAGCCTGCACCGAGCTGTTAGCTGTTGTTACCTGGATTGACGTGTTGCTCTTACCCCACTGAGCCGGCCAGAGGTAATTTGCTCGTAGACGAAGCAGCAGCTCAAAGACCGTAGAATAGAATAGGTGGTTGAAACCAGGTCCATACTTGCCTGGGGCGTATCGAGTATTGATCCAATTGGTCAGAGCCGGCTGTTCGTCGTTCAAGAAGAATCCCCGATATCTGACTGATGGTGAAGGTTGAATCTTAGTGGTGTTCATGATGTAGACCGAATGCTGAGGCATGGCGGCCACATCGGCCCACCAATACCAAGGTGACACACCCATCTGCTCAGACAAATCATAAATGCCATAGATGGTGCCCCTTTTGTCTGCGCCAGCGATGACGACGGCACTCTGGACGCCCTTGATTGGACTTGTTACCACTTGGATCTGGTACGCTTCCCATTGTCCTCGTGTGGCGTCGACGTTGATCTTCCCTTGTTGCACCAACTGGCTAATGAGACTCGATTTCCCTACTGTGCCTGCAATGACAACAGGTGATGAAGAACTCGTGGCAAAGCTGGAATTGAAAGATGTCACCGTGCCATTTACCCCAGTGACTCGTCCGACATCTTGTGCAAAGTCTTCTGCCGCCCTTCTCACGCCAGCCCATTCATCGTTGCTCACGAGTATAGTCGGTGCGGTTGAACCATCGGCGAGAAGGAGAGCGCCAGCCGACTGATTGAACGTTATCAGAGGCTGCTGCGCATATACCTGCCAGCAAGAGCAGAGCACTGCGAACAACACGATCAAGGCCGCCATTTTGCACGCACCACAACACGCTCCGAATCAATCGTGCATCGTGCACGTGGATGTTCTCACCGCCTCATATACTGTTAATATGGCTGAGCTTACCTTTCAAGACCATCTCTCTCCTGTGGAGCTCTTGGTGCGCTTGGCTGAGCGGACCTGCATTGACTGCAAGGTCACATTGAACCGGCCCTAGAGAATGCGGACACCGAGCCTCTGCTGGGAGCGCAGCTTCGCCTCGAGGCTGGACACCATAGAGGTCGTGGATTCTGCAAGTCACGAGTCCACAAATATTAGCCGCAGAAAACATCGCAGAGGCAGTTTGCGGAGAAACGGCAAAAAACCTGGAGAGCAGCAGAAATGACAGGGCTCTCAATTCATGCTATGGATGATGCAGATCAGGTCTCGTTATGGCAAATGGAATGATCTTGAGACGAAGTTAGCGAGATGGAATAAT